>NC_090437.1:1244350173-1244976365 GCF_031143425.1 Pleurodeles waltl
CTGGGTGGAAGGAAATTTGTGGCTCCTCTCTGATTCCAGAACTTTCTGTCACCAAAATGTGAGGAAAATGTGTTTTTTAGCCACATTTTGAGGTTTGCAAAGGATTCTGGGTAACAGAACCTGGTCAGAGCCTCACAAGTCACCCCATCTTGGATTCCCCTAGGTCTCTAGTTTTCAAAAATGCATAGGTTTGGTAGGTTTCCCTAGGTGCCGGCTGAGGTAGAGGCTAAAATCTACAGGTAGGCACTTTGCAAAAAACACCTCTGTTTTCTTTCAAAAAATGTGATGTGTGCACGTTGCGGTTTGGGACATTTCCTGTTGCGGGCGCCAGGCCTACCCACACAAGTGAGGTATCATTTTTATCGGGAGACTTGGGGGAACGCTGGGTGGAAGGAAATTTGTGGCTCCTCTCTGATTCCAGAACTTTCTGTCACCAAAATGTGAGGAATATGTGTTTTTTTAGCCAAATTCTGAGGTTTGCAAAGGATTCTTTAACAAAACCTCGTCAGAGCCCCACAAGTCACCCCATTTTGGATTCCCCTAGGTCTCTAGTTTAAAAAAATGCACAGGTTTGGTAGGTTTCCCTAGGTGTCGGCTGAGCTAGAGGCCAAAATCTACAGGTAGGCACTTTGCAAAAAACACCTCTGTTTTCTTTAAAAAAATGTGATGTGTCCACGTTGCGTTTTGGGGCATCTCCTGTCGCGGGCGCTAGGCCTTCCCACACAAGTGAGGTATCATTTTTATCGGGAGACTTGGGGGAACGCTGGGTGGAAGGAAATTTGTGGCTCCTCTCTGATTCCAGAACTTTCTGTCACCAAAAGGTGAGGAAAATGTGTTTTTTAGCCACATTTTGAGGTTTGCAAAGGATTCTGGGTAACAGAACCTGGTCAGAGCCCCACAAGTCACCCCATCTTGGATTCCCCTAGGTCTCTAGTTTTCAAAAATACATAGGTTTGGTAGGTTTCCCTAGGTGCCGGCTGAGGTAGAGGCCAAAATCTACAGGTAGGCACTTTGCAAAAAACACCTCTGTTTTCTTTCAAAAAATGTGATGTGTGCACGTTGCGGTTTGGGACATTTCCTGTTGCGGGCGCCAGGCCTACCCACACAAGTGAGGTATAATTTTTATCGGGAGACTTGGGGGAACGCTCGGTGGAAGGAAATTTGTGGCTCCTCTCTGATTCCAGAACTTTCGGTCACCAAAATGTGAGGAATATGTGTTTTTTTAGCCACATTCTGAGGTTTGCAAAGGTTTCTGGGTAACAAAACCTCGTCAGAGCCCCACAAGTCACCCCATCTTGGATTCCCCTAGGTCTCTAGTTTTCAAAAATGCACAGGTTTGGTAGGTTTCCCTAGGTGTCGGCTGAGCTAGAGGCCAAAATCTACAGGTAGGCACTTTGCAAAAAACACCTCTGTTTTCTTTAAAAAAATGTGATGTGTCCACGTTGCGTTTTGGGGCATGTCCTGTCGCGGGCGCTAGGCCTTCCCACACAAGTGAGGTATCATTTTTATCGGGAGACTTGGGGGAACGCTGGGTGGAAGGAAATTTGTGGCTCCTCTCTGATTCCAGAACTTTCTGTCACCAAAATGTGAGGAAAATTTGTTTTTTAGCCACATTTTGAGGTTTGCAAAGGATTCTGGGTAACAGAACCTGGCCAGAGCCCCACAAGTCACCCCATCTTGGATTCCCCTAGGTCTCTAGTTTTCAAAAATGCATAGGTTTGGTAGGTTTCCCTAGGTGCCGGCTGAGCTAGAGGCCAAAATCTACAGGTAGGCACTTTGCAAAAAACACCTCTGTTTTCTTTCAAAAAATGTGATGTGTGCAGGTTGCGGTTTGGGGCATATCCTGTCGCGGGAGCTAGGCCTACCCACACAAGTGAGGTATCATTTTTATCGAGAGACTTGGGGGAACGCTGGGTGGAAGGAAATTTGTGGCTCCTCTCTGATTCCAGAACTTTCTGTCAACAAAATGTGAGGAATACGTGTTTTTTAGCCACATTTTGAGGTTTGCAAAGGATTCTGGGTAACAGAACCTGGTCAGAGCCCCACAAGTCACCCCATCTTGGATTGCCCTAGGTCTCTAGTTTTCAAAAATGCATAGGTTTGGTAGGTTTCCCTAGGTGCCGGCTGAGGTAGAGGCCAAAATCTACAGGTAGGCACTGTGCAGAAAACACCTCTGTTTTCTTTCAAAAAATGTGATGTGTGCACGTTGCGGTTTGGGACATTTCCTGTTGCGGGCGCTAGGCCTACATACACAAGTGAGGTATTATTTTTATCGGGAGACTTGGGGGAACGCTGGGTGGAAGGAAATTTGTGGCTCCTCTCTGATTCCAGAACTTTCGGTCACCAAAATGTGAGGAAAATGTGTTTTTAGCCACATTTTGAGGTTTGCAAAGGATTCTGGGTAACAAAACCTGGTCAGAGCCCCACAAGTCACCCCATCTTGGATTCCCCTAGGTCTCTAGTTTTCAAAAATGCATAGGTTTGGTAGGTTTCCCTAGGTGCCGGCTGAGCTAGAGGCCAAAATCTAAAGGTAGGCACTTTGCAAAAAACACCTCTGTTTTCTTTCAAAAAATGTGATGTGTGCAGGTTGCGGTTTGGGGCATATCCTGTCGCGGGAGCTAGGCCTACCCACACAAGTGAGTTATCATTTTTATCGAGAGACTTGGGGGAACGCTGGGTGGAAGGAAATTTGTGGCTCCTCTCTGATTCCAGAACTTTCTGTCACCAAAATGTGAGGAAAATGTGTTTTTTAGCCACATTTTGAGGTTTGCAAAGGATTCTGGGTAACAGAACCTGGTCAGAGCCCCACAAGTCACCCCATCTTGGATTCCCCTAGGTCTCTAGTTTTCAAAAATGCACAGGTTTGGTAGGTTTCCCTAGGTGCCGGCTGAGGTAGAGGCTAAAATCTACAGGTAGGCACTTTGCAAAAAACACCTCTGTTTTCTTTAAAAAAATGTGATGTGTGCACGTTGCGGTTTGGGACATTTCCTGTTGCGGGCGCCAGGCCTACCACACAAGTGAGGTATCATTTTTATCGGGAGACTTGGGGGAACGCTGGGGTGGAAGGAAATTTGTGGCTCCTCTCTGATTCCAGAACTTTCTGTCACCAAAATGTGAGGAATATGTGTTTTTTTAGCCAAATTCTGAGGTTTGCAAAGGATTCTTTAACAAAACCTCGTCAGAGCCCCACAAGTCACCCCATTTTGGATTCCCCTAGGTCTCTAGTTTAAAAAAATGCACAGGTTTGGTAGGTTTCCCTAGGTGTCGGCTGAGCTAGAGGCCAAAATCTACAGGTAGGCACTTTGCAAAAAACACCTCTGTTTTCTTTAAAAAAATGTGATGTGTCCACGTTGCGTTTTGGGGCATCTCCTGTCGCGGGCGCTAGGCCTTCCCACACAAGTGAGGTATCATTTTTATCGGGAGACTTGGGGGAACGCTGGGTGGAAGGAAATTTGTGGCTCCTCTCTGATTCCAGAACTTTCTGTCACCAAAAGGTGAGGAAAATGTGTTTTTTAGCCACATTTTGAGGTTTGCAAAGGATTCTGGGTAACAGAACCTGGTCAGAGCCCCACAAGTCACCCCATCTTGGATTCCCCTAGGTCTCTAGTTTTCAAAAATGCATAGGTTTGGTAGGTTTCCCTAGGTGCCGGCTGAGCTAGAGGCCAAAATCTAAAGGTAGGCACTTTGCAAAAAACACCTCTGTTTTCTTTCAAAAAATGTGATGTGTGCAGGTTGCGGTTTGGGGCATATCCTGTCGCGGGAGCTAGGCCTACCCACACAAGTGAGTTATCATTTTTATCGAGAGACTTGGGGGAACGCTGGGTGGAAGGAAATTTGTGGCTCCTCTCTGATTCCAGAACTTTCTGTCACCAAAATGTGAGGAAAATGTGTTTTTTAGCCACATTTTGAGGTTTGCAAAGGATTCTGGGTAACAGAACCTGGTCAGAGCCCCACAAGTCACCCCATCTTGGATTCCCCTAGGTCTCTAGTTTTCAAAAATGCATAGGTTTGGTAGGTTTCCCTAGGTGCCGGCTGAGCTAGAGGCCAAAATCTAAAGGTAGGCACTTTGCAAAAAACACCTCTGTTTTCTTTCAAAAAATGTGATGTGTGCAGGTTGCGGTTTGGGGCATATCCTGTCGCGGGAGCTAGGCCTACCCACACAAGTGAGTTATCATTTTTATCGAGAGACTTGGGGGAACGCTGGGTGGAAGGAAATTTGTGGCTCCTCTCTGATTCCAGAACTTTCTGTCACCAAAATGTGAGGAAAATGTGTTTTTTAGCCACATTTTGAGGTTTGCAAAGGATTCTGGGTAACAGAACCTGGCCAGAGCCCCACAAGTCACCCCATCTTGGATTCCCCTAGGTCTCTAGTTTTCAAAAATGCATAGGTTTGGTAGGTTTCCCTAGGTGCCGGCTGAGCTAGAGGCCAAAATCTACAGGTAGGCACTTGCAAAAAACACTCTGTTTTCTTTCAAAAATGTGATGTGTGCAGGTTGCGGTTTGGGGCATATCTTGTCGCGGGAGCTAGGCCTACCCACACAAGTGAGTTATCATTTTTATCGAGAGACTTGGGGGAACGCTGGGTGGAAGGAAATTTGTGGCTCCTCTCTGATTCCAGAACTTTCTGTCACCAAAATGTGAGGAAAATGTGTTTTTTAGCCACATTTTGAGGTTTGCAAAGGATTCTGGGTAACAGAACCTGGTCAGAGCCCCACAAGTCACCCCATCTTGGATTCCCCTAGGTCTCTAGTTTTCAAAAATGCATAGGTTTGGTAGGTTTCCCTAGGTGCCGGCTGAGCTAGAGGCCAAAATCTACAGGTAGGCACTTTGCAAAAAACACCTCTGTTTTCTTTCAAAAAATGTGATGTGTGCACGTTGCGGTTTGGGACATTTCCTGTTGCGGGCGCTAGGCCTACCCACACAAGTGAGGTATCATTTTTATCGGGAGACTTGGGGGGAACGCTGGGTGGAAGGAAATTTGTGGCTCCTCTCTGATTCCTGAACTTTCTGTCACCAAAATGTGAGGAATATGTGTTTTTTTAGCCAAATTCTGAGGTTTGCAAAGGATTCTTTAACAAAACCTCGTCAGAGCCACACAAGTCACCCCATTTTGGATTCCCCTAGGTCTCTAGTTTAAAAAAATGCACAGGTTTGGTAGGTTTCCCTAGGTGTCGGCTGAGCTAGAGGCCAAAATCTACAGGTAGGCACTTTGCAAAAAACACCTCTGTTTTCTTTAAAAAAATGTGATGTGTCCACGTTGCGTTTTGGGGCATCTCCTGTCGCGGGCGCTAGGCCTTCCCACACAAGTGAGGTATCATTTTTATCGGGAGACTTGGGGGAACGCTGGGTGGAAGGAAATTTGTGGCTCCTCTCTGATTCCAGAACTTTCTGTCACCAAAAGGTGAGGAAAATGTGTTTTTTAGCCACATTTTGAGGTTTGCAAAGGATTCTGGGTAACAGAACCTGGTCAGAGCCCCACAAGTCACCCCATCTTGGATTCCCCTAGGTCTCTAGTTTTCAAAAATGCATAGGTTTGGTAGGTTTCCCTAGGTGCCGGCTGAGCTAGAGGCCAAAATCTAAAGGTAGGCACTTTGCAAAAAACACCTCTGTTTTCTTTCAAAAAATGTGATGTGTGCAGGTTGCGGTTTGGGGCATATCCTGTCGCGGGAGCTAGGCCTACCCACACAAGTGAGTTATCATTTTTATCGAGAGACTTGGGGGAACGCTGGGTGGAAGGAAATTTGTGGCTCCTCTCTGATTCCAGAACTTTCTGTCACCAAAATGTGAGGAAAATGTGTTTTTTAGCCACATTTTGAGGTTTGCAAAGGATTCTGGGTAACAGAACCTGGTCAGAGCCCCACAAGTCACCCCATCTTGGATTCCCCTAGGTCTCTAGTTTTCAAAAATGCACAGGTTTGGTAGGTTTCCCTAGGTGTCGGCTGAGCTAGAGGCCAAAATCTACAGGTAGGCACTTTGCAAAAAACACCTCTGTTTTCTTTAAAAAAATGTGATGTGTCCACGTTGCGTTTTGGGGCATGTCCTGTCGCGGGCGCTAGGCCTTCCCACACAAGTGAGGTATCATTTTTATCGGGAGACTTGGGGGAACGCTGGGTGGAAGGAAATTTGTGGCTCCTCTCTGATTCCAGAACTTTCTGTCACCAAAATGTGAGGATAATTTGTTTTTTTAGCCACATTTTGAGGTTTGCAAAGGATTCTGGGTAACAGAACCTGGCCAGAGCCCCACAAGTCACCCCATCTTGGATTCCCCTAGGTCTCTAGTTTTCAAAAATGCATAGGTTTGGTAGGTTTCCCTAGGTGCCGGCTGAGCTAGAGGCCAAAATCTACAGGTAGGCACTTTGCAAAAAACACCTCTGTTTTCTTTCAAAAAATGTGATGTGTGCAGGTTGCGGTTTGGGGCATATCTTGTCGCGGGAGCTAGGCCTACCCACACAAGTGAGTTATCATTTTTATCGAGAGACTTGGGGGAACGCTGGGTGGAAGGAAATTTGTGGCTCCTCTCTGATTCCAGAACTTTCTGTCACCAAAATGTGAGGAAAATGTGTTTTTTAGCCACATTTTGAGGTTTGCAAAGGATTCTGGGTAACAGAACCTGGTCAGAGCCCCACAAGTCACCCCATCTTGGATTCCCCTAGGTCTCTAGTTTTCAAAAATGCATAGGTTTGGTAGGTTTCCCTAGGTGCCGGCTGAGGTAGAGGCTAAAATCTACAGGTAGGCACTTTGCAAAAAACACCTCTGTTTTCTTTAAAAAAATGTGATGTGTGCACGTTGCGGTTTGGGACATTTCCTGTTGCGGGCGCCAGGCCTACCCACACAAGTGAGGTATCATTTTTATCGGGAGACTTGGGGGAACGCTGGGTGGAAGGAAATTTGTGGCTCCTCTCTGATTCCAGAACTTTCTGTCACCAAAATGTGAGGAATATGTGTTTTTTTAGCCAAATTCTGAGGTTTGCAAAGGATTCTTTAACAAAACCTCGTCAGAGCCCCACAAGTCACCCCATTTTGGATTCCCCTAGGTCTCTAGTTTAAAAAAATGCACAGGTTTGGTAGGTTTCCCTAGGTGTCGGCTGAGCTAGAGGCCAAAATCTACAGGTAGGCACTTTGCAAAAAACACCTCTGTTTTCTTTAAAAAAATGTGATGTGTCCACGTTGCGTTTTGGGGCATCTCCTGTCGCGGGCGCTAGGCCTTCCCACACAAGTGAGGTATCATTTTTATCGGGAGACTTGGGGGAACGCTGGGTGGAAGGAAATTTGTGGCTCCTCTCTGATTCCAGAACTTTCTGTCACCAAAATGTGAGGAAAATGTGTTTTTTAGCCACATTTTGAGGTTTGCAAAGGATTCTGGGTAACAGAACCTGGTCAGAGCCCCACAAGTCACCCCATCTTGGATTCCCCTAGGTCTCTAGTTTTCAAAAATGCACAGGTTTGGTAGGTTTCCCTAGGTGTCGGCTGAGCTAGAGGCCAAAATCTACAGGTAGGCACTTTGCAAAAAACACCTCTGTTTTCTTTAAAAAAATGTGATGTGTCCACGTTGCGTTTTGGGGCATGTCCTGTCGCGGGCGCTAGGCCTTCCCACACAAGTGAGGTATCATTTTTATCGGGAGACTTGGGGGAACGCTGGGTGGAAGGAAATTTGTGGCTCCTCTCTGATTCCAGAACTTTCTGTCACCAAAATGTGAGGATAATTTGTTTTTTAGCCACATTTTGAGGTTTGCAAAGGATTCTGGGTAACAGAACCTGGCCAGAGCCCCACAAGTCACCCCATCTTGGATTCCCCTAGGTCTCTAGTTTTCAAAAATGCATAGGTTTGGTAGGTTTCCCTAGGTGCCGGCTGAGCTAGAGGCCAAAATCTACAGGTAGGCACTTTGCAAAAAACACCTCTGTTTTCTTTCAAAAAATGTGATGTGTGCAGGTTGCGGTTTGGGGCATATCTTGTCGCGGGAGCTAGGCCTACCCACACAAGTGAGTTATCATTTTTATCGAGAGACTTGGGGGAACGGTGGGTGGAAGGAAATTTGTGGCTCCTCTCTGATTCCAGAACTTTCTGTCACCAAAATGTGAGGAAAATGTGTTTTTTTAGCCACATTTTGAGGTTTGCAAAGGATTCTGGGTAACAGAACCTGGTCAGAGCCCCACAAGTCACCCCATCTTGGATTCCCCTAGGTCTCTAGTTTTCAAAAATGCATAGGTTTGGTAGGTTTCCCTAGGTGCCGGCTGAGCTAGAGGCCAAAATCTACAGGTAGGCACTTTGCAAAAAACACCTCTGTTTTCTTTCAAAAAATGTGATGTGTGCACGTTGCGGTTTGGGACATTTCCTGTTGCGGGCGCTAGGCCTACCCACACAAGTGAGGTATCATTTTTATCGGGAGACTTGGGGGAACGCTGGGTGGAAGGAAATTTGTGGCTCCTCTCTGATTCCTGAACTTTCTGTCACCAAAATGTGAGGAATATGTGTTTTTTTAGCCAAATTCTGAGGTTTGCAAAGGATTCTTTAACAAAACCTCGTCAGAGCCCCACAAGTCACCCCATTTTGGATTCCCCTAGGTCTCTAGTTTAAAAAAATGCACAGGTTTGGTAGGTTTCCCTAGGTGTCGGCTGAGCTAGAGGCCAAAATCTACAGGTAGGCACTTTGCAAAAAACACCTCTGTTTTCTTTAAAAAAATGTGATGTGTCCACGTTGCGTTTTGGGGCATCTCCTGTCGCGGGCGCTAGGCCTTCCCACACAAGTGAGGTATCATTTTTATCGGGAGACTTGGGGGAACGCTGGGTGGAAGGAAATTTGTGGCTCCTCTCTGATTCCAGAACTTTCTGTCACCAAAAGGTGAGGAAAATGTGTTTTTTAGCCACATTTTGAGGTTTGCAAAGGATTCTGGGTAACAGAACCTGGTCAGAGCCCCACAAGTCACCCCATCTTGGATTCCCCTAGGTCTCTAGTTTTCAAAAATGCATAGGTTTGGTAGGTTTCCCTAGGTGCCGGCTGAGCTAGAGGCCAAAATCTAAAGGTAGGCACTTTGCAAAAAACACCTCTGTTTTCTTTCAAAAAATGTGATGTGTGCAGGTTGCGGTTTGGGGCATATCCTGTCGCGGGAGCTAGGCCTACCCACACAAGTGAGTTATCATTTTTATCGAGAGACTTGGCGGAACGCTGGGTGGAAGGAAATTTGTGGCTCCTCTCTGATTCCAGAACTTTCTGTCACCAAAATGTGAGGAAAATGTGTTTTTTAGCCACATTTTGAGGTTTGCAAAGGATTCTGGGTAACAGAACCTGGTCAGAGCCCCACAAGTCACCCCATCTTGGATTCCCCTAGGTCTCTAGTTTTCAAAAATGCACAGGTTTGGTAGGTTTCCCTAGGTGTCGGCTGAGCTAGAGGCCAAAATCTACAGGTAGGCACTTTGCAAAAAACACCTCTGTTTTCTTTAAAAAAATGTGATGTGTCCACGTTGCGTTTTGGGGCATGTCCTGTCGCGGGCGCTAGGCCTTCCCACACAAGTGAGGTATCATTTTTATCGGGAGACTTGGGGGAACGCTGGGTGGAAGGAAATTTGTGGCTCCTCTCTGATTCCAGAACTTTCTGTCACCAAAATGTGAGGATAATTTGTTTTTTAGCCACATTTTGAGGTTTGCAAAGGATTCTGGGTAACAGAACCTGGCCAGAGCCCCACAAGTCACCCCATCTTGGATTCCCCTAGGTCTCTAGTTTTCAAAAATGCATAGGTTTGGTAGGTTTCCCTAGGTGCCGGCTGAGCTAGAGGCCAAAATCTACAGGTAGGCACTTTGCAAAAAACACCTCTGTTTTCTTTCAAAAAATGTGATGTGTGCAGGTTGCGGTTTGGGGCATATCTTGTCGCGGGAGCTAGGCCTACCCACACAAGTGAGTTATCATTTTTATCGAGAGACTTGGGGGAACGCTGGGTGGAAGGAAATTTGTGGCTCCTCTCTGATTCCAGAACTTTCTGTCACCAAAATGTGAGGAAAATGTGTTTTTTAGCCACATTTTGAGGTTTGCAAAGGATTCTGGGTAACAGAACCTGGTCAGAGCCCCACAAGTCACCCCATCTTGGATTCCCCTAGGTCTCTAGTTTTCAAAAATGCATAGGTTTGGTAGGTTTCCCTAGGTGCCGGCTGAGCTAGAGGCCAAAATCTACAGGTAGGCACTTTGCAAAAAACACCTCTGTTTTCTTTCAAAAAATGTGATGTGTGCACGTTGCGGTTTGGGACATTTCCTGTTGCGGGCGCTAGGCCTACCCACACAAGTGAGGTATCATTTTTATCGGGAGACTTGGGGGAACACTGGGTGGAAGGAAATTTGTGGCTCCTCTCTGATTCCAGAACTTTCTGTCACCAAAATGTGAGGAAAATGTGTTTTTTTAGCCACATTTTGAGGTTTGCAAACGATTCTGGGTAACAGAACCTGGTCAGAGCCCCACAAGTCACCCCATCTTGGATTCCCCTTGGTCTCTAGTTTTCAAAAATGCATAGGTTCGGTAGGTTTCCCTAGGTGCCGGCTGAGCTAGAGGCCAAAATCTACAGGTAGGCACTTTGCAAAAAACACCTCTGTTTTCTTTAAAAAAATTTGATGTGTCCACGTTGCGTTTTGGGGCATCTCCTGTCGCGGGCGCTAGGCCTTCCCACACAAGTGAGGTATCATTTTTATCGGGAGACTTGGGGGAACGCTGGGTGGAAGGAAATTTTTGGCTCCTCTCTGATTCCAGAACTTTCTGTCACCAAAATGTGAGGAAAATGTGTTTTTTAGCCACATTTTGAGGTTTGCAAAGGATTCTGGGTAACAGAACCTGGTCAGAGCCCCACAAGTCACCCCATCTTGGATTCCCCTAGGTCTCTAGTTTTAAAAAATGCATAGGTTTGGTAGGTTTCCCTAGGTGCCGGCTGAGGTAGAGGCCAAAATCTACAGGTAGGCACTTTGCAAAAAACACCTCTGTTTTCTTTCAAAAAATGTGATGTGTGCAGGTTGCGGTTTGGGGCATATCCTGTCGCGGGAGCTAGGCCTACCCACACAAGTGAGGTATAATTTTTATCAGGAGACTTGGGGAAACGCTGGGTGGAAGGAAATTTGTGGCTCCTCTCTGATTCCAGAACTTTCTGTCACCAAAATGTGAGGAAAACGTGTTTTTTAGCCACATTTTGAGGTTTGCAAAGGATTCTGGGTAACAGAACCTGGACAGAGCCCCACAAGTCACCCCATCTTGGATTCCCCTAGGTCTCTAGTTTTCAAAAATGCATAGGTTTGGTAGGTTTCCCTAGGTGCCGGCTGAGGTAGAGGCCAAAATCTACAGGTAGGCACTTTGCAAAAAACACCTCTGTTGTCTTTCAAAAAATGTGATGTGTGCACGTTGCGGTTTGGGACATTTCCTGTTGCGGGCGCTAGGCCTACCCACACAAGTGAGGTATCATTTTTATCGGGAGACTTGGGGGAACGCTGGGTGGAAGGAAATTTGTGGCTCCTCTCTGATTCCAGAACTTTCTGTCACCAAAATGTGAGGAAAATTTGTTTTTTAGCCACATTTTGAGGTTTGCAAAGGATTCTGGGTAACAGAACCTGGTCAGAGCCCCACAAGTCACCCCATCTTGGTTTCCCCTAGGTCTCTAGTTTTCAAAAATGCATAGGTTTGGTAGGTTTCCCTAGGCGCCGGCTGAGCTAGAGGCCAAAATCTACAGGTAGGCACTTTGCAAAAAACACCTCTGTTTTCTTTCAAAAAATGTGATGTGTGCAGGTTGCGGTTTGGGGCATATCCTGTCGCGGGAGCTAGGCCTACCCACACAAGTGAGGTATAATTTTTATCGGGAGACTTGGGGAAACGCTGGGTGGAAGGAAATTTGTGGCTCCTCTCTGATTCCAGAACTTTCTGTCACCAAAATGTGAGGAAAATGTGTTTTTTAGCCACATTTTGAGGTTTGCAAAGGATTCTGGGTAACAGAACCTGGTCAGAGCCCCACAAGTCACCCCATCTTGGTTTCCCCTAGGTCTCTAGTTTTCAGAAATGCATAGGTTTGGTAGGTTTCCCTAGGTGCCGGCTGAGCTAGAGGCCAAAATCTACAGGTAGGCACTTTGCAAAAAACACCTCTGTTTTCTTTCAAAAAATGTGATGTGTGCACGTTGCGGTTTGGGACATTTCCTGTTGAGGGCGCTAGGCCTACCCACACAAGTGAGGTATCATTTTTATCGGGAGACTTGGGGGAACGCTGGGTGGAAGGACATTTTTGGTTCCTCTCTGATTCCAGAACTTTCTGTCACCAAAATGTGAGGAAAATGTGTTTTTTAGCCACATTTTGAGGTTTGCAAAGGATTCTGGGTAACAGAACCTGGTCATAGCCCCACAAGTCACCCCATCTTGTATTCCCCTAGGTCTCTAGTTTTCAAAAATGCATAGGTTTGGTAGGTTTCCCTAGGTGCCGGCTGAGCTAGAGGCCAAAATCTACAGGTAGGCACTTTGCAAAAAACACCTCTGTTTTCTTTAAAAAAATGTGATGTGTGCAGGTTGCGGTTTGGGGCATATCCTGTCGCGGGAGCTAGGCCTACCCACACAAGTGAGGTATAATTTTTATCGGGAGACTTGGGGAAACGCTGGGTGGAAGGAAATTTGTGGCTCCTCTCTGATTCCAGAACTTTCTGTCACCAAAATGTGAGGAAAACGTGTTTTTTAGCCACATTTTGAGGTTTGCAATCGATTCTGGGTAACAGAACCTGGTCAGAGCCCCACAAGTCACCCCATCTTGGATTCCCCTAGGTCTCTAGTTTTAAAAAATGCATAGGTTTGGTAGGTTTCCCTAGGTGCCGGCTGAGGTAGAGGCCAAAATCTACAGGTAGGCACTTTGCAAAAAACACCTCTGTTTTCTTTCAAAAAATGTGATGTGTGCAGGTTGCGGTTTGGGGCATATCCTGTCGCGGGAGCTAGGCCTACCCACACAAGTGAGTTATCATTTTTATCGAGAGACTTGGGGGAACGCTGGGTGGAAGGAAATTTGTGGCTCCTCTCTGATTCCAGAACTTTCTGTCACCAAAATGTGAGGAAAATGTGTTTTTTAGCCACATTTTGAGGTTTGCAAAGGATTCTGGGTAACAGAACCTGGTCAGAGCCCCACAAGTCACCCCATCTTGGATTCCCCTAGGTCTCTAGTTTTCAAAAATGCATAGGTTTGGTAGGTTTCCCTAGGTGCCGGCTGAGCTAGAGGCCAAAATCTACAGGTAGGCACTTTGCAAAAAACACCTCTGTTTTCTTTCAAAAAATGTGATGTGTGCACGTTGCGGTTTGGGACATTTCCTGTTGCGGGCGCTAGGCCTACCCACACAAGTGAGGTATCATTTTTATCGGGAGACTTGGGGGAACACTGGGTGGAAGGAAATTTGTGGCTCCTCTCTGATTCCAGAACTTTCTGTCACCAAAATGTGAGGAAAATGTGTTTTTTTAGCCACATTTTGAGGTTTGCAAACGATTCTGGGTAACAGAACCTGGTCAGAGCCCCACAAGTCACCCCATCTTGGATTCCCCTTGGTCTCTAGTTTTCAAAAATGCATAGGTTCGGTAGGTTTCCCTAGGTGCCGGCTGAGCTAGAGGCCAAAATCTACAGGTAGGCACTTTGCAAAAAACACCTCTGTTTTCTTTAAAAAAATTTGATGTGTCCACGTTGCGTTTTGGGGCATCTCCTGTCGCGGGCGCTAGGCCTTCCCACACAAGTGAGGTATCATTTTTATCGGGAGACTTGGGGGAACGCTGGGTGGAAGGAAATTTTTGGCTCCTCTCTGATTCCAGAACTTTCTGTCACCAAAATGTGAGGAAAATGTGTTTTTTAGCCACATTTTGAGGTTTGCAAAGGATTCTGGGTAACAGAACCTGGTCAGAGCCCCACAAGTCACCCCATCTTGGATTCCCCTAGGTCTCTAGTTTTAAAAAATGCATAGGTTTGGTAGGTTTCCCTAGGTGCCGGCTGAGGTAGAGGCCAAAATCTACAGGTAGGCACTTTGCAAAAAACACCTCTGTTTTCTTTCAAAAAATGTGATGTGTGCAGGTTGCGGTTTGGGGCATATCCTGTCGCGGGAGCTAGGCCTACCCACACAAGTGAGGTATAATTTTTATCAGGAGACTTGGGGAAACGCTGGGTGGAAGGAAATTTGTGGCTCCTCTCTGATTCCAGAACTTTCTGTCACCAAAATGTGAGGAAAACGTGTTTTTTAGCCACATTTTGAGGTTTGCAAAGGATTCTGGGTAACAGAACCTGGACAGAGCCCCACAAGTCACCCCATCTTGGATTCCCCTAGGTCTCTAGTTTTCAAAAATGCATAGGTTTGGTAGGTTTCCCTAGGTGCCGGCTGAGGTAGAGGCCAAAATCTACAGGTAGGCACTTTGCAAAAAACACCTCTGTTGTCTTTCAAAAAATGTGATGTGTGCACGTTGCGGTTTGGGACATTTCCTGTTGCGGGCGCTAGGCCTACCCACACAAGTGAGGTATCATTTTTATCGGGAGACTTGGGGGAACGCTGGGTGGAAGGAAATTTGTGGCTCCTCTCTGATTCCAGAACTTTCTGTCACCAAAATGTGAGGAAAATGTGTTTTTTAGCCACATTTTGAGGTTTGCAAAGGATTCTGGGTAACAGAACCTGGTCAGAGCCCCACAAGTCACCCCATCTTGGTTTCCCCTAGGTCTCTAGTTTTCAGAAATGCATAGGTTTGGTAGGTTTCCCTAGGTGCCGGCTGAGCTAGAGGCCAAAATCTACAGGTAGGCACTTTGCAAAAAACACCTCTGTTTTCTTTCAAAAAATGTGATGTGTGCACGTTGCGGTTTGGGACATTTCCTGTTGAGGGCGCTAGGCCTACCCACACAAGTGAGGTATCATTTTTATCGGGAGACTTGGGGGAACGCTGGGTGGAAGGAAATTTTTGGTTCCTCTCTGATTCCAGAACTTTCTGTCACCAAAATGTGAGGAAAATGTGTTTTTTAGCCACATTTTGAGGTTTGCAAAGGATTCTGGGTAACAGAACCTGGTCAGAGCCCCACAAGTCACCCCATCTTGGATTCCCCTAGGTCTCTAGTTTTCAAAAATGCATAGGTTTGGTAGGTTTCCCTAGGCGCCGGCTGAGCTAGAGGCCAAAATCTACAGGTAGGCACTTTGCAAAAAACACCTCTGTTTTCTTTCAAAAAATGTGATGTGTGCAGGTTGCGGTTTGGGGCATATCCTGTCGCGGGAGCTAGGCCTACCCACACAAGTGAGGTATAATTTTTATCGGGAGACTTGGGGAAACGCTGGGTGGAAGGAAATTTGTGGCTCCTCTCTGATTCCAGAACTTTCTGTCACCAAAATGTGAGGAAAATGTGTTTTTTAGCCACATTTTGAGGTTTGCAAAGGATTCTGGGTAACAGAACCTGGTCAGAGCCCCACAAGTCACCCCATCTTGGTTTCCCCTAGGTCTCTAGTTTTCAGAAATGCATAGGTTTGGTAGGTTTCCCTAGGTGCCGGCTGAGCTAGAGGCCAAAATCTACAGGTAGGCACTTTGCAAAAAACACCTCTGTTTTCTTTCAAAAAATGTGATGTGTGCACGTTGCGGTTTGGGACATTTCCTGTTGAGGGCGCTAGGCCTACCCACACAAGTGAGGTATCATTTTTATCGGGAGACTTGGGGGAACGCTGGGTGGAAGGACATTTTTGGTTCCTCTCTGATTCCAGAACTTTCTGTCACCAAAATGTGAGGAAAATTTGTTTTTTAGCCACATTTTGAGGTTTGCAAAGGATTCTGGGTAACAGAACCTGGTCATAGCCCCACAAGTCACCCCATCTTGTATTCCCCTAGGTCTCTAGTTTTCAAAAATGCATAGGTTTGGTAGGTTTCCCTAGGTGCCGGCTGAGCTAGAGGCCAAAATCTACAGGTAGGCACTTTGCAAAAAACACCTCTGTTTTCTTTAAAAAAATGTGATGTGTGCAGGTTGCGGTTTGGGGCATATCCTGTCGCGGGAGCTAGGCCTACCCACACAAGTGAGGTATAATTTTTATCGGGAGACTTGGGGAAACGCTGGGTGGAAGGAAATTTGTGGCTCCTCTCTGATTCCAGAACTTTCTGTCACCAAAATGTGAGGAAAACGTGTTTTTTAGCCACATTTTGAGGTTTGCAATCGATTCTGGGTAACAGAACCTGGTCAGAGCCCCACAAGTCACCCCATCTTGGATTCCCCTAGGTCTCTAGTTTTAAAAAATGCATAGGTTTGGTAGGTTTCCCTAGGTGCCGGCTGAGGTAGAGGCCAAAATCTACAGGTAGGCACTTTGCAAAAAACACCTCTGTTTTCTTTCAAAAAATGTGATGTGTGCACGTTGCGGTTTGGGACATTTCCTGTTGCGGGCTCCAGGCCTACCCACACAAGTGAGGTATCATTTTTATCGGGAGACTTCGGGGAACGCTCGGTGGAAGGAAATTTGTGGCTCCTCTCTGATTCCAGAACTTTCGGTCACCAAAATGTGAGGAATATGTGTTTTTTTAGCCACATTCTGAGGTTTGCAAAGGTTTCTAGGTAACAAAACCTCGTCAGAGCCCCACAAGTCACCCCATCTTGGATTCCCCTAGGTCTCTAGTTTTCAAAAATGCACAGGTTTGGTAGGTTTCCCTAGGTGTCGGCTGAGCTAGAGGCCAAAATCTACAGGTAGGCACTTTGCAAAAAACACCTCTGTTTTCTTTAAAAAAATGTGATGTGTCCACGTTGCGTTTTGGGCATGTCCTGTCGCGGGCGCTAGGCCTTCCCACACAAGTGAGGTATCATTTTTATCGGGAGACTTGGGGGAACGCTGGGTGGAAGGAAATTTGTGGCTCCTCTCTGATTCCAGAACTTTCTGTCACCAAAATGTGAGGAAAATTTGTTTTTTAGCCACATTTTGAGGTTTGCAAAGGATTCTGGGTAACAGAACCTGGCCAGAGCCCCACAAGTCACCCCATCTTGGATTCCCCTAGGTCTCTAGTTTTCAAAAATGCATAGGTTTGGTAGGTTTCCCTAGGTGCCGGCTGAGCTAGAGGCCAAAATCTACAGGTAGGCACTTTGCAAAAAACACGTCTGTTTTCTTTCAAAAAATGTGATGTGTGCAGGTTGCGGTTTGGGGCATATCCTGTCGCGGGAGCTAGGCCTACCCACACAAGTGAGTTATCATTTTTATCGAGAGACTTGGGGGAACGCTGGGTGGAAGGAAATTTGTGGCTCCTCTCTGATTCCAGAACTTTCTGTCACCAAAATGTGAAGAAAATGTGTTTTTTAGAAACATTTTGAGGTTTGCAAAGGATTCTGGGTAACAGAACCTGGTCAGAGCCCCACAAGTCACCCCATCTTGGATTCCCCTAGGTCTCTAGTTTTAAAAAATGCATAGGTTTGGTAGGTTTCCCTAGGTGCCGGCTGAGGTAGAGGCCAAAATCTACAGGTAGGCACTGTGCAAAAAACACCTCTGTTTTCTTTTAAAAAATGTGAGGTGTCCACGTTGCGTTTTGGGGCATCTCCTGTCGCGGGCGCTAGGCCTTCCCACACAAGTGAGGTATCATTTTTATCGGGAGACTTGGGGGAACGCTGGGTGGAAGGAAATTTGTGGCTCCTCAGTGATTCCTGAACTTTCTGTCACCAAAATGTGAGGAAAATGTGTTTTTTAGACACATTTTTAGGTTTGCAAAGGATTCTGGGTAACAGAACCTGGTCAGAGCCCCACAAGTCACCCCATCTTGGATTCCCCTAGGTCTCTAGTTTTCAAAAATGCATAGGTTTGGTAGGTTTCCCTAGGTGCCGGCTGAGCTAGAGGCCAAAATCTACAGGTAGGCACTTTGCAAAAAACACCTCTGTTTTCTTTCAAAAAATGTGATGTGTGCACGTTGCGGTTTGGGACATTTCCTGTTGCGGGCGCTAGGCCTACCCACACAAGTGAGGTATCATTTTTATCGGGAGACTTGGGGGAACACTGGGTGGAAGGAAATTTGTGGCTCCTCTCTGATTCCAGAACTTTCTGTCACCAAAATGTGAGGAAAATGTGTTTTTTTAGCCACATTTTGAGGTTTGCAAAGGATTCTGGGTAACAGAACCTGGTCAGAGCCCCACAAGTCACCCCATCTTGGATTCCCCTTGGTCTCTAGTTTTCAAAAATGCATAGGTTCGGTAGGTTTCCCTAGGTGCCGGCTGAGCTAGAGGCCAAAATCTACAGGTAGGCACTTTGCAAAAAACACCTCTGTTTTCTTTAAAAAAATGTGATGTGTCCACGTTGCGTTTTGGGGCATCTCATGTCGCGGGCGCTAGGCCTTCCCACACAAGTGAGGTATCATTTTTATCGGGAGACTTGGGGGAACGCTGGGTGGAAGGAAATTTTTGGCTCCTCTCTGATTCCAGAACTTTCTGTCACCAAAATGTGAGGAAAATGTGTTTTTTAGCCACATTTTGAGGTTTGCAAAGGATTCTGGGTAACAGAACCTGGTCAGAGCCCCACAAGTCACCCCATCTTGGATTTCCCTAGGCCTCTAGTTTTCAAAAATGCATAGGTTTGGTAGGTTTCCCTAGGTGCCGGCTGAGCTAGAGGCCAAAATCTACAGGTAGGCACTTTGCAAAAAACACCTCTGTTTTCTTTCAAAAAATGTGATGTGTGCAGGTTGCGGTTTGGGGCATATCCTGTCGCGGGAGCTAGGCCTACCCACACAAGTGAGGTATAATTTTTATCGGGAGACTTGGGGAAACGCTGGGTGGAAGGAAATTTGTGGCTCCTCTCTGATTCCAGAACTTTCTGTCACCAAAATGTGAGGAAAATGTGTTTTTTAGCCACATTTTGAGGTTTGCAAAGGATTCTGGGTAACAGAACCTGGTCAGAGCCCCACAAGTCACCCCATCTTGGTTTCCCCTAGGTCTCTAGTTTTCAGAAATGCATAGGTTTGGTAGGTTTCCCTAGGTGCCGGCTGAGCTAGAGGCCAAAATCTACAGGTAGGCACTTTGCAAAAAACACCTCTGTTTTCTTTCAAAAAATGTGATGTGTGCACGTTGCGGTTTGGGACATTTCCTGTTGAGGGCCCTAGGCCTACCTACACAAGTGAGGTATCATTTTTATCGGGAGACTTGGGGGAACGCTGGGTGGAAGGACATTTTTGGTTCCTCTCTGATTCCAGAACTTTCTGTCACCAAAATGTGAGGAAAATGTGTTTTTTAGCCACATTTTGAGGTTTGCAAAGGATTCTGGGTAACAGAACCTGGTCATAGCCCCACAAGTCACCCCATCTTGGATTCCCCTAGGTCTCTAGTTTTCAAAAATGCATAGGTTTGGTAGGTTTCCCTAGGCGCCGGCTGAGCTAGAGGCCAAAACCTACAGGTAGGCACTTTGCAAAAAACACCTCTGTTTTCTTTAAAAAAATGTGATGTGTGCAGGTTGCGGTTTGGGGCATATCCTGTCGCGGGAGCTAGGCCTACCCACACAAGTGAGGTATAATTTTTATCGGGAGACTTGGGGAAACGCTGGGTGGAAGGAAATTTGTGGCTCCTCTCTGATTCCAGAACTTTCTGTCACCAAAATGTGAGGAAAATGTGTTTTTTTAGCCACATTTTGAGGTTTGCAAAGGATTCTGGGTAACAGAACCTGGTCAGAGCCCCACAAGTCACCCCATCTTGGATTCCCCTAGGTCTCTAGTTTTCAGAAATGCATAGGTTTGGTAGGTTTCCCTAGGTGCCGGCTGAGCTAGAGGCCAAAATCTACAGCTAAGCACTTTGCAAAAAACACCTCTGTTTTCTTTCAAAAAATGTGATGTGTGCACGTTGCGGTTTGGGACATTTCCTGTTGCGGGCGCTAGGCCTACCCACACAAGTGAGGTATCATTTTTATCGGGAGACTTGGGGAAACGCTGGGTGAAAGGAAATTTGTGGCTCCTCTCTGATTCCAGAACTTTCTGTCACCAAAATGTGAGGAAAATGTGTTTTTTTAGCCACATTTTGAGGTTTGCAAAGGATTCTGGGTAACAGAACCTGTTCAGAGCCCCACAAGTCACCCCATCTTGGATTCCCCTTGGTCTCTAGTTTTTAAAAATGCATAGGTTCGGTAGGTTTCCCTAGGTGCCGGCTGAGCTATAGGCCAAAATCTACAGGTAGGCACTTTTCAAAAACACCTCTGTTTTCTTTCAAAAAATGTGATGTGTTCACGTTGCGGTTTGGGGCATTTCCTGTCGCGGGAGCTAGGCCTACCCACAAAAGTGAGGTATCATTATTATCAAGAGACTTGGGGGAACGCTGGGTGGAAGGAAATTTGTGGCTCCTCTCTGATTCCTGAACTTTCTGTCACCAAAATGTGAGGAAAATGTGTTTTTTAGCCACATTTTGAGGTTTGCAAAGGATTCTGGGTAACAGAACCTGGTCAGAGCCCCACAAGTCACCCCATCTTGGATTCCCCTAGGTCTCTAGTTTTAAAAAATGCATAGGTTTGGTAGGTTTCCCTAGGTGCTGGCTGAGGTAGAGGCCAAAATCTACAGGTAGGCACTTTGCAAAAAACACCTCTGTTTTCTTTCAAAAAATGGGATGTGTCCACGTTGCGTTTTGGGGCATCTCCTATCGCGGGCGCTATGCCTTCCCACACAAGTGAGGTATCATTTTTATCGGGAGACTTGGGGGAACGCTGGGTGGAAGGAAATTTGTGGCTCCTCTCTGATTCCAGAACTTTCTGTCACCAAAATGTGAGGAAAATGTGTTTTTTAGCCACATTTTGAGGTTTGCAAAGGATTCTGGGTAACAGAACCTGGTCAGAGCCCCACAAGTCACCCCATCTTGGATTCCACTAGGCCTCTAGTTTTCAAAAATGCATAGGTTTGGTAGGTTTCCCTAGGTGTCGGCTGAGCTATAGGCCAAAATCTACAGGTAGGCACTTTGCAAAAAACACCTCTGTTTTCTTTCAAAAAATGGGATGTGTCCACGTTGCGTTTTGGGGCATCTCCTATCGCGGGCGCTAGGCCTTCCCACACAAGTGAGGTATCATTTTTATCGGGAGACTTGGGGGAACGCTGGGTGGAAGGAAATTTGTGGCTCCTCTCTGATTCCAGAACTTTCTGTCACCAAAATGTGAGGAAAATGTGTTTTTTAGCCACATTTTGAGGTTTGCAAAGGATTCTGGGTAACAGAACCTGGTCAGAGCCCCACAAGTCACCCCATCTTGGATTTCCCTAGGCCTCTAGTTTTCAAAAATGCATAGGTTTGGTAGGTTTCCCTAGGTGCCGGCTGAGCTAGAGGCCAAAATCTACAGGTAGGCACTTTGCAAAAAACACCTCTGTTTTCTTTCAAAAAATGTGATGTGTGCAGGTTGCGGTTTGGGGCATATCCTGTCGCGGGAGCTAGGCCTACCCACACAAGTGAGGTATAATTTTTATCGGGAGACTTGGGGAAACGCTGGGTGGAAGGAAATTTGTGGCTCCTCTCTGATTCCAGAACTTTCTGTCACCAAAATGTGAGGAAAATGTGTTTTTTAGCCACATTTTGAGGTTTGCAAAGGATTCTGGGTAACAGAACCTGGTCAGAGCCCCACAAGTCACCCCATCTTGGTTTCCCCTAGGTCTCTAGTTTTCAGAAATGCATAGGTTTGGTAGGTTTCCCTAGGTGCCGGCTGAGCTAGAGGCCAAAATCTACAGGTAGGCACTTTGCAAAAAACACCTCTGTTTTCTTTCAAAAAATGTGATGTGTGCACGTTGCGGTTTGGGACATTTCCTGTTGAGGGCCCTAGGCCTACCTACACAAGTGAGGTATCATTTTTATCGGGAGACTTGGGGGAACGCTGGGTGGAAGGACATTTTTGGTTCCTCTCTGATTCCAGAACTTTCTGTCACCAAAATGTGAGGAAAATGTGTTTTTTAGCCACATTTTGAGGTTTGCAAAGGATTCTGGGTAACAGAACCTGGTCATAGCCCCACAAGTCACCCCATCTTGGATTCCCCTAGGTCTCTAGTTTTCAAAAATGCATAGGTTTGGTAGGTTTCCCTAGGCGCCGGCTGAGCTAGAGGCCAAAACCTACAGGTAGGCACTTTGCAAAAAACACCTCTGTTTTCTTTAAAAAAATGTGATGTGTGCAGGTTGCGGTTTGGGGCATATCCTGTCGCGGGAGCTAGGCCTACCCACACAAGTGAGGTATAATTTTTATCGGGAGACTTGGGGAAACGCTGGGTGGAAGGAAATTTGTGGCTCCTCTCTGATTCCAGAACTTTCTGTCACCAAAATGTGAGGAAAATGTGTTTTTTAGCCACATTTTGAGGTTTGCAAAGGATTCTGGGTAACAGAACCTGGTCAGAGCCCCACAAGTCACCCCATCTTGGATTCCCCTAGGTCTCTAGTTTTCAGAAATGCATAGGTTTGGTAGGTTTCCCTAGGTGCCGGCTGAGCTAGAGGCCAAAATCTACAGCTAAGCACTTTGCAAAAAACACCTCTGTTTTCTTTCAAAAAATGTGATGTGTGCACGTTGCGGTTTGGGACATTTCCTGTTGCGGGCGCTAGGCCTACCCACACAAGTGAGGTATCATTTTTATCGGGAGACTTGGGGAAACGCTGGGTGAAAGGAAATTTGTGGCTCCTCTCTGATTCCAGAACTTTCTGTCACCAAAATGTGAGGAAAATGTGTTTTTTTAGCCACATTTTGAGGTTTGCAAAGGATTCTGGGTAACAGAACCTGTTCAGAGCCCCACAAGTCACCCCATCTTGGATTCCCCTTGGTCTCTAGTTTTTAAAAATGCATAGGTTCGGTAGGTTTCCCTAGGTGCCGGCTGAGCTATAGGCCAAAATCTACAGGTAGGCACTTTTCAAAAACACCTCTGTTTTCTTTCAAAAAATGTGATGTGTTCACGTTGCGGTTTGGGGCATTTCCTGTCGCGGGAGCTAGGCCTACCCACAAAAGTGAGGTATCATTATTATCAAGAGACTTGGGGGAACGCTGGGTGGAAGGAAATTTGTGGCTCCTCTCTGATTCCTGAACTTTCTGTCACCAAAATGTGAGGAAAATGTGTTTTTTAGCCACATTTTGAGGTTTGCAAAGGATTCTGGGTAACAGAACCTGGTCAGAGCCCCACAAGTCACCCCATCTTGGATTCCCCTAGGTCTCTAGTTTTAAAAAATGCATAGGTTTGGTAGGTTTCCCTAGGTGCTGGCTGAGGTAGAGGCCAAAATCTACAGGTAGGCACTTTGCAAAAAACACCTCTGTTTTCTTTCAAAAAATGGGATGTGTCCACGTTGCGTTTTGGGGCATCTCCTATCGCGGGCGCTATGCCTTCCCACACAAGTGAGGTATCATTTTTATCGGGAGACTTGGGGGAACGCTGGGTGGAAGGAAATTTGTGGCTCCTCTCTGATTCCAGAACTTTCTGTCACCAAAATGTGAGGAAAATGTGTTTTTTAGCCACATTTTGAGGTTTGCAAAGGATTCTGGGTAACAGAACCTGGTCAGAGCCCCACAAGTCACCCCATCTTGGATTCCACTAGGCCTCTAGTTTTCAAAAATGCATAGGTTTGGTAGGTTTCCCTAGGTGTCGGCTGAGCTATAGGCCAAAATCTACAGGTAGGCACTTTGCAAAAAACACCTCTGTTTTCTTTCAAAAAATGGGATGTGTCCACGTTGCGTTTTGGGGCATCTCCTATCGCGGGCGCTAGGCCTTCCCACACAAGTGAGGTATCATTTTTATCGGGAGACTTGGGGGAACGCTGGATGGAAGGAAATTTGTGGCTCCTCTCTGATTCCAGAACTTTCGGTCACCAAAATGTGAGGAAAATGTGTTTTTTAGCCACATTTTGAGGTTTGCAAAGGATTCTGGGTAACAGAACCTGGTCAGAGCCCCACAAGTCACCCCATCTTGGATTCCCCTAGGTCTCTAGTTTTCAAAAATGCATAGGTTTGGTAGGTTTCCCTAGGTGCCGGCTGAAGTAGAGGCCAAAATCTACAGGTAGGCACTTTGCAAAAAACACCTCTATTGTCTTTCAAAAAATGTGATGTGTGCACGTTGCGGTTTGGGACATTTCCTGTTGCGGGCGCTAGGCCTACCCACACAAGTGAGGTATCATTTTTATCGAGAGACTTGGGGGAACGCTGGGTGGAAGGAAATTTGTGGCTACTCTCTGATTCCAGAACTTTCTATCACCAAAATGTGAGGAAAATTTGTTTTTTTAGCCACATTTTGAGGTTTGCAAAGGATTCTGGGTAACAGAACCTGGTGAGAGCCCCACAAGTCACCCCATCTTGGAATCCCCTAGGTCTCTAGTTTTTAAAAATGCACAAGTTTGGTAGGTTTCCCTAGGTGCCGGCTAAGCTAGAGGCCAAAATCTACAGGTAGGCACTTTGCAAAAAACACCTCTGTTTTCTTTAAAAAAATGTGATGTGTCCATGTTGCGTTTTGGGGCATCTCCTGTCGCGGGTGCTAGGCCTTCCCACACAAGTGAGGTATCACTTTTATCGGGAGACTTGGGGAACGCAGGGTGGAAGGAAATTTGTGGCTCCTCTCTGATTCCAGAACTTTCTGTCACCAAAATGTGAGGAAAATGTGTTTTTTAGCCACATTTTGAGGTTTGCAAAGGATTCTGGGTAACAGAACCTGGTCAGAGCCCCACAAGTCACCCCATCTTGGATTCCCCTAGGTCTCTAGTTTTCAAAAATGCATAGGTTTGGTAGGTTTCCCTAGGTGCCGGCTGAGCTAGAGGCCAAAATCTACAGGTAGGCACTTTGCAAAAAACACCTCTGTTTTCTTTCAAAAATTGTGATGTGTGCACGTTGCGGTTTGGGAAATTTCCTTTTGCGGGCGCTAGGCCTACCCACACAAGTGAGGTATCATTTTTATCGGGAGACTTATGGAAACGCTGGGTGAAAGGAAATTTGTGGCTCCTCTCTGATTCCAGAACTTTCTGTCACCAAAATGTGAGGAAAATGTGTTTTTTTAGCCACATTTTGAGGTATGCAAAGGATTCTGGGTAACAGAACCTGGTCAGAGCCCCACAAGTCACCCCATCTTGGATTCCCCTTGGTCTCTAGTTTTCAAAAATGCATAGGTTCGGTAGGTTTCCCTAGGTGCCGGCTGAGCTAGAGGCCAAAATCTACAGGTAGGCACTTTGCAAAAAACACCTCTGTTTTCTTTAAAAAAATGTGATGTGTTCACTTTGCGGTTTGGGGCATTTCCTGTCGCGGGCGCTAAGCCTACCCACACAAGTGAGGTATCATTTTTATCGGGAGACTTGGGGGAACGCTGGGTGGAAGGAAATTTGTGGCTCTTCTCTGATTCCAGAACTTTCGGTCACCAAAATGTGAGGAAAATGTGTTTTTTTAGCCCCATTTTGAGGTTTGCAAAGGATTCTGGGTAACAGAACCTGGTCAGAGCCCCACAAGTCACCCCATCTTGGAATCCCCTAGGTCTCTAGTTTTCAAAAATGCATAGGTTTGGTAGGTTTCCCTAGGTGCCGGCTGAGGTAGAGGCCAAAATCTACAGGTAGGCACTTTGCAAAAAACACCTCTTTTTTGTTTAAAAAAATGTGATGTGTGCACGTTACGGTTTGGGACATTTCCTGTTGCGGGCGCTAGGCCTACCCACACAAGTGAGGTATCATTTTTATCGGGAGACTTGGCGGAACGCTGGGTGGAAGTAAATTTGTGGCTCCTCTCTGATTCCAGAACTTTCTGTCACCAAAATGTGAGGAAAATGTGTTTTTTTAGCCACATTTTGAGGTTTGCAAAGGATTCTGGGTAACAGAACCTAGTCAGAGCCCCACAAGTCACCCCATCTTGGATTCCCCTAGGTCTCTAGTTTTCAAAAATGCATAGGTTTGGTAGGTTTCCCTAGGTGCCGGCTGAGCTAGAGGCCAAAATCTACAGGTAGGCACTCTGCAAAAAACACCTCTGTTTTCTTTAAAAAAATGTGATGTGTGCACGTTGCGGTTTGGGACATTTCCTGTTGCGGGCGCTAGGCCTACCCACACAAGTGAGGTATCATTTTTATCGGGAGACTTGGGGGAGCGCTGGGTGGAAGGAAATTTGTGGCTCCTCTCTGATTCCAGAACTTTCTGTCACCAAAATGTGAGGAAAATGTGTTTTTTTAGCCACATTTTGAGGTATGCAAAGGATTCTGGGTAACAGAACCTGGTCAGAGCCCCACAAGTCACCCCATCTTGGATTCCCCTTGGTCTCTAGTTTTCAAAAATGCATAGGTTCGGTAGGTTTCCCTAGGTGCCGGCTGAGCTAGAGGCCAAAATCTACAGGTAGGCACTTTGCAAAAAACACCTCTGTTTTCTTTAAAAAAATGTGATGTGTTCACTTTGCGGTTTGGGGCATTTCCTGTCGCGGGCGCTAAGCCTACCCACACAAGTGAGGTATCATTTTTATCGGGAGACTTGGGGGAACGCTGGGTGGAAGGAAATTTGTGGCTCTTCTCTGATTCCAGAACTTTCGGTCACCAAAATGTGAGGAAAATGTGTTTTTTTAGCCCCATTTTGAGGTTTGCAAAGGATTCTGGGTAACAGAACCTGGTCAGAGCCCCACAAGTCACCCCATCTTGGAATCCCCTAGGTCTCTAGTTTTCAAAAATGCATAGGTTTGGTAGGTTTCCCTAGGTGCCGGCTGAGGTAGAGGCCAAAATCTACAGGTAGGCACTTTGCAAAAAACACCTCTTTTTTGTTTAAAAAAATGTGATGTGTGCACGTTACGGTTTGGGACATTTCCTGTTGCGGGCGCTAGGCCTACCCACACAAGTGAGGTATCATTTTTATCGGGAGACTTGGCGGAACGCTGGGTGGAAGTAAATTTGTGGCTCCTCTCTGATTCCAGAACTTTCTGTCACCAAAATGTGAGGAAAATGTGTTTTTTTAGCCACATTTTGAGGTTTGCAAAGGATTCTGGGTAACAGAACCTAGTCAGAGCCCCACAAGTCACCCCATCTTGGATTCCCCTAGGTCTCTAGTTTTCAAAAATGCATAGGTTTGGTAGGTTTCCCTAGGTGCCGGCTGAGCTAGAGGCCAAAATCTACAGGTAGGCACTCTGCAAAAAACACCTCTGTTTTCTTTAAAAAAATGTGATGTGTGCACGTTGCGGTTTGGGACATTTCCTGTTGCGGGCGCTAGGCCTACCCACACAAGTGAGGTATCATTTTTATCGGGAGACTTGGGGGAGCGCTGGGTGGAAGGAAATTTGTGGCTCCTCTCTGATTCCAGAACTTTCGGTCACCAAAATGTGAGGAAAATGTGTTTTTTTAGCCACATTTTGAGGTTTGCAAAGGATTCTGGGTAACAGAACCTGGTCAGAGCCCCACAAGTCACCCCATCTTGGAATCCCCTAGGTCTCTAGTTTTAAAAAATGCATAGGTTTGGTAGGTTTCCCTAGGTGCCGGCTGAGGTAGAGGCCAAAATCTACAGGTAGGCACTTTGGAAAAAACACCTCTGTTTCGTTTAAAAAAATGTGAAGTGTGCACGTTACGGTTTGGGACATTTCCTGTTGCGGGCGCTAGGCCTACCCACACAAGTGAGGTATCATTTTTATCGGGAGGCTTGGGGGAACGCTGGGTGGAAGTAAATTTGTGGCTCCTCACTGATTCCAGAACTTTCTGTCACCAAAATGTGAGGAAAATGTTTTTTTTTAGCCAAATTCTGAGGTTTGCAAAGGATTCTGGGTAACAAAACCTCGTCAGAGCCCCACAAGTCACCCTATCTTGGATTCCCCTAGGTCTCTAGTTTTCAAAAATGCACAGGTTTGGTAGGTTTCCCTAGGTGCCGGCTGAGCTAGAGGCCAAAATCTACAGGTAGGCACTTTGCAAAAAACACCTCTGTTTTCTTTAAAAAAATGTGATGTGTCCACGTTGCGTTTTGGGGCGTTTCCTGTCGCGGGCGCTAGGCCTACCCACACAAGTGAGGTATAATTTTTATCGGGAGACTTGGGGAAACATAGATTAGCAAAACAAGTGTTATTGCCTCTTGTCTTTCTCTACATTTTTTCCTTCCAAATATAAGAGAGTGTGTAAAAAAGACATCTATTTGAGAAATTCCCTGTAATTCACATGCTAGTATGGTCACCCCGGAATTCAGAGATGTGCAAATAACCACTGCTCCTCAACACCTTATCTTGTGCCCATTTTGGAAATACAAAGGTTTTCTTGATAGCTATTTTTGACTCTTTATATTTCAGCAAATGAATTGCTGTATACCCGGTATAGAATAAAAACACACTGCAGGGTGCAGCTCATTTATTGGCTCTGGGTACCCTGGGTTCTTGATGAACCTACAAGCCCTATATATCCCCGCAACCAGAGGAGTCCAGCAGACGTAATGGTATATTGCTTTCGAAAATCTGACATTGCAGGAAAAAGTTACAGAGTAAAACGTAGAGAAAAATTGCTGTTTTTTTCACCTCAATTTCAATATTTTTCTTTTTCAGTTGTTATTTTCTGCAGGAAACCCTTGTAGGATCTACACAAATGACTCCTTGCTGAATTCAGAATTTTGTCTACTTTTCAGAAATGTTTAGGGTTCTGGGATCCAGCATTGGTTTCACGCCCATTTCTGTCACTGACTGGAAGGAGGCTGAAAGCACAAAAAGTTTTAAAAATGGGGTATGTCCCAGTAAAATGCCAGATTTGTGTTGAAAAATTGGGTTTTCTGATTCATGTCTGCCTGTTCCTGAAAGCTGGGAAGCTGGTGATTTTAGCACTGCAAACCCTTTGTTGATGCCATTTTCAGGGAAAAAACCACAAGCCTTCTTCTGCAGCCACTTTTTCCCATTTTTTGGAAAAAAACGACATTTTCACTGTATTTTGGCTAATTTCTTGGCCTCCCTCAGGGGAACCCACAAAGTCTGGGTACCTCTAGAATCCCTAGGATGTTGGAAAAAAAGGACGCAAATTTGGCTTGGCTAGCTTATGTGGACAAAAAGTTATGAGGGCCTAAGCGCAAACTGCCCCAAATAGCCAAAAAAAGGCCTGGCACAGGAGGGGGAAAAGGCCTGGCAGCGAAGGGGTTAAAGAATGGAATGTCTCAAAAACAAAGGCACTGCTCTTATCTGCACAACAACACGCATTCATGATAGGTGCCAGGATACACTGGAGATACAGAAGGCCTTCAGTTTGGCAAACAATTCACATTCATTCCTAAAGATACCTACATTCAATGAAAACAATCTGCACTAAAAATTTAAGGACTGATAACAGACAAGTTGTGACCTTGTTGACACCATTGTACTTTGTGGTTGAAACATTAACGCAGTAAAAAATGAAAAAAATACCATAAACAAGCATTGAAAAAGCCATTAGATCTGGCTGTGATGTTTCAATGCATGTAAACACAGCGATTTATGTTTACATGAATTACATGCACAAATGCTGTTTGTAATGCTAAAGCCTTCTCTATTGTTTCGATCAATACAGGGGAAAAGTAGAAAAAAGAATACTTTCTGTATTGAATACATAAATAAGCTAACAACCTCATTGTAACTAACAGCATGCTGATTAGTTGGGTTTTCAAATGTAAAATAGTCCCTCAGGCATTCCAAAGAAAGTAATTTCTGAAATGATTCGTGATATAGCCAATATCAAGAAGTGTTGGAGTAATGCTCCTAGGGTGGGTCCAAAGCCCACCATATATGAAATGCTCTATGAAGCTGGACCGAAAAAGGCTGTTTTAACTCTTCATATGGTTGGAACTGGTGCTCTAACAGTGGTTAGCACATGAGGTAAGATAACATTGACAAAGCACAGGGCTTAGATACTGTGCTGGTCTAATCGCTAGCAATGAAATGCTTTATCACCAATCTTAACAGAAACAAATGCCAACATTACCTTGTGTTTATCTTATATTACTTTGTCATTCATTAATCTACTTTAATGTGATACAGCAAAATACAGCGTTTATATAAATTATATTCAATAGAGAATGTTAACAAACATGTTCAGCCCATCAGTTTGGTTGGTTCGTGGGCTTGCCTTTTAAAATTTGCTTGATTTCATTAGTGAAAGGCATGCATACGTTATGCCTTTTCCGGTGTTTATCCCTCCTCGAGAGCACCAGTAAACTACTGAAAAGATATGAGGCTCCATGTTTTCCGAATGACTTCTGGACTACTTTTTATTTTAATTTCCTACGCAATGCAATCTCACTGGGCAGTAGTGGCGCGCTTTGCATGAGATCGACCCTGTTACAAAGATAATTGCACTTTTGCCGGATACATGGATAATTGCAATTTTGCCAATAAGTTTGATTGTGAGCGAACTTCTGTTTCCTTTTGTGTGTTTCCTTGACGTTCATGGTGTCCGTTGGCTCACTTATGTAAAATTGTTTTACTTTTCATTTTCAGTTTATGTGGCTAGAAAAGTCCAGCTAGGAGTTTACAACGCTAACAGCTCCAACTCGAGCAAATGCAAGCCCCATTGCATTGGAAATGCTTGTTATATATATGCCACCTTTTTGCATGCCCTATGGTGGGCTGTGGCTGTGGTTAATCCTCAATCAAGGCACATTCTTACTCAGAAACTTCAAATTACGCATTTTGAATTTACCCTCTACTGCGCCCCTTTAACAATCGACTATTGTATTGTTGCGGTTTTCATCAAATGAAGACCTCGTTTTTCATCTATGTTTAGGGAAAACAGTCGAGTTGTACCCATTTTGATGATTAATTTAAACTCAGTTGTCTAAATCCTCAAATACAATCTTGTCCTGTTTCATTTTTGTGCACCGTGTCAATTGCATAGTAAGTTATTGGTCATGGATCATTGCCACAGTTGTATCATAATGTTTTTATTGCACAACTGAAATATCTGATTTTACAGTTCTTTTGTGCTTAAGAGACCCACTGTATAAGTGTTTGTGATGGAGTCAGGACATATTTCTATTACCTTTGGATCCCACTGGGTGGTCCTTGGAAAACGTATTGCTCTCTTGTGTCTAATTCCCAGTAATACATGAAAATTAGCAAACACCCCATCAGCTCTAAGACATTTACCAATACAAAACAGAAAAAGTGAATAGGAGAATTCCGTAAATCTTTATTAGTATTATCAGAATATTTCAAAGTGTTTTAGAAGATGCTATTTCCAATGCTTTAGTTACCTTCCAACTTCACTACCTTCAAATACCACGAACTGCATACCTTTGGCAACTTAAAGACAGGGCAAAACATGCCTGTAGTTGGTATATATCTTTGAGGCCTGTGCCTGCAATTGACATTTAAAATGACACTGCACTTTAATTATGAAATCATGTCTTATTGATTGAAAACCAATTAATTGACCTACGGGAGAATTTGCGGACCTTTATATCGGGTCCATGCTATGGCAGATATGGAGCCATGCTTTTATGGGTTTAATTTTTAAGTATCGGGTGACTGAATGAGAAATATGTGAATATATACTTGAGTGTGTGTCTGGTTGCACCTGTCCTTGTGTGTGTGTGTAATGCATCTCCGTACTTGCATGTGTGTGCTTCTTTTGGTGTCTCTTTGACTAACAGGGTCCCTGGTGGCCAAAACTGATATTTCTTACCTTATTTAGAAGTGTAAAAACTAATAGATTTGCGATGGTAAAAGCTGTGGGAAATCTATGACCCATCATCACATCTGCCAGATTCACTCTTTCGAAGTCCCACCCTATTTAGCACCACCCTTCCACCACACTTTTTCCTGCTCAGAGTCACCACCACAAGGTGAGAAATTTGAAAAGGCCCCACATGCTTGGAGAAACCTCTCTGGGATTCATTGACATTTAGGGGCATATTTATACTCCGTTTGCGCCGGAATTGCGTCGTTTTTTTTAACGCAATTTAGACGCAAAACTAACTCCATATTTATACTTTGGCATAGACGCGTCTAGCGCCAAAGTCCATGGAGTTAGTGTCATTTTTTAGCGTGGACACCTACTTTGCGTTAATTATATGCAAGGTAGGCGTTCCCGTCTAAAAAAGACAGGAGTCATTTCTATGGGGGTTGGGAGTGAAAAAAAATGGCGCAAATCGGGTTGAGGCGAAAAAATTGCCTCAACCTGACTTGCCCCATTTCTTGACGCCCAAGCCCCATATCCCCCTACGCCGGCGCTGCCTGGTGTACGTTGTTTTTTTTAACGCACACCAGACGGCGCCGGCGGCTAACGCCGGCTAACGTCATTCAATAAATACGGCGCCCGCATGACGCTTCAGAATGGCGTTAGCCGGCGCTAATTGTTTTGACGCAAAACTGCGTTAGCGCAGTTTTGCGTCTTATTGTTTGATTCTCAGAAAAAACCTCAAATTTGGGACAGTGTCAAGTTGGCCGTCTTAAAATGGCAACCCGGCCAACATCAATATTTCAGCAAAATTGCTTCTGCAGGAACACTTTCAGCAAAAATGCTTTCCACACTGGTGTAGCGTTGAAATAGGGAGGGCTATCTCTGCTCCGACTGGGTACTAAATTACCCTGTCTGTTTCCTTCCATGGTTTTCTTTGCCCCCTTCGTAATGTGTATCAACTTGTCTGTGCATCAGCCTTTGTGTGTGACTGCACATGCAATCTTTGCTTTCAGGGGCATTGTGGAAAGTATGCAAATGTGACCATTCAAAGGTTCTCGAGAAAAAATAACAAATATGTTCATTGTTGTGAAAAATTGTTTTTTTGGTTGGTGGGGGTGAGCCCTACTTCAGCAACAGCCACAATCCTTGTAAGAGTAAACCTCGAAAATAACAAAGTTAACCTGTGCTTAACCCTCAACTATCTTGTAAAAAAGCAGTCAGGCTTAACTTAGAGGCAATGTGTAAATTATTTATGCAGCAGTCAAATAGTAATAAAGTGAAAACAGAACACACTAAAAATACCACACCAATTTAGAAAATGTTATAAATTATTTGACACAAAAATCACAAAAATCCAACCGGTAAAACTGGAGTTATGAATTTTTAAATGTTAAAGTGAAAAATAGCCTCTGAAAATTAGACGCACCAACCGTGGACATCTAGTCGCGCGAGACAAGGAGCAAAGTAAAAAGTTATTTTCAACTGAATGGAGCACGGTTTGGATATAGAAAGTGGATTAGGCCTGGCTTCTGCCTCCTTTTGGAGTTTTTTTTTAAAGAAAAATTTCTGAGAAGGTAAAGTTGAGTTAGGCAAGGCTGTAGCAGTGTTTGAGGAAGGTACATTGTTGTTCGAGAATTACTTGAAGAATACACTGTCATAATTTCTATGTTCAGACTTAGGGCCTGATTTAGATTTTGACAGATGGGTTACTCTGTCACAATAGTGCCGAATATTCTGTCTGCCGAAATATTAATGCATTGGGAAGGGATATCGTTCACCGTTGTGACAGAGTAACACGTCCACCAAAATCTAAATCAGTCCCTTTTTTGGAAGTTAAAAATCTCCCTTCGGATGAAGCTGCGGGCTGCAGTTGACAAGGGCTCACAAGGCCAGATACCCCTTCTGTCAGGCGTGACTGAACATGAATTGCTGCTGAGGAGAAAAAGGTAGCAGGAGCTATTGCACAGTCAGACCGATAGGTGTTGCATCCTGGGCAGATCGGCAAGCAGGTAGGTCATGGTCTCCTCTAGGTTCTCAGGGAAGTATTTGGTTGCAATTTTCAAAGTCCCAAGTTTTGGATTTGGGCACCATTAAAACAACTAAAGACTGGAAGGGCACAACTAGGAAAGGCAGGACTAGCCCAGTCAACTAGCCCTTGAAGTCACTCTGGCAGTCCGGGGTTCAAGCAGAAAGCAGGCATCGAGCACAACAGTCTAATGAGGGTACAGCATAGGCTTTAGGCACCACTTTAGTTCTCTGAAGTACACAACAGGCCTTAGGCAGCAGGGCAGTATTTTACTAAAAGTCCTTCACAGGTCCAGTAGTACACTGGAGAGTGGGTCTGAGAGTCCTAATTTTATGGCTGCTGCTAGCTTTGAAGTGGAAGAAACTTCTGGAGTTTTACCCCTAAATATGGGACAGAAAGGATCTGCCTTAGTGCTCTGGTCACAGGATGTCTGGCATCACAAAAGCCTTGTGTAATGCTCTTCTTTGGTGTGCTGAGGCATCTCCTTTGATGTGCAAGTGAGGCTGTGTACAGCTGTGCCCCTCCCAGCCTGCCAACGCTTAGTCCCCTTTTGTGTTGCTGTCTGGAAGGGATACACAAAGATTAATTGCCAACTACAACTAATCCTGTGACCCAGGATAAAAGTTGCAGACATCAAATGGTTAGGACAAGAAAATGCCAACGTTCTAAAAGTGTGGTAAATCCAACACACAAAAGGTGATGGGAGGCTGCTTGCAATATGTCTAATCACTGACAATCGCTCGGGATAGCATTCCTACCCATCTTTTTTTTTACTCACCCTGCCACCTCAGATTAGACCCAACCATATGCAAATCAGTCTTGACCCTGCTCCAAAATGAACAGTCCAACCTGAACTGCCACACCAGAATCTCTCTAAATTGGAACACAAGCAGTCCGTGACCCGTTTTGCCCTGACTGGGGCTCTTTATTTGGGAGTAGCTTGGTTCCAGTGGCACAGTGAGCAAGGGACCCCCTTCTGGCCATACCCTGGGCTACTTAGAGCAGTACATCTAACACAGAAAAGGAGATGGGAAGATGCTTGCAGTAGGGCTAAGCACTGGCAATCGCTCTGGTTGCATTCAAACTAATTGTTCTTTTTCCCATCATGCCTCCTAAGATTACACCAAGCTATCCGCAAATCAGTTTTCACCCTGCTCCTTGAGAGCAGTCCAGCCCAAACTGCCATGCCAATATTTCTCTGAACATGTACACAAGCATTCCAAGCCCGGTTTCCCCCTGATTGGGGCTCTTTAGTCAGGTGTTGCTTGGTTCCAGTGGCACAGTAAGCAAGGGACCCACATCTGGGCCTACCCTTGACTACTTGGAACAAACCTATTCTTGGCTGAAGAGCCCTAATAATGGCAAAACCTGTCCTGCGTTGTGTTCCAGTTCAGGGAGGTCCTGGGCTGTCAGTTCTGTCTGGACTATTCCCGTGATGAGCAGGGCCAAGACTGATATGCATACAGCTGGGCCCAAACTGAGGTGGATTGGTGGGCAGAAAAGTATGGATTTGGAAGTGGCCCAAGAGACTGTCAGCAGCTGAGATTAATTAAAGTATTCCAGCCATCACCATGTTGTTTTTGCAAATTTCTGAAAGTATCATTTTCAGAAATCCGATTTTACCAGTAAAGAGGATTTTCGATTGCAATTCTTTAGACACCAAACACAATTTTTTGACCTGTTCCCAAACAAAAGTTATCACTTATTAAATTTAATGAGGTAGCCCACTGATATCCTATGGGATAGGTAGGCCACACAGTAGTGAAAAATGAAATGAAATTACTAAATATAATGAAGTTTCCCAATGTTATCCTATGGAAGAGGTCAGCCTCACATTAGTGAAAAACAAATTTGAGAGTTTTTCACTACAAGGACATGTAAAACTTTAAAGTTACGTCCAACCTTTTGAATGCAATGTACCCTGCCTTATAGGCTGTTTAGTGCCTACCGTTGTGGTGACTTAGATGTATTAAAAAGATAATTTTAGGCTTAACAAAAGATTTATTTTGCCAAGTTGAATTGTCTATTTAAAACTGTGCACAGACAGCAATGACAGGCCTGAGGCATGTTAAAAGGGCTACCTAGGTGGGTGACACAATAAGTGCTGAAGGACCACTAGCAGCATTACATTTAGTGGCCCTGGGTATATGGTATATCATATTACTAGGGACTTACAAGTGCATTAGATGTGCCAATCAGGTGAAGGCCAATTGTAAAATGTTTTTAGGGAGTGAGCACAAGAACCTTAACACTGGTTAGAGTTCTAAGGCCTACAAAAACAAATTCAGAAAAACAGATGGTGAGAAAGCAAAAATGTATAGGGAAGCCCACCGTAAAGCTGACAGTCCTGGCAATTGTTGTATCATTGTCAACCCTTGGAAAAAGAAAGGTATTACTATTGCCATGTCAAAATGTTCCCTAACTTCCTATAGATTGTGGAAATTAACAAAAATGTTTGTTTTCACCTCTGACCAAACTCTAAAAGATGCTCTAAATTTTTAATTGCCCTAAACTAAATAATTGATGTTTCAGTTCTCTATCTCCCATTCAAACGCTCAGTAAAACATGTATCTGCCTTCACATTAAAATTGTCTTGCAGCCTGTGGCATATCACAGATTTATTTCAAGTTTTATGCATGTTTTCTGTGTCCTGTATCTTAGCGTGTCATGAAGACTGTGATTTGCTGTATCCTTTGTGGACCTTTTAATAATCTGCTACTCATCTGGCCTACAGGCTGCGTGTTGCAAAGCATGTGGTACACAATGAGGTTGCTGTTTATATTTACAGTCCACAAATTGGTGATGTGAAATGTTTACAAGTGTGTGAGAATTTAAACTTTTGTGTAAACACTCCTGCCTTTCTCCATTAGAATAATAAAGCATATCTCATGTTTTCATAAACTCAAGCTACACAACATTATCTCAAGCTACATAACAAAATGAACATGTTAAGTGTGTTTCTTCCTTATTGCAAAAATCACATATTCTGTATCGGGATTGTGGTTTCTATAATGTTCACTAGTAGGCATTGTGCAGTTGCACTATGCCGATGATCATAATGAGTCACAGTGGTGTGTATTAGTGCTCTGGTCAATGGTGTTTAGTTACAGCCTGAATTACTATTGCTAATTAATGTTTCATTACTTACCTGTGATTCCATAACTCTAGTTAATATCAGAGCTGTTCCTATATCTGAACCCCAAACCCACCTCACGTGCATTTTGTACTGCCTTATACTAATACACAAAATCGCTTTGAATCGATTATTTTATATGTTCTCTTCTGGAAGACAAATTTAGAATTTTAAATGCCTATTAAAAATTCACTTTTTCTAAAGTTGGGAAATTATGATGATTTTCCTTATGTGATGAAAAAACTGACTTTGCTTTATAATCTAGTGGGTTGGGCTGATAACAAACATGTACTTCGGTGAGGGTGATCTGGTGGCCAGGTGAAATTATGTATTAGTTACAGGGACTATGATGCACATTGAGTCTACCACCACCTACTTCTTGAAAGCCACATGTGTCAGTGGCCCCAGAAAAGAAGAAAATCCAGGCTACTATTATGGGCATCTTAAAGCAGGCGGGACTCTTCAACCGCAACCACCCAATGGCATGTTTTTACAATGGGAAGCTGGCAAAAATGTTAGCACTGGACCTACTCTCTTTTTCTTTTGTGGAAGGAGTGGGATTCTTAGAATTGGTGACAGGTACCTGCCTGAAATCAAAGGTTCCAAGTCTGACCTATTTTGCTAGAGTTGCTGTTCTAGCACTGCATCACTATGTGCTGCAATTGGTTGGACAAGCTTTGCAGCAAAGTGTTGATCACACAATTCACCTGATAACGGATATGTGGACAGGTTGTCAGGCGACTGATTATCTGTGCATCAATGCACACTGGATTTCTTTTGTGGGTTAAAAGAAACACATATCTAAAGGTCTTGGCCTGGAAGAAAGTTTTAAGAGCATTCAGTGGCATGCAACAGTAGCCATGTTCACCGTGGAGAAATCACATACAGCTGCAAACATCTTGAACAAATTTAACAAAAAGGTGTCAGAATGGCTGCGACTCAGAGGTCTCAGAATTAGATTTGTTGCCACAGACAATGGCAGTATCATAGTCAAGGCCATGGCAGATGGTGGCTATTTCAGAGTCCTGTGTTTGGCGCATTGCTTCAACATGGTTGTGCAAGAGTTTCTTAAAAAGAAGACATAGTCAGCAACATACTGACCACCTGCAGAAGAATCTGCACTCATTTCAGACATTCTTTGAAGCCCGGAAACGGTTGCAGATTATTCAGCATGCTAATAGAGTACAGTTAAAGTCCTAATACAGGAGGTGGCAATATGCTGGAACATAACCTATTGCATGTTACAACGTCTGTTTGAGCAATAGAGACAGATTCATTTGAATTAGAGAGGATGCAATTGGGAAAGCTATGACCATGAATGCGGGCTAATGGGGCCTAGTTAAATGCCTGATACAGCTGCTACTCCCTTTTTAGGCTTCTAGTTGGGAAGTTAGCAAGGAGGATTGTAAGATGGGGCAAGCTACAGGACCAGCTAAAGAAGGTGTCTGAAAGGTTTGCAGTCCAGGTGTGAACGAAAACCTAGAAGAGCATGTCTTGGTTGAGAGCTTAATCTCTCACTTGTAAAGCAGCAAAATGACATCATATCCAAAGAGTACATCTGTGCAACACGACTTGATCCACAGTACAAATACATTCTGGCTCCGTTCATCCCTTTAATCTGAAGGGGAGATTTCAAAATACAAGAGGTGGCCTCTGCTGCCGGCCGCTATCTCCTGCTAGGTCAGTGGTGGACAAGCAGGAGTAGCGATATCAAAAAATAAATAAAATAAAAAGACAAATTACAAAGAATGCTTTGTGCAAACACTTGTTTTTTAAATTTTACACTGTCACCGTATAAGTATATTGCTTTTGAATTTTTTCTGTGATTAGGAAAGTCACTGGAACATGATTTTACCAACATATGTCTCACATAAAAGCACTGACTCGCTGAAAGGAGGGAGCGTGAGATTAAAAAAACAGAATGATTTTTGTTTCTCATGCAGGATTTTCTAAGAAAATCAAACCACACAGTGTGGAAAAAAGAAAAATAACTCTGAATAATGAGTAAGGCATCATCCACTATCGAATACGAGTATTCTATTCTTGTTGTGCTAAATGACTGGAAGCGAGCTAGCTACCGCATCAGGTACAAATTTGCTACTCTGTGCAGTCTGCAGCTGGGGTAGCTGCAATTGACAAAAAAATATCTTTGATTTCAATCGTCCTGCTCTTTTCCAAATACCTTTCATTTCTATCCTGAGTCAAAAGAGGCAGATGATTAATATGTCACAGTTTTCATGTATAATATGTGGATAGTAGAAATCATGTCTGCCGTAAGTAGATGGTGGGAAAAACAATACACTGCAGTACACGGAAAGGAATGTGGTACATAGATTTTATTGGCCGCATTCGTCACCGAGTATACCATCCACAAAACACAAAATCACAGGCACTTAATCCCTCTTTACTTCCTGGCCTCACCCTCAAACACAAATTACTTCAAGCAGACACATTCGCTTGGCAGTAAGGGAAGGAAACTTAACTTAGGGTCTGATTTAGATGTTGGTAGTAATGGTACCACTGCGATTTTTTGACTGAAAACCCGTCCGCCGCTGTGACGGTATGCCCGCCATATTTAAATGTTGATGGTCCCATAGAGGAAAGCCCACATTCAAACCACTGTCTCCAACAAGAAACACCACCTATGTCGATGCAGGGAGTGGGGAAAGAGGTTGATGTGCACCTCAAACACATGGAGGACCCTGTAACAAAGATACCCCACATACCCAGGGTGGGTACGGCCCTGGCTCCTAGAAGGACATTGCTCTGTGCATGCCATCCCCTAGAAGACCATGTTGTAATCAGAGGGGGCACTAGTGTACCTGCGCTCAGGGTGGCAGCCCCAATGTGGAGGCAACCCCTGAGCCAGCCTTGCTGGGAGAGTCCCAAATATGGGGCAGGTGGTAGGCATAGGGAAGGACAGGTATATGAAGGGTACTCTGCTCTGGTAGGGAAGACCCCCACTGTGATGTCCCCTACCTAGGGGGGTCAGCAGCACCCATAGGATTGGTCAGTCCCTAGGAGGGCCCTTTGAGCCCTGGGCACTGTCCCCCTCTGGGTGAAGGGTGGAAGTGTGCATGCACATCCTCTACTGAGTAATAGATGGTGCTAACCAACTTGCGTGGGACCAGCCATGGCAGGCCCCAGCGGGTGCACATGCACCAGAGGACCTTCAGCGGATCCTGCCTCAGTAGGCCAGGATATGCCCACCTTCACAATGGTTGTTTCATATACAGTGAATCTTTCATAGCAGGGCTCGAGGGATCCACCGGCGCCAGGCACTTTCCCACTGGTAATACAGTGTGAAAGTGCCGGCGCCATCCTTCCATCTACCTGGAAGTGGCGCTAGCCCATGGGAGCATCCTGGCACATGGGTGGTTTGCTACTTAGATATTACTTCTGGCCTCACCTGCCAGGGTGTGCACACTTGCACATGGGTATCTAAAGTAGTAGCTGACCTAACAGAGCAGGCCAGCATAGGCACACTTGCCCAATGTGGTGGCTGTAGCAAAAGTGTCCAGCCTGCCTCTGCAAGCTTGTATGTGCTCCAAGGCACATGTGCCCAGGGAGTGCGGAACACCCACATGTGTTCGCACTGCCCATGAGACCTGCTCTACCCATAAAGTAAAATGGGAGACAAGAGTCCTGTTAGGTCTGGCTATACGAATGGATTGCAGAGGAGCAGCCTCATGATGTTTGGTACCATTAGACTCAGAGTGATAAACCCCCTCTAATGGTAAAGGTGGTTTTATTAGTAATGAACTAGGAATGCCACTTTCAGGAAGAGGGCATTTGTAAACTCTAAAATGCTGTGCGTGTCTTACAAATTCAACTCCATTCCACTGGATGCTTGAGGAATGCACATCTGCGACAGGCATAAAACTTGGACATCCAGAACAGACCCCTGCCAATCGGGGCTGGGATACATCGATTTGAGGGAGCGGTTTCTGACACTTGGCCTCCGGGAGCCTTAGCATGGTCCCACTAAAGATAAAGATGTACATTCCACATCCTCAGGGTGGATTGGGAGGAAATTTAAGGGAGACATCTGTGGTTCAAAGGAGAACCCTATGAGACACCCCTAACTTGAAAGGCATGCTTCAGTATAACTAGGGACACTATCCTTCAGCAAGGCAGGCTTGCATCTACGGTAACGCAGGACCGGTGCTGCTGGACCGTGTGGTGTGTACTGCCAGAGGAATCTGTTGTGCACAGTAGGATAACTGTCTGAAGAGGGGATGTGCCCACCCTTCCTGTATTGTGGGTGACCTGATCCAACTGCCTGCTGCTGTGCTGTAACCCAAGGTGAGCCTTCCAAGGGCAGTTTGGATGCATCCTGTTCTCTGCAGGGGTCTCAGGAATATCAAAGACCTCCTGTGAGGAATTGACATTATCTGCAGGTACCATCTAGAGAGCGGTGCCCTCTTCTGTGCCTACATCGTATGCTGAACTTGACTAGGCAGCAGCTTCATGAGCATGGACAAAGTGTGGTGTCTGGAGACCGGAGATACCTGGTGCAGAGCCTACAAGTACTGGCTGCAGTTCAAATGAGTGGCCCTTCATTATGGGGACCACTGCAGGCCAAAAAGTCTTGTGGTGTGAATGGGATCACCTATTCTAGGCCCGCTGTTGTTGAGTGAGTTGCATTTCTCTCAAGTGCTCCTCGGCTGCACGCACAAGCAGCTTGGGGAGGAGTAGACCAGGGTATGCCCACCTTCACAATGGTGGTTTCATATACAGTGTGGCTAGCATGGCAGAGCTCGAGGGGCCCACCGGCCCTGGGCACTTTCCCACTGTTAATACAGTGTGAAAGTCCTGGCGCCGTCCTTCCATCCACCTACCTAAAAGGGGGACTAGCCCATGTGCACATACTGGCACATGGGTGGTTCGCTACTTAGATATTGCTTTTGGCCTCACCTGCCAGGGTGTGCACCCTTGCACATGGGTATCTAAAGTAGGAGCTGAGCCTAACAGTGCAGGCCAGCATAGGTGTACTTGCCCCCATGTGGTGGTTGTAGCAAAAGTGTCCAGCCTGCCCCTGCAGGCTCGTATGTGCTCCAAGGCATGTGCCCAGGTGGTTCGGATGGGGAGGAAATTTAGGCGGAACATCTGTCATTCAATGGAGAACCCTTTGAACCACTCCTAACTTAAAAGGCACACTTTAGTATAACTAGGGTACTATCCTTCAGGAAGTCAGAGCTGCATCTACGGTGATGCAGGATCGGTGCTGCTGGACTGCGTGGTGTGTAGTGCCAGAGGAATCTGTTGTGCACAGGAGGATAACTGTCCAAGAGGGGTTCCGCCCACCCTTCCTATTTTGTGGCTGACCTGATCTAACTGCCTGCTGCTGTACCCTAACCCAAGGTTAGCCCTCCAAGGGCAGGTTGGCTGCACTCTGTTCTTTCTGGGGGTCTCAGGTACATCAAAAACCTCCTGTGAGGGATTTACATCATCTGCTGGGGGTGAAACTTGAGTTGGCTGTACACTGCCTTGTATGGTATGGATGATCTTGTGCCAAAGTGTGTGACTGGGGAGTCTGGTGCGACTAAAGTCATTGTGTACCAGACGTTGTGTCTCATTCCAGGGAGGTACGGTAACGAAGTTCCTTGTGTGACCGGAGGTTGTAGACTGACTCAAGTCATTGAGCGCTAGACAGTGCCTCAGTCCAGTGATGTGAGGGATTTACGTTCTTCTGGGAAGTGTCCAGGAGTGTCTGCTGCAGTTCAAGTTGTCACACACCAGACTAGTGCCTCCTCCTGAGGAGACACCACATTGGGAATTGTCTTAGGAGTAATCATATGGTCGGTGCCAATTCAGGTAATCGGGCCCTGACGTTATGTCTCATTTTCGTGGAGGTACAGCACTGGTCAGTATTCATGTGGAAGTGTAACCTTCTGGTGCAACTAAAGTCTTCATACACCAGGTGCGGCACTTCCTTGTAAAGAGGTCGGGGACCTAGTAACTTGTGGCAAACAGGCATTGTCGAGGGCGATTCAAGTCAACTTGCTCTAACAATGCACCTCTGTTCTGCAGTTGCCAAAACTGGTAGCTATTTGGTAACGCTGACTGTCTAGCAGGGCTGGGTGCCATTTTGGCTAATGAGCAGCCCTGATAACTGTTGCAGACCTGTGAGGGAACCTCCTGCTGTGAGCCCAACTGTCTCCTTGATAATGGTTGCTGGATAAGCTATTGTCTTTCCTTCCCCCCTCCCATCTTGCCCTTGGGATCATGCGTAGACTGACTAGGGCCCTGAGTGGCCTAGTATTCAGGGGGAGATTGATGCAATCTATGGTTCGAGGTGGGGCGGGATAGTCGAAGCTGGTTAGTGGGTGGAGGCCGGTTCGGGACCTGGAGTGCCTGCCGGATATCAGGGCACTGCATTAGGGTGCTGAGAGTGTGTGCGTATGAGTGAGTGTGTGTGTGCACAATCCGACTGATATCTATAGCACTGCCTGATGGTGCAGAATGTATGTGTGGGAGTGTGTGTGGATGAAAGCGAGGACAGCACTGGGGTGTGCTGGTCATGTTTGTCTGTCAGGGAAGTCCTGAGGTTGGCAATTACGATTCACTAGTGCCACCTAGGCCATAGCGCTATGTGAAAGTGTACAATCCTTGATTTACATATTGCTGCTTGCGTTGGGAACTCGGGTGCACCATGAATTAAGTGGTTACATCCAAGTTGGTAAACAATAGGGTGGGTCTTGTGCTGACAACGTTTTGCACCGTATTAGGGTGCAGGAAAGGTATGCATCATTTTCCTGCTTCTACATATTGTCATCGGTGTTACTCACAGTTACGCTGAATATTGTGAATGCTACTGTTAAATGTGATTTATGCTCAGATTTCCATAATACTCATGCTGTGTTGACAAGGTGTATGTTGAATACAATCTTTAAATACCTACACAATGTGTGTAGTCTCATTTGTGGCGCTCAAGGTGGTTGTGGTGGAGAAGTGTTGTGCTATTGCTTTACACATTGCCTCTGTTATAAGCTTGACGGCTCTGTGCCAAGCTACCCAAGGGTAAGCACAGGTTATATAGTGAGTGTAATCACCTCCACCTGACAGGAGTGGCAATATCCTGCCTGGCTGGGGCCTTCCACAGCCAACCATAACATGCCGTCTTCAACAGTCAGTCGCTGTAGTTGAAATTGAAAGTTGATGTTAGAAATGGGGTCTCTAATTGACAGAGGTATACACCCTTGTCCAAGTAAGGACCACAATCCTAGTCAGGGTAAGTCATACACAATCCAAATTATCCTGTGCCCACTCTCTGGTAGCTTGGCACTGAGCAGTCAGGCTTTACTTAGAAGGCACTGTGTAAAGTATTTGTGCAAAAAATCATATAGTAACAAAGTGAAAACACCACAAAAATACACCACACAGGTTTAGAAAAAATCTGGTTAAATTAAGGTAAAAAACGATAAAGATTCAATAAGCAGAAGTTGAAATATCACTTTTGCAAGATTAAAAAGAGTCTTAAATCAACATTTGTCTCTTGTTTACACAAAGTACCTGGTTTGCGTGAAAAATAACATGTATGGAGACCGCAGAGGAGGAGATGCGTGGAAAAATAGGATGTGCGTCAGATTTTCCAACACAGCACAGACAATGCGTTGTTTCTTTCCACGCTGCAAGGGTCTTTGCGCCAATTTCTGCCATGCAGTCTTGGTTACTCACTGCGATGTGGGGATCTTTTTGACGCCAGGGACGATGCAGGGAAAATCCTGGGCATGCAGGAAGAAGTCACAGACATTGCGTTGATCTGGTCGGCGATGCGTCGAAATTTCTGTCGCAGAGCAGGCCCTGTGTCGATTCTTCACTCGGGAAGTCGGCTGCATTGTTCCAGTTTGGCTGTGCAACGATCCGGTAGGGCTATGCGTCGAATTTCCAGCCACAAGACAGGCGCTGCGTTGATTCTTCACTCGGGAATGCTGGTTGCGTTGTTCTGGCTCAACTGTGTGGCAATTTCTTGGTCGCAAAACGGCTGTGCATTGTTTCGGCAGGCTGTGCATCGATTTTCGGCACACAAGGAGTTTCTTTAAGAGATGAAGGGCTAGATGTATCGAGAAAGTAGTTCGCGGATTTTAAGAAATCGCTATTTCTGAGTCGCAATATGGAATGTATCAAGAATGCGATTCAGAAATAGCGATTTCTTAAAATTCGCTATTTCCAAATTGCGAGGCCCCAATACCGAATCGCAAAAAATTTGCGATTCGGGATCTGAAAATCGCAAATTGCGAAAACGTGCACCTGGCACAGCCTGATGACATCACAAGCAGGAAGTGAGTCATCCCAGGCAGTTGGCAGGTGCCACACCCAAAGGAGCAGTGAGAGAGACACAGCCCAACCCCAGAGAGCAAGTCTGTGAGCAAGCCAGTTCTTCACATCAGCATGGACAACTCTGCTAATGGAAAGGAGAAGGGAGAGAGGAAGAGAAAACTGAAGTTCAGTGAGCAGGAACTTGAGGTGCTCACTGAGGAGGTGGTGATGAGCCATGACCGGCTGTTTGGGAAGAGCTCACTCCAGGTTTCAGAGAGTGAGAAGCGCAGACTCTGGGCTGACATACAAACCAAAATCTGCGCAGTGGGGGTTGCGCAGCGCTCAGTGGAGGAGATTAGAAAGAGGTGGTACGACCTGCGTTCCTGTGCCAAGAAAAGGGTGGCCAGAAGACTACAGGAGGCAAGGAGCACAGGAGGCGAACCATCCACCCAGACACCCTCCACCCCCATGGAAGACCTCCCAGAAGCTGTCAGTGGGGTCACTGACATAGACACATCCGGCACACCAAGCACCAGTAAAGGTAAGTGCAATAATGAAATGTAACCCCATATGTGCATGTACAAATGCCCCTTAGGAAATAGCAAGTAGTGCAAAGCATTATGAAAAGTAGTCCATTCCACATCTTAGAGGTGGCACAACAATGCCTTATGGGAGTGGTAGTCCACAACCCTGAGCTGAAAGTAGCACATAGACTGTAATTAAGTAGAACGATACCCAGAAGAACACAACACCCAATACATGGTGATAAGATGGAACTGTACATTTATTACCATTGTGCAACATTTTGTGATACACACATAAATGACATGCTGCACATTGTCGTTGCAGATGGCCCAGGCCCAGCAGCAGCAGAAAGTGCCGTAGCAGAAACACACCCTCCATCAGACTCCAACACCAGCGAGTCAGTGAACATAGCGCCAATCAGACGCAGGGCAAGGCCTGTACCTCTCCGAGATTTGAGCCAGGACTCTGATAACATGCAGGATGAAGGCCACACTCCATCCCCAGACACAAGATCCACCGTAATGCATGAGGCCCAGCACCAGCGTCGCTCAACACTCTGCAGGAGGCCTCAGTATGCAGGCACACAGCACGTGGAAGCAGGTGAGGGCCCATCATTCTTCGGGGCCTGGAATCCTCTATGCTTAAGGTGCAGCGCCTGCAAAATAAGAAGATGGGGGTAATGCATAGGCAGTTGGTGTGCCTAAATTCAAACATGTCAAAGCTGCATAAGGGACAGACCACAGCAGCCGAAAACACCAGAGAACTGACCAATGCAGTGAAGGAACTATGTACATTGATAAGGCATGAGGGAGCCAGCCACCGCAGGCATGGGAGGTGAACGATGGGGATGTATGGTGGAATCTGTAGATCTGTCAATCGCCTTGCAACATCTACGGGCCTCATATTGCGGCGTGCTGTGGCCGCACAGGTGGAGGCAATGCACAGCAGTCGGGATGTAGCCCAGGGACTGGTCCAGATAACACATGTTCTGGACACTATGCTGGGTAATCGCAGTGCTACACCGAGTGAACTTGGACTAGGGGACAGTGAGGAGTCATCTAGCCTCAGCAGCCTTGTTGTGCCCACGCCAGATCCTAGGCGTCGCAGTGCCAGGCACAGCACTGCCACTGTGGCAGATACCCGAGGTGATGGTGAAGCCACTGCGCACTCAAGTGGCTTGCGTGGCTGTAAAAAGTGACTTTGAAGGCCACAGGGGACTGACTGCACAATTGGTTTGACAGTGAACTATGAAGACAATAGTGCGACACTGTTAAAGGGTCATTTATGACTCATTTCTGATTTCTTTCACCTAGTGGAACGTATGTTACCTGAAGTTAAGGTAATAAAGGTGCTAACTAGCAGAATACATGTCAGTGAGGTTGTGTTGTCATTACTTACATCAGAAATGGTTGCGTGTGATGTCAGCACGCCTTTGCCTGCCCTCTGCTGCGCTGGTCCTGTCTGCTGGCTGTAGGGTATGGGATCATCCTCATCATCAGAGTCTGGCTCCAGTATTTCGACAGGTATGCCCCTGGTAGTAGCAATATTGTGCAGGATCGCACATGCCGCAACAATCCTACATGTTGTTTCTGAGCTGTACTGGAGTGCCCCTCCACTTTTGTGGATGCACCTGAAGCGACTCTTTAGCATACCAAAGGTGCACTCCACCACAGGGTGTGTTGCCCTGTGTGCTGCGTTGTAACGACGCTCTGCTGGTGTTGCAGGGTTCAGGTATGGTGTCATCATATAAGTGCGCACAGCGTAGGCACTGTCTCCTAGAAGGAACAGAGGGTGTAATGAGTAGCTGAGCCATCTGACGTCACACTGCCATCTTAGCACCATTTTTAAGAGGGGAAATACCTATTAGATATCCTTCACCGAATTCCCCAGCTAGCAGTCTTGTGTGTATCCCGCTGTAGCGAAAGATGTATGAATCATGTGTGCTCCCTGGGTACCTGGCCACGAGATCAGTTATGATATGGGAGGCATTGCATATCACCTGTATATTCATTGAATGTGTGGATTTACGGTTGCGGTACACATACTCTGTGGCCGAAGGTGGACAGATTGCAACATGTGTTCCATCTATGGCACCTAGGACGTGGGGGAACTGTGCTATCTGGTAGAATCCAATCTTTGTCTGCTGTATTTCCTGTGGGGTGTTGGGGAATCTGATGTACTGCTGTATCTTGCTCAGCATGGCGTTTAAAAAAGCTTTGAAAAATCTAGAGAGGGCACTCTGTGATACCCCTCCTGCTGCTGCTACGGCCCCTTGATAGCTCCCTGAGGCAAGTAGGTGCAGGGAGCATAATATCTGCACATGGGTGGGTATGCTATGGGTCCTGTGTGTTGTGGGCTGCAGTATGGGTTGTAGCTCAGCTATCAGGTCAAGTATCATGGAAGAGCTTAACCTGTACTTCTCATATATTTCATCCTCAGTCTGGTCAAAAAGGGTAATGCGCACTCTGAAAATGCGCTCCTGTCTCCTCCTCCCTCTCCTCAAACCTGCCAAGATCCTCATTCTACTCGCCATCACGTAGAGTGCAGCCGTTGTGGAAAAGAGTCTGAGGCATTCTGAGCTTCTTTATATAGATTGCACCTGGTTACCATCTGGTTTCAATCCGTGGTAATTAGCATGTGCAAAATGCCATTCTGCAAAAATTAGCAAATTGCGAATTTTGATGCATCGCATTGCGACATGGTTTTGCGTCTCGTATTTTGCGTTTCCAAATTTCTGACGTGAAATACAGATTCGGTATTTGCGATTCTGTATTTCATTTTGCAAATTGTGAAACGCAAAAAAGCGCCACGCAAAACCATGTCGCTTTGCAAAAATTCGCTATTTTATAGATTCCTTATTTTTGGCCTGCGAATGCCTTTCATACGTCGCAGACCTCGTTTTTGCATTCGCAAACGGCCCAAATCTCCGATTTGCACCGTTTGCGAATGCAAAATGCTTTGATACATCTGGCCCGAAGTCTTTTTGGCCCTGAGAATTCAGAAAACAGGGGGCAAGCTCTATCAGAGCCCTTGGGGAGCACATTTCAGCAAAATCAGAGGGCAGCAAGACAGCAGGGCAACAGCAGGGCAGTAGTCCTTCTCAGCAAAGCAGTTGAAATTAGTTCCTTGGGCAGTCGGGCAGTTTCTCTTGACAGGTTGCAGGTTCAGATCCAGAAGTGTCTGAGTTGGTGGGGTCAGGGACCCAGTTCATATACCCAAAAATACCTTTGAAGTGAAGGAGACTTCAAAGAGTGGTTTTGAAGTGCACCAGGTCCCCTTTCAGTACAGGTCTGTTTGTCAGGGTTGGCAGTTCATTGTGTGAGGGCAGGCCACTAGCCTTTGAAATGCAAGTGTCAGGCCCTCTACCCTTCCAGCCGAGGAAGACCCATTCAGTATGCAGATGAGTGCAGGTATGACTGAGTAGTCCGTGTTTGTGGTTGTCTGGGTGAAATACACAAGGAAGCTGTGAACCAGTCCAGCCCAGACGTTGATTGGAGACAGGCTGTAAGGCACAGATGGATTTTAAATGCAGAGAAATGCTCACTTTCTAAAAGTGGCATTTCTAAAATAGTAATATAAAATCCAACCTCACCATTAAGCAGGATTTTCTATTACCACTCTGGCCATACTAAATATGACCTGGTTACCCCTTTCTGATCCTAATCTACCACTCAAACAGTATATGAGGGTAGCCCTAATGCTATCTAATGAAAGGAGCAGGCCTCACAGTAGTGGAAAACGAATTTAGGAGTTTTCCACTACCAGGACATATAAAACACACATGTACTGCCTTTTACCTACATAGCACCCTGCCCTATAGCATTCAATTTACAGGCTCTGGGCACATGTAGTGCACTTTACTAGGGACCTACAAGTAATACAAATATGCCAATTGAGAATGAACCAATGTTACCATGTTTAAGGGAGAGAGAATAGGCACTTTAGCACTGATTAGCAGTGGTAAAGTGTGTAGAGTCCTAAAACCAGCAAAAACACTGTCAGAAAAGTGGAGGGAGGAAGGCAAAAAAGTTGGTGGATGACCACCCTAAGGCTGTCAGGTCTAACAGTTGATGAATGTCAAAAAGGAAAAATTTGAACAGGTGTAAATCTATTATAAAAGCGATATGAACCACTTGTCCTGTAATGTGGCGCATGCCAAAAAATGTTTTCTTTTCCAATGTTTTTGATAGTCTGCACAAAACCTAGGAATGAATAAAGGAGTGCGGTACCAAGAAGTGACTGAGTTGGCACCGGGCGGCAAGGGCAAGACACCTTGTTTTTGTTTCAGTTTGCAATTCATTGAAAGCTTTGTAAATGCCACATTAGCAGAAGCAGACACACATTAAACAGCCAACACTGCTATGCTGGATTGAAACATGCTGCAGTTAGGTGGGATCATGGACTCTTGGATACTATTGTAAAGTGAAATGGGCAGGGCGGTCATGGATGATTAAGGGTGGGATCTGCCTCACTTAACAAATACAGTGAGTATACTAGTGTAGGAAAGTCCTCCTTTTTGCCCTGGTCACCCCCAAACATTTTGGACAGGTACTGGTGGTTACTGACTCTTGGCTGTGCCCTGGGTACTGCTTACCAGTCCCAGGGCCAGTGCTCTGTGTAAAGTGGATATGCAAATTAGGCTAATTATAATTGGCAAAATTAACCTACCTATAAGTCCCTAGTATATGGTAGGGCATGGAGGTTTAGGGACCCCAGCATAGGTAGTGCCCCCATAGGTGCACTGCTGAGGTGCCCAGTGTCATTTTAAAGGCAGGCGTTCCTTGCTGGCTGCTTTTAAATTAAAGTTACATGCAAATTCGACTTTGGAATTAAAAGCAGTTCCAAAGTCTTAAACTACCTTATTTTTACATGTAAGTCACCCCTAAGGTGTGCCCTATATGCCCCTAGGGCTGGGTGCCATGTAACTATAAGCAGGGACTTTATAAAAATAGTTGTATCAGCCCTTGTGAGGTAAAACAGCCACATTTGTTTTTCCTTCATTGCAGTGAATGGCCTCCATAGGCTAGAATGGGGAGACTTTATTTTAATTTTTAAAATCCCCTTAAGTGACAGATACCACAAGTTTGGTATCAAATTAATTGTTACTTCCAGTTGTTGGATTTAATATAACTTGTTCAGGTAAAGAATTTTAAACTTTACCTGAAAAGTTCCCAACTTCAGCCCTGCAGTGTTTTTGCTGCTTTGCTCTGATTGGCCAGCCTCTGCCAGCCTGGCCAGGCTGCCTTGATGAGGTGTGAAGTTGTTGAAGTAAGCCTCAGCAAGGCCTACTAGTGCAAGGGGTTCACCTTTCTCTGCACAAAGTCCTCAGACCATGTAGGAAGAAGTTGGCACAGAAACTGGAATAAAAGACAAAAGTTTATTAACCTCATGAGGTGGTACTACAGTTCAAACAGCACCCTAGGGTAATGTCTGAAGTAGCACACTGAACTGAGAGAGCATGGTCCTTTTATACCCACACAGGGGCTAAAAGGAGATGGTACAATTATGGAAACAAGACTTGTATACATGTAAGGTCATGTGGAAAATGCACAGTCGACAGGTAGGAGGAGCTAACAGTTTCCAAGGACTAACAGCTGCAGACCTTACTGAGCATGTGCGAAAGTAAGAGATGCTAAATCTAACTTGTCACTAGGCAGATTTCAAGAGCAGTTAACAGAAAGGTAGGACAGAGCACATGGTGAGCACATGGCAGCATGTAGCAGAGAAAATGGCTGCCATGATTACAAAATGGATTCCGCAAAATGTTCACAATAGTTACTAAATACAAGATGTCTTCTGCTAATGCTTAATCTAATCACTGCTAAATTACAACAGACGACCCTTTCAGCATTAGCTGAAGACATTCGTCTTTCTGGGATAATCTAAATATTCATCCTGTATATTTATGCTCATCATTTCAGCTATTTCCTTATCTAACATATGTTGTGCCTTCATTTCTGTAATATTTCTTTTGGTAGGCATACAAGCAGTAATACACATGGAGCAGAACATTGGACCACACTGAATACAGATACAGCATGTAATAAATATTGCAATTATTACACACAGGATAGTCAGTAGTTTCCAGCCCTAGGCGGAAACAAGAGCCCAAAACCATCCAGAAAAAGTCCAAGTACCAGTCTCTGTATGGATTCCTGCAGCAATTTTATGCAATTTAGATATTGCATCATATACGGAAGGTGAGTGATCTGGGATAAAAACACAACAACTACTACCGATGATTCGACATGCACCACCTTGATTAGCTAATATCACATCTAGTACCATACAATTTTGGAGCGCTACAATCCTCGCAACTTGGAGCTCCTCAGTAATATTCCTAAGTGCCAGAGCTGCCTGATTGGTAACAGCTTCCACAACCCTAGTCAATTGTCTCACTTTCCTACTGTTTAACGCAACACCTACAAAGGGGAACAATCCTAAATTAAAATCAACATATTGTTGCAGGCTAATATCCGTTCGGTCTACCTCATTTGTACTTATTTCCCTTTTATATCTATTGTTAATGATGTCATTGAACAGTTTTAAATCTCGGTGATATGATGCAGGAGCCAAAAACACAGGTGGTAATAGAAAAGATACATAACACACACCTGACCACCCAACAGGTAGTTGGTAATATCCATAGTTACCACAAACAAAATATGTATTATGTGAAGCTGTAAAACTACTATTATTTACACTCTCAATAGTTAAAATCAAGGTACAATCGCTTATCCCTACTGGAATTCGTCCAATGCTTCGTATACATAAATCTGCTTTAGTTTTTGTAACAGAAATCACAAATTGTTCTTTCTTGTCAGAGTCTTGTGTATTTGTGAAGACATATGGTATTGAAACATTGTCCGGTTGATACTCTTCCGATTCCCATTTAGTTCCTTTAGCTTGGGGATACCCATCTTTGTCTTGGTAACACACTTTATTAAGGCGAAAAAGAAGTCCGCCCTCTGTACGTTTTCCAGATGCAAACAAAAGCATGTACCAAGCTTGACAAGAACCATTGTGTGAAAAAGGAAGAGGAATGAAAGGTGTTCCTCCTTTCTTTTGATGCGCAGGTATCATTCCACATACCCAACAGTTAGTAGTATTTGTAGCATTATAAGTATGATGCAACATCTGAATGAAAGTATTATTGAAGTACGATTGACGGTGCTTCTGCTCCTGATAGGGAAGCGTAAAGTAATAGTGATCCTCTGGTACTGGAGTAGTGGCAACAAAAAACTCACAAGCAGGAGACTTCTTTTCAATAAACCAGGTGATTGTTGCTGTAACCACCAAAACAACAACAAACCCCATAATACTAATGATCAATTTGTTATTCATTTTAGCAACAGTGATAATCGACCCTTTCAGAAATGAATTAAAAACAATAGTTGGAGCTCTTATCCCTGGGCAGCCGCTGATTTCTTCACCACGGGCCAAGACGGGTGTCACTACTCTAATGCACGGCTGATCCACCCCCCTTGCCACATTGGCTCTCCTTTTCACTAACCCAAGGCGGTAGCTCAACCAGTCTTTTCAAAACAATTTTCAGATTCTTTCCTTGGTCTCAAATTATATCCCGACACTCCAGAAGTCGTATGGTCCGGGAAGACCTCTGCAGATTCGTCAGGTGATATAGCACGGCCTTTCTCCGTAGTCAAAATCTCTCGATGATCGGTCAGCACAGCAGGTTCCACCAAGGTAGGTAGCACTCTCTTGCAGTAAGTACTATGGACCCAATTCTTTCGGTTCGTCACTCGAACTGCTGTCCTTGTCGCAAGGAGCACCTGTTCTGGGCCTCGCCACCTTGGTTCCAAGCTGCATGATCTTTCAAAAGACTTAATCATCACCTGGTCACCAGGTCGGAGTTCATGGCCTTCACCTGTAGATCTGTCAGGAAGTGCTTCTCGAACCTGTTGATGAATAGAATCCAAATTGTCGGTTAACTGTGCCAAATAATCATTCATCAGGACACAAGGTACATCATATACAGATTTTGGTTTAGGAACTCCCCAAATATTCATTGGTCTCCCAAATACTACTTCATAGGGGCTAAGGCCAAGTCGGGAGTGTGGCACTGACCTAATAGACAATAATGCCAATGGTAATGCATCCGGCCAAGTTAAGGATGTGGAAGCCTGTATCTTCGCTAATTTCATCTTCAAAGTAGCATTATACCTTTCCACCAACCCTGCTGATTGTGGGTGGAAAACCGCATGGAACTTCTGTTTGATCCCTAATCCTTTCAGGACATACTTAATAACTTCCCCAACAAAATGAGGTCCGTTATCACTCCATAAAAGTCTGCAAACACCAAACCTAGGGAAAAATTCTTTCAAAAGCACCTTCGCTGTGGTAATGGCAGTATTATCCTTTGTGGGGTACGCCTCTATCCATTTACTGAAGGCACAAACCACCACCAAGACATACTTTAAATTGTTGCAGCGTTCAAGCTGAATATAATCCATTTGTAGAACTTCAAAAGGTGCAGTTGGTGTAGCAAACCCTCCTGCAGGAGTACGTGTCCCTTTTCCAGGATTGTATTGTAAGCAGATCAAACAAGACTGTACTACTCTCTTAGCTGTACTGGAAATTTCTGGATGCTCCCAAACTTGCGTAAGCAACTTCGTTATTGTTGAAGCTCCAACATGTGCCAGCCCATGTGCCATCTGAACCATAGGTTGTACAAAAGCTATAGGCAATTTCCATTTATCCATCTGCTTATTCCGCCAACAGCCCTCATCATCCAATTCTCCATCTTTAGACCATTGCTCACGTTCTTTCACAGAAGCAGATTTCTGTATATCTAATACGTCTTGTCTAGCATTATGCCAATGTTCAGCTTGTGACTTCACTACATACATAGAAGTAGTACTTCGCTGCATCGCAGTCTCATGTGCTACACGGTCTGCAAGAGCATTACCTTGCCCTATCTTATCGGTCACTTTCTTATGTGCACTACATTTCACAATAGCTAGTTTCTTTGGATATGTCAATGCAGTCAAGAGGTTATGCACTAATTCTCCGTGCATTATCTGCATCCCGTGGGATGTGAGAAAACCTCTTTCCTTCCAAAGCAAACCAAAATCATGAGCCACTCCAAAAGCATAGCGGCTGTCTGTGTAAATGTTCACACTTAAATCAGTACTAAGCTCAGATGCTTGTGTCAAAGTTATTAGTTCAGCTGCTTGAGCTGACTTCTGTGGTATACGAGCTGTCTCCACTACCGTGTGTATTGTGGTGATTGCATATGCAGCTGAGGTCCTACCATGTGGCAACTTCAAACAAGACCCATCAACCCACAGTTCCCCGTCTACATCTAAAAGGGGCGTATCTTGTAAATCAACACGACCCTTTGTCTAATCTTCGGTAAGGAATATACAATCATGTGTTTCTTGTGACTGAGGCTGAGTCACCGGATATGGCAACAAAGTAGCTGGATTTAGTGTCGCACATCTCTTCAGTGTAATGTGAGGAGCCAACAATGTCAACTCATAACTTGTCATACGGGCGCTAGTTAAATGTTGTGTCTTTGTTTGATTTAAAAGAGCATCAACCGCATGGGGTACTAGCACCAACAGCTTATGTGACAAAACTATCCCTTCACTCTGACGTATTAAGACAGCTGTTGCGGCAACTGAACGAAAACACCCGGGCAACGCTCGAGCGACAGGATCAAGTACTGCTGAAAAATATGCACAGGGACGCTGCTTATCGCCATGTGTCTGTACTAAAACTGACAATGCACATCCATCTTTCTCGTGTACGTAAAGTGCAAAAGGCTTCATGTAATCTGGAGTACCTAACACTGGTGCAGAACAAAGGGCTTGTCGCAGCTGCCGGAAAGCAGTCTCACATTCATCTGTCCATGGGAGGGCATTGGAGTATCTTTAGTCAAAAGTGCTAGCAAAGGTTTGGCAATGTGTGAAAACCCTAATATCCATTGCCTACAAAAAGAAGTAAGACCAAGGAATGCACCAACATCTTTCTGAGTAGAGGGTACTGGTGTGTCTAAAATTGCTTGAATACGATCTGATGTAAGTGCACGGCCCTCCTTAGACAAAAGGTGACCTAAATAGGTTACCTTTGGTCTACAATATTGCAATTTCTTTCGTGACACTTTATGATGGTGTGAAGCAAGAAAAGAAAGTAAGGACAAAGTACACTTTTCACATTGCTACGGGGTATCAGCTGCCAACAAAATATCATCACCATATTGTATGAGAGCCACACCTTCAGGCAAAACAAAAGAATCAAGTGGTCGTTTTAACGCCTGACTATAAATATTTGGACTCTCCGTATAGCCTTGAGGAACTCTGCAAAATCAATATGATGGTTTATTCAAAGTAAAACCAAACAAATATCGGCTGTCAGGATGAATAGGGATCGAAAAGAAAGCATTCTTCAAGTCTATCACAGAGAACGTAGTTGCTGTCGGGGGAACCAAAGTAAGGAGTGTCGTGATGTCATATACCACAGGATATTGTGGTATCACAATTATATTGACTTCTCGTAAATCAATAATGAATCGGTAAATCCTAGTATCAGTATCCTTTTTCAGAATAGGAAGAATCGGACTGTTACAAACATTATACAGAACTTCCTCGACAACTCCAACTGCAATAAGATCATGCACAATTCGTGTGAGTGCTTCTTCGCCCTCCTGTGAAATTTTTTATTGAGGCAAACGTGGCAATACAGCTCCCTCCTTGACACTAATATGTACCGGTGGAATAATCATTTGTCCCACATCAGTATCTGAAGTAGCCCACAAAGTACTAGGGAGTGAAGCTAATGCAACATCCTCTTTAACAAGACAAACTCTTTCCATCACAGGATGATTATCATTTAAAATAACACGCACCCCTTCAGGAGAGCATCGTATTGTAGCCCTGAAATACTTGAGCATATCAAGACCCACAATATTGTCTGGTGTATTTTGAGAAAGCAAAAATGGACATGGAGCAGTAAATTTATCAACATGGAATGCAAGTGGTTGTGACAATGGGCTAGGGGAAGGTGTTCCATCGAAACCTATCGATGTAATGGTTAAGCCAGACAGGGGAGCCCTTGGAATCAATTGTTTAGACAAGGCGCTACGAGTAGCTCCTGTATCAACCAGAAACTGATCAGTAAGACCCAAAACATGTGCTGTAACATAGGGACCCCTCTGATCTACTGGAACTTCAACTGATTCCTTACCCCATCCTAGGCAATCCTATACATAAGCAGAATCTTGGAAATCAGGCTGCACATGATCAGACATCTGGTATTGGTTCTGTCTATCAAAAGTGTTAAACCCATCCTGCCCTCGTGTATTAGCATCAACCCTAGCATGATCATTTGTGCTTCTTCTAGGTCCTGAATATCCTGAGCGATTTCTCATTTGTCCCCGACCACGTGAAAACTGCTGAACACGTAGTGCTGGACAATCGGCAGCCCAGTGCCCAAATTTCTTACAATACGCACACTGATCATCAGACAAATTCGAACAAGTGTAAGAAGAACCATAAGATCCACGTCCACCTCTATCACTACCTCTAAAAGGCGGACCATAAGCTTGAGCCAACATAACCTTCGTCTTTAATTCTTTAATCTTTTTCTCCTCGCTACCTTTTGCTTCTAATTCCTGTCGTTCATAATACTGAGCCATAGTCAAAAGAGAAACCGGAGTAGAGGTAGTCCATGAACTTTCACTAGCTTTTAGACGACTAGCTATTCCTGGTAACAGATTTGCAACATATTTATCGACGAACAAATGTCTGCCCGTATCATCTGACAATGACTGACCGCTAAAATCATGAAATGCTTCTTCAAAGCGTGTAAAGAAATCAGAGACCGATTCATCTCCCTTTTGTTTACAAGACGCTAAAACAGTCCAATCTATCTTTTTAGGGGGAATAATCGTTTTCAACTTAACTAATATGGCTGCAGGAAGATCTAGAATCAACTGATATGGCTTTTTCGCAGGTTCCCTATCCCCGTCCATCTGTTCTATTTCTTTCCATGATGCCCCAAAAACTGTACGATCATCAATTTTACGAACAGTTCTCCACATATCTGGCGGTAATATCAATCCGAAAAATAAATCAATGTCAGCCAAAGTCATAGTTCAAGAACTAATTGCTCCCTCAACTTCCTCATAAAAGGCGGCTGGATTTTTCCACGGGTCAGGTAATGCTGTTTTAAGTGCCATTACATCTGCCCTATTCCAAGGAGTATACACCCAATTATAAATAAAATAACCCTTAGCATCAACAGAAGTTTTCTCATCATTTGTACCCAATCCTTTAGGAGGAACATACCCGCATTGGTTTCACGTGAACTATCATAGTCTTATCTGTTTCAAAGATGGAAGCTTGCGCCGCTTCGGTCTGAGATGCTCGTGCAACTGCGTCCGCAGCCCTTTTCTCTTCTTGCAAACGGACTGCCACAATACGTAATTTCATTAAACGCCTGATTGCATCAGCCACCTGGGAGAAAAGAAAAAGACCATCACGCATTTGCTTATGATCAGCTGCTACATCATCAGGCTCTAACTCATCAGAATATTTCCGATATAGTTCAATAACTTCTGAACCAAATGCCTCAGTAAAATATAGCTGCTCCTTTTCCGTCCACCCTTTCATGTTGTCTAAAAGTTCAGAAGCAGAAACAACGCTACGAATTGTTTTACGAGCAATAGATCTAAGCTCAGACGCACGGTCAGCAGGCAGCATAGAGCGACTGTCCCGCATCTTCTGTTGCTCCGAACTGGAGACTTTAGGTAACTCATAAGGGGCAGAAGGGACGACATACGGAGGTGGAGGGCGATCTAGTAAGAATAAATCATCATGTGGTTTATTAAGGATAGGACAGAGAGGTTGCCTAACAGTGTAGTGGAGAAGTGTGGCTCAATGGTTAGAGCGGCAGACCCTGATGCAGAGATCTGGCCCGGGACCAGGGTTCAATTCCCGCCTCAGCGGGTCTTGGGCTCAATTTCGTCGGACCTGATAATTCTTGCATCGGTGCCTAATCTAATTCATGGGTCCCACTCTGTAACTCTGGGCAATAGCTTGCTTAATCTCCACAACGGCCCCAACAGCGCTGGGATGCCTGGCTTCACCTTGGAGGTTGCCTAGGAGTGGGCACCTCACAGGGAAAAGCCAGGAGGGGTTCCACAGCGGTATGCGTACAGTGTCTTGAGACCCTAACGGGTGAGTAGTGCGCTATACAAGTACGAAATTTACATTTACATTTGTATTGGCCAGTTACCTGTAGCTTACGTTCTTTCTCTTCTAGCTCCTTTAAGTCATTTATTTCTTTCTTTCTCATTTCCAATGCTTTCACATATACATTCTTCCACTGCTCTTTCTCAAGCAAGGCTTGCTCACGCTTCACTCGTCCACGCGCTTCTTTCTCCCACATTCGTACACAGTCAAACATATCTTGCCTAGACTTTCGCTTACACATACATTGTTCCACATACTCAATCTTTCGCAAATCAAATGACCCATGCATAGGCCAACGTAACTCAGGATCCGCGCGGGTGTATTTATTCCATAATGTGCTGTACATTATAGAAGAAAGACCATGTTTAACATACATATCTCTATTTGGCGTCCCCTCTGGGGGTGCCGGTTGCGATTCTTCCAATCTCAAATTGGTACCATTAGAAAAGCAACACATCCTACGAAGTGCGCTAAAAACAGGCATGCCAAAAATAGTGCAGAATATGCAATATTATAATCAAAGTAGCACTTAAGGTGCCGTTCAAATCAAAATTAAATTGGAGAAAATTCTCCTCATTACCTGCCTATATAAATTGCAATTTATATATCAAATCCAAAGAATACAAATTGACTAGTCACCCAAATCACGAGAGCCACAGTAAGTAGTGCTAAACTACATTACCAAACACAGGCATCAAAACCCACAGCAAGTGCCGTAAAACTGCTCTTACCAATCACAGGGTGTCCAGGTTCCAACTGCCAAGTTATAAAATCGACCAAATGGTCACTGCATGACGAATGAACAAAAAGGATCTCAGTCGAGGACCGGCGCCACCTTTATGGTCAAATCAGAAAGAAGGGAAAAACGCCGTGGTTGCCAAGACTCGGGTCTCCTCAGGCATTGATCGTCCGCAGCGAGATTCCAATCCTTCGTCGCGACCAATCCGTTGGGCATCCGAGTCGCCGATGAGTCCCTGTTCAGGCGCCAATTTGTTGAAGTAAGCCTCAGCAAGGCCTACTAGTGCAAGGGGTTCACCTTTCTCTGCACAAAGTCCTCAGACCATGTAGGAAGAAGTTGGCACAGAAACTGGAATAAAAGACAAATGTTTATTAACCTCATGAGGTGGTACTACAGTTCAAACAGCACCCTAGGGTAATGTCTGAAGTAGCACACTGAACTGAGAGAGCATGGTCCTTTTATACCCACACAGGGGCTAAAAGGAGATGGTACAATTATGGAAACAAGACTTGTATACATGTAAGGTCATGTGGAAAATGCACAGTCGACAGGTAGGAGGAGCTAACAGTTTCCAAGGACTAACAGCTGCAGACCTTACTGAGCATGTGTGAAAGTAAGAGATGCTAAATATAACTTGTCACTAGGCAGATTTCAAGAGCAGTTAACAGAAAGGTAGGACAGAGCACATGGTGAGCACATGGCAGCATGTAGCAGAGAAAATGGCTGCCATGAATACAAAATGGATTCCGCAAAATGTTCACAATAGTTACTAAATACAAGATGTCTTCTGCTAATGCTTAATCTAATCACTGCTAAATTACAACAAAGTGGCCTGGCTCAACACAGAGAGATGTGTCGGGGGGAGGAGATCTCCCCTCAGCAGATGGGGAAGCAGGAAGGGGAGGGCTGTCAAACTGGTCTTCAAAGGCAGGGAAGGACATTTGGAGCAACCCAGCAACACCCTCACATCTGCAAACCCAGACAATTAGGTGCCACCTTTATTAGATTAGGAGAGGGCAGGAGAGGGGTGTGTTTAGGATTTTTAGCCACACCAGTGGGTGGGCTCAGCCAGATGTAACCTCCAAAAATCACTTTCAGCCATGATGGATTTTTGAGAAATGTTGCTCCCTGGGACTGATTTTTGCCACACTTCCCAGAAAGTGGTCATCACAGGGGAAAGGACCCTGCTCCTGATTGGAGAACCAGGGCCCCCCCTGTTTTTCACCCAGGAGCAAGGATAAGACTGGCAGACCTGCACCCACACCTCAAATCCCTATCAGATTCCAACAAGGAAGAGCTACAGAAGAAGAAGGACTGCCCTGCTGGATCCCTGGCCTGCACCTGGACACTGCACTCTGGAGGACTGCACCAGCTGCACACTTGGGCTTCAACACAAGAAGGACTTTGCCTGCCTTCAACTGGTTCAAGGAGGGACTCCCTGTTTGCTAAAGATGAAAACTTGCTAACCAGAGTCCCCTGCACCAACTCCTGAAGAAACCAACAAGATGACCACTGTCCAGTGGCCAAAAAGGAGTTTGCGCCAGTTGCATTCTGAGAGTTGTAGTCCGCACCCTCAAGGAGTATCTCAGAGCTTCTGGAACCTTGGGGTGAACTGTGGACCTCAAAAGAACCTTAAAAGAACATCTGGAAGAAGATCCAGAAGTTTGGAGAACTTTTGGAAAAAAGCTCCATAGAGGGACCGACCTGCCGCGGCAACTCTAGCTGGCTTGCCTCAACCGCGACCTGGCCTGACTTGCAGGTTCGTCCTGGTGAAGAAAATCTCCAAAAAAGTGACTACGTCCGAATGTAGGAAGTTGACCGGGACTTCCCAGATGGCGTATCCAAAGGGGGCTCCAAGGAAGTCGGATCAAGATTCAAGTTTGCCTCGGTCGAAGGATTTTCACATCGAAAAAACGACTAAGTCCGAAGGTAAAAATCTCCACTGAGGGCTCCCGCGTCACGTATCCAAGGAAGAGTTCCAGGAGGTTTGATTGGACTGGCAGGTTCGTCCCACTGAAGAAATTCTCCAGAAAAACAACTAAGTCCTAAGGTAAACCTTTGACCGAGGCCTCCCGCGGGCTGTAGCCGAGCCGGGCTCCATCGTGGTCAGCCTTAAACTTTGACTTTGCCCCGGTCAAGGTGCGACCAGATGACCAGATTGGTGATTTTTGTTTTTATGCCCTGATAAGCATTAATTCTTTAAAAATTCATATCTCCGGTTCCCCTTATCCGAATTTATTCGTTTTGATGTCATTTTAAAGCTAAAAATATTTTCTATTTGTATAAATTGATTTTGGATTTTTAAACTGTTTCCTGTGTTTTATTTTATTACTGTTTTGTGATATTTGAATGTTTTACGCTTTGTCTCCTAAGTTAAGCCTTGTCGCTCGTTGCCAAGCTACCAAGGGTTGAGGTAGGTTTAATTTACTGAGACCTAACTGGACCTAAGTGGAGGTTGGTGGCCTATTGCTAAGTGTAAGTACTTACCTGCCCTTACCAATATCCCATTTTCCAACAACTAGTAATTGTCAATAACTAAACAATGTAACTTACCATCTTCCATCCCTGCCACCGCAGAGACTCCCCCTTTAGGTGCTTCATCAACTGGAGCACTGGTGCTAGCTCCGACACTGGTGGTCTGTTTGGCTAGAAAAAAAACCTTAACATTTTAGATGCCAGATACACCTCAGCCTTTCATGTTTTTTTTAACAAAATACAACTGCAATACATGACTACACTTCAGTTTGCAGTATCATCTCTCCCATCTAAAACATCACGTTGGGCATTTTGGGGGTCATTCTGACCCCGGCGGGTGGCGAGAGCCGCCCGCCTGGAGGGAACTGACAGAATACCGCTGCGCGGTCAAATGACCACCGCGGGTATTCTGGGTTTCCCACTGGGCTGGCGGGCGACCGCCAAAAGGCCGCCCGCCAGCCCAGTGGGAAACACCCCTCCATGAGGATGCCGGCTCCGAATGGAGCTGGCGGAGTGGAGGATGTGCGACGGGTGCAGTGGCAGACACTGAAATACAAAGTGGGGCCCTCTTACGGGGGCCCCTGCAGTGCCCATTCCATTGGCATGGGCACTGCAGGGGCCCCCAGGGGCCCCATGACACCCCTCACCTCCATCCTGTTCCTGGCGGTCGGAACCGCCAGGAACAGGATGGCGGTGAGGGGGTCGGAAAACCGGCGGGACACCGCCGGTTTTCCTGTTCTGACCGCAGCCAAACCGCCGCGGTCAGAATGCCCTGCGGGGCAACGCCAGCCTGTTGGCGGTGCTCCCGCCGACCCCGGCCCCGGCGGTCCTTGACCGCCGGGGTCGGAATGACCCCCTTTGTTGGCTGACAATATTAGAAAAGCTAGTAGTCAAGCCAATCGTACTATAGGGGCAGAAATATGATGATGACTGTGAGTCATTTGAAGCGCAAACGAGGGTAGAAAAAATTGGTCAATGAAGGACATATGGTTTTGGTTGGAAAAGGACCGTCCTCATACTACTTTCCATGTTGCAGTGTCATCGAAACTGCTGGGATATTGAATAATACACACAGCACAGCATTTTGGGGGGGTCATCATTACACAGAATTCCGTTTAGTGGAACTCCACCCACCCCTCGTCAGTACTTGTAGTGGTATGCCATGTAGGTTAGTGAGAGGATTTAGGGAAATACTCAGGAGTCCTTGTGGCCTACTGTGTAGCAAGGGCCACATGATGCAATTTTACATGATCCTTTGATACAAATGTTTTCTGTTTACAACTAGCAAGCAGTGGCAAAATCACGGTTCTGGTACCTTGAATGCCGAGGCCTGGCAATGTTGCACGATATGATGGGTCAAATTCATTATCTAATGCAATCTTCTCTCATACTAGATCCCAAACTTTCAGAATCAAGCCTGATAATGCTGGTTGCTCCTTCACTCCTTCAGTGGCAGAAAGTTCATTTGAATGCTCATCTCAGAAGAGTTCCTGTAAGACAGTGAAATGTTAATTTATGTCAAAAGGCGGGTCTGCCGCTACTGTGCCAGGATTGTCGAGGTCTGGAATGCACATATAGATGCTAAAAAGGACCTCATAGGGAGTTCCGCCATACAAGATCATCTAGGCAGATTATTTAATGCTCTCTGGACTAACATACAAGTGATGGATTCAACTATAACCTGAACCTAATACTCTAGCTGTTAAGGATTGCTTTAACTCACAGTTGTCCCTCTCCACAATTGAATTTCCATTAGGATGATATGGAGAAGACTAATGCACAGCAACGCTTAGGGTTCCAATAGTATCCCTGTAAGCCTTAGATGGTGGAATGTAGTTACTGCATATGTCGTCACAAAGACTTGCAAATCTTTAATAACAGTTCGAACATCAGCCGATGGGGGGGCCACACCCATAGGAATCTAGAGCAAGAAATCTACAGCAAGTAGAATACATTTAAACACACCTTCTGAATTTAGAGGTCTGCATTGATCAAGATACATACATTGAAATGTTTTGTTTGACACTAAGAGGGGTGTCTTCTGTGGGTGAGCCATGGTGGAACTTTTATTTTGTTGACAAATGTCACAGCTGAGGATATATTGTTTTGTCTGTTTGTACAGCCCTGCCCCTAATAGCGCTTCTGTAGTAGGGAAACTGAGGCCACCACACCTGCATGAACAGATGTTACACTTTCAATAGCAGCTATTAAAAATTCTAGCCTGAAGGCCTGTTTGGGTATCACATGATCGCCCACTCTAGGGAGGCTAGTAAAGGGAATCTTTTTTGGGATATTTTGCTGGGTATTTTTTAAGTAATTGAGGCGATTGCACAAAGCACTGATGATAGCCATAATATTGTCATCCATCCTCCTATGTGAATGAGTAATTGCAGCTATAACTGCAGTCTTAACTAGTGATTTTGTTGCTTCATCAGATAATGAATTCCCTACAATGTGACTCAATGTGTGTATCACATGAGCCCTTGGCGAACTATGTTTAGGTTGTGCCACCTTTCCACAAAGCAATTTAGAATTGATAGTATTCCTTTGTGAATCTTTGAATCCATTCAGGCACCAATAATGTTTGTTTTCATTAATAGACTGGACACAATAATACAAATCACACACTATAATTGTGCGTATAACACACGTCAGTAGTGTTGAGACGGTGCCACCTACCTGAAAAGCAGGATGTCTGCAGGGGCGAAGGTATGCCCCTCACCTCCTGGAACACCTCTTTGCACTTCCTGGTGGACACAGAAACCCCAGCAGGTGTCCCAAAAGGAAAGGGGGAGTGGAAGAGAAAGGGACAAAACACTGCCACGTCTTTCCGGTCCAGCCAGGCACCCTGTATCTTCGGGGGGCAGATCGTTGTTGACAGAGTGATAGTAGATTTAGTGCACTCAACTTCCTTGAAACAGAATCTCTCTTTCTGACATGGGCACAGGAACGGTGGAAGAACACCGGGATGCTCCAGCAATTTTCTTGGATAATAACTGTTGGCACAATTACTAACACTGCATTACCAAAAACCCAAACTGAGTACCATAACAATAAGTACTGCGACACTAGGGCTGTCTTCACAGAGATTCACTGTTGCACACTACAATTAGAACTGTGGTTGCACTTATCATGCACAAGAAAGACAAACAAGGGCATTAATTATATCACATATAACTTTCCTGCATGCATAGGGTTACACTAAAAGGAACAAAAACAATCCAAGAAATACAAATGTCCACTCTGGGTTTAGACAGTTAGGGTGGCACAGTATGATTTGGTTTCAGTGTGTGTGTGAAAAACCCTTCAAAAAGAAAATTCCTCAAACCTGAAACACAGGCATGAATGACACAATTTAAATCCAAGAGTTATGCTATTAGAGAAAGAAAAGTCATGTAAATGCTCTTTTAAAATTGCACTGTCACTTTTTGTAGTACTTGAGCTCAAGCAGATTTCCTGAAGCACATTTAGGCAAGTAACTACAATAATAATGTAGAATGTTCAGAAATGCATTTGTCTCTTCAAGATAAGCACTCTGCCAAAATACGAGGTGCGGCCATATGGCGGTTCCCTCCAGGCGACCGCCGCCCGCCGGGGTCAAAATGACCCCCTAAGTGTTAAATTTTCTCTGAATATTACTTCAGTAGTACACGTTATGTCACCCTCAATTTGTACATTTAATTTATACAGTCTGTCAAGAAGGTTAACTTGCTGATCTGGGGTTTTAACTTCAATAAAGTCACTAGTTGCTTTCCTATCTAGAAACTCTTGAAGATTCTGGACAAACTATCATGATGTCGCGCCGCGGTGCACGGCACGAGCCGAACACTCGGCTCGGGCTGAGACGCACCACGCCCCCAAATTGGGCATGGGGCATCGTTTCTTTCTGGCGCTGCGTGCCTCCAGTTACGGATACCATTTCCCCCCACTCACCTGATATTGTGTCCTTCTTTGCTGTCGTCCTCGTTTGTTCTCCCCTTTATGTTTTTCCTTTTTCCCATTATTCCCCTCTCTTCCCAGCATACCTTGGTTCCCTACTCACTATGGTACCTTGTCCATTACTTTCTATGTATTGTTCCCTATCCAATATGGTGTCCTTGCACTTCCTGCTGGTCACTTCCTGTTCTATGGGTACTTAATTGACTGTGATTCTTTTCCTCCTTGCGCTGCAACACTTCCTGTTGGATGGTGTCTTCGCTCCTTCTCCCTTTCGTCAGATACTGGTTACGCTTTTTGTTCCAGTGTTTTCCTGTTCATTTTTGGTCTTGTATTCTAAGTATTGATCTTTTGCTCCTATTCCAGGATTTTCCTTTTTGAGGTTTTTTCCCCTTTTTAGGAGTTTTTTCCCTCTGGTACTACTTCTGAAGGACACGGACTGCCCTTGGCGTTCCTATCGCCTGCAGCACCATGGCTACCAGAAAGAGTCGCCCCTATCTGGGCCAAGGCAGAACATTCAAGAACAAGAACCTCGTCACTCGTTCAGCAGACTCTAGGCTCAAGCAACGTGTAAGTCGTGACACATGACCTCTGCTGTGCTATCTAGTAGTGTCACTGCCCATATTTTGTTCTGAAGGAGTGTTCTTAATATGTGTGGCATATTTAGCTGAAATACCTGCCATTTTATTCTTTTTGACTTCGGGTTTTTGTTGCAGAAGTTTCTCTTGCTTTTTATGATGATGTCAGATGAGCATTGAGTCCTTTTTAGGTTTCACATACTCTCCTTGTCTATTCTCTGATCACCCCGTCTCTCTGTGGGCATTTATGCAATGAGTCCTGAAAGGAACAAGAAGGATGTGTATCGGTGTACTGATTTTGACTTTATGGCAGCGTACTCGCAGCACATGGAGATTTACTTCCCTTGAGGAGTGCTGATACTAAGTTACTTTAAGTACTCTAAGTTCATAGCCTAAAGTATCTTCATTGGCTTCCGGTTGGCAAGAGGATAATTTTTAAAGCCCTTTGCCTAACTTTTAAAGCGCTCTATGGGGACGGTGCTGAACACCTGGCTGATAGACTCAGGTGGTATCGTCCAGGGCGCGTCCTAAGATCAGACAATTCCTACCTGATAAAGGTTTGCCGAACTCGTAGAGTCAGGTGGGGAGATAAAGCTTTTACAGTGGCAGCTGCCAGATATTGGAATGCTCTACCGTTAGATATCAGGAAAGAACATAACTTCCTGATATTCAGGAAGCGAGTGAAAACATGGTTGTTTCCACAGTAAGGTTGCTGGTCTCGGTCGTTCCCTCCTTATTTATGTCCTCGAGCGCTTCGATGCTAAGGCCAGAAGGCGCTATATAAATCTCCATATACATACATACATACATACATACATACATACATACATACATACATACATACTTCAGACTTTTGAAAAGTAGAAAGACTCGGAATCAGAAGAGACTGGACACATATACTCTATTGGGATTTCATTGATTACCAGCCCTGATGAAGTCGGTGGGATATTTCCCAGGACGAAACACATGTTGGCTGATCTGAGGCTGATTTGACACCGATTGAAATCGACTGAACTGCACTGGAGGACTGGTGTTTCAATATGTGATAGGCCAAATTGATTCAAGCCAATTGGAGTTTGGATCTGTAGCATAAGTGTCATCTGATGAATGAACATTACTTTATGTATGGACTATCCACAACATAAGTGAATAATGTCTTGGAATTGCTTATAGCATGTGCCTCAAATGTAGACATCGGTGTACTGATACCTATCAGGCTGTTTAATTGTATTACAGTTACGTAGGTTATATCATTTATCAGGGGACTACTGTTGCTGAGATCCGCCCTGTGATTTTACTTTTTCTTTTTCTCTGGGAGCCAGGCTTATTTGACCTGGCTCCCAAATTATCTCAACCTATAGATGTGTAGGTGTCCACAATAATTTTTGGTAGTTTGTGCTCCTGGTCTGCAACTGCGACTTGCCTGAGGCGTTGGCATATTCCCAGCTCTGCTTCTTCCCCTTTAATATTGCTTAATATGATTGAGGAAACAGTAGCAAATTTGCCATATTAATTTAATCCCCAAATCCACGGCAGAGTCTGCCCCATATTCATTTTGAATCTACTTTAGCACTTCAAGCAAAACAGCAAGGGATGATGTACCATGTGTCATGGGATATATTGCAGCAAAGGCTGTACCTCAAGTGGTACATTTGTCAATAGGGAGAACCATTCCATGTGGTAATCACATGATGAGAATTCTATTTTTGTCCTGGGGTCCCGTTTGGGGAAACACTGCTTCAAGCTGTTTTTTTGTGCAATCCAGAATGGAATCTCCACCCTTCTGGTGGGTGTTTTACCCATTATTGCATTCATGGTTAATGGTCTAATCGCAAGCACAGCTAACTGTGGCTGGACAGCTTGAACAGCCCTTGCAAGCTGCCCAGCAGTTCTTATTGTACACATAAGGTCTACATAGTATAACTAGATCTGTGTCTAGAGTATGTAAATCACCTTCATTTAGCAGTGTTTACTTTAGATATGGTGTGTAGCATGCTACAACTGGCCATGTTGCCCATTCATTCTGATGGGACCCAGTCTAATATTTTGTAATAAATGTGGAAGGGAGCCTTGGAACCAATTTTGATGTTTCTGATATGGTAATGCTATTTCTAAATTATGATACGTTCTGTATTGGCCTGGGAAGGCCGCTTCCATGTATGTGTGAAATGTTTTTGTGTTAGTACCGACTACAGGAAAAGTGACCCACAAGTAAAATGCTTCGGTTTTATAAACTTTGCGGGCCTCCACCATGAAGGTAACATCTCCCCCCACTGCAGGTAGCCCATGTAATGATATATGTGCTGTGACAGCAGATCTGCAATTAGCAGGAATATTAATAACTTGAACCATTTTAATGAATGGAAGACAGAAAGGACAATTCTATAGTGGGGTATCCTTTTAAATGATCAAGATTGAACAACCTACAGGCAAAATGAGGTACTTCCTATAATGCTGAGTAGGATTGTTTCCAAACACCACAGAAGTCTCTGTTAAAAAGGTGAATAGGGCACCTTGGGCACACACAAGAACTACTTAGGAGATCCATTAAATAAGTACCTGACCTAGGACATCGGTGACTCCATTTCATGTGGTTCCCTCAAAAGGTAGGACTGCATATTAAGATGACAGAATTTCAGGATGTAGGGACTGAGTCCATCTATACCATCAGGAAATGCCAGCCCAATTCCTAGCTAGCTCACAGTGCCTCCTGAACTCTTAACCTTCCCAGGTAACAGATTATTTTGACAACCTCGAAAATGACCACTCTGATTCCCAAGGAAATCGTGGAAACAGTTCTTACCTTTCGTTGTTTACTCAGGCATGTCCAGGGTAAACACAATAAAGATATGAATAAAGCTTTTCCGACATTTATTGAAATCATATTCTTGCATAGAGAGAATGAGCTGTGATTATTAGGCAGATGAAACAAAGCATTGTAACCAGCATTACCAACATGGTGAACAGAATAAACAATCCAACCATGGCAATTTTATTTCTATATAATCCTCCCTATCAATACCCGCACTCTGAGAGCATAGCGGATGTACCCTCTGTCAGATCTGGGAGGATAGCATGAGCCCTCCATACCTAGATAGCTGGGCCAGGAAGCTGGTCTAGAGTGAAGTTAGCAATCCTTCTCTGCAAGATAAAAGGTCAGCATCAGCAGAGATGCATATGGAACACATGATCTGTTCCAGGACAATCACAGCTGAAGTGCTCCTCTGACTCCTGTAGAACAGTGCATCATTTATGTAATCAAAACCACATTGTGTTAAAGATGCAGCTTCGATGTAATGAAATGTCTAGGTTTCAGAAGGTTATACAAACACACAAATGCAGCCTTGTAAATGTGTGTGTATATATATCTATGTATGTGTTTGTGTATATATATATATATATACATTCACTAAAAAAACAAAGGTTACATGGATGTTATAGTTAGGTCCAGATTTTACACACACAAAACCATAGAAATTCAGCAGTTATAGTTAGAGTTATCTCAATCAACAATAACGTTTGCCGTAGGGTAACTATAACGCCCCGCAGGCACTCAGCTCGCACTATGCATGGCCTTCAGCTGTGTTTGGCAGGGGTTGGCTGCAGGGACGCAAGTTATAGTTACCTTAGTCCAGCCTTAGTCCAGCCTCCCACATGCAGGCAACCTGGGAGGGGGCACGCGGCCCCGCTCCCAATGCCAATTACAGCACCAGAGACCCCATCCCCTGGACTCATTCATACAACAAATGGGGGTGGGGGCATGCAGACCCCCACCCTGGGCTGACTTTGGCCCCTGGATCCCAGCTCCTGAAGCCCAGCAGTTAAAAATGAGGGAAGGGACATGTGACCCCCTTCTCCAGTCCAATTTGGAGCCGGATACCATATCCCACAGGATCCTCACTCAGAGCACCCAGTGTCTTTTTGTAGGGGGCACCGGGGAGTAGCCCATTGCATCCATGGTCCCAGCAAGCTTCCGGCCTCCAGCCAAAGCCAGTATTGCTCCAGCACACGGAGCAGCAAAAAATGCTGCTCCCTGCATATGGGAGCAAGTTTTCAGCAGATGAAAAGTCCGCTCCCAGTGGGAGGGAGCATTGTTCCTGCTTCTGTCCACTGGGAGTGGACTTATTCTTTGCTCTCACTTGGCAGGAGCTTTGAATTGCTCCCCCCAAGCGAGAAAAAACAAGAGCCATTAACGGCTTTGGGAGGGGGAACATCGCAGCCTTCTTCCTTTGCATTGCATGGCTGGGCCCCAGGGGATGGAGTACATGGTGCTGAAATTGGTCCGGGGTGCATGGCCCCCCTCCCTATATTCTATTTTGACCTGGTCCCAGGCCTGCTCCCAGATCCAAAGCTGGCCAGGGAGGGGGGCCCCCTCATTCTCAAACTGAGCCGGGGGATGGGGTCCCTGGGGCCGAAATCAGCTTGGGTGTATTTACTATCTGGCCACATGCGCCCCCCCTCCACTTCCTGGTTGAAATATGTGTGTGTATATATGTATACAACGCAAGTCTTTGTCACGGCCAACAACAATAGTAACAGTGCTCTATCATGCTTAAAAACAAAAACAACATAGCAAACATACTTTTCCAATTTTGCCCTACAATAACAATAGTAAGGTTAATGGAAGGAAAAGGATACTGTGAAAAAGTACAATATTCAAATGCTTTACAAATAAATTGTATTTAGAAAAACTCACGTGAGGTCACAAAATAAAGAAACCAAGTTAAAAATAGGCTCTCCAAATGGCGAACGGCAATAGTCTTCCAAGTGGCAAGCAATGACACTAAAAACACTTGTAATTCATAGTCAATAATACAAATGAAGGTAACACATTGGGAGAGCAGTATTGAGGAGTAAACACATTCATATATCACATAATGAGCATAATCAATAATTATATAATAGCATGATAATGTACACTTTCTCTTGGAAAGAACATATCCCCTTTTTGACATAGGAAATTATTGCATAGTGTCAAATTGTCAATCATTGTTACATTCACAAGACATGTGAGTCACATATTTTAGTCAAGTGGCTTTACCACAAGTTTGGCAAAAAAAGGGAGAGAGCTAAAAGAAAAATAAGTGTACAAAAATACCCACACATGGTAAGGAAGTGCTGTGTGCAATTTCAAAATGTCAGAATGTGGGGAAATTATGATACTCAAAACTTCATAGAAACTCTGTAGGACCTCTCCCAGGGTTCAGTGAAACATCAGAGGTATGGCTTCAAAAAATCTAGCTCATGGCTAAATCAGGAGCAGACTTGATGCACTGAGAAACTGACTCTATCCCATTATTCATCTCGGTTGAGACCTTCGGGGGACTCTGACTCCAGCCTTCCCAATCTCTTCTCTCTGTCTCCTCGTGTTGTGCTCACAGGCCCCTTGTCAATACCCAAAAATTAGATTTTATCATTACTGGGATCATTTACTTGGTGCCAATGTTGTGCTACTGGGTAATTTGGATTATTGTTTTTAATAGCACAGTAGTGTTCCAAAATTATTTTCATTACTGGGAAGGTGATGCTACCACATATTGACGCCAACAAGGGCATAGCAGATCATATAATGCCTAGTGCCATTTATGCGCCTTGTGCTTTTTTGTGCCTCTGTGCCTGTTGTGCCTTTGTGCCTTTCCTGTGCCTTTTTCTGCTCTCTGCCACCCATTTTATGCCTTTTTTCCTTATTCAGCCTTTCTTGCTGAATTTCACATGTTTTTCGCTCTCCCCGTTCCCGCCGCTGCGTCCCCTGCGGCCCTGAACCCCTCGCACCCCCATTTGCCCACTGCTCCCGCCTCCCGCCTCCCAGCTGCTCCTCCCTCCCACCACCCCTTCTTAGTGGTGGCCGCTGTGCGGTGCTAAGAGTGACCCCTGATCTGACTTAAGACCAGGATTCACACTACACGCCGCACAGCTCCTCCTTTCTGCCTTCGTGCTCCCGAATCCGCCCTCGCTGCTGCTGCGAGCTTGAGGCCCTCCACCACCCGCAGGCACCCGCCTGCGCCTCATCCCTGGTGTCTAGTGGTTACCATAAGTATAGTGTGTCTGTCCTGTACTCTGTAGTTTTCTAATTTGTGCCCTTTCTCCTCTTAATTGTGCCTTTGTATTATTAGCTGTATTATCTGTACCGTTCTCCTGCTTGTTGTGCCTTTGTGCCTAGTGCTGTTTCTGTGCCTTGTGCCTTCTTGTGTCTCTGTGCCTGTTGCGCCTTTGTGCCTTTCCTGTGCCTTTTTCTGCTCTCTACCACCCGTTTTGTGCCTTTTTTCCTTATTCAGCCTTTCTCACTGAATTTTACAAGTTTTTCGCTCTCCCCGCTCACTCCGCTGCGTCCCCTGCGGCCCCGGCCCCCTCGCGCCCCGATTTGCTCACCGCTCACTGCCTCCCAGCTAATCCTCCCTCCCACCTCCCCTTCTTAATGGCAGCCGCTGCTGGTGCGCCAGACCGTGCCCAGCACCTGTCCCCCTGGTCCTCACGCTCCCCAAGCCGCCAGATGCCGTTACACTGCCAAAGAACTCCTCGCTCTCAACTGTGGCCGTCCCACTGCCTGCATCCAGGCCTCCCCAAAGCACACCCACAGACCCTTCTCATGCCGGAGGTGCAACTTCTCCTGTGCTCGAGCCACCAAGCAGTACAACAACACCACCCACAACAACCACCTAAGCTGCATCCTCCTCAACACCCGCTCCGTCCACAAGCACGCCGTTGAACTCCGGGACCTGCTCACATCAACTTCCCCAGACATCGCCGTCCTCACTGAAACCTGCATGAACCCCTCCTCGGAAACCCAGCCATTCCTGAGGGCTACAAAATCATCCGTAGAGACTGCACCAACAAACCAGGAGGGGGAATCGCCATCGTCCACAGGAGCACCATCAGGATCTCAACCAACACACACAACGCCCAAGACGCCACAGAACACCTGCACTTTCTGATCTACGTCAACGCCAACACCACCCTGAGAGGAACCCTGTCAGGAGAGCCCCCGCGCACAATTCTGCGATGCCACAATCAGCACCCATGTCCTCGCCTCCACGAACTACACGCTCTTCGGTGACCTGAACTCTCACCTGGAGAACACCTGTGACAGCAACTCCTCAGCCCTGCTCGACAACCTCGCCAACCTCGGCCTCAAGCAACTCGTTACAACGCCCACATACTCAGCCGGCCACACACTTGATGCCATCTTCTCCACCAGCAGCCACATCACCTTCACCCACACCACCGAACTCCACTGGACAGACCACTGTTGTGTCCATTTCTCCTTCCAGAAACCCACCGCCCACCACCACCAGCATCGGACCTCTCACCGCAAGTGGAACAAGATCTCCAAGGACCAACTGATCCCCAACCTCAGCCCCCCACCCAACACTAGCAACTCCAACACAGCCACCCTGAACCTGAAGCAATGGCTCAACGACTGTGCCAACACCCTCGCTCCACTTAGGAAAACCACCAACACCCGCATCAGCAAGAAAGCTCCCTGATTCATCGCTGACCTTCAGACCTCCAAGCGGGAATACCGGAAAGCCAAGAAGATCTGGCGCCAAGAACAAACAGAAAGAAACCACGCCATCCTCAAAACTGCCATCTGCAAACATCACCAGCTCATCCGGACCACCAAAAGATCTTTCTACAAAGAATGAATTGACAACAACTCACACAACAGCAAGGAGCTATTCAGCATCATCAAGGAACTCACCAACCCCAAGTCCTGCTCTGCCGACCCCCCACACTCGCAAGACCTCTGCGACTCCCTCGCCACCTTTTTTCACCGTAAGATCACAGACATCCATGGCAGCTTCGATCCCTGACCTCCACCACCACCACTGCCAACGCCGACCCCTACGCACCCATCCACACCAACATCCTGGGTGCCTGGACCCACACCAACGACGAGGAAACCACCAAAACCATGAGCACTATCCACTTCAGTTCACCTGTCGACCCCTGCCCCCACCACGTCTTCAATAAAGCCAGCCAAATCATCGCTCCCCAACTCCGGACCATCATCAACAGCTCCTTCAAGACCGCCATCTTCCCAGAGAGATGGAAACACTTCAAAGTCAACGCCCTGCTGAAAAAACCCAAAGCCCACCCGAAGACCTCAAAAACTACTGCCCCATCTCCCTACTCCCCTTCGAGGTCATCAAGAAGATAGTCAACAGCCAACTATCTCGCTCCCTGGAGGACAACAGCCTGCTCGACATCTCCCAGTCCGGCTTCTGCAAGAACCACAGCACCGAGACCGCTCTTATCGCTGCTACCGACGACATCAGGAGCAGGCTCGACAAGGATGAAACCGTTGTCCTCATCTTCCTTGACATTTCTGCAGCCCTCGAGTCCGTCTGTCACCACACACTCTGCACACGCCTCCACGATGCTGGAATCCACCACAGAGCCCTAGATTGGCTCACATCCTTCCTCACTGGCAGAACCCACAGAGTCCTCCTCCTCCCGTTCTTGTCAAAAGCCACCAAGACCATCTGCGGAGTCCCCCAGGGATCATCTCTCAACCCCACCCTCTTCAATGTCTACATGGCACCACTCGCCAACATCGTCCGATCCCACGACCTCAGCATCGCCTCATACGCGGACGACACACAGCTGATCCTCTCTCTAACGAAGGACCCCGCAACTGCCAAGACCAACCTCCAAACCGGACTTCAGGCCATCGCCAACTGGATGGAGGCAAGCCGCCTCAAACTGAACTCTGAGGAGACCGAGATCATCATCTTCGGCTCCAACCGATCAGCATGGGATGACTCCTGGTGGCCTGCCACCCTAGGAGCCGCCCCTACACCCACCACCTATGCACGCAACCTCAGCTTCATACTGGACTCATTGCTCACTATGACCCAGCAAGTCAACACCATCTCATCCTTATGTTTTAACACCCGCCGCATGCTTCGCAAGACCTTCAGATGGATCCCCATTGAAACCAGAAGAACGGTCACCCACGCCCTCGTCAGCAGTAGACTGGACTACGGCAACGCACTCTACGCGGGAACAATGGGCAAGCTCCAGAGAAAACTTCAGCGCATTCAGAATGCATCAGCACGACTCATCCTTAACCTCCCTCGCCACGAACAGATCTCAACCCACCCCAGAGATCTCCACTGGCTCCCCGTCAACAAAAGGATTATCTTCAACCTCCTGATCCACGCTCACAAGGCTCTCCACGACGCCGAAACTGCCGACCTCAATGAGCTTCTCAACTTCCACATCCCGACACGCCAGCTCTGCTTCGGCAACCTCGCTCTCTCCACCGTCCCCCAAGTCCACCGTACCACAGCCGGCGGCAGATCCTTTTCCCACCTTGCCGCCAAAACCTGGAACTCCTCCCCGTCAACCTACATCTGACCGAGGACCTCCTGATCTTCAGGAAGCATCTCAAGACCTGGCTCTTCGAGCAGTAGCACCCCAAGCCCCTCCCCCCAGCATCTTGAGACCCCACCGGGTGAGTAGCCCGCTTAACAAATTACTGATTGATTGATTGATTGATATAAGTGAGGAAATTCTTTATCTTCGCTGTTCTCCCTGTTGGCAGGGTATATGTCTTCTTATTGGCACTGTGCAGCACATGCTTTTCATCTTCCAAATTTATAAAAACCCTGCTGTACTCTCAACCAGGACCCCTTGTTACTCTGCCCAATAAGATAGCTGTCTACTAGCATGTCCCTTATTTATTTACTCTTTTTGTAAGTTACTGTGGGAAAGGGGCTAGCTAAGCATTCAACTATTGGATCTGATCTCACTAAATGCCAATTCCTCTCAAGTATACCTTTAATCCTAGTGGACTCACTGTTTTAGGTGGTTCCAATCACTCATCCAGTAAGTTGCCTGTACCATTGATCACCAAATAGGAAGATGTTCTGAAGGGAGAAATGCAACATGCCCCACATCATAATGGAATGTTCATACATGTACAAAGGTTTATCTCTGAAAAAATGCTTGCAAGCCTGTATAGTCAAATCATGATCAATGCATGTATATAATGATACCACATCACACACACACACACATACACACATACACACATTTACAAGCCTAGCACACATATATAGGTGCACATTTACAAGGCTACTCAAAAAATGGTGTAGGCCAGATATACATGTGAGAGTAAATGCTTTAGTTCTACTTTTATGCCTGACTTGTCCTAGTTTTTGCTGCTCAAAATCTGCTCAAACTAAATTAAGGGTGTGGCTTAAGCATGCTGCATGCTACCCAAATTGTATTTTAATTCCTCTTTTAGCACTCTGTTATTACATCCAGATATATAACACACCGACTGGCACACACCTAAAACCAGTAAATGACTGTTAGCTGTTTAAAATAAATGAGTTACTACAATGATTTTCTTGTAAATATTGAATATTGAAAATATTTCATTTCTGCAATTTAGAGACTAAATTCAACATTTCTGAGGCCTGTGCGCTCAGCAGAGAGGCCAAGGATTGGATGACCACTTGAACTCTGATGAGCACTGTGAGGAACACGCACTTTAGCCTCAACTCCAGTGCTCGCAATCATGGCCTGTTATAAACACCTTGAGGCAACTCAGTTCAAAGTATGTGTTTTAAAAGTGTAATATGCTACATGGAAAGAAGAATAGAAACACAACATCCAGGTAATAGTTAAAACTAAGGGAATATTACATTAATAAAAATGTGAAATATAAACAGGAAGTAAATTGCTGACAAGGATTCCGTTAACACTTTTTACATACTTTGTTCAGAAATCGCTCATGTTTATGCTATCAAGGTTAAGGACAAGAAATTGCGGCCCAATCGGGACCCTTTTTAATGTCTGTTTTTAATTACTCTTAGGTCTGAGATCCAGAGGGACCTGGCCCACTTAAAGCCCTGGGAAGCTGTTAGGTACTGCACACAACTACACCTACTCCCACTTATTCTACTCCTGACGTGTATAGTATCCATCATGGTGTGTGAGAGTACACAACATTGTCCCAGATGGCACACAACCAGATGAATGGATGGATAGAGGGCTCATTGACTTAATGGATGGAAATATCTAGGCACTTTGGGCCATATGTACAAAGGCATTTTGCATTTCCTAATGGAGCAAATCACAATTTCAGGCCATTGGGAAGTAGAAAATGCCGTTTTGGTGTGTACGAAAGGCATTTACAGTGGTGAAAAATGCAATTTTTATCCAGGAGCAATCGCATTTTGGAAATTGTTAAATAGAAATTCACTAATAGCGATTTCTAAATATCCAATTGATAACTGCATGTGCAAAGCATTTTCTAATTGGGAATATTTGCGAAATGGCTGTTAGACTTTTCATCCTTGGTGTGGTCTCCCTTAACTTTTTGCCTCTGTTTCCCAGGTTGTTGATGTGTACTGGACTCTGATTTAGCTGTTTTTGTTACTCTGGGCACTTTACCACTGCTAACCAGTGCTAAAGTGCAAGTGCTCATTTACAAAATGTGTATGTAATTGGCTTATCCATGATTGGCATATTTGATTTATTAGTAAGTCCCTAGTACAGTGCACTAGAGGTGTCCAGGGCCTGTAAATCAAATGCTACTACTGGGCCTGCAGCACTGGTTGTGCCACCCACAGAAGCAGCTCTGTAATCATATCTCAGATCTGCCACTGCAGTGTCTGTGTGTGCAGTTTTTAACTGTAAATTTGACTTGGCAAGTGTACCCAATTGCCAGGCCTAAACCTTCCCTTTTCTTACATGTCAGACACCCCTAAGGTAGGCCCTAGGTAGGCCCAAGGGCAGAGTGCAGTGTATGGTTAAGGTAGGACATATAGGGGGTCATTACAACATTGGCGGTAAAAGGCGCTTACCGCCGTGCAGAAGATCGCCAATACACCGCCGTGGCGGCGGCATTCCGCCACAGCTATTATGACACACATCTTGGAATCCGACCAAAATCAGACACCCACACAACACCGCCACACCAAGGTCAGTGATAAACTGGCGGAAACAAATCCTCCACCTCCACGCCAACAGAAACACGCCCATGCTATTACGACCCACGAATCCACGCGCGGTCTTTCAACCGCGGTATTCCATTGGCGGTACACACCGCCGGGCTCAAAATACACACACATCTCCAAAACACCGCCACATTGGACAATTCAAAATACACACACCTGATACACATACACACACCACACCCACACACCCAAAACAATATAAAACACACACCCACATCACCCACAAACCCCTACGACCAAAAATCAGAGACGAAGGCGATAGAGAGAGAGCACAGAATAGAAAACCCCACCACACAGAGGCACACAATACCATCACCCACACAACATCCATGCACAAAACACCACACACCACTACACTCACCACAACCATCACCACATACACCACCCCACACATCACCCACACCACCCCATGGCACGCCAAAGACACCCCCGCTTTTCTGAGGAGGAGCTCAGGGTCATGGTGGAGGAAATCGTACGGGTAGAGCCACAGCTATTTGGCTCACAGGTGCAGCACACATCCATAGCCAGGAAGATGGAGTTATGGCGCAGAATAGTGGACAGGGTGAACGCCGTGGGACAGCACCCAAGAAATCGGGAGGACATCAGGAAGAGGTGGAACGACCTACGGGGGAAGGTGCGTTCAACGGTCTCCAGGCACAACATTGCGGTACAGCGGACTGGCGGCGGACCCCCACCTCCTCCCCCACAACTAACAACATGGGAGGAGCAAGTCTTGACCATCTTGCATCCTGAGGGCCTCGCAGGAGTCGGTGGAGGATGGGACACTGGTAAGTCAAATCTTAACTACCATATCCCCCACCCTACCTGCATGCTATCACACACTCCCTCCCTCACCCCCTCCCCTATCACTACAACTCCTCACTAATGTACCCATGACACCAACCACCCATCCCAACACCAAGCCCTGCATGACACAACTAAGCATGGACACCCAGCACTAAAGCATGCCCACTGCACATACCCAGTACACCCCCACAACCATCACCACACAAACCCACACACAGGAATGCTTGCACTGGGGTACACAAACACCCACCCATTGCACACCATTACACACACACATGCAATAATCATGCTCTTATGCCAATGCAGGAACACGAAGGACCGTCACCACACCAGAGGGTCCAGACAACACCACTCCACCCCCAGAAGAGGCCCACAGTGATGAGAGCAGCTCTGCCCTACTCGATCCTGATGACCAGCCCGGACCATCGTGGGCCTCAGGACAGTCGGTTCCCCTTGCACAGGCACAGCCCAACACCGACCTTCCACCCCCTGGTAACACCAGCACAGCACCCACCCAGCAGGCCCAAACCTCCCTACCCAGGACAGGTCAATCAGCGGTGTGTCCACCACTACAGGGAACCCAGGATAACCCACACCCCCAACAACAACAGGGACCTGGGGGCAGTGGTAGTGGGCACACGGTCCAGGGGACGGAGGCACAGGAACACAGGGGAACTGGGAGGGCTGCTGTGCGACAGGGGGCGGACAGGCCAAGGGAACCAACTCTCCACGAGGCCCTCTCCTCCATCATGGGAGCCTACCACCACTCCCAGGAGACAATGGCTACGGTCCTGGACAAGTTGCAGGAGACCCTGCGCCTGCAGGACGAACTGTATTTGGGGTTCAGGGAGGAGCTCAGGACCATCAGCTCCGCCCTGGGCACCATCGTAGGGGTGCTGAAGGACATACAGCAGACCTTGAGGGACACCGTGGCACTCCAAGGTGCCCCTGACACTAGCATGGACGATGAACTGCCCACCACCTCCGCCAGCGCTAGTAGACAGGACGCCCCGCCACAGGACCAACACACCAGCACCCCACCCCCTGCAGACGGACAACCACCACGCAAGCGGGCCCTGAGATTCAGGAACAGGACAGAGCAAGACGGCAAGACCCCGCCAGGAAATGAGACCACCCTGATTGTCACCCCACTGTCCCACTTTGTTACCCTGTCCATACTTAAACTGCCCCAGTTCCACTTCCAATGCCCAGATGGGCAGTGCACCTGTGAGACTAATAGACTGGACTCTACCATGGACATTCCTCCGCCATCACCCATCACCATTTTACAACCCCCTCCCATTTCTGAGCACTTCAATAAACACCCTTGAAACACAAATCAATCTGGAGTCAGTCTGTGATTTAGTAAAAATGTATTATCAATGACAGTGTCATAATGGGTGTACCATTTTAAAGCTAACATACCTTTGTCACACATCACAAGCCCTTGAAGGATGAAAGCAGTTGACACGTAGGTAACCACACCTGTGAAACCGTAATGGGAGGGTACAACTCAGTTACCAAATAGTGATTGAAATCGAAAAACAGGATAGAGGTAGACGTGTGAAAGTTAATGTAATGCTAAAAATGAAAATGTTCTCACCAGTGTCTCACTGGAAATATTGCTGTATGACTGACTCCCTGTTGTCGTTGTCTTGTTCATCAGCTTCATCCTCATCACTGTCCACAGGCTCCACAGCTGCTACAACACCGTCATCGTGATCATCCTCCTGCAGAAAAGGCAGCTGGTGTCGCAAAGCCAAATTATGGCGCATGGAGCAGGCGATGATGATGTTGCACACCTTCTTCGGTGAGTAGAATAGGGATCCACCTGTCATATGGAGGCACCTGAACCTGGCCTTCAGGAGGCCGAAGGTGCGTTCGATCACCCTCCTAGTCCGCCCATGGGCCTCATTGTAGCGTTCCTCTGCCCTGGTCCTGGGATTCATCACTGGGGTCAATAGCCAGGACAGGTTGGGGTAACCAGAGTCCCCCAATAGCCATACACGGTGCCTCTGGAATTGACCCATCATATCAGGGATGCTGCTATTCCGCAGGATGTAGGCGTCATGCACTGAGCCAGGGAACATAGCATTAACCTGGGAGATGTACTGGTCTGCCAAACAGACCATCTGGACATTCATGGAATTATAACTCTTCCTGTTCCTGTACACCTGTTCACTCCTGTGGGGGGGGTCCAGAGCTACATGGGTCCCATCAATAGCACCTATGACGTTGGGGATATGTCCAAGGGCATAGAAGTCACCTTTAACTGTAGGCAAATCCTCCACCTCAGGGAAAATGATGTATCTCCTTACGTGTTTCAGCAGGGCAGGCAACACTCTGGACAACACGTTGGAAAACATAGGCTGGGACATCCCCGATGCCATGGCCACAGTTGTCTGAAAAGACCCACTTGCAAGGAAATGGAGCACTGACAGCACCTGCACGTCAGGGGGGATTCCAGTCGGATGGCGGATTGGTGACACCAGATCTGGCTCCAACTGGGTACATAGTTCCTGGATTGTGGCACAGTCAAACCGGTAGGTTACGATGACATGTCGCTCTTCCATTGTCAACAGGTCCACCAGCGGTCGGTACACCGGAGGATTCCGCCATCTTCTCATATGTCCCAGCAGACGGTGCCTACGAAGGACAACAGCGAAGAACCAGTCATTATTCCTCCAGGTATGTACCCACAGTCACACACAAGACTACACCACTCACAAAACCCTTCCTGGATGTGTGTTGAGTGTAGGCCTAGCTATGTGTGACGCAGTAGTAAATGAAGCCATGTGGGCCCCTGAAATGGTGGATGCCTGACCTCTAAAGTGGGACAATGGGATTGTGGGGTAACTGCGCTGGCGTTGCACACCGTCGCGGTAGGCGGTCGTAGACCGCGGCGCAATGCTGCAATGGTTAACATTGGACCCTATGGGTCCCAGGAGCCAATGAACAGGTGCGCCGGCGGTGATGATGCGCACCGCCGCGGACGTCACTGCCATTTTCTATCTCTTCAATCACTAGATACTTGACCTTCGACAGGAGAGGACCTACACTGCAAGTGCTGCTGTGACCTCGGTCTGGAAGCAACGATGGCTGCTGCGTCTGGGGAAAGGGCCCCTGCCTTCACTGCACAGGAGTTGGAGAAACTGGTAGACGGGGTCCTCCCCCAGTACACGCTACTCTATGGTCCTCCAGACCAACAGGTTAGTACACAGGGGCACGTTGTATGGGCTAGGCCTGGGTGGAGAGGGCTGGTTGGAAGAGGGAAGGGGGCAGAGTTCATAGAACATTAATGCATGTGAATGAATGGGCCACATGGCCAGAGTAGGGAGGGGGCCACTCACAACGACGGTGCAGTTGGTAATGACTGTTCCTCTTTCCTTGTGCATGTCATGTAGGTCAGCGCCCACCAGAAGAGGGACATTTGGCGTGCCATCGTCAAGGAGATCCGGACCCTGGGGGCCCACCAGAGACGGGGCACCCACTGCCGGATGAGATGGGAGGACATTCGCTGCTGCAGCAAGAAGACGGCGGAGGCTCAGCTGGGGATGGCCTCCCAACGTGGGAGGGGTGCCCGTCGCACCATGACCCCCCTGATGTTCCGGATCCTGGCGGTGGCCTATCCGGAGTTGGATGGGCATCTGAGGGAATCACAGCAGACACAAGGGGGTGAGTACAACCTCATTCTGCGGACTTTGCGTGCAGTGGAGGTGTATGGGTGGGGGAGGAGGGCTGTGGGTTTACCTAGGCCCGGGCGAGTTCCGTAGGCAAGGCCCCTCCGTAATGTAGGCCATGTGGCACTCTACCCCACCTCAACAGAGTGCCAAGTCGAGGTATAGTTGCCCCTGTGGCATCCATGTGTGCAGATGTCCACCATTGCCATATAGGCCAGATCCCAGACATTGCATGTGCAGAGGGCAGGAGCATGGCGTAATGCAGGGGGCAGCTGCGTTTGTCTTGTCCGCCAACGGTAGCGGTATGCCATGCACTAAAATCCTCTTTCTTCTGTCTCCCCCCCTTTTTCTGCTCTCCCTGTCCTTTTGTACATCAGCATCAACAGGCGGAGGTACAGTGGCACCGGAGTACGAGAGAGCTGCATCCCACATGGCCATGGAGGGCCACACCATGGACTCTGAATGCACCAGTGGGATGGCGGGCGAGGGGAGCTTCACGTCGGCAACCGGATCACCAAGCAGCGACACGGACTCGTTCGACAATGTGGGCTCCCTTGTGGTGGCGGCACCATCTGTGCCCCCCACCTCTACAGGTACAGCCGCCACCTCCCCTACCAGCACCGCCCTCCCAGCAGCCCCTCAGTGTTCGCCTCGTGCCCGCTCACCCAGGAGGGTGGGCATCACCTTCGCCCCAGGCACCTCAGGCCCTGCCCCAGTCACCCCTGCTGCCCTCAGTGAGGAGGCCATTGACCTCCTCAGGTCACTCACTGTTGGGCAGTCTACCATTGTGAATGCCATCCAGGGTGTAGAACGAGAGTTGCAACACGGTAATGCATTCCTGGAGGGCATTCATTCTGGTCAGGCTGTCCTTCAGCGAACCCTGCAATCTTTGGCCTCAGCACTGATGGCAGCCATTGTCCCTGTGTCTAGCCTCCCCCCTCCAACTCCCTCCACCCAGACCCAATCTCCTGTACCCCAGCCCATCCCAAGCACACCTACAGACCAGCATGCACACAAGTCAACACACCCAAGTAGCTCAAGCAAACATAGGCACCACACACACCACAGGCACTCACGCAAGCCTCAGCCACATACAGACACAACAACATCCACTGCCTCCATTGTGTCCCCCTCCTCCTCTTCTCCCTTCTCCCTCCCAGTCTTGTCTACACACACACCTGCATGCACCACATCTACGGGCACCATGAATCGCACCAGGACACCCAGCACCACAAGCCGCTCACCTGCACTCACCACCTCCACTGCCATTTACACGTCCCCTGTGTCCTCTCCCAGTGTGTCTGTGACGCCCCCTCCCAAAGTACCCAAACGCCGGCAATCACTCACCCAACATCCATCCACCTCACGACAGCCTCCAGTACCTGCACCTGCACCCAAAACAGCTAAAGTGACACCTCCTACAACCACCTCCTCTTCCTCCACTCCCAGACCCCCTCCCGCTACCCATCCCAGTGTTCGTCAGAAACTGCCCCTCTGTAAAGTTGACCTTTTTGCCCCCCCCGACCCCGCCTCCAATTCATCAGTCCCGTCGTAGCGCCTCAGCCAAAAAGCCTCCAATACCAGTGGTGCCTGTTCAAGGTTTTTGAAGTGCACCGTCCACCAGGGCAGGCAGTAGGACCCGGAGCCAAGGCACTGGCAGCCCACCCCCTGTAAAGACTCTAAAATTGGACCGTGTTAAGACTCCTGGTGGGAAAACAACTGACATGAGTTCCAAGGGGATTGGAGAGTCAGCTGTGACTCCACCAAAGGTGGGGAAGGGCCAGAGGAAGTCTCCCCAGCCTGTTGTGAGTGTCACAGCGGAGAAGTGCGCCATCGTTTCCGGCGGTCGAGACACAACCGCCAGCAACATCGTTACTAGTCCAGAGACCACCGCCAGAGTCACAGCCCAGGCGGGCCCAAGTATCGTCACTGGTCAGGAGACCACCGCCGGAGTCACAGCCCAGGAGGGCCCAAGTATCGTCATTGGTCAGGAGACCACCGCCGGAGTCGCCGGAGTCACAGCCCAGGAGGGCCCAAGTATCGTCACTGGTCAGGAGACCACCGCCGGAGTCACAGCCCAGGAGGGCCCAATTATCGTCACTGGTCAGGAGACCACCGCCAAAATCACAGCCCAGGAGGGCCCAAGTATCGTCACTGGTCAGGAGACCACCGCCGGAGTCACAGCCAAGGAGGGCCCAAGTATCATCACTGGTCAGGAGACCACCGCCGGAGTCACAGCCCAGGAGGGCCCAAGTATCGTCACTGGTCAGGAGACCACCGCCAGAGTCACAGCCCAGGAGGGCCCAAATATCGTCACTGGTCAGGAGACCACCGCCGGAGTCACAGCCAAGGAGGGCCCAAGTATCGTCACTGGTCAGGAGACCACCGCCGGAGTCAGTGCCCTGGAGGGCCCCGGCTGCCACAGCCCTGCTGGGCAATGATGAAACGTCATGGCACACACCAATGTCCAGTGTAGAGAACGTCATGCCACACACCAATGTCCTTATCAGAACCGCCATGTCAAAGCACCGCTGAACAGGGCAAAAACCGCCATGGCAAAGCATTGTCCTGAACCGCCATGGCAAAGCACCGCTGAACAGGGCAAAGACCGCCATGGCAAAGCACCGCTGAACAGGGCAAAGACCGCCATGGCAAAGCACTACTGAACAGTCCTGAACCGCCATGGCAAAGCACCGCTGAACAGGGCAAAGACCGCCATGGCAAAGCACCGCTGAACAGGGCAAAGACCGCCATGGCAAAGCACCGCTGAACAGGACAAAGACCGCCATGGCAAAGCACCACTGAACAGTCCTGAACCACCATGGCAAAGCACAGCTGAACAGGGAAATGCACCGGGTAGGAATGAATGGACCGCCACATCATGCATCCTTATCCCATGTGCAGCTGGGACAGTGACAGGACACGACCTTTCACGGGAAGACTCATCCAGTCTGGGCACCAGTCCCCCCCAAGCCCAGTAGAGACCTGCATCAACTTGAGAGACTGTGGCTTTGCACTCCCCAGGATGGCACAGTGGGCAAACCACCCACTGTATAGGCTTGAGAGACTGTGGCTTAGCACTCCCCAGGATGCCCCGTCGTGGATCTGGCTTTGCAGTCATCCGGCTGAGGTGCCCCCCCTTCCCTTCCCCCTGAGGTGCCTGTAGTATTTCTATCTGATGCCCCGGCAGTGTTCTCTCCGATTGTGGTCAGGAATCGTTTGTGGGCCTCGCCCATGCATTTTTGGACTGTTGGTGCACGGACATTGTTATGTATATATCTGCACTACTTCTCGTCTTCTATATAATTGTGACTGATTTTCAAATATATATCTGTATATTTTTGTATGACATGTATATTGGCACATTACATTGTTTGACCGATTTTCGCTTTGTGTATTCATTCTTCCGGGGGGATTGTGGGTTGTTACTGTGAGTTTTTGTGAATGCATTGGTGTATATGTTTTAATATGCGAGGGTGGGGGTGTTTGGTGTGTGTGTCCCTAACTTTTGCCTCCTCCCTCCCCCATGTTGTAGGTGCAGTACTCACCGTTGTCTGCGGCGCCTACGTAGCTGTTGGTCGTAGAGGAGCAGAAGGACAAGGGCAGGGAGTATTTGGAGTTCCGGCTCCATGCATTCCTCGTTCCTCGTGGGATATGTTAAGGTGAGCGTTTTCCCATAGCAAAAGCTGTTTCCGCCGTGTTTTTATCCACGGTGAATCCGCCCCGGAAAAGGTGGCGGATTGGCGGGTTGTAATACTGTGGCCGGTATATTGTCTTCCGCCTGTCTGTTGGCGGTGACCGCCGCGCTGCTTGTCTGTACCGCCGTGGCGGGCGAAGTGTTAAAGTGGCTGTCTTTGTTGGCGGTTTCCGCCAGGGTCATAATTCCCTTTTTTTGTCCGCCGGCCTGTTTGCGGTGTTTCCGCTGCTTTAACACCGTCCGCCAGGGTTGTAATGACCCCCATAGTAAAGTGTTTTATATGTCCTGACAGTAAAATATTGCTAAATTTGTTTTTCACTGTTGCAAGGCCTGTCCCTCTCATAGGTTTACATGGGGGCTACCTTTAAATCTGATTAAAGTGTAGATTCTCTTTGGGAGCGGATGGACATGTGGAGTATGGGGTCTCTGAGCTCACAATTTAAAAATACATCTTTTAGTAAAGTTGATTTTAAAATTGTGTGTTTGAAAATGCCACTTTTACAAAGTGAACATTTTCTTGCTTTTGCCATTTCTGTGACTCTGCCTGTTTGTGGATTCCCTGTCTGGGTCAGTTTGACAGTTGGGCTGGTTGTACCACACTAGACAGTGACACAAAGGGAGCTGGGGTGTATCCCACATATCCTGATGAGCCATCTGTGCTAGGAGGGAGGGGAGGAGTGGTCACTCATACCTGAAAGGGCTGTGCCTGCCCTCACACAATGCAGTCTCCAAGCCCCTGGTGAGTGTCTGGGTTCTGGCCTGGGCAAGACAGGATTTCACATTTGTGAGAGACTTTGCTTTGAAGTAGGCCTACTTCAAAGGAGAGATTGGGTATAAGAAGGCACCCAAAACCACAGACTTTAGAACACTTCTGAAAACCAAAAGGAACCTCTGCCTTGAGAAGAGCTGAAGAGCTGAGGAAGAAGAGCTGCCCTGCCTGTGACTGTGCTTTGTGGAGCTATCCTGCAGTTGCTGCTTCTGCCAGAGTAAGAGGGCAAGGACTGGACTTTGTGTGCCTTCCATCTTGTGAAGATCTCCAAGGGCTTGATTTAGAGCTTGCCTCCTGTTGTTTGAAGTCTCAGGGACAGCAAAGACTTCTCACTGCCAGCACCTGGAGTCACGGGAGAGACTCCTACTCTGCCAAGTGGTGCCCATCCAATTCCTGGGACCCTGAAAGGAGAAGCTGGCAGCCTTAGAGTAAGAAATCCACGCACAGAATGCCGTGTGGGGAAAAGATCGACGCGGCTTTGCGGCTGAAAATCAACGCTCGCCTGCAACGCGACCGAAGGATCGATGCACGGAGCTGGAGAAACGATGAGCAGCATCGCTGACGTTGGCTGGTGGGATCTCAACCCGCGCTATGTGGTTTTCGGATCATCTTGCGGCTGGATTTCCGACGCAACCACCGCTGGGCATATAAAAACAACGTAAGGCCTGCCCGGACCCGAGAGTGCTGACCAGATCGACGCATCGCTCTCCTGCGGAGAGAAGAAGCAGCACACCCCAACCCGATGAAAGGAGAAATGACGCAAGGTCTTTCTCATAAGTGTAATCGACGTATTGCAAGCCCTTTTTGACGCATACGCGCCCGAGCTGGGTTATTTTTGACGCACCCAAGGTACATATTCACGCTAACAGTGTTAGTGTGTGTTTAAAACTACATGAAGACAATTTTTTGATAACTTGACTTGGGTATTGTGGACTTTTGTCGTTTGGTCTTGTTTTGTTTAGATAAATATTCTCTATTTTTCTAAACCTGTGTTGTGTCATTTTGTAGTGTGTTCATGAAGTTACTGGGTGTGTTGGTACAAATACTTTACACCTAGCACTCTGAAGTTAAGCCTATTGCTCGTGCCAAGCTACCAAGGGGGTAAGCAGGGGTTAGCTAACGGTGATTCTCTTTTACCCTGACTAGAGTGAGGGTCCTTGCTTGGACAGGGGGTAACCTGACGGCTAACCAAAGACCCCATTTCTAACAATGACCATTTAGGAAATGCAATTACCATTAATCTGGAGGCAACTAGATGCAGACTATAAGAAAGGCACCCAAAATGCTTCAGACCCTTTCAGAAAGGTGGCCCTTTTTGTTTTAGTAAGGAGGATGAGGCTTTAGGCTGGCAGGCAGAGAAGAAGTCAGGAGAAGATATTTAGGGTGAGGGTCACCCTTTTTGAACAAACAGAGGAGGAGATATTTGAGAGGTCCAGACTCAGTAGTGAGGTAATCCTAGAGCATATTGCTGAGTTACAACCCCAGGTACAGACCCCAACACTCCAGAGCAATTTAATCCCACCACATGTGCAGGTATTGTATTGTCTACACCTCCTAACATCTGGCAGTTACCAGGGGATCATAGCAGTGGCTGGGGGAGTGTCACAAAGTGTTTTTCCCAGGTTCTTCCACAGGTTAATTTACATCATGGATAGCAAGGTTAACCAATATATTTATTTTCCAAATGCCCCTTAATATCTGCAACACACCAAACTAATGTCTCATCTGGTAGCACAGCTACCCAATGTCATCTGCTGTGTTGATTGGACATATATTGCCATATGTCCCCCCTCAGCAAATGAATACATATGTTGGAACAAGAAAAGCTCACACTCACTCAGGGCCTCTTTTATGAGGCACTAGCAGTGCACTGCGAAACTGGAGCATCATTTTTTGTGGATGTTCCGGTAGAGCAGTGTGCTGGCCCATATTTACAAGGCCATGAAAAGCCATCTTGCATGGCTTTTCATGGCCTTGTAAATATGGACCACTTTCATGCATAACACTGCATGAAAGAGGTGTTCCATGGGTGTTGCTGTGGGTGTTACCATGCAACACCAATGGAATCCGATGGAATCAGATGCATTCCCAGATTTACAAATCTGTGAATGAGTCAAATTCCTATCCCATCTCAGGGGTGGTGTTAAAATGGCACAATGGGGAGAAATAACATTATTTCTCCCCATTTTTTTCTTTGCTATGTGTGCTGAATTATGCAGCACACATACCAAGAGGAAAACTCCATTAATGATTGTTTATGTGCAGGAAAGTGTCCCTTCCTGCACATAAATAATCATCCCTGCAACCCAGGCACCCTTGCACCATGGTGCAAGGGTGCCTGCGTTGGCACTAGGCAGCATGGACAGGAATGCCCTGTATCTTACAGATATGGCATATTCCTGCCCTTTTGTTTTGATGCAGGGTGGGTCAGCAAAAAGGCTTGCAGCACTGCCCTGCACCAAAACTTAATAAATGAGGCCCTCAATGTGCAGATAGTGTGTGATGCCATATGTATCATAACAGACCTCGTGGCCAGATTCCTAGGCAGCACCCATGATTCCTTCATGTTCCATCATGGTGGAATACAAAACCAACTCTCACAGGGTGTATTTGATGATGGTTGCTTACTTGGTAAGAGAATAGTTGACACCATAAATACAATGGCCAGAACTGTGTGTGTAATGCGACCTAATGGTAAACATTCTCATGCCCTAAAGGAGACAGTGTATATACCTTGTGTCCTTGAATTCTCACACCATACCTGACTCCTAAAACAAGAAGTGAGATGAAGTAGAACAGAGCACACAAGACAACACACACCATCATTCAGAGGACCTTCGGGATACTGCAGTCCATATTTTGCTGCCTCCACAAGACTGGCAGAGCACTGCTGTTCAGACTTGAGACATGCTGTAAGATGATCACCATATGTGCCATACTACACAACATCACCATGAGGAAGGGTCTGCACAACATCACCATTGAGTAGGAATCTAATTCAGATGATTGCTTACAATTACTACATGTGCAGCAGGCTGGGACATGTGCAGCAGAGGGTTATGCACAGAGCTCATCAACAACTATTACTGAGGTAAGAGTCATTACAACATCTAGGAAATGGACATCACACAGGATGGCAATGTATGGTGCATAACAGAAATATCATATTTTATTCAGGTTCTTACAATTATGTTAGTTTCATAAAGTAACTGTATCCATTGCAGTTGTTGCATTGTGTCAACTAAGCAAACAAAGTATGCAATTACAAACAAATAAACAGTGGACTCATGACTCTGAATTTTCAGGATAGTCACTTCTTTCCACTTCTAGGTTTGGGTACCTTGTCAGCAACATTGGCCTGTGGGAGTGGGACATGTCAGACCTAGAAGTGTTCTGGCATGTACGCCTGGCACAGCATACCTCTTGCATAAAATTAGCATTGATGCTAGAGCCGTCTTCTCTCTTGGGTGGCAGCAATATATTAGGGACAGAGAGGTTGTGGATCTGTATGTTCTCAAGGGCGGTGGTCACCTAAACTAGCGCACGGGCAACATCCTGACAGCAGTGTCCCATGTCATTCTGTATGTTGATAGTTCTCCTTGCTAGGTTTGTTGTGGATACTGCCAATCGATTGATCTAATTGGTGAAGGCATCAAAGTGTGCCAGGTACTACCTGTGTCCCTGCACCCATTGCTCCTTCTCCATAGCAGCAATACAACGGTCCTGCCCCTCCTGCAATTGCTGCATAGACCTTGACATATTGAACAGAAGCCTATTGACTGTCTTAATTTGGTTTTTTTGCAGGTGCTGCCCAAATACGATTGACTTCTCCAGGCCCCCAAACACAAAGGAGGGCTGTCTGCCATGTCATTTGACAAATGTTCATTGTTGACTGTAGCTGGCTGGCCACTACGTTGTATGGGTGTCCTGCCTTCAGATGTGCTGGTGTCCCTATTTGGGTTTGTCCCTCATTATCATCCACAGAGCCTGGAAGTGGTAGAATGGTTGTTCTCCGAGCATTTGAAGTGGACTGATGGTCATAGGGGTTGCTGATGTGGTGGCCTCCATTTTGAGGTGTGTATCAGTAGCTTCTTTAGCCTCAATTGTTTCTGACACATCCTTGGTGTGATCTGTGGAAATGCATGTATATAGTTAATGTAAATAAATGGATGATGCATGTTCACAATTTTGTTGTAGCAGTGCTTCATGTGTGAAATGATGGTGATGAACAGGTCTGTATAGTGTAGTGTAGTCTTCAGCCAACAGTGCAGCATGCAACTATGGTGCACCACAACTGCCAAGGTAGTGCAAGCATCACAGTGGTGTCAGATTTGCTCTGATGTTTTGTTTGAGGAATTACAAACATTACATTTGTTGAGTAATTAAAGGGGAGTTGACTTACCCTGGCTGGTGACTGCATCGTTAGAGGTGTCAATGTCAGATACTCCCACCACTCAAGTTCCAGTATCTCCTCAATTAGTGTCCCCAAGGGAATGGGTTGTTTTGAAGGTTCACCACCTCTGCAACAACCATCCACTATCTTGCTGGCCACCTTCTCCTTTTGCGGGATCTCAGGCCATACCACCTATTGCAGATCTCTGGAATGGTCCTATGTGTGTTACACCCATTGAATTCACCTTCTCCAAGATGCTGTTCCATATTTTGGTCTTCTGGTTCTCAGGAACAGAGAGAGAGAGGCCTTCCCAAATAGGTGGTCCATATGGGCTATACATTCCTCTGTTAGGAGCACCAGCTCCTTTTCAAAGAATCTGACCTTCAGCTATCTGCTTCCAGAATCCTTGTCCCCATCTTCTTTGGAATTTAAGCAGTGCAGTCACAGGTATTACCTTGCCAGCAGTCAGACAGGTGCACTCCTCCTTTCCAGCAGCTTCCTAGGCCTCTGGGTTGTGGCCACACCCGGTATTTGTAAACTTTCTGGTCTGACATCATCATTCTGCACCCAGAATGTTACTTTTCCTACATTGCAATTTCTTAATTGTGAATGAGAATCCATAGGAATCGCTATTGGTGGACGGATGTCATGTTTGGATTCCCTAATAGCAGTTCATACAGATTCATAATTAGCTATTCACAAATCCAAAAGTTTGTACATATGGCCCTTTGAGTTATAAGCCAAACCTATGGGCATTGCCAGTGTTTCCTTAATTGGGTGTTTGTAGTATTTGGGGGCATGCATCTCTGGAGCCACTGTGAATTACATCTCTCTCTTAAACCAGCATCCTGTATAATGGCGGTTTCCCTCTAGACAACAATTTCTGCCTCTTAATCTTAATCTTCTGTATTTTCTTTGCTGGCTGAATCTGTGACGCAAGAACGACATCAGAGAAAGGGAACATAAAAAAAGTCTTGTCTTCAAAGATTTCGAATATTGCAAAGCTTGTTGCGATTTGGGTTAAAACATATGCCGTCATAAACAGTGTAGGCGTTTGTTGAAATCTCAGCTATAAACATTTAAAAAGAAATCAGGAACCATTATTCCAATTAAGTACATCGATGACTACTAGAAAATTATGTGCAGGCAAAGCCTTTCTGCAGGGCTACTAATCCGTTTTACATATTCCAAGTAACAGATATTCCCTCTGGGCCTGGCAGCTGTAGGGAGTGGTGACAAATGTGAGCTGAGAACACCTCACACATTTCAATATATGGTTAGCTGACAAGAGAAGGGGCTTGTTCCGGCTCTATATTTAACATAGGTTAAGAATGTCTGAAATAATTTGTCTCTGTCTGATAAGGTTAATACATTTGTGGAGGAGACTGGAGGTGCTAGACGTCTGCCTCATTCCAATGTGTCAGCTAAATTATCTTAATGCTACACTACTTCAAATGAAGTGCATTAGAACAATCTTCCCATTATGGCTGGAGGCAATGTATTGAATAACGGGTTAAAAGGCCACAGACCGCCATTAAGGATTTTAATGAATGGGTTGCTAATTCAAGAGTAAGTTGCCTCTGAAGCCTTTGATTGAAAAATACAAGCTACAAACTGTACTGCCATTGTTTGGCTGTCCGAGATTAAAAAAAACACTAATTTCAAGTTAATTGGATTTATTGTTCCCAGTACATTCCACAGGAAGGCAGAAAAGCCAACCATGTTTGCGGTGTAAATTAGGAAAATGGCTCTTTGTGGTTGATCACCCCCATTTTTTTTAACTGATGCTGCTATTTTGTTGACTCTGCACACTAGGACTCTGCTAACCCTGCCTCAGTACATGTGCTCAGACCCCTAAAAACATGTCAAAATTGTCAATACTCCTAGTTGGCGTATTTAACTTACAAGTCCCCATTATATGGTGTACCCAGGGCCTGTAAGTTAAATGACAATTGTGGACTGCAGCACCCAGTGTGTCACCTACTTAGTGATAGTGCAAACCTGACTGCAGACTCACCTCTGCAGCTTGTTTGTGTAGGCAAACAATTCACATACATCACAGCATGAAATACTCCATTGAGGTGTTTGGGCCATTCAGGCAATGCATCATGGCGTTTGTAGTGCACTCCATCAGCATGCTGTATTGAGTACTGATGGCCATACCTAACAACATAGCACATCTCCAACTCATGCAAACACGTAGCAACATCTCAACATTGTTGTTCCAAAAACAATTAGATTTAGTTACAAGTATTCTGTACATATATGTCCCACAGATCACAGCCCAGATGTCTCTGCACCTGCTACTGGGGGTGACAGGAACCATCAACAATACCATCACCTCCACCCCTGCTCATCTATCCCAACCGGCAGGAGAGTCAGAACCTCACCACTGCCCATGTTTGCAGAGAGTGATAGTGACTAGTCCATCATGAGGGAGCCCACCACAGCGGAGTCCAGGCCTGTGAGCATGTGCAGTGTCCCCATGCCAGGAGTGGCAGATACACCATCCATCTGTGGTGGGCTTAAGAGATCCTCACTCAGGACCCAGCGCCTGCAAAACAAGAAAATAGTTGGTGTCATTATGGAGCTGCAGTGCCTAACCAAGGCAGTAGAGAAGGGCCAGGAGTGCTGGCAAATGGCAATGGAGCTCAAACACGGGGTGCAACAGATGCATTACAGGCAGTACATTGGACCCATAGACACCATCACCAGGTTCATCAACTGCCTGGCAAATGCAATATCAATCATGGAAAGTCGTACAGTGAACATCAAACAGATATGTGGCACTGCTGCCAGGATGTTGTGCATGGGCCGGTGCAGGTCACAACTGCACTTGAAAGCATTGAGACCCACAATCTGTGTGTGCCCCTATTCCACCCCCACCTGATAGTGATGGGGGATCAAGCATCAGTCGTGTGTCTTCTCAGGAGACCTGCCCAATTAGGCATACCCATCACCCTCTTTTGGGGTCTGACCCAGCATCTGACCCATGGCAGAGTGCAGCTGAGAAGCAAGGCACAATAACGTGTCACAAAAAGTGACTACATCAGGACTCTGTTTTTTGAGTTGTCTCTGTTTGGCACATATTTAGCACATACACGTGTATGATTATTCATTTGTGAGATCCACCTGAATAAAAAGTAGTCACTGAGTTGTGCACCAAATGTTATGTTTTATTCCCACAATGTCATGTTCTACCTCAGAAATATTTTGTTATCTCTGTGCATTTTGCCCATCCCTCAGTGGCATGGGTTTCATCCTGTTGTCACTGTAGTGGCTGTTGGTCATTGTCAGAGTCTGGCGCAGTCCCCTCCTCATTCCAATGTTGTGCAGGATGGCACATGTGGATGAGGCTGGCCTGGTTTGTAGTGGGTACCTTGGGTACTTACACCTTATACCAGGTCCAGTTAACCCTTATTAGTGAAGTAGCAGTGTTCTAGAAGCTTAGGCTGATAAAGGTAGCTATAGCAGAGCAGCATAGGCTGAACTAGGAGACATGCAAAGCTCCTGCAATACCACTGATAGTTACACAGTGCTTATACACAAGTAAAGACAATACTGAGTGTTACCAAAAACAAAGGTAATTTATTTGGGTGACACAGTATCAAAAATATCTTAGAGGCAATACTCCTTCTGGAGATAAGTATTATACATAATATACACACTAGACACCAAAATAAGGTAAGTAATTAGACATAGGATAGTGCAAACAACAGGAAATGCTATAGAATGGAATGGGATAAAATAGGCCTAGGGGCAACACAAACCATAGACTAAGAAAGTGAATCACAAATTCCCCCTAGACAAGTGTAGTGTGTGCAGAATCGCTGGGAGAGTAAGAATACAGTAAAGGTAAGTAAATTACCCCACCCCAGGGCCCAGAAAAGCAGGAGTAAAGCACTGCAAGTTTCCTTAGGACACACTGGCCCTCATTCTGACCCTGGCGGTTCTCTACCGCCAGGGCCAACGGGGGCGGGAGCACCGCCGACAGACCGGCGGTGCTCCCTTGGTCATTCTGACCGCGGCGCTTTGGCCGCGGTCAGAACGGGAAAACCGGCGGTCTCCCGCCGGTTTTCCACTGCCCCTTAGAATCCTCCAAGGCGGCGCAGCTCGCTGCGCCGCCGAGGGGATTCTGACCCCCCCTACCGCCATCCTGTTCATGGCGGGAAAGCCGCCATGAACAGGATGGCGGTAGGGGGGGTCGCGGGGCCCCTGGGGGCCCCTGCCGTGCCCATGCCCATGGCATGGGCACGGCAGGGGCCCCCTAACAGGGCCCAACTAGGCTTTTCAGTGTCTGCGATGCAGACACTGAAAAGCGCGACGGGTGCTGCTGCACCCGTCGCACGCCTTCCACTCCGCCGGCTCGATTCCGAGCCGGCTTCCTTGTGGAAGGCGCTTTCCCGCTGGGCCGGCGGGCGATCTGAATCAGATCGCCCGCCGGCCCAGCGGGAAAGTCAGAATACCCCTCGCGGTCTATTGACCGCGGGGCGGTATTCAGGCGGCTTCCGACGGGCGGGCGGCAAGCGCCGCCCGCCTAGGTCGGAATGACCACCACTATACCTCGTGATTGGGATTTTGCAGTAACCAACCAAGTCTGCAAACAACAACTGCTGGATTCCTGGACCTGCAAAAGAAGGGGACCAAGTCCAGAAGTCGAAAGAAGTTCCAGGAAGGGCAGGAGCCCCTGCCAACCCAGAAAAAGATGCAAAAGAAGAGTCCCTGGTTGGACGAAGACTGCAGGAATGTACCCTAGGAAGATGCCAGCGGGTTCCTGCATGATGCAGAAGATGTCCCACGATGTGAAGATGGATACAGACATGATTTTGTGTTGGAAGTCATCAACAAGCCTTGGTTACAACAAATATGCATTTTGCTTCAAAATGGCGCTGGCTGGACCCAGGAGGGACCTGGGGGCCTCAACTCTGTGTGAGGAGGAAGAGAGGGCTCTCAGCACTTCCGAGAGCCCTCAGGATGCCAGGCAGCACCCACGGAAGTCCCAGAACACTGGGACAAAGGAGGTGCAAAATGCAGTTGGTGCAGCACCACAAAGGAAGGTCCCACGCCCTGGAGAACAACTCAGCGAGTTGAGCATCACAGGATGGAGTGCTGGAGCCCTGGGCCAGGCTGTGCATGAAGGAATTTTGCAAATAGTGCACAGAGGCCTCAGAAGGTGAAGAAGACACAGTACACAGGGGTACCATCGCTCTCAGGGAAGGCAAGGTCTTACCTCCTCCACATTGCGTCAGCAAGACCTTAGGACAGTCTATGTCGATGGGTCTTTAGGAGCACGCTTGTCACTGTGAGAGGGGTCCAAGGGTACCGGTCGTCATCTTAGAAGGTGCCTGCGTGAGGAGGGGAGTGACTCCATCACCCCACAGGAGATTTCTTTGGTCCTTCTGGTGCAGGATGAAGACAGGGAGACCTCAGAGCATGCACACCGTGGAAACTGTTGCAGTCGCTGGCTGGAACTGAAGTTGTAGGGGAAAAGTATCCCTTTGTTGCTGTTACAGCGTTTCCTGGAGCAGGCTGCGGTTGATCCGAGGTCAGAGGATGAAGTAGTAGTTGCAGAGGATTCCTGAAGGAAACTTGCAAGCAGAATCTGAAGAGAAGCCACAGGAAAGACCCTAAATAGCTCTGAGAGAGGGATTGTCTACCTTGTCAGGTAAGGACCAATAAGGACGGGTCTCTGATGCCACCTGATGGCACTGGCCACTCAGAGCCCTCCAGAGTGCCCCCACACCTTGCAAAGCTGAAGTCTGGGACACACTGGAGGAGCTCTGGGCACCACCCCTAGGGGTAGTGATGGATGGCGGAGTGGTAACTTCCCTTTCCTTTGTCCAGTTTCGTGCCAGAGCAGGGGACAAGGTGTCCCTGAACCAGTGTAGGCTGGCTTATGCAAGGAGGGCACCATCTGTGCCCTTCAAAGCATTTACAGAGACTGTGGGAGGCTACCCCTCCCCAGCCTGTAACACCTACTTCCAAAGGGAGATAGTGTAGCACCCTGCTCTCAGAGAAAATGCTTTGTACGCCCTCATTAGCAGCAGACTGGACTGCGGCAACACCCTCTACACAGGGACCACAGCCAAGTTTCAAAGAAAACTCCAGCGAATCCAGAACGCAGCTGCACATCTCATCCTCAACCTCCCTCGCCACTAACACATATCCACCCACCTCAGATCCCTACACTGGCTGCCCATCAACAAAAGGATTGTTTTCAAAGTCCTTGTCCATGCTCACAAAGCCCTCCACGACACTGGACCATCCTACCTCAACAAATGAGTAAACTTCTACATACCAACTCTACAGCTCCGCTCTGCCGACTTCGCCCTCGCTACAGTCCCCCGCATCCAACGCACCACCACTGGCAGCAGATCCTTCTCCCACCTCGCCACCAAGACCTGGAACTCCCTCCTCACCAACCTACGGAAGAACCAGGACCTCCTAACCTTCGGAAAGCACCTTAAAACATGGCTTTTTGAGCACTAACTGGCAACACCCCCCCACACCTTGAGACCCTACAGGGTGAGTAGTGCACTTAAGAAATTATTTGATTGATTGCCTTCCTGGGAATGGGCTGCCCAGACCCCAGGAGGGCAGAACTCTGTCTGTGAGGTGGCAGCAGCCGTAGCTGCAGTGCACGCCTCAGACAGCTGGTTTGGCAGTACTGGGAGTCCATAGTGGAGCCCCCAGGATGCATGGAATTAGCTCTCCAATACCAGATTTGGAATAGGGGGACAATTCCATGATCTTAGACATGTTACATGGCCATATTCGGAGTTACTATTGTGAAGCTACACATAGGTATTGACCTATATGTAGTGCACCCATGTCCTGGCGTCCCCGCACTCACAAAGTCCAGGGAAATGGCCCTGAACTATGTGGGGCACCTTTGCTGGGGTAAGGGTGCCCCTACACTTAGTAACTTTACACCTAACCTTCAGCAAGTGAAGGTTAGACATATAGGTGGAGTTACTTAAGTGCAGTGAAAATGGTTGTGAAATATTGTGTGCGTTATTTCACACAGGCTGCAATGCCAGGCCTGTGCAAGGGTTTGTCTGAGCTCCCTATGGGTAGCAAAAGAAATGCTGCAGCCCATATGGATCTCATGGAAACCCAATGCCATGGGAACCTAGGTATCATATACTAGGGACTTATAAGGGGGGGGGTCCAGTGTGCTGCCAATTGAAATTGGTAAATCAAGTCACAAGCCTATAGTGACAAATATAAAAGCAGAGAGAGCATAAGCACTGAGGTTCTGGTTAGCAGAGCCTCAGTGACACAGTCAAGCACTATACAGACACACAAATTAGGCCATAAACTATGTGCACTGTGGTACTGACCAGCAGGATCCCAGTGAGACAGGCAAAAACATACTAATACAGTTAAACATGGGGTTAACATGCCAAGGAAGATGGTACTTTCGTACAACATGTTACTATTATTTTGCAACATGTGTGTGACCTGTACAGAAGTGCCCCCTCGATCTTGTGGATGATCCTGAAGTGGACCTTGAGGATGCCAAATGTTTGCTCAATGACTGTGTTGACGTCCGTGCCCTGTTGTGACATCATTCACTTGGTGTCCAGGGGGTCAGTTAAAGTGTGAGGATCCAGGGCCATAAGGCATATGCACTGTCACCTTAGGAGCACGAGAAGGAAAACCATTAGGTCAAATCACACTAAACTCCTAACAAGTGGATTCATTGATTTTGGGATTCTCTTACCTAGCGTGAACCTATCTCCAAATTCCCCCTGTGGCAGTCAGTTGTGTGTTTTACTGTGGCAGAACATGAAGCAGTTGTGGCTACTGCTGGGTACTTGTCCACAAGGTCAGTGATGACACAGGAGGCATTGCATATCACCTGCACATTCAGGGAGTGTGTGCTCTTCCTGTTCTTGTAAATGTTCTCTGCTGCTGAAAGGGGACATATGGCTATATGTGTTCCATCCACGCAGCCAAGGACGTTGGGAAACTGTGCTACCTTATAGAAATTCAGTTTTGTCTGCTGCAATACTTGAGGTATATTTGGAAAATCGATGTAATGGCTCAACTTTCTAACCATTACATCCAGGAACTTTTGGAAGAACCTTGAAAATTAGCTCTGTGACACCCCCTGCCACTTCTATCACTGTCTGATAATTCCTTGATGCTAGGAAATGTAGGCAACAAAATACCTGCACAATGGGAGGTATGACATTGCTCCTCAGTGTTGGGGCCTGTAGCTGGACTTATAATTCAGCTATCAGTTCAAGTATGACCTGGCTTCTCAGTCTGTACCTCTTCTCTTCTGTTAGGTTAAAGAGAGTGACCCTCACCCTAAATATCCTCTCCTGTCTTTCTCCTGTCCCACACAGCCATCCTCCTCATCTAGATGTACAATGTCGCCATTGTGAAAGAGCCTGATGCATTTTGGGGCTATTTTTAGGGTCGAGCCGGCGTCGCATGCGCTCGCGCATGTGTATCACAGCGAGACGCTTTAGGTATTAGAAAAGGGCTCAGAGCCCTGTCAACGTCACGTCAGTGGTTTTCATTGGTTCCTGGGCTTGCCTATTAAAATTTGCTTGCTTTCATTAGTTGAAGGCATGCATACGTCATGCCTTTTCCAGTGGCTAGCCCTCCTAGAGCGAATCGACCAAGTACAGAAAACATGCGAGGCTCGCTGTTTTCTGTCCGGCTCGTGGACTACTTTTTTCCCCTATTTTCCTAGCGCGATTTCGCTTGGCAGAAGTCGAGCGCTTTACACAGTTATTTGCACTTTTTCGGGTTACATACATAAATGCACTTTTGCTGATAGGTGATAAGTCGGGTTAGGAGTTTACAACGCGATCAGCTCTAACATGAGCAAACGCAAGACCCGTTGCATTGCAAATGCTTGTTATAGTTTGCACATGGTTACCACCTGCATCAAGTCAGTGGTAATAGCATTTCTTAAAAGCCCATTTTGTGCCTAGTCACAAATAGGAAACCCTTAGTGCATGTGCTTGTAATTTGCAAATATGAAATTGCAAATAGCAATTTCCTATTTTATTGATTTCCAAAATGCGATTTCTACACTGTAAAAATATCGCATTTTGCAACAGCGTTTTTTACATTCGTACATACCAAATGCGGATTTCACATTTCTTAAGGGCCCTTAAATAGCGAGTTGATCCATTAAGAAATGCAAAATCATTTTGTACATCTGGCCCTACTTCTCAGAAAAAATAAAGTTTATCCGTTTGATAGAACACACCTGTTTCATTTGTTTACAACACGCACTTAGAAATACAATAGGTTTCACTAGTGCAACTCTCTCCCCAAAACCCAACCATTTGCAAACGACTGTCAGCCTTAGTTGTAGAAGAGACAGTTAGCCAAGCGTGTGCACTAAAGTACTTAACCTTTAATGTTGTCAAAAATACTGACATTGTTGCTTTGACACCATTATGCCGTAGTTTGCCACAGATTGCTGGAAATTAATGCCATTACACCTGGACTAGAAGTATAATAGGGTGCACACTATCATGCCATGTCTGGTCGCAATATGCCATTAATTACCACCCTCGTGCAGGGGCCAGTATTATAGAAGGTGTGGGTGTCATGGATGACCACACAAATCATCACTATTGAGGAAAAGATGCCAGAGAAAGGCACCATCAGGGTGACTCATGAAATGTTTACCCTGGATAAATGGTGGTATTTTGCCAAGGAATTACTTCCATTATTCAATGGTAAGCATTCTTTTCCAAGGTGCACACTATGCCATGGATGCCAGGAATTACTACCACTGTGGCAGAGTCAGTTTTAAGCAGAGGTGGGCATTGTGCAATGGATTACCACCATTATGTGAAAACAAAACGTTTACCCCAAGTGCATACACGGCATCCTACAGGGATATCAACTACGTGACCAGGATGAGAAAGGGCATTATTCCATGGATGCCCTCAAGCTACCAGGAATTATCGTCATTGTGCTGGGTTCACCATTTTATCACAGAGGACAGTGTACTTAATTTTTAATACCTTAAATATTTGTACATTGATCTATCTAATGTTATTTATTCCAGTGATCTTATCAATGAGCTATTGGAAGATTTAGTGTGTCAGGGGTGTGCTCAGGCTACAAAGGGGACTGCTCAAGACACAATTGTAAGAAGACGTATTGTTAGGCTGTAGGGAAGAGAGGCCACCGTTTTGATATAAACTGTAAGTGACCTCTGACACAGCTCAAATAGATACAACTTCAAAGGCAAACAAGTTTCATTACAGGTAACATTGTCTCACCTTGGCAGCTTGGCTTGAGAACAAGGCAGTCGTCAAAATTATAAGTACAGCATAGTCCGTAAACAAACAACTAAACAACATTGCAGTTTATTAAATAATAAAAAACATAAAGTCATCACCATGTTCATCTCAAAACAGAAAACATATCAAGAAACATAGCAAGGAAAAGAGAAATGAGGGCAGTAAGGGTGAGAGGCGCCGCACTTCTAGGCAGTAAACATATAGTTTAAACAAAATAAATAAGTACGAGTAAAGTCCGGTGCAAAACGGCCAGGTGCCTTACTGCCCGGTAGGCACCAAAGCGGGTACTAGGAGTACCCTAGAACAAAATGGGACACAATGGCCACAGCACACAGAGAGTAATGTCCAACAGTAAAGTGAGAAAAGATATTCCCGGTATGGTTCGGTGGGTTGGGAGAAGTATGAAGTTGAAACGGGTCTCAAATCCTGTTTGCAGATGGTGTCTTTATTTGTAGGTGCTTAGAAAGCATTGAGTCATCGTGGAGATACAGCCAACACGTGTTTCGTCACACAGGTGACTTCATCAAGGCTGAGTTAAATGGTAAAGAACTGTAATTAGTGTGGCTGCGCCAGGCAGCTGCAAGTACGTGGGTAAAAGGCTTGTGTGATAATGAAGATTGAGGAGGCCCTGATAAGCCTGTAAACATGACCAGGAAGAAGCGTAGTGGTGAGCTATCCGGTAGTCGCGAGAACGTGTAATGGTCCGTGTAATGGTCCGTTACACATTCTCGCGACTACCGGATAGCTCACCACTACGCTTCTTCCTGGTCATGTTTACAGGCTTATCAGGGCCTCCTCAATCTTCATTATCACACAAGCCTTTTACCCACGTACTTGCAGCTGCCTGGCGCAGCCACACTAATTACAGTTCTTTACCATTTAACTCAGTTTTGATGAAGTCACCTGTGTGACGAAACACTTGTTGGCTGTATCTCCACGATGACTCAATGCTTTCTAAGCATCTACAAATAAAGACACCATCTGCAAACAGGATTTGAGACTCATTTCAACTTCATACTTCTCCCAAACCCACCGAACTATACCGGGAATATCTTTTCTCGCTTTACTGTTGGACATTACTCTCTGTGTGCTGTGGCCATTGTGTCCCATATCAAGAAACATGTTACATTTGAGGTCAGCGAAAAAAGAAAAATAGTATATATATGCAAATATCCGAAAGGTCTGACTGGAGCCTATGCACCTCAAATAGTTCAACTAGGAGAGCATGAATTCTAATGATGGTCATGATTTTTAAAACTAAATGTAAAGCAATAAAAACCCGATGCACATGAAGGGTGTATCAGAGGAGCGCTCCAGTGGTGTCAGGTTTACGATTCCAGGACACTCAGTGAACATTGGTTAGCAGGGATAAAAATCTCCAAACATGACAAAGGGACTAAGTACGTTCATACACCACCTGCAGCCATAATAGGTGTAGTAATATGTCTATGGTGAAGATGCCCATATTCTGTTATGGTTCCAAGATAGCAACAACCAGATATACAAGCAAAAATGTCAGTTTCATTTCACATCATTATAAGACAGTCACATAATACAACCCTCATTCTAGGATGGTCACCAAACATGGTACTGTATTATTTTCCTAGCTTCTAATACCAGTCCTGCCGGTGAGGTGGCTTCTTTTCTGACACCTACTGTCAAAATCCCTTTCAGAGGACCATGGGGCACACAGGTGTTACTGGGCCGAGCCAAGGAGGTTCTGCACTTTTACTCCTGATGTCCCATGGCCTGAGCTACTTTTGACTCCTGAGCAACTTGCCCACATACCCCTTTTACACTTGACTTTCAGTAGTAAATATGGTCAAGCAGTCAAAAGCTCCCTCAGGTGGAAGGTGGATACAGGATAGTGAACATGGGTTCATAACTCAACATGCGCACACCAGCAGCAATAAATCATTGTCCAGCCAAATACTCACTTTTATGAAAAAATTAAGTATTGTATTACTATGACTACTAACAAAAAGGACAAAAATGGCATTCTCAAACAACTACACAGTCCCCTCTGAGGTCAGGGCTCTATTGTTTGTTTGGAAGTTCCCCGTCTCACTCGCTCCTCACTTTAGTGACAGTGGTAATTTCCCATATGCTATATGCCCCACTAGCAATCCGAGTCTCAGTATGCCACTTTGACTCTAACTTAACGTCAAAAGTGTTCCAGCAGTACTGTGCTAATTTAGCAGCAAGTTACAGTGTGGCCTTGTGTCCAAAACCATTCTTACACACAGCAGCAGGTGTGAGACACCCACAGTTTCTGAGTGTGCCCGTGGACTCTTGCAGCAGCTGTAGCTGAGTTCAGGTGAGTCTGCCTCATACAGCCTAGGTAGTTGCACTCAGCGGCTGCAGAGTCTTTCACTCATAGTTGCACTCCCAAGTGACTGGAGGCTCCCTGCTGCTCTTTCTGTAGGGTAAGTGTCCTGTTCCTGGTGGGGTTGTGGCTGTAATGATACTGTCTATGGTCCATCACCAGGATGATGGTACACAGGTGCTCCCACAGTGTCCTCACTTCTCTGGCTGATCGGCAAGGTGAAATCCTTCACAGTGCCACCTCCTTGCCTATAGGGTTGCCGCCCACTACTGCAAAAGACCCCAGCCCTTACCACACAGCAGTCTTTTTTCACAGCAGCCCTGCTGGTATAAGAGGCCACCACCTTGGCACTACACAGGGCTATCAACCGATCTACACAGTGCTGCACATGGCTCAATTCACAGAGACCTTCTCCTGATGTAAAGGGGTTGCCGACATGAACAACAATCCAATTGATGCAGAAGCCATTCCCTCACACCTCTAAAGAGGAGTCCACTCAACAGGGCTCTCCACATGGACTTTGCCCCCTCCAATGCTCTCCTCTTCCTCACAGAACACACTGGTCTTGGCAAAAGGGCATGAGTTGGCGCTTCAGACTCCAGAGCAGATGGTTTTGGTTAAGCTGGATGATGTCTCCTCATCCAGCAGGGAGACTAGCAGGACTTGGACCCCAGTCCTGACCACAGCCGAAAGGCTTGAAGATCTTCCCCATACAGCCCATCTGGCTGCATGGCAGATGACAATTTTAGATTCTTTAGCTTCCCTTTTTATAGTCCATTTCCAGGCATCAAATGTGATTTAGGGTCTGAGTCTTTGATGTTTTATGTTGGGATTCTATTGAAGTGTCCACTTCTCTTTGCTTTTTTCCTCTTGTAAAGCAGACTGCCACAACAGGAGAGACTCGAAAGCTGATAGTCCCACGACATGGGCCATGGGAGTGAATAGAGTTCACACCTGGATGCAATATGTGCACCCAAATGTTAGCACAGGGCACCCAGCCCTATTATTTATGATTCTCTTATCAGTCCATCTCTTTCCTGAGATATGCCTGACCTCTTCCTTGTGATCTATACAGAAAAAAGAGCATCCTTTGAAGTGTACATGGAAAGACTGTCTCTCCCCTCCCCAGTGTATCCAACCCAGCTTATAGGAATTCAGCAATACACTAAGCTGTCTGGGGGATTACTCTACTTCCTCATGTTTTTACCATGCAGGCCTGGGTAACCTTTGCAGGCGTACTTACACCCAGTGTATGTGTGCAGTATACACACACTGCACAGGACTTTTTCCTACATGCACAGTACCACTCATAGGCACACATATCATCAGCACATACATTTATCATGCAAACACTGCACAGCACTGTATCTCTTGTGTATTCTACCACTCCCAGATGCATATACACCGAGCACATGCATCAAACATGCACACACTGCACAGCACTACATCCTTTATGTAGAGTAACATTCACAGGTACAGCAAACTCAACACATGCACACACTGCACAGCATTACATCCTTCATGTATTGTACCATTCATTGGCACTCATACACCCCACACATGCATCTAAAATGTGCACACCACATAGTACTCAATGATCCTTTTACTTTATCCTTTTCAAGCACATATACACCTAGCACAGATACACCACTCAGGTACTGCACATCACTACACACTTAACCAATGTACGTGAAGGGTGAGTTAAGCACAACGCAGCAGAACCTTTAAATGAGCAAGCCTGTTGGCTTTACTCCTGTGACACAGGTTAAAAAGGACCTGTTTACTTCTACTGGTCACACATGGTATACTGCCACCACTGCGCTCATGCTGCTCATCTCCTGGTGAAGGTGGTAGCCTTTCACCACTATGAGGGTAGTGCTTTGGGTGCCCCTCCTAGTTCAAGACCTCAATCCAAGATACAGGCCTATGTCATGGCACAAAAACATGATCCGTTTTTGCCAATTACCATAAAATCCAGCATTAGGAATCCAGACAACAGTTATATTGGGCACTTGGGGCAGGGGTGCCCATTCATTACCATGAAAAGGACTTTTCCATTCCAGCAACTACCCTCTTGCATTTGAAGCCTTTATTCTTGCTGGTTCTGTCCTGCTAGCTTCAAGCGTGACAAAGTCTTTTTAAGTCCTGCATGCTTCAATTCTCATTTGATTGTATTGAGTTCCAATGATTCAGCCTTGCTGGGAAAGTCCTGAAATTGGGCGTCAGCACTTCAGAGTTGTGGGTCTCCCAGGTGGGCATCGGAGCACCCAAGTTATAAGAGATGTGCCTACTCCCAACAGCACACACTATGTGTACTGGCAGGGGAGCCAGCTCAGGCTGCGGGGTCCTCGTAGCTCTCAAGTAAAATCAAAGATAAGGGTGTCCAGGGCTGGCATCGGGACACCTAAAAGAATTTAGGCCCTCATTACGACCCTCGCGGTCTGTGATAAAGTGGCGGTAATATCGCCAACAGGCTGGCGGTAATTTCTGCCAAATTATGACCATGGCGGTGTTATGTCCGATAGACAGCCAATGTACCACACTGACCGCCAGGGCGGAAACAACAGTCACCACGGCGGTAGCCGTTTACAGCCAGGCGAAAGACAAAGTTCTGCCCACCATATTATGACACCACATTCTGCCACCTTTTCCGGGGCGGTACCAACGCCATCAGACGCCTGGCGGAAACAGAGCACAAAAGTCAAAGGACTCACCATTGGAGATACAGGGAAGACCCAAGCCGCCATGGAACCAGAACTGCAAGTTTTCCTGATGATATTCTAAGTTATGCTCCACCTGGAACACCAACTCCGGCAAAGACGACAACAGTGAGTACAGCCGCCTAGCAAACAAGGGAGGGGAAGAAGAAAAAGAGAGTGACACACACACGCACCACATACACCCGACAGCACGCACATGCCATACACACAACCAGATGCATTACAAAAACAATAATTTCACGAAAATCTGCTTTCACTGTACTGGCAGTGATACACTCTAACGGAGATGGCCGTCCAATAACAAGAAAACTATTAAGAATGGAGGCAAGACTCATCAAGAAATATAGAACAGCCAGAAAAGGCCTAAACGACTTGGACGAACTTTGGTCCCTGATCTATAGACTCTTTTTTCTATTTACTGAAAAATGCTATTAGGAAGTGCATTTTATATTCTACGCCTGAAAAAGGTTTTTTTAACCATATGAATGTCTTTCTACAGTATGCAATAATAATTATAAATGCCAATTTATGGTCAATGCAGGTTCTGTTCAAAGTAGACATGAATGTAGACATTTGTTGTTGGTACACAGTATAATAACCAAAACATTGGTAAAATTGGATCAATCAAACTGTACTTTATGGAAGCCTTTAGAATTTATGCTGTGGATAGGTAGGTGCACAGAGGTAACAATATTAGGGTTATCTGAATTAGAAATAATTTTAACAGCGATTTATTCATATAGAGACTGGCACCTTTAATAATAGAATGAACAATTTCCATAGAGCTTTTTATGGTACATCAATAAAGCCATTATGTGAGGGATAAAATACACTTAAGATGATATCTACCCAATATGATAATCTGTAAGTGTTGAGGGATAAGGATTGCATCCCCCCGCAGGATATATTACATGTACTGTTTCAGCGTGACATCATATGATCTAGAAAATATAAACAAATCCAGTAAGATATACATCCGGGAAGCGGTCGGATGACCGCTTTAGCCTGGCTTGATAGTTGAGGAGCAGTTTCATTTTGTTACATTGTTGTATTGATTAAAATACACATCATTTAAACACACGCTAAGGGGAGAGCGGTGTTTTGCAAACCAGCTTCAAGATGGCGGGCACATTTCATGAGGGTTTTCATCTATGCGCGCCGCAGCACAGCAGCGCGTTTGAGTATAAACGCAGTAAGTTTTTTAACCGTGTTTCAGCATCTGCAAGGAGTGGACATGGACTAGATCCTTTGTGAACCATTTAACTTCTTATCTCGGAGCGAGTACGCCCGAGTGCATTATGCATGTATGTTAGTTGAATGATAGTTTGTACAACTTTTCCAAGACACAATTGCTGACTAGTAAGTAAAAAACCTTTGATTAAGCCACCAGCATATTGTTGAGGTATTTAATGTTGGATTATTCACTATATTTACACCATTTTCAGAAGTTCAGACTAAAGAGTGTGGAAATAACTAAAGCTGAGAACAAAAGGTAAAGATATTGGGGTTACTTATTAGGAGATAATCTGTTTGGACAATGCCGAACTGACTGATATACACAAGAAACTATAAGTTATATTTTCTTGCTCATTAATCACCAGAGCATGAGTTCCATCTTGATAGCTAGAAGGTGTGGTGTATTTGATAACTCAGTATGTGGATTCCACAATATTGATTCTTCTCTAAATTAGCATCTGTTCTTAAATTAGCACTTGTATGGTGGAAGAATTATAAATTGTTCTTAACAGCTGATATAATTTTTCTTTTATTTATGTTTAATTGGCATTGTTGTCTCAATTTGTCCTGATGAGGACCAAATATGAAGGGGCCATAACGCATCGACATTTGTGTTAGATTGCGAGGTTATAAGAAAGACTTATTGAACCTTTAAGGGCTGTATCACACATTTCCTTATGACTCAGAAGGAAAAGTCTACAGATTGTGAGATGTGTGTCTCTCAGAGTACAACCATTGTAGATATGTGGATTATTGTTTAATGGGAGGATATAACCACATTGTTTGTAAATTCAGGAGAGCAATGATGTATATAACTCTTGTGATATTCAGGATTTTGATAATACATGTTTGAATTTGTGTTTAGTTACATGTATTGAGGATGCTTGCTTTTAATGATTTTTCGTCCTTTTTTCAAATAAATTAATAAATGTTGAAATAATTTCATTACCAAGGGGGTATTCATAACCCCATTGTGTAAGAATTAAATTTGTAGATTTTTTCTACTAGTTGACCAAGTTCATATTTGTCGCTTTCTCGCTACCCAGGTCTAGTAGGGTTAGAAGGGTAGACCTCTTTTTATTATTGCAGAATAATGCAAGGACAACAGGAATTGAAAAAATGATTGTAATCAGTCCAACAATAAAATGATAATTCCGATTTTGCCATGATACAGATCTGTACATATATATAACAAAGGGACACTGCCCAGTCCTTAGCGCAGAGGGCCCACATTGCCACAGGACACAGTCCAAGCCCCCACTCGAAACCTGCACAAATCCGGAGAGAACACTGCAGGGGCATCAGTTGTCAAACAGGCAGGCCCCTCAGGGGGAGAGGGGGTGGCACCTCAGCCAGATGCGGGAATAAGCCCACTGGTTCTGGAGGGGGCAACTTGCCCCTTGCTTTGTCCTGGGGAGTGCAAGACCACATTCTCTGGAGTGGGTATCTTCCCCACTGGTTCTGGAGGGGGCAACATGCCCTGTGCTTTGTCCTGGGGAGTGCAAGGCCACAGTCTCTGGAGTGGGTGTCTTCTCCACTGAATCTGGAGAGGGCAACATGCCCTGTGCTTTGTCCTGGGGAGTGCAAGGCCAAAGTCTCTTGAGTGGGTGTCTTCTCCAGTGGTTCTGGAGGAGGCAACATGCCCTGTGCTTTGTCCTGGGGAGTGCAAGGCCACAGTCTCTCGAGTGGGTGTCTTCCCCACTGGTTTTGGAGGGAGCAGCCCGCACAGTAGCCCAGGGAGGCTGGACTATATGGCATCTGCCGGTGGTGACGGCTGCACTGTGGTGGTGGTTGTGGGAGGCCCCTGCTCAGACCCTGCACCCTCAGATGGCTGCACTGCTGTGGTAGTTGTGGGAGGCTCCTGCTCAGTTCCTGCACCCTCAGATGGCTGCACTGTGGTGGTGGTTGTGGGAGACTCCTGCTCGTCCCCTGCACCCTCAGATGGCTGCACTGCAGTGGTGGTTGTGGGAGGCTCCTGCTCAGCCCCTGTACCCTCAGATGGCTGCACAAGCATGGCTTGAGGGGGGGGGGGGCACTGGGACAGCTGCTGGTGGTGGCGGTGTTTGGCTGGCAGCTTCCACTGGCATAGAGTGCCTTCTCTCATAGGTTGGGTATCCCTTACCCTTCCTGGCACTGGTGGATGGCCTTTTCCCCCCTCTGCCTTCCCCTTCTTAGTAGCTGCTGCAGGCTCCTTCCCCTTTTTAGCAGCTGATGCAGGCTTCTTCCCCTTCTGAGCAGCTCGTGCATGCTCTTTCCCCTTCTTAGCAGCTGCTGCAGGCTCCTTCCCCTTCTTACTTAGCAGCTGCTGCAGGCTCCTTCCCCTTTTTAGCAGCTGCTGCAGGCTCCTTCCCCTTCAGTACAGTTGTCCTGGAATCCTTTCCACCACGAGTAGTTGGTGCCAACACTGGGCCTGTGGACCTTGGCTGGGTCCTTGTTCGGGGGGAGGAGTAGGGAAGAGGTCAATCTTGGAAAGGAAAAGCTTTTTAGGGATGTTGGGGCAGGAAGAGGGAGGGGTAATGGTAGTGGAGGATGAGGGAGTGATTGTTGGAGGTGTTTGTCTGCTGCATTTGGCGGCAGGTGCATGAGGTGTATGCTGTTGTGAGGTGGATGGTTGTTGGGTGTCTGAGTGCTTGCGTCTGTGTACTTTAGGAAAGGGGGGACAGACACGGTGGGAGAGGACACAGGGGATGCATGCATGGATGTTGTGGAGGTATCTGGCAGTGAGGTGTGTGTTCTGCTTGGTGTGGTGATGATTCTAGTAGTGGATATTGATGTAGTGCATGCCGGTGTGAGTGTAGACGCAACTGGGTGGAAGGTGGAGGAGGAGGAGGACGAGGAGGGGGAGACAGTGGAGATAGTGGATGTTGTAGTGTCTGCAACTGAATGGTGTTTGTGTGAGTGCCTGTGGGATGAATTGTGGTGCTTGTGTTTACTTGTGATACTCTTGAGTGTTGTCTTGTGTGCGTGCTCGCCTGTATGTGTGCTTGGGGTGGGTGGGGGTTGAGGAGAATGGGACTGGGAAGTGGAGGTTGAAGGGGGGGCGATTGAAACTGGGACAATGGCTGCCATCAGAGAGGAGGCCAGAGCCTGAATTCATCTCTGTTGGGCCACCAATCCAGCTTAAATGCCCTCTGGAAATGCATTAGCATGCTGCATCTGGGCTGGCAGCCCATGGATGGCATTCATAATGGTTGTTTACCCTACAGAGATGGATCTCAGGACGTCAATAGCCTCCTCACTCATGGCAGCAGGGCTCACTGGAGCGGGGCCTGAGGAGCCTGGGACGAAGGAGATGCCCACCCTCCTGGGTGAGCGTGCTCGGGCAACTTGCTGAGCGGCTACTGGGAGGGCGGTGCTGGTACAGGGGTGGTGGCTGTACCTGTAGCTGGGGTGGTCACAGAAGTGTCCACCACCACCAGGGAGCTCCCATCGGAGGAGGTATCTGAGTCTGTATTGTCCACTCCAGTCTCTGCTGTGGTGCTCCCCTCGTCCTCTCTCCCACTGGTGCCCTCACCGTCGGTGGACTCTGCTTACAGGGTCCTGTGGGATGCAGCTCCCTCTGTAGCCAGTGCCTCTGCTCCTCCGCCAGATGATGCTAATGCAAACAAGAACAGGATGACAAAACAAGAAAGTGGGGAGCGGGACAAAGGATACACTTGGTCAATGGCTGCACCTACACCATCGTTGGCATACACAGCACCCTCACACACAGGGAACAGGCATTGCACTACCAGTGAAATTGCTAGTCACTAAGGAATGTAGAGGGGCACACACCGCCTACTGCAGCACACCTGGGACCCACACAGCCCTGCCAGGAGTGAGTTCCAACAAGCTAGGTAAGCAGTATTTCACATTCAGGCCCTTATCCAGCCGAGGGCCCACGCTGCTATGTCTGGCCTGGGCTAGGGGCACCCAAGGACACACAACCACCACCTGGATACCATCCCACCAGCCAACACATCTATTCATACCCACTGTACTCACCCCCTTGTGGCTGCTGTGATGCCCTCAAGTGCCCATCCAGCTCAGGGTAGGCTACCACTAGTATGTGGGCCATCAGGGGGTTAGGGTCTGACGGGCACCCCTTCCTCGTTGGGAGGCCATCCCCAGCTGGGCCTCTGCGGTCCTCCATGCCCAGCGTCTCAGGTCCTCCCACCGTTTCCGACAGTGGGTGCTCCGCCTGCTGTAGATCCCTAGGGTCCGCATGTCCTTGGTGATGGCATGCCATATTCTCTTCTTTTGATGGACGCTGACCATACATGTTTCCATCACCATTGGCACACGAATTGCCCAGCCCACAACAGGTACACCGCCAAGAGGAAATCCACCCACCCCCCTCACACGAGATCTTCACACACAACTCCAGGAATTCAGGCCACATGCATCTTGCCCACAGTGTACTCACCTGTTGTTCTGGAGGCCAATGCAACAGTCCGTACTGGGGTAGGACCCCATCCACCAGTCGCTCCAACTCCTCAGAAGTGAAGGCTGGGGCCCTTTCCCCGGTCACACGGGCCATGGTAGGTTCCAGACACAAGTCACAACAGCACATGCAGTGTAGGTCCTCTCCTATGGAAGGTCAGGAAACAAGTGAGGAATCAGATAGAAAATGGCAGTCACGTCCACGGTGGTGCATAGGGTCACCACCGGCGTAGATCACCATTGGCCACTGTACCCCACAGGGCCCAATATTAACCAATGAGGAATTGCACGGTGGTTCACGGCCGCCTACCGCCATGGCACACAACGTCAGCGGCATTACCTCACTTCCACCAGTCCCTCCACACAGGACAGACGGTCGCCATTTCTGGGGGGGTTGACAGGCATATAGATTATTGCTGCGTCACAGGATCAATTGGCACATATTTCATTATTTACAATGTCCCATTACATGTTTGCACATTGTGGAGTGCTGTAGTAGCTCCATTGTTCATTTTGTGACAGCCTACTCACTCTTGTGTCCCTTAGATACCTACCGCTGTGGATGAATAGGAGATGAAGACATACCCCGTGTACAGACCCCTGGTGGACTTGGCTACACTGGAGGACAAGCACATAATACTCACCTATTGACTGGACAGGGCCACAATCACAGAGCTGTGTGCCCAATTGGAGCCTGACCTGATATCTGCTATTCATCAACCCACTGGGATCCCCCCTCTTGTGTAAGTGCTATCAGTTCTCCATTTCCTGGCAACTGGTTCTTTCCAAGTTACAGTAGGCTTCACAGCAGGAATGTCACTGCCAATGTTCTCAAATGTACTAAGTGTTGTCTGCCCTGATAAAACACATGTGCAGCTACATTGCATTCCCCCAGGTTGATGATTTGACCACTGTGAAGGCCAGATTCTATGCAATGGGATATATCCCCAACATAAGTGGTACGACTGATGGTACACATATTGCATTTGTACTTCCCTGCCAGAATGAACAGGTGTTCAGGAATCAGAAGAGTTCCCACTCCATGAATGTGCAGATGGTGTGCTTGGCGGACCAGTACATCTCCCATATCAAAGCTAAGTATCCTGGGTCGGTGCATGATGCCTTTTTCCTGAGGAATAGCAGAATCCCAAATGGGATGGCCCAACTACAGAGGCACAGGGTGTGGCTGATAGGTGAGCCTTGGTTCCCACCCAGTATATGTTTGTGTATGCCTATGCTGTTGGCCATATAGGATAGTGTGTGTCTAAATGTTGTTCCCCAATATTTGTAGGTGACTCTGGTTACCCAAATCTATCATGGCTGCTGACCCCTGTGAGGAATGCCAGGACAAGGGCAGAAGAACGTTATAATGAGGTACATGAGCGAACCAGAAGGATCATAGAGAGGCCCTTTGGCCTCCTGAAGGCCAGGTTCAGATGCCTCCATCTGACAGGTGGATCTCTGTGCTACTCACCCACGAAGGTCTGCCAGATAGTAGTGGCATGCTGCATGTTGCACAACCTGGCCCTCAGACGCCATGTACCTTTTCTGCAGGAGGAGGAGATGGGAGATGCCCCTGTGGCAGCTGAGGACAATGAGGATGAGGAGGCAGAGGATGAGGATGTGGACAACAGAACATTAGTGATCCGTCAGTACTTCCAATGACACACAGGTGAGACAGTGCAACTTTACCTTTCTATGGCTGTTGTTGTAATCTGTGTGGCATGACCATGCTGGCATTACCCACTTCTTTCCCCTACTTACTGTTACCTCTGGATATTGATTTTGCAGATGTTGGTGATATGACACATTCTCCTGGTGTGATCGCAACAGCCAGCTACAGGTCATTATTTTTATGCTCATTTATGAACAATTTATTTGCAATTGTTGTTGATGTTTCAATCAATACAAATTTACAATACATGAATTACTCGTAGTCGATTTTTATCCAAGGGTGTTTATTGTAGTGCTAATATCTAGAGGGTAAAGTGCAATGGGATGGGGTGATGATGGAGGAAAGTCCAGGGTATTGTTTGTAGCACAGGTGCATTGTCCATGGGGACATTGGAAGGGGAGCGATGGCAGTTCAAGGTGGACAAGGTGACTGAGTGGGACACAAGGGGGACAATCAGGAGAGTCTCATTTCCTGGCGAGGGTCTTGGCAAGTGTCTCTGGCTTCTGTCTGGTTAGCAGGGAATGTTTGCTGGGTGGTTCACCTACTGTAGGGGGAGGGGTGCTGGTGACCTGTTGGTCCTGTGGCGGGGCCTCCTGGCCGATAGCTGCAGCGGAAGTGGAGGGCTGTTCAGTTGACTGTCTAGTGGTAGGGGCCCGTTGGTGTGACAATGCCTCCCTTATAATGTTGGCCATGTCTGCCAGCACCCCTGCTATGGGGATCACGGTGTTGTTGAATGGCCTACAAGTCCTCCATGATCCCCTGATACTGTCCCTCCTGCAGCCGCCTGTTTTCCTGCACGTTGTCTTTGATCTGGCCCATCGTGTCCTGGGAATGTTGGTAGGCTCCCAGGATCTCAGCGAGTGCCTTCTGGAAAGTCAGTTCCCTGGTCCTGTCCTCCCCCTGGCACACAGCAGTCCTCCCAGAGTCCCTGTTGGCCTGTGCCTCTGTCCCCTGAACAGTGTGCCCACTGCCACAGACCCCAGGTCCCTGATTGTCTTGGGTATGAGGTGTGGCCTCGGGTCCTTGTACAGGTGGACACACTGCTGATTGACGTGTCCCTGGGACAGAGATGTGGGTATGCTGGGTGGGTGCTGTGGTGTTGGTTCCTGATGGGGGAGGCTCTGTGGTAGCATGTGACTGTGTTTGGGTGACCAACTGTCCAGTGGTCCCTGATGGGCCAGGTAGATCGTCCAGATCCTGAAGTCCAGAGTTACTGTCATCACTGTGGGCCTCTTCTGTTGGGGGACTGGATAGTGGTGGCACCTCCTCTCCAGTGACATTGGCTGGGGTACCTGTGGGTATGGAAATGATGTATTATGCTTCACGTGTCTGACATTTGTACTTCTGTAGCTTCCCCTCTATGGTTGTTGTTCCCCTGACAGCTTTTGCTCGTGTATGTTAGTGTATAGTGATTATGTTAGTATCCCTATGCTGTGCATGCTTTGGTGATGAGTGTCCATTCAGGGCTGTGAGGGGTGTCCAGGCATTGGTACAGCATGCAGTGCTTGGCATTGGGATCAGTGTGATATGATGGTGGAGTGTGTGGGATGCGGTGAGGTGATGGGAGTGAGGGTGAGGATAATGTGATGGCATGCAGGTATGGGTGTGATAATTGTTAAAAGTTGACTTATTAGTGTCCAGTCCTCCTCCAACTCCCACCAGACCCTCAGGTTGCAGTATTGCTAGTACCTGCTCCTTGTTGGGCAGGAGGTGGGGGTTTACCGCCAGTCCTGTGTATAGGGAGCTGGTGTCTTGCTCTTATGGAACATAGCTTCCCCCGTAGGTCATTCCACCTCTTCCTGATGTCGTCCCATGTTCTGGGGTGCTGTCCCACGGCGTTGACCCTGTCCACGATTCTCCACCATAGCTCCATCTTCCTTGCTATTGATATCTGCTGCACCTGTGCTCCAAAGAGCTGTGGCTCTACTCTGACGATTTCCTCCACCATAACCCTTAACTCCTCCTCAGTGAAACGGGGGTGCCTTTGTGGTGCCGTGGGTGTTAGGTGATGTGTGTTGTTGGGTAATATGATGGGGTGTGTGATATGGAGTGCTTGAGGGGTGTATGGGTGTAAGTGGTGTGTGTGTCTAGTTGTCGCAGTGGTCTTGGTGTCACTCTGGTGGCAATGATTTGTATTTGTGAAGGGTTGTGGGTAATGTAGTTGTGTGTTTTATAGTGGTGTGGGCGTGGTGTGTGTATGGGTGTCAGGTGTGTGTTGTTTGAATTGTCCAATGTAGTGTTATTTTGTCTGTGGCTGTACATTGTGAGGGTGGCAGTATGTAGCTCCAATGGTTTACCGCCTTTGAATGTCTGCCGTGGTGATTCATGGGTCATAATGTGATGGCCGTTGTTCTGTTGGTGTAACGGTGTGGGTTCTTGGACCGCCACTTTAACACTGACCTTTGGGCTGGCAGATTTGTGTATGTGGCTGTATTCTGTCGGATTGGTGTATGTGTGTCATAATATGGTGGACAGATATTCGCCAGTGCAGCGGTAAGTTGGCGGCCGTCAGCACGGTGGTAAGTGCCATTTACCACCAATGTCATAATGAGGGCCTTAGTTTTTAAAATATGAATAATAAATTAGCACCAGTGTGAGAGAACAGGGCTGATTGCAGAGGCCCCTAACTTTTTGCCCCCATTTTCAACTTTTTGCTGGTGTTTTCCTGACTCTGATGGTGCCCTGGGTACTGCTAACCAGTCACAGGGCCTCTGCTCTGTGCAAACTCAGTATGCAAATTAGGCTAATTATAATTGGTTAACTCAACCTACCTATAAGTCCCTAGTATATGGTAGAGCATGTAGGTTTAGGGACCCCAGCATAGGTAGTGCACCCATAGGTGCACTGCTGAGGTGCCTAGTGTCATTTTAAAGGCAGGCCTGCCTTGCTGGCTGCTTTTAAATTAAAGTTATATGCAAATTTGACTTAAAAGTAGTTCCAAAGTCTTAAACTACCTTATTTGTACATATAAGTCACCCATAAGGTGTGCCCTATGTGCCTCTAAGGCTGGGTGCCATGTAACTATAAGCAGGGACCTTATAAAAATAGTTTTATAAGCCCGGTGAGGTAAAACAGCCAAATTCGTTTTTCCCTCATTGTAGTGAATGGCCTCCATAGGCTAGAATGGGGAGATTTTATTTTAATTTTAAAAGTCCCCTTAAGAAACAAAACGTTTGGTATCAGATTAATTGTTATAATAAATCCCACAACTTCCAGTTGTGGGATTTAATATAACTTGTTCAGGTAAAGAGTTTTAAACTTTACCTGAAAAGTAGCCTACTTCAGCCCTGCGATCTTTTTACTGATGTGCTCTGATAGGCCAGCCTCTGGCAGCCTCGCCAGGCTGCCTTGATAAGGTGTGAAGTGGCCTGGCTTCACACAAATAGATGTGCCTGTGGGAGGAGATCTCCCCTCAGCAGATGGTGAGGCAGGAAGGGGGAGGGCTGCCAAACTGGTCTTCAAAGGCAGAGAAGGACATTTGGAGCAACCCAGCAACACCCCCAGATCCTGCAAACCCAGAAAGTTAGGTGCCCCCTTGATTAGATTAGGAGAGGGCAGGAGAGGGGTGTGTTTAGAATTTTTAGCCACACCAGTGCGTGGGCTCAGCCAGATGTAACCTCCAAAAATCACTTTCAGTCATGATGGATTTTTGGGGAATGTTGCTCCCTGGGATCGATTTTTGCCACACTTCCCAGGAAGTGGTCATCACAGGGGGAAGGACCCTGCACCTGATTGGAGAACCAGGACCCCCCTGTTTTTCACCCAGGAGCAGGGATAAAACTGGCAGACCTGCACCCACACCTCAGTTCCCTACCAGATCCCTACCAGGAAGAGCTACAGAAGAAGAAGGACTCGCCTGCTGGACCCCTGGCCTGCACATGGACCCTGCACTCTGAAGGACTCCACCAGCTGCACACTTGGGCTTCACCACAAGAAGGACTTTGCCTGGCTTTACCTGGTTCAAGGAGGGACTCCCTGTTTGCTACAGGTGAAAAATTGCTAACCAGAGTCCCCTGCACCAACTCCTGAAGAAACCAACCAGCTGACCACTGTCCAGTGGCCAAAAAGGAGTTTGCGCCAGGTGCATCGTGGGAGTTGTAGTCCACACCCCCAAGGATCATCTCAGAGCTTCTGCAACCTTGGGGTGAGCTGAGGACCCCAGAAGAACCTTAAAGGAACATCTGGAAGAAGATCTAGAAGTTTGGAGAACTTTTGTAAAAAGCTCCATAGACGGACCGACCCACCGCGGCAACTCTAGCCGGCATGCCTCAACCGCGACCCGGCCTGACTTGCAGATTCGTCCCGGTGAAGAAAATCTCCAAAAAAGAGACTAAGTCCGAACGCAGGAAGTTGGCCAGGACCTCCCAGCCAGTGTATCCGAGGAGGTCTCCAAGGACGTCGGATCAAGATCCAGGTTTGCCCCTGTCAAAGGATTTTCACCCTGAAAAAATGACAAAGTCCGAAAGTAAAAATCTCCACCGAGGGCTCCCTCGACGCGTATTCAAGGAAGAGTTCCAGGAGGTCGGATTGGACTGGCAGGTTCGTCCCGCTGAAGAAAATCTTCAGAAAAACGACTAAGTCCTAAGGTAAACTTTTGACAGAGGCCTCCTGCGGGCTGTAGCCGAGCTGGGCTCCATCGCAGTCAGCCTTAAACTTTGACTTTGTCCCGGTCGAGGTGCGACCAGATGACCAGATTGGCGCTTTTTAGGGTCGAGCCTGCTTTGCATGCGCTCGCGCATGCGTATAGCAGGGAGACTCTTTAGTATTTAGAAAAGGGCTCCGAGCCCTGTCAACTTCACGTCAGTGCTTTTTATTGGTTCGTGGGCTTCCCTAGTTAAATCGGCTTGCTTTCATTAGTCGAAGGCACGCATAGGTCATGCCTTTTCCGGTGGCTAGCCCTCCTCGAGCGCAGCGACCAAGTACAGAAAACATGCGAGGCTCGCTGTTTTCCATCCGGCTGGTGGACTTTTTTTTAAACTAATTTACGAGCCCGATCTCGCTTGGCAGAAGTCGAGCGCTTTACCTACTTGATTTCACTTTTTCGGGTTACGTGCATAAATGCACTTTTGCCCGATAGGTGAAAAGTCGGGTTAGGAGTTTACAACGCGATCGGCTCTAACACGAGCAAACGCGAGACCCGATGCATTGTAAATGCTTGTTGTTTCTAGGTGCTAGAAAACAATAATTCTTTAAAAATTCATGTCTTCGGTTCCCCTTGTCCGATTTTATTAGTTTTTGTGTCATTTTAAAGATAAATATATAATCTATTTTTATAATTTGGTTTTGGATTTTTAAACTGTTTCCTGTGTTTTATTTGTTTTGTGATATTTCAATGCTTTACACTCTGTCTAAGTTAGGCCTTGTCGCTCGTTGCCAAGTTACCAAGGGTTGAGCTCGGTTTAGTTTACTGAGACCTAACTGGACCTAAGTGGAGGTTAGTGGCCTATTGCTAAGTGTAGGTACTTACCTCACCTTACCAATAACCCATTTTCCAACAACCAGCAACCACTTGTTTATTATTCATTGCTCTGTGAAGGAGCGCCCCATAATGCCCTGCAAGGGTTCTTTGCATTTTGTTGTTGACTAAGGTGGTGGTTCTCAGCAACATAAAAAAAAACAGTAAGTCTCCTGGATCATTAAATCAATGACCCAAAGAGAACTTGCCATATTTTTATAAAGCACTCCTAGCTGGAGTTCTATGCTCCTCAGCTGGTGTGCAAGTTATTCTTTTGGTTATTTTTCATCATTGCATTTTCTTAACTGAAAAATGTTAAAAGAAAGACTCAGCTACATATTGGTTTTATTTAAGAAAACAAAACAATATCTCTCTGAGTCTTTCTTTTAACATTATTCAGCCCACAAGATGCAATATTATAAGCCAGTTTAAAAGAAAGACTCATAGATGTGTTTTTAAATGTAAAATCACTATTATTATTAAACTTTGTATTGTGTGATTTACTGAGATATATATCTATAATAGATAAAAAATATGGGTGATTTTTTTAGAAAGATGACAGATCTAATTTATATATATATATATATATATATATATATATATATATATATACATACTATATGCTAACGCTATGTGAATCCCATTAGGCCCACTTTTTATGTTTTCATATTGTGATTATTTGACAATGTCAGTAAGTCTATGTTTGGGTGCTAAAAGGTCAATGCATGGCATTGACTGCTCACAATGGGTTGAATGCAGGACATGGCCGCATGCCATGCCCTGCAGCTAATCCCACTGCCAAGGGTAGCAGGGGATTGACTGCCTGGAGGTGGATGGAGGCAGTCATGGCATGCAGCAGAGTCCCTCTGCATTGCTTTCATGCAATGGGTTGGATGCTGTGCCTGGCCTCAGGCCAGTCCCTATGGCCAACCCCACGCTGCACACTGCCAATAGTTGTGCATAGTAGGGGGATGACTTTCAGATCATAATACTTTATGTCAAAAAACCCTAGAAATACACTGAACAAAAACAATTTCATTGGCAAGATTGCATTTTAAACTCAAAAAGCAACTGAAATTCACCATTTAAAGTTATGTCACGTAACTGCAACTCACACACTTATGTAATGATAACTCAAACCTCCACCATGCACATTGTTGTCTTCAATTATGCCATTTCTGATCTTACAGTGATGTTATCAATGCTTCATATAACGTCATGAGCGATGTAATATGTGAGGTAATTACTGATTAGCAACACCTGGTTAGGGCATGAAATGTAAATAGTTTAGGGCTCAAGTTACAGTTACTTAGGATAATATAAATGGTGACATCACTCTGACTATAACAGGTGAATTTCTATGGTGTGGTACATTTCAAATGTGAGCCTAACTATAACACCCCTGTAACCTTTGGTTTTGTGAGTGAATTTCTATGGCTTTTTAAATTTTATTTCCTAACTATAATGTCCCTGTAAGCTTTGTTTTTTTAGTGAATTTCTATGTTTTTTTAACGTAAAGTAATTTTCATTACTATACGTTATTCCAACTACCACCTGCAGCCAGGTTCTGCGGCCAACCCCTGTAACAACCCAACCCCGTGCAGTGCACGGCCTTCATCCATGAGCAGGGGGGATGGCCACAGGGCCTATCCTGTGGCCAGGCCCTGCTGCCAAACCCTATAACCACCCATCCCTTCGCTGCACACAGCCTTAGGCCGTGCACAGCAGAGGTTGGCTGCAGGGCCTGGCCTGTGGTGAATACCTGGGGCCCACCCCTATAACAACCTAACCCCACATGGCTCCCCTCCACAGGCTGAACTCGGAGCCAGGGATCCCATCCCCAGGGCCCGGCCTATACATTTAGGGGCATATTTACATTAGCTCTGATGGGTCACTTTTCTTCTGTCGCCCTGCGCCCCCGAAACGTCAACATTGTAGCGCTGTATTTACTATACAGTGCACCATAGCACGTGTTAGCACAATAGCATCATAATTTATGACACTATTGTGGCACTTTGCTGGATTATCTCCATAAATGATGGTGCTAGTCCAGCAAAGCACAGTGAGGCTCATAGGTTATTATGGGAGTGTCAGTTTGATGTGCCAAGCTAGTCTGGCTGATGCAGGGTGATACCCTGAATCCAGTCCCAGGATGCTTGTTTTCGGTACAGGGAGGACCTGGCTTGGCAGTTCAGGCAACAGAGTAAAGACTGATTTGCATTTGGCTGGGTCCAAACTGGGGTGGCGTATTGGGCAAAAAAACAATGGATTAAACACAGATCTTTGTGACTGGAAGTGAATGTTTGCATTGTTCAGCATTTCGTCCATCATCTATTCTTTTTGCTTTTGTCACCCTAAGTGGGAATGGTATACTCAGACATGGGTCCCATGATCACTGTGCCACTGTATTCAAGCTAGCTTGGTTGATGAAGGGTGATACAATGAAACAAGTCCCAGAATGCCTGTTTCTGGTCCAGTTAGGACCTGGCTTGGTAGGTCAGGCTGGACTGTTCCCATGGGGAACAGGGCCAAGAATGATTTGCATATGTCTGGGTCCGAGTGGCGTGGTGGGCAAAAAAATGATGGATTAAACCCAGATCTTTGTGACTGGGGTGTATGTTTTCATTGTTCATCCTTCTGTCAACCACCTGTTCTTTTTACTTTTGTCACCATACATGGGAAGGGTGTGCCCAGACGTGGGCCCCATGGTCACTGTGCCACTGGATTCAAGCTAGCCTGGTTGATGAAGAGTGATAACCTGAAACTGGTCCCAGGATGATTGTTTCTGGTCCATGGAGGAGGACCTGGCTTGGCAGTTTAGGCTGGACTTTTCCCATGAGGAACAGGGTCAAGACTGATTTGCATATGTCTGGGTCGAAACTGGGGTGATGTGGTGGACATAAAAACGATGGAATAAACCCAGATCACTGTGACTGGTGGTGAATATTGCATCGTGCAGCATTCCATCATTCATCGGTTCTTTTTGCTACTGTCAATTTAATGCTTGCCCTGAGCAGGTGTTAAAAATGACGGGAAAAATGGCAAGGTGAAATCACCATTTTTTGTGCCTCCGTTTGTGAGAACAACCCCCTTCCATATATTATACCTGGGCAGGTATCATTTGGTGCAAGGGATTACAAAGTAGCGCAATGCATGCATTGTGCCACTTTGTAAATTTGGCACACGGTGGATGCCTGCTTATCGCCTCCTTAGAGTAAAACAAATGATACTAAGGAGGTGCAAGGGGCTTGTAAATATTCCCCTCAGTGTTTTTTAGGGGGAGAGGGCTGTGTTACCCCCTTTCCCAGGCCAATCTTGACCCCGGGGACCCCATCCCCCAGGGCCTGTCCATGTGACCTGGCCCCCAAGGCACCCGGTCAGAATGTTTGGGACCGTGGGGGATCCTGAAGGCCCCCATGGTCCCAGCTGGCTCCCCGCCTCCTACAGGAGCCAGCATTGCTCTCTGTGACAGTAATGTTTCCTCTGTCTCTCTGCCTGCCTCTCTGCGGGCACGGAGACAAAGGAATCTTCTGCTCACATGAAGAGAGAGCTGTTTAACAGCTCTCACTTGATCCAAGAGGAGTGTTTGCTGTGACTTGGCGGAAGCTGTAAAAGCTGCTGCCAAGTCACAGCTATGTCCTGGGGGAAGGCACCCCAGGAAATAGCAGGAGCCGGCCATGGAGGGTGGTGGTCCCCAGGGCCACCTGTACCTCCTCAGGGGGGCATGTGGCCCCCTACATACAGTATTGCCCTGGGGAGGTGGTGGTCCCCAGTGCTGTGGGGGGGGGGTGCATCCCCCGTGTTGCATTTGATGAAAGCCCTTGGGAGGTGGTGGTCCCTGGGGCTGTGGGGGTGCCACATGTCCCCCCAGCATTGAATGTGATGAAAGCCTTGGGTAGGTGGCAGTCCGCAGGGTTGCGGGGTTCCCGCATGATTCCCCCACATTGAATGTGATGAAAGCCTGAGGGAGGTGGTGGTCCCCAGGGCTGTGGGGGGCTGAGCGGTCTGCTGCATCATATTAAAGAATGTTCCCCCGGGGAGGTGTCAGTCCCTGGGGCTCTGGAGGAGAGGTGGACCCCCTCACACATAATTTGTTAAGCCCTGGAGAGGTGGCGGTCCCCGGGCTGTGGGGGGGAGGCAAGCAGTCCCCATTCATTGAAGGTGATGAAAGCCCTGGGGAGGTGGCTCTCACTGGGGATCTGGGGGCTGGGTGGCCCACCTGCATTGAACGAGATGAAATCTCTATGGAGGTGGCGACACACATAATGGTTTAAGCCGCATGAGGGGGCGGTCCCCGGCGCAGCAGGGGGGCTGGGCAGCCCTCTCCTACATTAAAAATTCTGAATGGCCTGGGGCTTGGCCCACCCAGGGGCTTCAGAATTAAGAAGCGTGGAAGTCCAAATTTCATTTTATTAAAAATTTTCACCAGATCCGTGAATCTGCTGCAAATTGTGATGAAAATGTTAAAAAATGCTTTCTTGTTCCTGGGAGGCTCCCTCTGGGATCCAAGCACCAGAGCTAAGGGTCTGGGTGACTCTATTCTGGCCCCTTTTGTTTTTCTACCTTTCTTTCTAGGAATTGGCTGAAGCCGAGTCACAAGACGGCTGCAAACACTGCCTTGTTGAAGTGTTGGCAGCCAGTCAGATCTCAACATGATATCTGTAGAGGTAGCAAATCCTTTACGGCGCTACATATAGAAATTTGAATTTTCTTTAATTTCTCAAAAGCTACTGAATGGATTTGCACATTTCAGCTGAACGCCTCCCACTTGGTCTCTAATCATGGCGGACAACATTAAAGTACATAGCATAGCCCCTCTACCATATCAGTGGCCCCCAAACACTAAAGCAGTAAACAACATATGTACATGGCACATTTTATTCCCCATTTTCTTACATTGTCCATCAATTCCACTATAAATGTTTAAAGCACCATCATTTTACCCGCCCCAATATTAGTACATTTTTCTGCGATGATCAACACAATGTTTCATCTACTCCACATTATTCTCACCGTTAGTATGCTTGTATTGGGGTCGTTTACATATCACGCGCCGTGGTCTATCAGCAACTTTGTCATCACTCAATACCATTTTTTTCTCCAAGTCATGCTATTCAATTTAAAGGGATCAGTGCTGTGCAAATTGTATTGCATCAATAGCCCCCACATAAACTAGAGCGTAAACCCACTCTCATGAATAGCTTAGTCCGTTCCCTATTGTAACCTACTGTGCATTCATTTCAATGCTATTATTTGATACCATTTATTGGGATCATTTATATTCCATCTACTGGAATTTGTCAACACTTTCAGCACCACTCCATGACGTTCTTTATCAACGTGCTATTCCTTTTAAAGTGACCTGCGCCGTGTAAGTTGTCCCGTATCAGTAGCACCACATACACTGGAGCAAAGACCCCTCTCATCTATAGCACATTCCATTATCCACTTTGGTGCGTCTATTAATCAATTTCACTATCATAATCGTTTTGTTCCACGCTGATTAGCATTCGTCAATGAAATATATAATTGTATAAAAATCAACAGAAACGTTATCAAATTATTCCCATTTCTGTTTCATAACTTGTCATCCATCAGTAATTTGGGCACCACCACACAATATCCATTTCATATCATGCTGTTAGATGTAAAGTAACTTGTGCTGTGCACATTTTGCTATATCAATAGCCCCCCCACACACACATTAAGGCAGGGAGCTGCTTAGATTTGTCACATTTTTCATTTCCTATTCGCCTCCATTACTCATCATTTCCAATGATGTTGCCTGGAATGAACACATGGCTAATATGATGGATTAATTTTCAATATTCAAAAATACATATTCATATTTTCTTTAAAAAAATACTCATATAAAGTGCTTATTGTACTCAACCTGATAAAAGGATTAAAGTGGCTTGTGCATTGTTCCAACAGACCAGGCGCAAATGGGAAGGACAACACAATTTCATGCCTTAAAGGTATAAAAAGGTGGGTATTAAAAGTGCTCAGGTCCTCAAAAGATGTTAAAGTGACCAATGTGCTTACCTGAAGTTCCACAGATACGTACTCTCAATTGGGCAATAATCATTTTCTTCCAAATGCACATAAGGCTTAAAGTACAGGAGAGGGGATGAGACACTCCAGAAGTCTTATGATGGATAATGCCTTTCCGTGACACTAGACAAACGGGTGTTTTTTCTATGGTGTACAAATCTTCATTCTTAGGGGGGGGTATATAATACTTATAGTTCTAAAGGAACTTAGGCTCTCTAAAAGAACGGGACTAGTGCATTTTCCCTAGATGTTTAACTTAGATAAATAGCTTCAATAGTGGAACAATCTCTCCATGTGAAGGTGTGTGCAGATTAAAAAAGGCTGGCTAGAGAAACAAATGGTCCTAAGGTGACAGTGCATCCATAAAATTCTTCATAATGCAGCCAATCACGATCAATCATAACCGAAACCCAGAGGGGGAATGGGAGAGAGGGGCTAAAACATTGATGGCCATGATTGTTATTCCTTCCGAGGGCCACCCATTGGTTCAAATCAAACCCCTCTTTTCTTATTTTAACCTACAGATGGACCTGCAGCTTAGCATAATTACTGTGCCCCTATGGGGCCTCTGTGCCCAATGACATAACCAGCTGTGACTCCTCCTTCCTCAGTTCTTTCTATCTCCTCCTCATGAGTAGACTTTTATATGCTTAAACCCAAAGTAACTAAAACTTTCCAATGACTGTTCGTCACATTGTTCAAAAAGACAGCCCGTGGGGTAGCTCCTATCACCATTCCTAATAGTCCGAATATGCTGTAAAATCCTTAATCTCAGTTTATTGATACATACAGCTTGTTGCATCCACATTTCAGAACATATACTACTTAGTTTGTGTTACATGTTATTCCGGCCTGTATTGTGATGCAACGGTCCTCAAATGTTTGATACTCATTTTACTTCATACCATATTGGCAAGCTTTACATGTAATGCACTTGACAAACCCTCTAGAACAGTTCTGCAACCAATCCTCTCTCCACTAGCATCAAAAAAACTACATGTCAAGATATCACCCAATGATTTAGACTTCTTGGACGTGATCAGTGGTCCTGTTGAGACAATGTCCCTTAAATGTTCATCTTTGCTTAAGACATTGTTGGTTCTTTTGTATGATCTTCTTTATACTTGATTGGGCCGTATTATGTTCCAGGAAGATCCTCTTAATCCCATCATCTCGGGCCCCTCTATCATTCTGCTGGTATAATAATTGATCCATCTAATGTTTGCCAGTTTGCTTCTCTGCATCTTTCAACACACTCATGGGATACTCACATTCAGAGAATATTCTCATATTCATGACTTCTTTGTCAAATTTCTCGCCAGTTGAACATATCCTCCTGGCCCTTAACATTTGGCCATAAGTGCTACTTTAAGACTGCCGGATAACCACTATTAGCATGCAAGATTGAATTACTGGCTGTTGGTTTCCCGTGTATTTTTGTAACCAATTTGTTATCCAGTACATCCAACTCAACATCCAAAAAGTCACAGTGTGATTTGCTGTTCGCACTAGAGAAGTGAATACTGAGATCATTCAAGTTGAATTTATCTATAAAACTCTGCAGTTCTGCTTCACCACCTTCCCATAGGACATAAAGATCATCAATAAAATGCGTCCATAGCACCACGTTCCTCACACAATGATCATTGCCTTCAACCCATGCTACCTCCTTTGTCCACCACCCCATGAACAAGTTCCCATAGGTTGGGGCTTTAAGTAGTATTTCTTGTTAAAGATGAACACATTATGGTGAGGCAGAATCTCAGCATTTCAATCATCATTCTCGTATGTTCCAAATGTTCTATTGGTCTATATCTCAGAAAGTACTCACAAGCTTGTATTCCATATTCATGATTGATTGAAGTATATAGTGACACTACATCAAGTGTCACCATGATGTGTTCTTGTTTTCAATGTATTCCATCCAGCTTTCTCAAAGAATCAGTACAATCCTTTAGATAAGATGGTAAACTGGTAACATATTGTTGTACGCACAGCCTAAGTATCTTAAGCTATTTTCTAGGAGAGACTCAATAGAGCTCACTATGTGCCTGCCAGATAGTGTCTTTAGATTCTTGTGAACCTTTTGGGAGGAAATATATTGTTGTGATGGTTATTGGTATTCATCTCATTCCAACAGGTTGTATTCATACCAAGATTTTAATCTTGAGTGATATTCCCTCTCAATTCTTTGCATGGGATTTTCTGAGAGACACATGTAGTGTTCTGTATTAGTTAATTGTCTCTTTGCCTCTATTAAATAGGTGCTCTTATCCATCAGTACAATGTTTCCTCCCTCATTAGAAGGTTTAATGATTAAAGAGGATTTTTTTCTGGAGTCCCGAATGTCCTTGCAGTCTTTTAATGTAAAATTACTCATCTTTCCTTTATTTCGCTTTAGCCATTCTTTTCTCAGCTCATTCAGATCTTCCACTACCAATTCAAGGAACAGATCAATACTGTTACCCGGTGGTAGTTGTGGACAGAATTTAGTCTTCAGTTTACATCCACTCTCCACTGGGATGTTCATTATGAATCCCATACTCATTTAAAGCGACCGTATCTGGGATTTTATCATGTGGTTGATGTTTCTCACATCCTCTCTCTGCCATTTCCAGGACATTCATACCATGTGTCCTAGATTCTCATCAAATTCAGAAGTTGTGCAATCATCTGTGTTCAGTGAAAGTTTATCATTCAGATCACCAATTTCTATTACATTTGGTTCATCCTTTATCAAAGCTGTGAGAGTTCAGCCTTCATTTCAATAACTACCTTTCTAGATTTCATTTTGTGGTATTTTTACAATTTAAATTTTAGCGCATACTTATCCTGTATATATTTGTTTTTATTTTCTTTAAATTTTTCAATGTAAAAAAAAAAGGTTAAAGCTTATGGTTAGGAAAACTTCTTTTTTCCCCTATAGAAACCAAGTTATAACAACACAAACTTTAAAAATTCTAAAGCTATAGTTATAACTTAAATTTACAATTTATCCACCGCCTTCAAATTGTTCCAAGCAGTGGACATCATATCACACTCTTTTCATAGTTGTTTTGTTTCATTGAATTTCAATGTATTTTTTAAATTTTTAATAAAAAAAAATTCAAAGTGTAGTCCACTGTCAGTAGTGATTTGTTATGTGGAGTGTCATACAGTACAGTGGAGGAGACTGTTTTAAAGTCTATTGTCCTAAACTGCTGTAGATTGGAATCGAGTAGAGTAGTGCATAGTAGTGTACCGTACAGTGTAATAAAGTGTCATATCTTTTAGTGGCATGTTGTCTCATATAATGGGGTAACGTATTGTAGACTGGGTCAGCAAGTTGTACAGCGGAACGGCGTGTCAGGAAGTAGAGTAGGGTATTGTAGACTGTCATACAGTGGAGTAGAGTGTTTTAGAGTGGAGGGGGGTGTAGTTAAATGTCATAAAGTAGAGTATCATCAAGTGGAGTGGAGGAAAGTGTTGCAGAGTGGAGTGCCATGTCATATAGTAGAGTGGTGTATTTTAGAGGGAAGTTGAGTGGCATGTCATCAAGTGTCATTAAGTGTAGTGCAGTGGTGCAGAGTGGAGCTGCATACAGTGGAGTACAGTGTCGGACAGTCGAGCGGCATATAACGGAGTATAGTATAATGGGGTAGAGTGTGATAAAGTGGAGTAGAGTCTAGAGAGTAGAGTACACTGGAATAGGGTAGTGTAGAGTGAAGTAAAGTGTCATATAGTGGAGCAGTGTGTCATCAATTGTAGTCACATGAAGTGCAGTAGAGTGGGGTGACACAGCATTCAGTTGAATAAAGTCTCATAAATGTGAGTACTGTGTTGTACAGTAGAGTGTAGTCGGTGTCATATAGTATTCGAAAGTGATGTAGACTAGAGTAGAGTAGAGTTGCATACAGTCTAGTTGATTTTTGTAGAGCGAAGTTGTGTACAGTACCACAATTCAGTAAGTACAGTGTTGTAAAGTGTGATAGAGTGGATTGACATACAGTGTTATAGAGTACAATGGCAATCAATGGTGTAGAGTGGTATATAGTTGAGTCGTGGAGAAGAGTGGATTACTGTGTCAGAATAGAGTGGAGTAAAGTGGTGTGCAGTGGCAAAGAGTTGCGTACAGTGTTGTATGCAGACTAAACTATCATAGAGTTGAGTGGAGTGTTCTACAGTGGCACACAGCATTGTCCAGACTTTTATAGTGGAGTAAAGGGGGTGTAGGCAGGAGTAAAGTGTTGGAGAGTGGTATACAGAGTAGTAGAGTTGCATATAGAAAAGTAGTGTGTGAAACAGTAAGCTGCGTAGAGTGGATTGTTGTATAGTACCGTAGAGTGAAGCAAAATCTTGTATAGTGGAATACAGTCAAGTGGAGTGGTGTGATGTAGTGAGGAATAAAGTACAATAGAGTGTATTGGTTTGTTGTAATGTAGAGTGGCATGGAGTGGAATTTACTGGTGTAAACTATTATAAATTGAAGTGGAGTCTTTTATAGAATTGTGTTGTACAGTGGAATAGAGTGTTGTACATTAGATTGTATAGGCATAGAGTGGAGTATAGATTTGGACAGTGGAGTGTATGGGGATAGAGAGGAGTAGAAAGTGTGGTAGACTTTTACAGAGTGGAGTTATATAGAGTGCTGTAAGAGTGTCATATAAAAGTACAGCGAAGAGTGGTGTACACTATAGTGGCGTAGAGTGGATTACTGTAAAGTGGAGTAGTATACAGTTAAATAGCGTACATTGGTATACTGACCAGTGGAATGTAGAAAAGTGGAGTGGTATAGAGTAGAATAGCATAGTGGTATACACTGGAGTGGTGTAGAGTGGATAAGAGTTGAGTGGGGTGGCGTACATTGAAGTGGCATAGCATACAGTCGAGAAAACTGTTATTAATTGAAGTGGCGCCTCTTACAGTATAGTGAGGTACTATGTTGTACAGTGTTGGAAACTGTCGTAGAGTGGAGTACAGTGTATCATAGAGCGTTTGGGCACATAATTGAGTGCTAATTTGAGCAGGGAAGAGCAGAGTAGGGTCTAGTGGAGTGGCATACAGTGTAGTAGAGTTTGGTAGAATGGAGTTATATAGAGTGGAAGAGAGTACACTGAAGTGGCATAGAGTGGAACACCGTACAGTAGAGTGGTATAAAGTGTAACCCATAGAGTGTAGTAGCATAGACTGAGGTGACATACGGTGAAGTGGTTTAGACTACAGTGGTGTATTGCGGGGTATGCTACAGTGCAAGCATACAGTGGAGTGGTGTACAGTAGTGTGGGGTAGAGTGGTATACCATACAGTAAAGAGTCAAATATTGAAGGTGCGTACAGTGTAATAGCATAGAATGGAGTGGCAAAATAGCATACACTGGAGTAGCGTAAAGTGGAATAACATAGAGTGGACTGACATACAATGGAATGGCGTAGACTACAATAGCATAGCCTGGAGTAACATATAGGGGAGTGGCATGCAGTGAAGTGGTGTACACTGATGAGACACAGAGTTGAGTTGCATACAGTGTAATAGTGTAGAGTGGAGTTGTGTGTAGTGTAATAGTGTAGAGTGGGGTGGCATAGAGTGGAGTGTTGTACAGCAGAGTTGTGTAGAGTGTAATAGTGTATAGTGGAGTAACGAACAGTGGAGAGACATACAATGGAGTGGTATAGATTGAAGTGGCGTACAGTTGGGTGGCGGTAGAGTGTAATAGCATACAGGAGAGTGCTGTACATTGGAGTGAAGTCCAATTGAATAGCGAAGTATGAAGTGGCGTAGAGTACAGTGCCATACACTGGAGTGGTGTAGAGTGGAATAGCATACAGTGGAGTGGCATACAGTGGAATAGTGTACAGTGGAGTGTTGTAGAGTAGAGTGGCATATAATGGAATAGAGTAGAGTGGAGTGGTGTACAGCAGTATGGCATAAAGCTAAACAACATATAATGTAGTAGCATCCTGTGGAGTGGCATACATTGGAGTGACATAGACTGGAGTGGTGTGTACAGTGTATTAGTGTAGAGTGGTGCAGAGTGGAGTCTTGTACAATAGAGAGGCACAGAGTGGAGTGGCCTGCAGTTGAATAGCATATAGTGGAGTGGCTACAGTGGCACTGCAAACGGATGTGCATGAAATTTAGATTATGGTGTGCAGAGTAACGCAAAACAGCGAATTGCGCTGCCTTACAGTTCTCCAAATTGACCAATCAATGCAGGGCCACTCATGGTGGTCTTGCGTTTCTTTGTAAATCTGATTTAAGTATTGCATTGACCATGCAACACCATGAATGTCACAAAAGTTCTGCAATCCAATAATAGAGCTAGGCCTTAGTTATATTTTGGGACATGGTATCCCATGATAACTTTGCAGTTTGCGGTAATACATGGCAATGACGAGGCAGTATATAGTTGGTGTCAGAAATGGGGTCATTGGTTGGCAGTCAGGCTACCCCCTGTCCAAGCAAGAACTCTCACTCTAGTCAGGGTAAAGGAAACTCACCCTCAGTTAACCCTCCTCACCCCCTTGGTAGCTTGGCACGAGCAGGCGGGCTTAACTTCAGAAGCAATGTGTTAAGTATTTGTAACAACACACACAGTAACTCAGTGAAAACAGTACAAAATGACACCACAAATTTAGAAAAATAGATAATATTTATCTAAACAAAACAAGACCAAAACGATAAAAATACAACGTACAAAAGTCAAGTTATGAATTTTAAAAAGAATAATAATCTTAATCCTTAGAAAACAGTGAGGATGTGGTCATTGCACAAAGGTACCAAGTAGCGTCAAAATAAAGCAGATGGGGCAAGTGTGCATCGGAAAAGGACAGCGATGAGTTGATTTCAACTTACAAGTGAGACCGTGGTCGCTCCTTCTCCCAACTCTGTTGGGTTGGTGTGCATCATTTCTTCTCTCCTGTAAGAGAGCAATGCGTCGATCCGGACAGGCACCTCAGGTCCAGGCAGGCTTTGCGCTGATTTTCCGCGCCCAGCGATGTTGCATTAAAAACTAGTCGCACGGTGTCAAGAAACCGTGCTGTGTGGGGGCTTGCATTGTTTTTTTGTTTTTTTTATTGGTTTTACCGAGATTCAGCATTATGACATAACCAGTTTCTAATACACAATTTTTCATTTATGGGAGAAACAAAAAGCAGATTGAAGCAGTTCCAAAGTCATACCAACCACTTAGTGCACTCAATCTCATTAACACCACTGATTTTATTACCCCAGCCTAAGGCCCGTATTTATACTTTTTGACGCTAAACTGCGCTAACGCAGTTTAGCGTCAAAAAGTTTTGCGCCGGCTAACGCCATTCTGAAGCGCCATGCGGGCGCCGTATTTATTGAATGGCGTTAGCCGGCGCAAGCAGACCGGCGCTGCCTGGTGTGCGTGGAAAAAAACCACGTACACCAGGCAGCGCCGGCGTAGGGAAAAATGGCGTTAGTGCGTCTTAAAAATGGCGCAAGTCAGGTTGACGCAAAAAAAACGTCTAAACCCAATTTGCGCCATTTTAAACGACGCCCTAGCGCCATTTACATGACTCCTGTCTTAGTAAAGACAGGAGTCATGCCCCCTTGCCCAATGGCCATGCCCAGGGGACTTCTGTCCCCTGGGCATGGTCATTGGGCATTGAGGCATGTAGGGGGGCACAAATCAGGCCCCCCTATGCCAAAAAAAAATATTTAAAAAAATAAAAATTATACTTACCTGAACTTACCTGAATGTCCCTGGGGTGGGTCCCTCCATCCTTGGTTGTCCTCCTGGGGTGGGCAAGGGTGGCAGGGGGGGTCCCTGGGGGCATGGGAGGGCAGCTGTGGGCTCATTTTGAGCCCACAGGTCCCTTAACGCCTGCCCTGACCCAGGCGTTAAAAAGTGGCGCAAATGCAGGGTTTTCTGCCCCGCCAACTCCCGGGCGTGATTTTTGCCCGGGAGTATAAATACGACGCATTTGCGGCGCAGTCCTTTTTTTGGACGGGAACGCCTACCTTGCATCTCATTAACGCAAGGAAGGCGTTCACGCTAAAAAATGACGCTCTTTCCTCATACTTTGGCGCTAGACGCATCTAGCGCCAAAGTATAAATATGGCGTTAGTTTTGCGCCGAATTTGCGTCGAAAAAAACTACGCTAATTCGGCGCAAACGGAGTATAAATATGCCCCTAAGTATGGTTACTACAGGTCATCTAAAAAAAATTGCCTCAAGTTTGGGAAAATTTCTTAAGCCCACCCACTCTCATTGCGTATTTCAATTCCTGATTTCTTACAAGAACCATTTTATTCAGCCATTCTGCAGGGGTTGGAATCTGCACGGAACAGGAGTTTTTCAATAGAAGAGACCTGGCAACTGCAGTGCCAATGAAAACTAGTTTGACCCACCTATGTGGAAACTTTGCCACTCAATCATAACCCAAGACCAGAAGCCAAATACTTGGAATTATGGAAACCTGCACGGTTGTCGTTAATAGCTTAAACACCCTGTCCCAGTAGTCTTGAATAAACCTACATGTGCCAAGCACATGTGTCCAGTTTTCTGTGTCTTCTGCTTGGCAACGAAAACAAAGATAAGGACAACTAGAGGTAATCCGGGAAAAGGCTTGCAGGGTACAATACAACCATTTATTGAAAAATATCATATGGTGCCAATTTGTGCCTCTAAGTGCCCTGAAGTTTAATCGATTAACTTTCTCTCAGCTATCCCTAGTCAGTTTCAGGCCCTTGTCCCTAACCCATTTTCTTGCTTCTTTTGCCCAGAGGTCAGATTTTTTCTCCTCCGTGAGTAACCATCTCCAAGCACCCGGTCGCATTTCCCCAGAGGGGTCTACCAGCATTTTGACTATTTTCTGTGTGTCACGGATTTGATCAGAGTCCAAGTCAGTAAAGCTGTAAAGCATATCACTGTATGATCCCATCAACAGAAAATCATTTTGTACAGCAGCCCCAATGTTTGGGATTGTTTCCCAGCTGTCGCCAACAAAAAAGTCTCCAATTTTCCGAAATCCTGCCTGTTCCCATTTCCTAACTGTCTCAGAATCAATCTGAGAACCAGACCATAGCGTTAACTGTGAAAAAGGAGTAAAAAAGGTCAGATATGGAATTGAATATCTTCGATAGAAATCTAGCCTCTTTCTGAAATACCACTTAAAAATCTTATATCAACATTTTTTGGGAGATTTCACCAATAATGCGGGATCGCTTATATCATGCTCCCTGCAGAATAGTGCACGAAAATCCTGAATAAAAAGGCTGTCTGCAGACTGTGTAGTTTTAAATTTGGTAATATAGTGCACAAAGAAAGTGAAGTAATAATCTGTCAGGTTAGGTAATGCCAGACCACCCTTTTCTCCATCAACAAATAAGGTACTCAGTGCAATATGTGCCTTTTTGTTGTGCCAGACGAATGAACCGAAAACTGAATCTATTTTTTTCAAGAATGCGGACGTTAACACACAAAGAATGGAGGAGAACAGAAAGTTAAATAGTGGCAAGATTGCCATTTTAATCTGTGCAATTCTACCTAGAATAAATAGGGGAAATGATCCCCACCGTGCAAGCAGCTCCTGGGTTTTCAAAAGCAAGGGAGCGTAATTGAGATCATAAAGATCTCCTATATCGGATGAAAAGTTGATCCCGAGATATCTCTTAGGCTTAGATTTCACACAGTGTGATAATTTAGAGATTAATCTGTCAGGAGTAGTGCCACAGAGTAAGATTTCGGTTTTATTCTTATTGACCTTATAGCTGCCAATTTGCTCAAATTTGGAGAAAACCTTAGAAACCTCCAACTGAGAGCTTTGATCATCCTCAAGGAACATAATAATATCATCTGCATAAAGTTTAATCTTCCCCATCAACTTCAAAGGGGGATTATCTGCTTATTCTGTCTAATTATGATAGTTAATGGTTTGATAAAAAAAAGGGCAAACAAAATAGGTGAGTGGCGGCACCCTTGACGGGTCCCACGCCGAACTTGAAGCTGACCAACATTCACAGAATTAATTATAATATTGGTTTTGGTATTTTGATACATCCTTTGAATTAGTGCTGTCACCTGGAGGGGACCCTAAATCTCGATAATATTCCAAATAGTGTATCCCAAACCACTAAATCAAAAGAGCTTTTTCTGCATAGAATAAGAGAATGATGGGGGGGGTTTATTGGAGGCAAAATAGTCAAGTACCTCGGCCAAGAAATGTGTGTTAGTTCCGAGTTGTCGCCCGGCAATATATTTTGGTCGGGGTGCACCTAGGTGGTGACAACTGCATTGAGCCGATTGGTCAGAAGTTTCATGATGATTTTATAATTTGTATTTAAAAGTGTAATTGGGTGATAAGGATTGGGGTCTTCTTTGTCCTTATTTTTTTGGGGGAAAACTGTCAACATTCCCCATATGCAAAGAGTTTGGGATCATCCCGCCCTTTAATATGCTGTTGATCAGAAACAGAAAATCGTCTGCAAATTCATTAGTAAAGATTTTTATAAAATTTAGCCCGGAAACGATCTGGGCTGCATGCTTTCCCATTTGAGAGGTTTTTGACCACCTCCATTAGTTCCAGCTTGGTGAATGGCTGTAAAAGGGCATCCCCATCTTCACTTGACAAAGTGGGGATGTTCAATTTCCCCAGAAAATCCCTAATAGTCTCTGGGTCATAACTTCTTCCACTGTACTAGACTCAATATACCTTTGCCCCATAATTGGGCATCTCAAGGCATGTATCGTGTTATTAGCCACTTGTTCCCGGGTTTGCCAGGCCAAGAATCTACCCATGAAATTGCTTTCCTCAAACACTTTCTATCTATGACCCTGGTATCCTTTATCAGCCTGCTGCACACAATGATCAGACAGTGCCTGCTTGGCCAGCTCAAATGTTTTTTTATTACTTTCCATAGGAGACCATAGATAGATATCTAACCTCCTCTGAACTGCTTCTTTCAGTGCCCGCCTTTGTTGTTTCTCATGAAGTCTATCTGCCGCCCCCTTTGCAATTATGATGCCTCTAATAAAGGCCTTAAACACGTCCCAGGCCGTAGACGGTGTCGAGGAGCCCCGATTACTTAAAACAATTCCCTAACTTCAGCTCTATGAGCCTGCACCCACCCTTCCTCTTGGAGAAGCTGCCGATTGAAAACCCACCTTTTAGGCTGAAGCGTACCTTGTTCAGGTGAAAAAAGCATTTCCAAAATAAGTATGGCATGGTCCAAAAGACCTGAGTGCAATACAGACTGATTCTTAAAGTGCATTGTTTTGGATATTAAAAAAAAAGTAAATAGGGGGGCAATTTTAAATCGGCCAGAGACACAGGTATATTCCCTTCTATTTGGCACAGTCGCTCTCCAAGGGTCACATAACATCAGAACTCTTACATAGTCCTTGAAAACCTTAGCAACCTTAGGTTTGTGTTGTTTTTTACCCTTTACTGAGGAGTCGAGATATGGGTCTTGGAGAAAATTAAAGTCCACAGCAATAATAACTTTACTGGAGTGTTGCAGAAGGGATTGAAAAAGCTCCACATACAGACCGGGATCATCTGTTAAAGTGACATAGAAGCTCACAATGGTGAATCTTTCCGTAGAGACTTGACGTGCACCCAGCATCTCCATCCATCTGTGTCACTTAGGAAATCAAGGTCCCCGGCCCCCAAATTTCTGGCTAAGAAGACAGCAGTACCTCTATGAGCGGCTGGAGCTTTGGCGACCGCCTTATAGTGTACACATTTTTCAAACATCATAAAGCCCCCGATTTGTTTTGCTGGGAAATGGGTTTCTTGTAGTAAGATTATAGAGGGGTTCAAAGTTTTAACCCATTGTTCAATTCCGCCCTTCTTCCTCCTATTATTTAACCTATTGACATTCCAAGAAATTATTCGTAATAAAGGGTTTTGCCATACAATTAAGTTATTTTAATAAACTGCCAGAAAAAGAGATGGACTAGACCTGCTAAAAATCATAGGCCTCACCCTACGTTTGGTACTATCATCAGCCTTATAGACTTTTCTGCTCCTAATTCTACATAGTTAAATTCTTGTGTAGTATGAAAAGATCTCATTCCCCTTGCTTGCCCCGGTGCCCTCCCCACAGACCTCCTCCCCCCCTTTAGTGGGCAACACCTGGGGCCCTCCATGTGGGCTATCCAGGACCACCATCTAACCCAATGCCCCCTCTCCCTGATCAGGCGCCTTGACATGGCACCCTAAAAAAGTGCCAAAGTGGTGTGCTAGGTTTTAGATGGACCATACAATCATTCCTGTGAGAGTCGCCAGCCTGAGTACAGTGTCCCTTTTTCAACCCAACCCATCTGTGTTTTGTATTGAGTGCAGAAGAGTCTTAGCAGCATCAACTGTATGAACTATATTTGAGTGACCCTTAAAAAGAACTTTGAGTTTAGATTGTTGCACAAGTCCTGCCGGGGCGCCATCTTTCTGAAATGCAGGTATCATCCCCTTCAGCTCCCTCTGCCGATGAGCGGCGGCAGCAGACATATCTGAGAAGATTTTGAAAGTAAAGTCTCCGGGGATCTGATGTACTTTATTCTTGATTGCCTGATGCAAAATAAGTTCTATGATGCGAAAATCGGCAAAGTTTACCAATATAGTTTGGGGGAATTTTGCATTAGGAGGCTGCACAGCAGGCACCTGATGGGCCCGCATAATGGAGAGATGTAGGTGTTTATCCGTTGGTTCTAAAAGGACATGTTGAGTAATAAGATCGGTGATTAAGTCTGAAACAGTCTGCCCATTTTCACGCCCTTCCGGCACTCCCGTAAATCTCAAATTAGATCTGCATGAGCGATTCTCAGCATCGTCTAGCCAGATCTGCAGATCCAAAAGATCTGCCTGACATTTTGCAACTGATGGCTCCAAATGCAAATGAACATCTTCCAGATCTGAAACTCGCTGCTCTACCTCCTTGATGTGAGAATTGAGCTGCTGCATATTATTGTAGATTGAGTTTAACTGTGATTCAGTTTTCTCATTTGCCTCTTGTGAGAACTTCAGGGATTTCAGTTCACTTAAAATCTGGAGGAGCAAAGTTTCTGTAGGGATATCAGTGCCACCTTTGGCTCTGTGATCCAAAAGCTAGGCAGTCTCTCTGTATTCTCACCTGCTCTTGTTCCAGCTGGAGAGACCCGCTCGGCAACACATTCACGGGGGATCCAGTTGTAGTCTATCCCCCAAGGATGCAGGAGTTTGGGTCACACCGTGTGGTTTAGGAAGGGCTGTCTGCCAAAGGTGTGGGGATGGAGCCATTCAGCGGGCCGGAGAAGGTTGCTTTAAACCCCCTGCCGCCCCCACCACTAAACAGGGGATATAGCTGCTTGTGTCCCAGGCCAATGTCCTGGGTTTTACTGCTGTTAATTTCAATGCCAGGGCATGGAACTGGCTGATTGGGAGCAAAGCTTGGATTATTAGCTGTGCCCAGGTCTTGCTCTCCACTGTCCCCAGCTGTGGCCCTCTCCAATATGAGACTAGAATGAAGGTTATCCTTATCTGTCGTCAAGGACGGTAAGCTGAAAGGCTGGACGGGGCTAAGGGTTGAGCCATTAACTGCCGGGGGCTTGATGCTTGCGCTTAGATCCATATTTGTCATTTTCTCAGAGAGAGTTGGACACTTACCCCGGATGTTCCGAAATGGTATGGGAGTTCTTGGTGCAAGGTGGCCCTTGCTCTGTAGTTCACTGGGATTGGCGCATTGTTGGCGAGTGCTGACCCCTGCTCTGTGCGGTGAGCACCGTGTGCCTTTTTCTGTGTTTAGCCAGGGTACCCGAGAACTACAAACCGCACCTGTAGCTGTACAGGCCGCTTTCGTAACTACTCAGAAATGTTCTGGTAATATATTCAAGAGGTCTGGCATTGGTTATTACCCTCTCTTATGGTGATTAAAGTTCTTTAGCAGTTCTTTAGAAGGGGTTTTATGGTGAGAAGGCTGAATGTTCCAGAATATAACAGTGCAATTCAGGTGGGAGTGATGCTCCACAACATGGCTCAGCCGGAGTTCAATCAAAAGGTGAATCGTCTCTTTCTTTGTATTTTTGAAACGGGGAGGAGACCCTCAGCCTTCAATGATTGGTAGAAGCTTCTTACCCCCAAAAGTCAGCACACTGGCCACCACAAATGTCTCATCCCCTCCCCCTTACTGAATGACCAGATCACCGTCTTCACCGGGGACGTTGCTCTGCCCCTCGGCAGTCCGAGGGTCGCTTCTACCGCCGGCAAACCTCCATTTTGCACTGATCGCTGCACGCAATACCACTTCAAATACTTCAGACCCTTTCATTGTAGGGAGCAGCCGGCATGCACATGGTGTGTAGCTTCGGCGAATCTTGGCAAGGTGAGCATTTTCCCTAGCATCGGGCCGCAGTGCGTCCATAGCAAGTCTGACTCCCTGGAGCGCGTCTTTCCTCTGCATCATCGAGTTCCTACACGGCCGCCTGTCTTGGGGCTTGCGTCGTTAACAGCAGCCACTGCGGGTGTTGTGCATCGTTTCTCCAGCCACGTTGCTTCCATCTCCCAGCTGTGATGCAGGAGGAGCATCGAATATAGCTGCAGGACTGGTGGCACGTTGTTTAGCAGCTGCAAAGCGGGTGGTGCGTCGAGTTTCCCTGCACAGCGGTTTTTGCATGGATTTCTGTCCTTTTCCACCAGCTGTGCCTTTCAAGGCCCAAAGACAGGTTAGGACACCACTAGGCAGGCAGGACTGTCAGCAAAAAGCTGAAGTGGTGGCAGAGAGAAGCCTTTGTAGTCCCTGAGACTTCAAAAACAGGAAGCAAGCTCAGTTCAAGCCCTTGAAGATTCTTCACCAGTGGGAAGTCACAGGTAGAAGAAGCTACTTTAGGCCAACCCTGCAAAGCACAGTCACAGGCAAAGGGGCAGTACTCCTCCTCCTGCTTCCAGCTCTTCTCCTTGGCAGAGATTCCTCTTGGTTCCAGAAGTAATCTGATTTTCAGGGGTTTTGGGTTTTCTTCTTATACCCCTTTCTGCCTTTGAAGTAGACCTACTTTAAAGAGAAGTCTCTGTTGTTTTCAAGATCCTGCATTGCCCAGCCCAGGCCCCAGACACATAGCAGGGGGTTGTAGACTGCACTGTGTGAGGGCAGGCACAGCCCTTTCAGGTGTAAGTGACCACTCCTTCCCTCCCCCTAGCCAAGATGGCACATCCGGTTATGCAGGCTACATCCCAGCCCCCTTTGTGTCACTGTCTAGAGGAGAGGTAAAAACTGCCCAACTGTCAAACTGACCCAGACAGGGAATCCACAAACAAGCAGAGTCACAGAATGGTTTAAGCAAGAAAATGCCTACTTTCTAAAAGTGGCATTTTCAAACACACAACCTAAAAAACAACTTCACTAAAAGATGTATAGTTAAATTGTGATTTCAGAGACCCCAAACTCCAAATGTCTATCTGCTCCCAAAAGGGAACCTGTGCGTTAATAATAGTTAAAGGCAGCCCCTATGTTAACTTATTAGAGAGATCAGCCTTGCAACAGTGAAAACTGAATTTGGCAGCATTTCACTGTCAGGACATGCAAAACACATAGGTAGATGTTCCACCTTTAACACACACTGCACCCTGCCAATAGGCCTACCTAGGACCAACCTTAGAGGTGCCTTATGTTTATGTATAAAAAAGGAAGGTATAGGCCTGACAAGTGGGCACACTTGCCAAGTTGAATTGGCAGTTTAAAACTGCACACACAGACACTGCAGTGGCTGGTCTGAGTCATGTTTACAGGGCTACAACCAGTGCTGCAGGCCCACTAGTAGCATTTGATTTGCAAGCCATAGGCACCTCTAGTGCACTTTACTATGGACTTACTAGTAAATCAAATATGCCAATCATGGACAAGCCAATGTACACATATAGGCCCTCATTGCAACCCTGGCGGTCGGTGTTAAGCGTGTTAAAGCGGCGGTAAAAAAAATGGAATCACGACCATGGCGGAAACCGCCAACACAGACAGCCACTTTAACACTCCGACCGCCACGGTGGTAGAAACAAACACCGCGGCGGTAACCGTTAACAGACAGGCGGAACAGAATGTACCGTCCACTGTGTGACAAGGCACCAATCCGCCACCTTTTCCGGGGCAGTACCAACGCCATGAAAAGCACGGCGGAAACAGTACTTGGAACGGGAACCACTCACCTCTCAGCACCCTACAAGGAACCAGGACGCCATGGAGCCCGAGTTACAGGTGCTACCAATGTTGGTTTACCTCCTCTTCTACCAGGAGCAGCAAAGACGGCTGTGACGACCACAGTGAGTACTGCACCTAGCACACAGGTGAGGGGGGAAGAAATGGAGAGTGACACACAAACGCAACACCCCCACCCTCACCCACAACACCATACACACAAATACATGCAGCAACATTACATATACACCCCGTAACCCTCTGGAAGAATGCAAGGACAAAAGGAAATGGTTGTAACAAGTGTAATCATCGAAAATTCAGATATGGAAACAGGTCTGTAACAGATCATTATATACAAATATGTACAGCAACTACACAAGTCCGGATAGTGTTCCAATCATTGTTCGTGGCCAGTCCAGTGGCCTACTGGACTTGATCGTGCCACAATCTATGAACTATGTGCCCAGTTTGAGCCAGACCTGATGTCAGCTATCCGCCATCCCACAGGAATCCCCCCTCTAGTGCAGGTCCTGTCAGTACTCCATTTCCTGGCAAGTGGGCCCTTTCAAACAACAGTGGCCATGGCATCAAGGATGTCACAGCCAATGTTCTCTAACATGTTGTCCAGAGTGTTGTCTGCCCTGCTGAAACACATGCGCAGCTACATCGTTTTCCCTCAGGTAGAGGATTTGCCCACAGTGAAAGGTGGCTTCTATGCCCTGGGACAAATCCCCAACATCATCGGTGCCATTGATGGTACACATGTGGCATTTGCCCCCCCCCGCAGGAATGAACAGGTGTATAAAAACCGCAAAACTTACCATTCTATGAATGTGCATATGGTGTGTTTGGCAGACCAGTACATCTCCCATGTGAATGCCAAGTATCCTGGCTCAGTGCATGACGCTTACATTTTGAGGAATAGCAGCATCTCTTATGAGAAGGGGCAACTCCAGAAGCACTGTGTGTGGCTAATAGGTGAGCCCAAGGTCCCAACACAGTTGACACAACACCATGCACACACATACATGCAGCAACATTACATATACACCCCGTAACACTCTGGAAGAACGCAAGGACAAAAGGAAATTATTGTAACGTGTGTAATCATCGAAAATTCAGATATGGAAACAGGTCTGTAACAGATCATTATATACAAATATGTACAGCAACTACACAAGTCTGTATAGTGCTCCAATCATTGTTCGTGGACCAGTGGTCCCAAAATGCATGGGCGAAGCCCACACATGATACCTGCCTCTAAACGGAGAGAGCACTGCTGGGGCATCAGGTCAAAAATAAACAGGCACCTCAGGCGGAAGGGGGGGCACCTCAGCCGGATGAAGGGACGACGCCATGCCCACAGAATGGTTCTGGGGAGTGCAAAGCCACAGTCTCTCTAGTGGATGCTTTTCTCCACTGGTACTGGAGGGGGCTTTGTGCCCAGAGTGCTTCATCCTGCCAAGGACTGGGGCAGTGGATGCTGTTCTCCACTGGTTCTGGAGGGGGCTTAGTGCCCAGAGTGCTTCATCCTGCCAAGGACTGGGTGAGTGGATGTATCTCTCCACTGGTTCTGGAGGGGGCATGGTGCCCAGAGTGCTTCATCCTGCCAAGGACTGGGGTAGTGGATGCTGTTCTGCACTGGTTCTGGAGGTGGCATGGTGCCCAGAGTGCTTCATCCTGCCAAGGACTGGGGTAGTGGATGCTGTTCTCCACTGGTTCTGGAGGGGGCATGGTGCCCAGAGTGCTTCATCCTGCCAAGGACTGGGGTAGTGGATGCTGTTCTCCACTGGTTCTGGAGGGGGCATGGTGCCCAGAGTGCTTCACATGCTGTGTGGCAGTTCCCATTCCCTCACCTGGGTGTGTGTGCCACAAGATTTCCTTGGAACAGGTAGCATGATACTCCATGGAGTCAGAGACACACTCCACCCTGCTGCGACTTTGACTGCCAACTGCTGGTACAAACATTGCTGGTTGTGGTGCCTCATGTAGTCTGTGCAGGGTCCAGGATGTCTCCTGCAGCCTCAGATGGCTGCCCACTGGGAAAGTTGTCCATGTCGGCTGTGGTGGCACTGTCTGTGCACGTCGCGGGGCACGTGGCGGTGGTTGCGGCGGTGTCTGTGGCGGAGATGCTGCCGGTGGTGCATGTGTCAGCACCTGTGGAGGGAGACAGCAGGACGTCTCCTGCAGCCTCGGACGGCTGCCCACTGGGGATGATGCTGGGGACTGTTGCTGAGGCAACAGACATGCAGGTGGTGATGCAGGTGGCAGTGCAGGTGGTGATGGTTGTGGCAGTGTCTGTGGTGGAGATGCTGCCGGTGGTGAATGTGTCAGCACCAGTGGAGGGAGACAGCAGGACGTCTCCTGCAGCCTCGGATGGCTGCCCACTGAGGATGATGCTGGGGACTGTTGCTGAGGCAGCAGACGTGCAGGTGGCGGTGGTGTCCACCGCCGTACAGGTTGCTGTTCTGTTTGGCAGAAGGGGTGACACCAGTCCATCAGCCGGAGGCTCTGTGCACTGAGCTGACTTCCCTTTAGCCTTGTGTCCTTTCCCCACCTTGGAAGTTGCTGCTGGGACCTTGGCACTGTCCCCTTTTGTCTTGGAGGAGGCCTTGCTGGGTGGTTGGTGCGGCTTTTCCCTATGGCATGTGGGCCCCTTCTTCACCTTGGCAGGTGGCAGAATAGGGTGATCCTTGGCCTCGCTAGGTGGCACACTGGCAGCCCTGATGGGTGCTGCCTGCGATGTTACTGGACTTGCAGGGACCACTGTGCTGGAGGATTTGGTGGCTAAGGTGCTGGGCTGGGATCTCGACCTCCTGGCCCTGGGGGAAGGATGGGGGGAGGTGTAGGGAAGAGGTCAATGTTAGCCAGGAAAAGCTTTTTAGACAGACTGGAACAATGGAGGGGGTTTGGCAGTGGAGGAAGAGGTAGTGGTTGTAGAAGGTGTACATCTGCTGAATTTGGGTGAAGGTGCATGGGCTGGAGGCTGTTGTGAGGTGGATGGCTGTTGAGTGGGTGTGTGCCTGCGTTTGCGTAGTTTGGGAGGAAGGCTCACAGACACACTGGGAGAGGACACAGGGGATGTGTAAACGGTAGTGGGGGTGGTGATTGCACGTGAGCGGTGTGTGGTGATGGGCGTGCTGGTGATGGAGGTAGTGGCTGAGGATGTAATGCATGCAGGTGTGAGTGGAGACGAGACTGGGAGGGAGGAGGAGGACGTGGAGGAGGGGGAGGCAGTGGATGTTGGCGTGTCTGCATGGGGATGGTGCTTTTGTGAGTGCCTGTGGGATGTGTGTTGCTTCTGTTTGCCATGTCCACTCTTGTGTGTTGATGAGTGTGCATGCTGGTCTGATGGTGTGCTTGGGATAGGCTGAGGTACAGGGGATTGGGTCTGGGTAGTGGAAGTTGGAGGGGGAGGCTGGACACAGGGACAATGGTTGCCATCAGTGATGAGGCCAGAGCCTGAAATGCTCTCTGTTGGGCTGCCACGCCAGAATGAATGCCCCACAGGTGTGCATTTGTTTGCTGCAAATGCCTCTCGACACCCTGGATGGCATTCAAAATGGTTGATTGCCCAAAAGTGAGTGATCTCAGGAGGCCAATAGCCTCCTCACTGAGGGCAGCAGGACTGACTGGGGAAGGGCCTGAGGTGCCTGGGGCAAAGGAGATGCCCACCCTCCTGGGTGAATGGGCACAGGAGACTCGCCGAGGGGCTGCTGGGAGGGCAGTGCTGGTAGGGGTGGCGGCGGCTGTACCTGTTGATGCGGTGGGCACAGAGGTGCCTGCCCTCGCAAGGGAGCTCCCATCAGAGGAGGAATCGCTGTCGTTGGTGTCGCCTCCTGTCCCCGTCGTGGAGCTCAGGAAAGACAGAAGAGACACATGGTCAATGCCTACAACACCACTACCGTTGGTGGACACAACACACAGGGAACAGCCCTATGCACTAGCCCATGCACTAACAGATCAGGGTAAAAGCGCATGCCCATGGGGGACTCTGCCTAGACCCATTTGATGCACAGCTGGAACCCACAGGAGTCTGACTAGGTGTAGAGGGCCACTACCACTTTTGGGTTTGGAGTGCCACTGAGCCTGCCAAACAATGGATCTACCTTGGCGTGTCGGCCCTGGCCTAGGGGAACCCACAGCCCACTTAACCCACCCAGAAACCTCATAAAGCGTGCAGAGTCAGCTGAATGAGATTGTACTCACCCCCTTGTGGCTGCTGTGATGCCCTCAAGCGCCCATCCAACTCAGGATATGCCACCGCCAGGATCCGGTACATCAGGGGGGTCATGGTGCGACGAGCAACCCTTCCTTGTTGGGAGGCCATCCCCCGCTGGGCCTCCGCCGTCTTCTTGGTCCAGCGGCACAGGTCCTCCCATCTTTTGCGGCAGTGGGTGCTCCGTCTAAGGTATGGTGGCACGCCAAATCCCCTTCTTCTGGTGGGCGCTGACCTAGAGGAAAACTAAAGTAAGAATGGATGTTACTCCCCCATCCAGTTCTTCTTACTCATTGGCCACAAACCTCCCACCCTAGCCCAGAAAAACATACACTCACCACTCACCATCCTCACATGCTGGCCTCTGCCCCCTCATGTATCTTCCATCCACGCCACTCCATATATTCATGTGCCATGCATCATGCTCACAGTGTACTCACCTGTTGGTCTGGAGGACCATAGAGTAGCGTGTACTGGGGGGGTCCCCTGCCACCAGCTTGTCCAACTCCTCTGCGGTGAAGGCAGGGGCCCTTTCCCCAGACACTGTAGCCATTGTCGCTTCCAGACTCAGGTCACAGCAGCACTTGCAGTGTAGGTCCTCTCCTCTTGAAGGTCAGGTATTAAGTGAGTGAACAGTTAGAAAATGGTGGTCATGTCCGCGGCGGTGCGTACCGTCACTGCTGGCGTACATCGTCATTGGGTCCTGGAACCCATAGGGCCGAATGATAACCAATGCTGATTAGCGGCGCGGTCTTCGACCGCCTACCGCAACCCTGCACAGCGCCAGCGCATTTACCTCATTTCCCCTTGTCCTTCCTTACAGGTCAGGCAGCCGCCATTTCAGGGGGGCACATGGCAGGGCAACTAACTGCGTCACAGCACTTTTGGCCACGAATACGGACAAACAGCGCCACACACCGATTACATCACGATTGTTCTAAACACCCTTGTGAAACCTAAGTGGTGTATGACCCTCTGCTCATCCTTCTCCTCCATAGGGCACTTCCGCTGGGGCAGGTGATGAGATGGCATCATCCTCCGGTATACAGACCCCTGGTGGACCTGTCGACAATGGAAGACAGACACATTGTTATCACCTACAGACTTGCTCGTGCCACAAACTATAAACTATGTGCCCAGTTTGAGCCAGACCTGATGTCAGCTATCTGCCATCCCACAGGAATCCCCCCTCTAGTGCAAGTCCTGTCAGTACTCCATTTCCTGGCCAGTGGGTCTTTTCAAACAACAGTAGCCATGGCATCAAGGATGTCACAGCCAATGTTCTCTAACATGTTGTCCAGAGTGTTGTCTGCCCTGCTGAAACACATGCGCAGCTACATCGTTTTCCCTCAGGTAGAGGATTTGCCCACAGTGAAAGGTGACTTCTATGCCCTGGGACATATCCCCAACATCATTGGTGCCATTGATGGTACACATGTGGCATTTGTCCCCCCCCGCAGGAATGAACAGGTGTATAGAAACCGCAAAAGCTACCATTCTATGAATGTGCAGATGGTGTGTTTGGCAGACCAGTACATCTCCCATGTGAATGCCAAGTATCCTGGCTCAGTGCATGACGCTTACATTTTGAGGAATAGCAGCATCCCTTATGTGATGGGGCAACTCCAGAAGCACTGTGTGTGGCTAATAGGTGAGCCCAAGATCCCAACACAGTTGGCATAGGTGTCTGGGTATGGTAGAGTCCCTAAGGGTTGGAGGATGTCTAACAGTTGTCCCTCGATATTTGCAGGTGACTCTGGTTACCCCAACCTGTCATGGCTACTGACCCCAGTGAGGAATCCCAGGACAAGGGAAGAAGAACGCAACAATGAAGAACCTGGGCGAACTAGGAGGATAATAGAGGGCACCTTCGGCCTCCTGAAGGCCAGATTCCGGTGCCTCCATCTGACAGGTGGCTCCCTATATTACTCACCCAAGAAGGTGTGCCAGATCATCGTGGCATGCTGTATGTTGTACAACCTGGCTTTGCGACACCAGGTGCCTTTTCTGCAGGAGGATGGGCCTGATGTGGCAGCTGTGGAGCCTGTGGACAGTGAAGAAGAGGAGGCAGAAGAAGAAGATATAAACAACATCATCATGCAATACTTCCAGTGAGACACAGGTAAGAGACTGGCACTGCTCCTCTCATATCATACTACTGTTGGACATTGCCTGAATCTGCCTTTTTACCTCTGTGTATGGACCCTGACATGTCACTTTGGCTTTCCATTTCACAGATCTAGGTCACACTTTCTGCCTTCCGCTATTTTTACTGATGCCCAACAACTGTCGAACATTGGTATGTGAACATGAACATTGACATTGCTATATTTCTGAGGGGTTTCAATTACACATTTGTGAAAGTACAGACTGACTCCAGATTGATTTGTGATTCAAGGTTGTTTATTTCTGTGCTAGTAAGTGGAAGGGGCTGTGCAATGGGCTGGGGTGATAGTGGAGGAATGTCCATGGTAGAGTCCAGTCTCCTGGTATCACAGGTGCATTGTCCAAGGGGGCATAGGAAGTGGAGTAATGGCAGTTCAAAGTTGTCAGGGTGACAAAGTGGGACAAAAGGGTGACAATCAGGAGAGTGTTATTTCCTGGCGGAGGTCTTGGCAATGCTCTCTCTTGTTCCTGGATCTCAGGGACCGTTTGCGGGCTGGTTCTCCTTCTGCAGGGGGTTGGGTGCTGGTGGCCTGTTGGTCCTGTGGCGGGACCTCCTGTCCACTAGCGCCGGCAGAGGTGGAGGGCTGTTCATCGTTCAGGCTAGTGTCAGGGGCCCGTTTGTGTGCCACTGTGTCCCTCATAGTGTTGGCCATATCTGCCAATACCCCTGCAATGGTGACCAGGGTGGTGTTGATGGACTTCAAGTCCTCCCTGATCCCCAGGTACTGTTCCTCCTGCAGTTGCTGGGTCTCCTGAAACTTGGCCAGTTCTATGCCCATGGTCTCCTGGGAATGATGGTATGCTCCCATGATGTTTGAGAGTGCCTCATGGAGAGTGGCTTCCCTGGGTCTGGCCTCCCCCTGTCACACAGCTGTCCTCCCAGTTTCCCTGTTATCCTGTGCCTCTGTCCCCTGAACCGTGTGCCTACTGCCACTGACCCAGGTCCCTGATTGTCTTGGGTTCTTGGGTTTGCCTGGGGTCTCTGTAGTGGTGGATACATTGACTGTGGCAGGGAAACCGACTGTCCAGAGGTCCCTGATGGGCCCGGCTGGTCATCTTGATCCAGGCGTGCAGAGCTGCTGTCATCACTGTGGGCCTCTTCTGTGGGGGGACTGGGTATGTCTGGCACCTCCTGCCCGGTGACGTTGGGTATGGGTCCTGTTGGGGTGTAAATGCATAGTTATTGTATCTGTGTGTGCCATCTTGTGCAATGGGTGAGTAACCCTCTACTCCTGTGCTTGCATTAATGTGTTTGCCTTTGTGTGATTAGTGATTTTGGGGTTTGGGTGGGTATCTGTACTGGACATGCTTTGGTGATGGGGGTCCATGCAAAGGTGTTGCATGCGGGGCTTGGTATTGGGATGGGTGGGTTGTGATGGTGGGGAATATGTGAGGTGTTGGAGTGATGGGGGTGAGGGTGGGGGTATGTGATTGCATGCAGGTGGGGTGGGGGATGTAGTAGTAAAGTTTGACTTACCAGAGTCCAGTCCTCCTGCTACTCCTGCGAGGCCCTCAGGACACATGATTACCAATACTTGCTCCTCCCATGTTGTTAGTTGTGGGGGAGGAGGTGGGGTTCCACCGCCAGTCCTCTGTACTGCTACCTGGTGTCTGGATACCACGGAACGCACCTTCCCCCGTAGGTCGTTCCACCTCTTCCTGATGTCATCACATGTTCTGGGGTGCTGTCCCACTGTGTTGACCCTGCCGACGATTCTCTGCCATAGCTCCATCTTCCTAGCACTGGAGGTCTGCTGCACCTGTGATCCGAAAAGCTGTGGCTCTACCCGGATGATTTCCTCTACCATGACCCTGAGCTCCTCCTCAGAAAACCTGGGGTGTCTTTGAGGTGCCATAATGTGGTGTGAGTGATGTGTGAGGTGCTGTTTGTTGTGCTGTGTGATGTGTTGTGTTGGTGTGTGTTCTTTGAGGTGCGTGGAAGTTGTATGAGTGATGGTGTTGTGTGCCTGTGGATGCTGGTGTTGTGTTTACTATTCTCTCTCTCTCTGCGTCTTCAAAAAAGAATTGTTGTAAGGGTTTGTGGGTAATGTGGGTGGGTGTTTTATAGTGTTGTGGGTGTGGTGGGTGTATGTGTATCAGGTGTGTGTATTTGGAATTGTCCAATCTGGTTGTGTTTTGTAAATGTGTGTGTATTTTGAGCACGGCGGTGTGTACCGCCAATGGATTACCGTATTTGAAAGACCGCTGCGTTGATTCGTGGGTCGTGATAGTGTGGGCGTATTACTGTTGGTGTGACGGTGTGGGTTTTGCTATCGCCAGTTTGTCACTGACCTTTGGTGTGGCGGACTTGTGTGGGTGTCTGTATTGTGGCGGATTACGAGATGTGGGTCGTAATAACTGTAGCGGATTTCCGCCACGGCCACAGTATGTTGCCGGCCTTCAGCACAGCGGTAAGCGGGACTTACCATCGGGGTTGTAATGAGGGCCATAATTTATACAGGGAACACTTACACTTTAGCAGTGGCAAAGTGTCCAGATAAAGCAAAAACAGAAAAAACAGAGTCCAGCACACAGAAACAACCTGGGAAGTATCAAATCAAATCAAATCAATTTTTTTTTTATAAAGCGCGCTACTCACCCGTGAGGGTCTCAAGGCGCTAGTGGGAGGGAGTTACTGCTGTTCGAAAAGCCAGGTCTTGAGTTGCCTCCGGAAAGCGAGGTGGTCCTGAGGTTGGTGGGGAGGGAATTCCATGTCTTGGCCGCCAGGTAGGAGAAGGATTTCCCACCTGCCGTGGTGCGGCGGATGAGAGGGACGGCGGCGAGTGCGAGGTTGGTGGAGCGAAGTTGACGGGTGGGCGTGTAGAAACTGAGGCAACGGTTGAGGTATTCGGGTCCCTTGTTGTGGAGGGCTTTGTGTGCGTGGGTGAGGAGCCGGAAGGTGATCGTTTTGTTGACGGGAAGCCAGTGCAGGTGTCTCAGGTGGGCGGAGATATGGCTGTTGCGGGGTATGTCGAGGACGAGGCGGGCAGAGGCGTTTTGTATTCGCTGCAGACGTTTCTGGAGTTTGGCGGTGGTTCCTGCGTATGGGGTGTTACCGTAGTCCAGGCGGGTTGTGACGAGGGCGTGGGTCACAGTCTTTCTGGTGTTGGCGGGGATCCAACAGAAGATCTTTCGGAGCATGCGGAGGGTGAGGAAGCAGGAGGATGATACGGCGTTGACTTGTTTGGTCATGGTGAGAAGTGGGTCCAGGATGAATCCGAGGTTGCGTGCGCGGTCTGAGGGGGTTGGTGCAGTGCCAATGGCCATGGGCCCCCAGGAGTCGTCCCAGGCGGACGGGGTGTTTCCGAGGATGAGGACTTCCGTTTTGTCTGAGTTCAGTTTCAGACGGCTGAGTTTCATCCATTCCATCTTGCAGGTTGGTCTTGGCGCTGGTGGGGTCCTTGGTGAGGGAAAGTATCAGCTGAGTGTCGTCGGCGTAGGAGGTGATGTTGATGTTGTGTTTGCGTACGATGTCGGCGAGGGGGCTCATGTAGACATTGAAGAGAGTCGGGCTGAGTGAGGAGCCTTGTGGGACGCCGCAGATGATCTTGGTGGGGTCTGAGCGAAACGGTGGGAGGTGGACTCTTTGGGAGCGATTGGAGAGGAAGGAGGTGATCCAGGGCCTGTCCTTGGATACCGGTGGAGCGGAGGTGGGATATTAGGGTTTGGTGGCAGACGGTGTCGAAGGCAGCCAAGAGGTCGAGGAGGATGAGGGCGACTGTTTCTCCGTCGTCCATCAGAATTCTGATGTCGTCTGTGACTGAGATGAGGGCGGTTTCTGTGCTGTGATTGGCTCGGAATCCGGACTGAGAGGGGTCGAGTAGGTTGTTTTCTTCAAGGAAGTTGGTGAGTTGCTTGTTGACAGTCTTCTCTATGACTTTGGCAGGGAAAGGGAGGAGCGAGATGGGGCGGAAGTTCTTCAGGTCGCTGGGGTCCGCCGTAGGTTTCTTCAGTAGGGCGTTGACTTCTGCGTGTTTCCAGCTCTCGGGGAAGGTGGCAGACGCAAACGAGCTGTTGATGATGGTCTGGAGATGCGGGGCGATTATGTCGTCGGCTTTGTTGAAGATGAAGTGTGGGCAGGGGTCCGAGGGGGAACCGGAGTGGATGGAGTTCATGGTAGCTTTGGTCTCTTCCGTGCTGATGTGAGTCCAGGCGTTGAGGGTGATGGCTGGGGTTGTAAGTTCTGTGGTGGTTGGCTGGGTCTGGTGTCCGAAGCTGTCGTGTAGGTCGGTGATCTTACGATGGAAGAAGGTGGCGAGGGAGTTGCAGAGGTCTTGTGAGGGCGTGATGGCGTTGGCATTAGGATTGGAGAGCTCTTTGACAATGTTGAAGAGTTCTTTGCTGTTGTGAGTGTTCTTGTCCAGTCTGTCAGTGAAGGAAGTTCTTTTGGTGGCGCGGATCAGTTGGTGGTGTTCGCGGGTGGCGTTTTTGAGGGCAGACATGTTTTCTGCGGTGTGGTCCTTGCGCCAGGCATTCTCGAGGGTGCGGCAGTTTTTTTTAGATTCCTTGAGGGTGTCTGTGAACCAAAGAGGTTTCCTGGTGTTGGTCTGTCTTGGGGGGCGTCTGAGGGGTGCAAGGTTGTCTGCGCAGTTGGTGATCCAATGCGTGAGGCTGAGGGCTGCGTCGTTGGGGTCGGTGGAGAAGGTGGGTTGGTTGTTGCTGAGAGTGGAGAGAAGCTGTTCCGCAGGGATTTTGTTCCAATGTCTGCGTGCAATGGGTTGTGTGCGGAGGTGGCGAGTCTCGCGTCAGAAGGTGAAGTGGACACATCTGTGGTCGGTCCAGTGTATTACGGAGGAGTGGCTGAAGGATATGTGGTTGCTGGCGGAGAAGATGGGGTCGAGCGTGTGTCCAGCGATGTGGGTGGGGGTGTTCACCAGTTGCTTGAGACCGAGGTTGGCGAGGTTGTCGAGCAGGGTGGTGGTGTTGGGGTCGTTTTTCTGTTCCAGGTGGAAGTTGAGGTCACCGAGGAGGATGTAGTCCGGCGAGGCAAGGGCGTGCGGGGAGATGAAGTCAGTGATAGAGTCGGTGGAGGTGGTGACGTTGATGGAGTCCTTGAAGACTATGGCGATTCCTCCACCGACTTGGTTGGCGCGGTCTCTCCTGGAGGTCTTGTAGCCGTCGGGTATGGCTATGGCGATGTCGGGGGCCGAAGAGGTGTTCATCCAGGTCGCTGTGATGAAGGCGATGTCCGGTGCGGTGGAGTCCAGGAGGTCCCATAGTTCAATGGCGTGCTTGTGGACGGAGCGTGCGTCGATCAGGATGCATTTGAGGTGGTTGTTGGCGCGTGGGCTGGCGGGCGGGATGGTTTCGCGGTGGAAGGTGAGTTTGCAGGTGAGGCATGCGAAGGGTCCATTGGTGCGTTTAGGGTTGGCTTGGAAGCAGGTACTGGAGCGCCCCGGGTTGAGGCCGTGGAGGGTGTTGGTGTTGTAGCGGTACTGAGGGGTTTGGGAGTGCTGGGGGCCAGGGGCCGTGGCACTGGGCGCGGTCCAGGCGCGGACGGGCGCAGACTGGCTTGCCTTTGGGCCGCCATAAGAGGGAGGAGGGGTCAGCTGGGGGCAGGAGGGGGGCGACGAATGGGAGCAGGGGGGGGCGGGCCGAGCAGGAGGTGGCGGCGGGAAAGCGGAGGGTGGGGGGGTCAGGTAGAGGGGAGGGGAGAAAAGATAGGGGAGGGGGGATTACAGAGGAGGAGGGGAGTCAGGAAGAACAGAAGAGTAGAAGAGAGAAGAGTCAAGAGAGAAGAGTAAAGAAGAAGAGGAGAGTCAAGAGAGAAGAGGGAAGAGTCAAGAAGAAGAGGAGAGAAGAGTCAAGAGAGAAGAGAGAAGAGTCAAGGAGAAGAGTCAAGAGAGAAGAGAGAAGAGTCAAGAAGAAGAGGAGAAGAGTCAAGAGAGAAGAGAGAAGAGTCAAGAAGAAGAGTCAGGCAGAAGAGGAGAGACCTGAGAAGCAGAGGGGAAGCGTCCAGAAGATGAGGAGAGGCCACAGAGGAAGAAAAGGAACATGCAGAGAAAAGTACAGAAGAGGAGAAGAACATGCAGGTCGGGGTGCAGAGGAGAAAGAAGAACACAGACGAAGAACACAGATGAAGAAAGAAGAAAGAACACGCAGGTCGGGGTGCAGAGGAGAAAGAAGAACACAGATGAAGAACACAGATGAAGAAAGAAGAAAGAACACGCAGGTCGGGGTGCAGAGGAGAATGAAGAACACAGAAGAAGAACACAGATGAAGAAAGAAGAAAGAACACGCAGGTTGGGGTGCAGAGGAGAAAGAAGAACACAGATGAAGAACACAGATGAAGAAAGAAGAAAGAACACGCAGGTCGGGGTGCAGAGGAGAAAGAAGAACACAGATGAAGAGCAAAGCAGGAAGAGAATGCGGAGAGGAAGAGGAGCGGGCCGAGGAAGAGCAGAACACGCAGCAAGTGGGCTGCAGAAGAGAAGCATAGAGCGATGGAAATGGACAGCAGAGGTGCGGAGAGAGGTTGGAGGAGAGAGCGGAAAGCAGAAGACAGAAGTACAGGAAAAGGAGAGGTGAGTAGCGCGGGGCTGGGCGAGGGGCTGGGCGGGGGGAGTACTTACTGTTTTAGCAGGTCTTGCTGGGAGGTGTCAGGAGCCTGGGCCGGTGGAGCTGCAGTGGCAGGGGGAGCGACCTACCCTCGGGTCAAGGGTTGCTGACTCTGCCGCGCAGCGGCCGCCATAAGAGGGAGGAGGGGGGAGGAGGGGTCAGCTGGGGGCGGGTGGCGGGAGGGGGCGATGGATGGGAGCAGGGGGTGCGGGGCTGAGCGGGAGGTGGTGGCGGGAAAGCGGAGGGTGGGGGGGTCAGGTATAGGAGGGGGAGAAAAGATAGGGGAGGGGGGATTACAGAGGAGGAGGGGAGTCAGGAAGAACAGAAGAGGAGAAGAGAGAAGAGTCAAGAGAGAAGAGTAAAGAAAAACAGGAGAGAAGAGAAGAGTCAAGAAGAAGAGGAGAGAAGAGTCAAGAAGAAGAGGAGAAGAGTCAAGAGAGAAGAGAGAAGAGTCAAGAAGAAGAGGAGAAGAGTCAAGAGAGAAGAGTCAAGAAGAAGAGGAGAAGAGTCAAGAGAGAAGAGAGAAGAGTCAAGAAGAAGAGTCAGGCAGAAGAGGAGAGACCTGAGAAGCAGAGGGGAAGCGTCCAGAAGATGAGGAGAGGCAACAGAGGAAGAAAAGGAACACGCAAAGAAAAGTACAGAAGAGGAGAAGAACACGCAGGTCGGGGTGCAGAGGAGAAAGAACACAGATGAAGAACACAGATGAAGAAAGAAGAAAGAACACGCAGGTCGGGGTGCAGAGGAGAAAGAAGAACACAGATGAAGAGCAAAGCAGGAAGAGAACGCGGTGAGGAAGAGGAGAAATGAAGAACACAGAAGAAGAACCCGGATGAAGAAAGAAGAAAGAACACGCAGGTCGGGGTGCAGAGGAGAAAGAAGAACACAGATGAATAAAGAAGAAAGAACACGAAGGTCGGGGTGCAGAGGAAAAAGAAGAACACAGATGAAGAGTAAAGCAGGAAGAGAATGCGGAGAGGAAGAGGAGCGGGGCCGAGGAAGAGCAGAACACGCAGCAAGTGGGCTGCAGAAGAGGAGCAGAGAGCGAAGGGAAATGGACAGCAGAGGTGCGGAGAGAGGTTGGAGGAGAGAGCGGAAGGCAGAAGACAGAAGTACAGGAAAAGGAGAGGTGAGTAGCGCGGGGCTGGGCGAGGGGCTGGGCAGGGGGAGTACTTACTGTTTTAGCAGGTCTTGCTGGGAGGTGTCATTAGCCTGGGCTGGTAGAGCTGCAGCGGCAGCGGGAGCGACCTACCCTCGGGTCAAGGGTCACTGACTCTGGCGCGCAGCGGCCGCCATAAGAGGGAGGAGGGGGGAGGCGAAGTCAGCTGGGGGCGGGAGGGGGCAACGAATGGGAGCAGGGGGGCGGGCCGAGCAGGAGGTGGCGGCGGGAAAGCGGAGGGTGGGGGGGTCAGGAAGAGGGGAGGGGAGAAAAGATAGGGGAGGGGAGATTACAGAGGAGGAGGGGAGTCAGGAAGAACAGAAGAGGAGAAGAGAGAAGAGTCAAGAGAGAAGAGTAAAGAAGAAGAGGAGAAGAGTCAAGAGAGCAGAGAGAAGAGTCAAGAAGAAGAGAAGAGTCAAGAGAGAAGAGAGAAGAGTCAGGAAGAAGAGTCAGGCAGAAGAGGAGAGACCTGAGAAGCAGAGGGGAAGCGTCCAGAAGATGAGGAGAGGCCACAGAGGAAGAAAAGGAACACGCAGAGAAAAGTACAGAAGAGGAGAAGAACACGCAGGTCGGGGTGCAGAGGAGAAAGAAGAACACAGATGAAGAAAGAAGAAAGAACACGCAGGTCGGGGTGCAGAGGAGAAAGAAGAACACAGATGAAGAACACAGATGAAGAAAGAAGAAAGAACACACAGGTCGGGTGCAGAGGAGAAAGAAGAACACAGATGAAGAGCAAAGCAGGAAGAGAACGCAGTGAGTAAGAGGAGAAATGAAGAACACAGAAGAAGAACACAGATGAAGAAAGAAGAAAGAACACGCAGGTCGGGGTGCAGAGGAGAAAGAAGAACACAGATGAAGAACACAGATGAAGAAAGAAGAAAGAACACGCAGGTCGGGTGCAGAGGAGAAAGAAGAACACAGATGAAGAGCAAAGCAGGAAGAGAATGTGGAGCAGAAGAGGAGCGGGCCGAGGAAGAGCAGAACATGCAGCAAGTGGGCTGCAGAAGAGGAGCAGAGAGCGAAGGGAAATGGACAGCAGAGGTGCAGAGAGAGGTTGGAGGAGAGAGCGGAAGGCAGAAGACAGAAGTACAGAAAAAGGAGAGTTGAGTAGCGCGGGGCTGGGCGAGGGGCTGGGCGGTGGGAGTACTTACTGTTTTAGCAGGTCTTGCTGGGAGGTGTCAGGAGCCTGGGCTGGTGGAGCTGCAGCGGCAGGGGGAGCGACCTACCCTCGGGTCAAGGGTCGCTGGCTCTGCCACGCAGCGGCCGCCATAAGAGGGAGGAGGGGTCAGCTGGGGGAGGGGGGTGGGAGGAGGGCGACGAATGGGAGCAGGGGGGGCGGGCCGAGCAGGAGGTGGCGGCGGGAAAGCAGAGGGTGGGGGGGTCAGGTAGAGGGGAGGGAAGAAAAGATAGGGGAGGGGGGATTACAGAGGAGGAGGGGAGTCAGGAAGAACAGAAGAGGAGAAGAGAGAAGAGTCAAGAGAGAAGAGTAAAGAAGAAGAGGAGAGAAGAGTCAAGAGAGAAGAGTCAAGAAGAAGAGGAGAAGAGTCAAGAGAGAAGAGAGAAGTGTCAAGAAGAAGAGTAGAAGAGTCAAGAGAGAAGAGAGATGAGTCAAGAAGAAGAGGAGAAGAGTCAAGAGAGAAGAGAGAAGAGTCAAGAAGAAGAGTCAGGCAGAAGAGGAGAGACCTGAGAAGCAGAGGGGAAGCGTCCAGAAGATGAGGAGAGGCCACAGAGGAAGAAAAGGAACACGCAGAGAAAAGTACAGAAGAGGAGAAGAACATGCAGGTCGGAGTGCAGAGGAGAAAGAAGAACACAGATGAAGAACACAGATGAAGAAAGAAGAAAGAACACGCAGGTCGGGGTGCAGAGGAGAAAGAAGAACACAGATGAAGAAAGAGGAAAGAACACGCAGGTCGGGGTGCAGAGGTAAAGAAGAACACAGATGAAGAGCAAAGCTGGAAGAGAAGGCGGTGAGAAAGAGGAGAAATGAAGAACACAGAAGAAGAACACAGATGAAGAAAGAAGAAAGAACACGCAGGTCGGGGTGCAGAGGAGAAAGAAGAACACAGATGAAGAACACAGATGAAGAAAGAAGAAAGAACACGCAGGTCGGGGTACAGAGGAGAAAGAAGAACACAGATGAAGAGCAAAGCAGGAAGAGAATGCGGAGAGGAAGAGGAGCGGGCCGAGGAAGAGCAGAACACGCAGCAAGTGGGCTGCAGAAGAGGAGCAGAGAGCGAAGGGAAATGGACAGCAGAGGTGCGGAGAGAGGATGGAGGAGAGAGCGGAAGGCAGAAGACAGAAGTACAGGAAAAGGAGAGGTGAGTAGCGCGGGGCTGGGCGAGGGGCTGGGCGGGTGGAGTACTTACTGTTTTAGCAGGTCTTGCTTGGAGGCGTCAGGAGCCTGGGCTGGTGGAGCTGCAGCGGCAGGGGGAGCGACCTAGCCTCGGGTCGGTAGAGGCAAAGTGTTAGGGGAGACCATGCCAATGATACCAAGTCCTACTGTTGGTTAATGGTTATTTTTTTTAAATGAAAAGACAGCCTTATTGTTTTTCATAATCTTTGGCTAAATTTAGTGCTGGGATCTTAGATATCGGTAAGTAGGAGGCCCCTACCTATTACCACGTTGTTAAAGTGGTAATAGATAGGCAAATTTATTTTTTAAAATATTTCTAGATAGGTTCATGGCCATGTACCCCAGTAGTTTCACAAAACGTATTGACATTCTATGAAAGTACTGCAGTGACAGATTTCACTAAGTTTAAATGCCTTGTAATTAGAAAACGTCTTACCTACTTAACTGCAGTACCCAAGAAACATCATCTCTGCACCAGAATGTAAAGTCCTGACAAATTTCAAGTAAGTCTTTTCAGCCATTTTTGTGCTGAGTAAAATACAATAGTCTGCATAAAATGCATTGGGTGAAAAATGCATTTTGAGACACCCTTTTATTTTTGGATCCCCTAATGATTCACCACAAAAATATGTATCATCTCAAAACTTATAAAATGCTATAGGTCCAGAAGGTTCTGTGGTGATTCGTCAAATGGGTTGAAAGGTATTAGGGCTGGAAATATCAGAGGATTTTCTATCTTTGGGATTGCTAACAATAACTAAAGAGTGGGAATCAGATTTAATGTGATTTCTTTCTTTTTATCTATTGTATTTGGTACTTATTTGTTTCTTGATTTACATAATAATGAGACAGGAAGTGTGTCTTTTAGTTGTTCTAGGAAGTAATTCTGAAACTTTACATATGCAGTCTAGTTTATTTCTAGGCTTCCTTGCTACTTTTAGTATGAAGGCCAAAGTGAATGAAAGGCAATCTTTGTTATTGTTATAAAATTAAATTAAGATTAATATTTTTTTCTTATTGGCCAAATATCATGTCCTCCATCTAGAAGTTTGTGTTGCTGTCTGCTAGGTCACTATTCCATTTTGTTGCACAGGACTACATAAAGTAGATGGGTTTTGTTTGGCTTGTTGTGCACAGTTTTATTTTGAGAGCCAGAGGGTATGGAAAGAAAACATATATAGATTAAGATGTTTTCTATTTGTTATGTATTTTAGACATCTAACTTCCTCATGTCTTTATTATTTTTTTACTTCCACACTATCATGCAACACATTGCACCAATTTCTCTTGCTGCGCTGGTGTCGTGAAATCTTAGTAAATACAGGCTCATGCTGAGATCCTCACACCACCTGTAGTGAATCCTAGTTTGTTTTAACGGGTTAACAGGAGTTAGCTTAGCCGTAGGCTTGTAAACTCGTGCCCCCGTCACCCAGTGACTTTTAACCTACTTAGCTTGCTCTGGCTTAGTCCATTTAATTATTTATTTCCTTTAAAATGGCAGCCTTGTTTATAGTTAGGCCACTTGTTATGGGTTCTATTATCAGTGTCACTGCGCCAAGGCGTCAAGATCAAGCACGAAAGACAAACATACAGTAGGCATTCACACTTAGGGATTTTCCCTCTCTACACTTTCGAGGGATTGTTGATATTAATTGCCGTCCCAAGCATGCCTGTTATCTATTGTTATGAATAACACTTATGTCAGGGGACCTTGTAGATCTGTATAAATATAACACACTTTTAGACAGATAATCAGAGGGATTCCGACCAGAGGGCATCGCCACCATCACTGATACCGATGCTGCAGTCATCTTGACACTGATCCAGTCTTCGTGTCCCTGCGGAGTCTGAGATAGAGACCTCATTCCAAGGTAACGAGGGTTGGGGGCTCCTCTCATGGACACGGTTTTGGCAGATTAGGTTTAACGAACCCAGCTTTTCCTTTTTAGGTAGGAGGTTAGACCTACTCTCCTTAGGGTATTAGGGCTTATTCCATCTTTTACATATACATATATTTCTTTCATATATTGCATAATGGTGGGGGTCTTTATAACAATGACTCTCCTCTTTACAATACTGTTGCTTGGTATATTCATTATCCTAATCATTGCAGTTCATGCAACTTATCACAAATTGCAGTTATGTTGAATAAAAACTATTATAACTTTACTGCATCTGTGTTATTGCCTTTGTTTGTATGAGACATAATAAATCTGTGAGAAAAGGGTAATTTCCGTTTAACCACGACAACCCTGAGATATTGTATTTTGAGTCCATGCGTAAGCGACTGCTACAAATCACCTTTTACTATTGTGTTTTTGGTGAGGTACTGCTAGTAAGCCGGTAAGGTTTGGACAACAGTTACAAATAGTTGTAGGAAGAGACTTAGTCACCTACAAACGAAAGTACTGTCATCCTGAGACCAGCAGTCTTGCTCAGAGCAAGAGTCCAAACTACGACACACCTTTCATGGTAATTGCAATAATTCTGATTCAACAGTTTGTGATATTTGCTGCACTCTCAAGGACTTATTTACAAGCCTTCACCCGCACTGGAGGATCACTTTTTTGACTCTGCAGTGACACGCAGTGCAGACCCATATGTACAAGGTCATGCAAATATATCCTGAGTGGCTATACATGGTCTGCTGGATATGGTGTAAGGCAGCAAAGTACAAGTCGCTGCGTTGCCTCTCACTGCACCAAGGAGGCATGCCATGGGTGTTGCTGTGGATGTTTGCACTCAATACCCATGGCTTTTAATACTGTCCCGGATTTACAACACAGTGTAAATCTGGGGCAGAGCCAAAAACTTAAACCCCCCAGAGCATGCGAAATGAGGAGAAATGTTTACACTTCTCTTTGTTTTTCCTCTGTCCACATGTCCAGCACACACAGAACCAGGAAAACGCTGCTTGTGATTTGCTTTTGTGCAGGAAGTTGTTGCTTCCTGTACGAAAGCAATCCTGACAACAACGCATATATCGTTTCACAATGGTGCAAGGGTTCCTGCGTTGGTGTTCGCAAGCAATTTCTTCCCCGGCACTGGCAGAAAGGACAGGAATGCACTGTATCTTGTAAATATGGTGCATTCCTGCCCTTTCAATTTAGCGTAGAGGTTCGCAGCTAAAAGACTTGCAGCGTCTACCTCTGCCAAATGTTTGTAAATAAAGACCACCGTTTTTTGACTGCTCATTTTTCGTCAGTTAAATCTTAGTGGATGTTGAGCAAAACACCTAAAATCTGAATTTAGGCAACTGTAAATAAGGGAAAACGTAGTAAGTAGCAGGTTCCATCAGAGCAGGTCTCCCCACTAATCCTCTCTCCAACCATGTCTGCTCTTGGCAATTGTTAGACCTGACAGAGTTTGCTGTGGTCTTCCCCTAAATGTTTTGTCTTCTTCCTTCACTGAAATGTTGTTGTTTTTTTGGTTTTAGGACTCTGTGCACTTTACCATTGCTAACCAGGGCTAAGGTGCTTGTGCTTACTTCTTAAAACGTAATAAAATTGACCTACATCTGATTGGCACATTTAATCTCCTTACCATGCCCCTTTGAAGTGGTACAACACTGTAAATTAAATGCTTCTAGTTTGACTACAGCATTTACTGTGCCACCCACTTAAGTAGCCCTTTCAAACATGTCTTAGGCCTGCCATTGTAGGATGCATGCAGTTTTAAACTGCCCATTAGAACTGGCAAAATAAACCTTTTGCCAGGCCTAAACCTCTCTTTCTAATACATATGTCACCCTTAAGGTAGGCTCTAAACAAATCAAAAGTTGGACTCATACTTTTAAGTTTAAAGTTTTATATATCCTGGTATGTTTTATATGTCCTGGTAGAAAAACAAATTCTCAAATTTGTTTTTCACTACTACATGCCTACCTCTCCCATTGAATAACATTAGGTTACCTTATTATATTTTAAAAGTACTAGTTTATAATTGGGAAAAGGTAGAAAAGTCATGTTTTATCTCAAACAATTTGTACTTAAAAATCCTCTTTAATTGTAAAGTCAGATTTTAAGTCACAATTATGAAAATGCCACTTTTGTCATAGTTGGACTCTCGCTCCTAAGCTAGACTGCTGGTTTAGGGATGACAGCACTTTTGCTTGTAGGTGACTGAGTTACTCCTACAACAAGTCACAACTGTTGGCCCAACCCTCCCAGCTCACAAGCAGAAACCTCGCCAAAACTCAGAAAGCAAGGGTGATTTCTGGCAGCCTTATGCATGGATTCTAGATAAGACCTCTTAGTGAAGTTGTGGAGAAACGGAAGTTAGCCTGTTCTCTTGTTAGCAACAAGTCTCATACACACACATGCAATGGAGGAGATGCAGGAAAGTGTTCCATATGTTTATTGAAAAGACTGCATGAGCTGAAATGATTAGGATAATGACCAGTTTAGAGAAGCAGAATTGTGAAGATGAGTGTTGTGAATATAAAACCCCCAGCATCTTACAATGAACATGAGAATATAAAATTCCCAGTAAAGAGAACCTAATATCTACCCTAGTGAGAGCTAGGTATGAGAAACCTAATCTGCCAGTACCATGTCGATGAGAAGCACCCCCAACCATTGTTACCTTGGAATGAGGTCTCTAGGTCTGACTCAGTGGTGACAGAAAGGCTGAGTTCTATAGCAAGGTGGCATGCAGCGTAAACCCCTCTAATGACCTTGCCAGTGTGAGATGTTCCTAACAAACTGATAAGGAGGCAGACTTGTGGCAGCAATTACTTAAACAATCCCCAATAAATTCAAAATATGTTCCTATCACATGAAAGTGAGAAAGTGACATGATAACAACACCTACGTACATCACTGATCATGATGCTGATAATGACGCCTTCTCAGAGTGGCACTGATAATGCAAATCAAAACATATTTTATAAAACATAAACAATGGAAGAAATAGTAAAATAAATGAAATAAAACGGAGCAAGTTAAATAGGTAAAAAGTCACTAGGTGAAGGGGCACAGGTCTGCAAGCCAAAGGCTAAGCTAAACTACTGTGTCCCAATAGGAAACTAACATGGATTCAAAACACTGTTAGACAGTTAGCATTAACTTTTCCTACTCATTTAGCGCCTGCACCCTGTGTCCTGGGTCACATGGCTGTGATTATAGTGGCAGTTGGCCTGTGTGTATTCCTCCCACGCAGTGAGAAAAAGGGGGGCTATCTGTTAGCAGTTTGGGAAATCCTGCCAGGATGAGAGAGATGGTGCTGTTCCCTGACCCACTTACATTTCAAAGGAAGTGCCTTCAGCATGCTCACGAAAAATTTGACACCATTCTTTTGCCACCCTAGACCTCTTGGAGCCTGGGCAGGGGAGGAAGGATTTTTTCAGAGTCAGATGTGGGAGGAAGACTAGAAGTTTCTCCCACTTCAAAGGCTGGCACCAGGTATAAATATTGGGCCCTCGTACCAACTCTTAAGTACACTCCTGTACCTGTGAAAGACTTCAGAAGGACTGTCTTATTTCTCAGAGGACTGCCCTTCTGATTGAGGTCTGCCTAGTTTCTCAGAGGACTGCCCTGCTTCTATCAGAGGACTGGCAACAGAAGATCTGCACCTTGTGCTACAGCAACGACAGCCCACATTGACCTGCAATGTGAATCTGCAGCAGCTACTGTCGCGTGGGCTCTCATTATTCTAAATGAGACTACTGGATTTCTAGGTAGCAGGATCTATAACGGTGTGGGGGACTGAGTCTGACCCACGTGTAAAGAACTCTGTCACCCTAAATCCGGTTTTTGCTCCGGCTAACTAGCAGTGCCTCATTTCTCCCATGTGGAAGGAATGATTTGGCAGCCGAGCGCATGACATCTTTGGAACTTCTCAGGGAAGTCGTGGTTACTCAGATCCAAACCAACTCTCTTATTTCCAATATGATCTCATATACAAATGACTAAGACAGTTTAAGTTTTATATAATGTTTTAATAAAACGACTGTATTGTAGATATTAAGGCGTGAGCCGCAATAACCAGAACGATACAACACTGTAGGATTGTAATAGTTACCAGGAGAGTAAAACATAAAAACAAAGCTATCATATTGTCAAACAGTTTCTACTCTCCCTCTGCTTGTTCTATCTAGAGCACAGCATGTAAAGCTTCTAGCTTGCCTATTAGAATCACTGTGGAGACATCAGCCCTCATACCTGAGCAAAGACCTGTGATCTTGGTTCAGCATCTGCAACGAGGCAGTCAGCGTCAAGTTGTGGTTCCCTGGTCGGAATCTCCCTCTTGCGTGTATTGGGACAAGGAAGTGATTTTATAACTAACATGTCATCGTGATCACAAAATGTCCCTACGCAGGAATGCCAAGTCTAAACTCTTACCACGTCTATCGGCAATGTACCAGACTGTATCCTTGACTCAAGCACAGAGTAAATATGTTATGGAGAACTCCAGTGCTGAAGTAGGCAAAACAGTGTGATATGAATAAAAAACAACACCGTAGAACTGGCTATTTGAAAAATAACAGTACGAAGCCTAATAAAAAGCATGTAGAGCAAAGTGCACAGAGGCTCTAAGCTGTCAGCAAATGAATAAAATATATTCAGGGCAAAGTGCACAAAGGCCTAAAGCCTGAAGCTAAAGCGCAATGAATACGTAAAACTAACCACACTACACCCTCCCCTTGTCGGTAGCAAGTGGTTCCAATAATAAAAAAGGATGCCCTAAATATAAACAATACCTAAAACAATTATTTCGACAAGGTGAGAAGACAACAAAGTCATAAATTTAGGTAACGTGATCATAAAGCCAAATTCAATATAGTGTCAATTTCGTAAAAATCGCAGGAGTTCCTCCACTTCGATATATGTCAATATCGGAAGATCCACGCCACAAAGTACCATGGAGCAGGTGTGATCCAAAGCCCCAAAACCATTCAGGGCGGCACCCCGTGCAGGGCCTATGAAAGAGACAATACCATCTTCCTCCAGGAAGGGAATCTCATAAACTGCCTCACGAAGCAAGCTCATCCGTAGTGCACAAGTCTGGGAATGAGCCCTAATCGGGAACATCAACAGATCAGTATCGACCATTGGAGGGCGCTGCAATGCGCTGCAATGAGCGACAGAGAGCCAGTGCATTTTCAAACGAGCACCAAAGGCATCGAAACACGGGTTGCACACAATCCAAAACCGGTCTGAATGACAGAGACCAGTCGCACTCCAAATGTCCCAGGAGTGTTGCTTCAAAATGCTGCATCATGCGTTCATGACACAGCTGCGCTGACGGGAGCAGCAATACAGGATCTCGTCGTGACGGGACAGCCATTGCGAAAAAATAGCAACAACAGCAAGACTCCAGCCAATAAAGCCAAAGTAATCGGGAAACCCCCAAAAATGCTTCCGAAAATAGAATGTATAGCCGAAGGTATCAAACCGAATAAGGAAGAGAAGGTATGAGCAAAACCAACACCAACGACTTTGAAAAAATGTGCAATACCAGCAGTGCTGGATGCATTAAATATACGTCCCACAAGTTCACCGAAGTGATTTGGAAAGTTAGTTTTCAAAAGGGACTGTATCTCCGCCGATGACCTTGCCACCTGAAGTGCGTAGGTCTCGCTAGCAGATGTAAGGGCCACATGCTTTTGAAACAATAAAGCTTTTAGCCGACTCAACTTGTCGAAATCAACCTTGGAAGTAGCAATATGAGGCCAGATGTCTGCTACCTCCCTAAATTGAGTGGGGGGAAACAACACATTCCCGCAGCACGTAACGGCCTTGTTGACAACGACGATGTAAACTATTCCGGCACGCATGCCACAGCAGCGTTCGCTGTTAAGAATAATGTAACTGCCGTTAGAAAGCACCTGGAAAGTGTTTTTAATAACCGGGACTGGAACTCCCTTCAGATAACAAGCTAAGTTAGCAATCGAAGCGTTACACGCCCCGTGCAAGGACAGCTGTTTACAAACCATTGAATGGCTGACAGAAGCTTCGCATTCGCTGCCGCTAAGAAAAACCTCCTTCAAACCATTAACACATCTGTACTGAAAGGGAAGGTCCCACACCTCGTGTATGTAACTGTCTCCCAATAGTTCATATCTACCCACCGGAATGTGCTTCAAACACGAAGTAAATTGCAAAGTAGAGATAGGATCTCATTATAAACCTCGTATAAGAACCTTTTCTTCCGTGGTACTTTGGGACCTGACAAAAAATCTTGTAAATCAGTATTATTAGACAGTAACGTGAGATGTGACTTAACTGCATCCAGCGTGGATGACTTCAACCATTGCTGACAAAGCTTCCCCACACTGTATGTAGTTATAATATCAGCATGTTCTGGTGAAACGTAACGAGGGTCTGCCCTACTAGTCCTGAACCCCCCTGAAGAGGTGACAAAACGTTGATGACACATATTAGTGTCTACAGGCCATAATAACCACCCGCCTTGGATGTAACGATGAAGTGTTAAGCGTACCATTATGGACCCAATGTGTAAAGTCACTGAAAGTAGCATTCACATAGTGCTGCCAATTTTTTAATTTAGAAGGGACAGGTATACTAGGCAAAGTCAACTCCCTAATCGTCGCTAAGCCCAAACAGCTAGTCTGTTGTACTGTGTCATTGAGGAAAATCATCTGCACAGGGATAATACATGCTCTAAATAACGTGTCCCTGCCTTGCATTTGCCAATTTTTCGTACCCCAAACACTTTTCAAGTCAACAGTTTTGAACCAGTATTCATATCCCTCGACCGACAGTTTAGATACAAACAAATTGGAATACAGTAATTTAGTATCGGTCAACAACATTTGCTTATTAGAATACGGTGTAACTTTAAAATAGTAGGATTTAGCATTACGTGGATCATGCCCAGCAAAATATGCAAATTTTTCATAATACGTTTTTGAACTCCCTTGTGGAGGAGTCGAGCAATGTTCTCATTGCACATAATTAAACATGGGCTTAGGGCTACTAGCTTTATAAATAAAGTGGTGTCCATAATAGTTGTAACAAAACATGTCACCATGATTATCTCTAAACTGGTAAGCATCTTCATCGTCATAGACAGTATAATATTGCAAATCCGTTAGCATAGAATCTACTGTCTTCACATCCCAATCATCAGAAACAATGCCAGGTATAACAATATCATTCATTGATAATTTGAGGACATACGGTATTTGAATCAATTCAGTGGGACCATATATATCAAACATTACTTTATCCCACACAATTCCATCCGCAACTGGTATAGCAGAAATGTTCACTGTGGACAAGTCTCTTCGAACCATATGAGACGAAAAATGCGGTTTTAACACAGTCTCCACGTGCTCAATGTCAGATCGATCAGGAAGAAAATGACCATGTATTATCAGAAAAAAAGTAACCACAAATCCCAACCATAATAAAATAGTCATCACGGCCAAAAACAGCCAAAAATAGTTCCAAGGAAAAACAAAATATGTTTGTTTAAGCCATCCCAGCAGCCGTCGTGGACCGTGGACAGAAGACATCGAGGATGAGAAGCCGGACCCATCATTATCAGCGTCGTTGAAGCAGCCAGAAGCAGTTCTAGCAAAAGGTGCAACTGTGAACGAAGAAGCAGATGGAGGCTCTCGCCATGGTACGCTATAAACCACATGTTCAGAAACGTCAGTAGAACGCACAGCAATTCGATCACAAGATTCCATATTAATCGCCGTCGGTGGAACAATCGCAAGATCATCATCCACCCTCCCCAAGCTCGGAGAGGAAACAGTGTCGGTGAAAAACACCTGCAGCGGGACTTCCTCCCCAGTAGTGAGAGGGATTCCGGAACTACTGGGTGTCCCTCTTGGTCTGCTGTGCAGAATCGGCCACATGTTGTAACTTGACATTATCAATGGAAACAAAGCGATTTCCTTTGGCCCCTCGCAGCGGCGGTAAAATCACAGTTCTCGTGCCGCTCACCCCCAACACAGGGACAGGTTCTCGATAAGAAGGACCAAATTCTTTTTTAACTGCGACCTTTTCACGCACTAGATACCCAATCCTGGGTATCCAACCAGTAGGTGTTACTGGCTCATCCTTAATTCCTGAGGAGGCAGCACTGGCAGAAGAGTTATCTTCACGGAATTGTTGTAAATCCTGCAAAACAGTGACACGATCATTTATGTCAAAGGGCGTATCTGCCGCCTCCACACCAGGACCATCTAGATCAGGAACATACATTTGTGTTCCAAACAGGCACTCATATGAAGTACGACCCCCCAGTGACCTTCTAGGCAAGTTATTAAGTGCTCTCTGTACGCCATATAGGTGGGCTAGCCAACCACGACCCGTACCTATAACTCTGGCCGTTAAGGACTGCTTTAAATCACGATTTAAACGCTCCACAACAGAATTTCCCTCGGGATGAAATGGAGACGAGAATTGGAGTTGGACCCCCAACGAAGCCATGGTGTCCCTGAATGCCTTGGAGGCAAAAGCAGGGCCCTGGTCCGAATGAAAAGCCGCAACTGCAAATATATCGACAAAGATGCGCAAATCTTTAATAACAGTTCAAGCGTCAGCCGAGCGTTGTGGCCATACCCATACAAATCTGGAGCACGAATCTACAGCAACCAATATATATTTGTATGCACTATCTGGTGTCAGCGGACCACAATGATCCAAGTACACACACTGTAATGGTTTATTGGAAATCAGAAGGGGCGTCTGCTGCGGGCGTCTAGCCGACGACGATTTAATTTGTTGACAAACGTCACAACAAAGGACATATTGCTCCGTCTCTTTATAGAGACCAGGCCACCAGTAACGAGCCTGTAAAAGTGAAATCGTGGCAGCCACCCCAGCATGTGCAGAAGCCACCCCCTCATGTGCTGCAGAAATCAATCGAGGTCTCTCAATCTTATTGGGAATTTCACGTACACCAATGCCTGGAATTGTAACAGTAGCATTCAGCGCACCATTCAAGCAGTAACTATATTTAGAAGGAAATCCTTTAGGAAAGGGCGTGCGAGCAGCCGTAGCCTTTATGGCAGCCGAAATTTCTGTGTCTGGTTTGAAACTCGAACGAGTCACTGCGGCCACAGTGGCGACAGCCACTGCCGATTTCGCGGCTTCATCAGCCAAAGTATTCCCAGCAACGTGTATTCCAACGCGCTGGTGTCCAAGTGTGTGCACAACATGGACATTAGGAAGCGTCTCCTTCAGATCCGCAACCTTACCCCACAACATTTTATGTTTAATGGTGTTGCCTTTAGAATCTCTGAACCCATTCATCTTCCAATAGTGTAAATATTCGTTGAAAGACTGCACACAGTAGTAGGAGTCACAGACCAGCAATGTTAAAAGTGCCGGATCCGCGTGCTCCAACGCTAACAATAGAGCTTTGAGCTCAGCCAGCTGTGCCGTGCAATCTCCCAAGGTTTTAGTATAAGTATGTCGGGGGCAGAACACTTCCCCCTCCATAGTGCCGCTCACCACCGCACATGCAGCAGAATACTGTTGTTTAGTCCCAACCGCTGGTTGCGCAGAGCCATCAGTATACATGACCACTTCATATTGGTCAATAGGCAACGTACCAGCAGGAACAGTGTATTCTATTTCGTATTGAAGAAATTCTTGAGTCTGCAGTTTAGGGTCAAATACATAATCTACATCAGTGGCTGTCAAAGACGTAGCCCATTGTATCCATCGCGGGTGTAAAGCTTTCGAATTAGGAACACTCGCTTTTGTAACAGCCTCTAAGGCCGGACCCGGGGAAACGACAACTATGCGTTGACCCTGGGCCAGCGGTCTTTCTTTAATAACAGCCATCTGTACTGCAGTGAGAATTTTCTCAGTTTGTGCAAAACGTTGCTCTGCAGCAGAATACAAGTGAGACTTGTATGCAATCGGGACTGTCTCCCCTTCATTAAAGGTGACATAAGTAAACCCAACAGCCCCAGGTATCACCCTGATCACTAAATGTGTCTTATTGTCCCGTGTGTGTAAGTGTTTAACTGCTAAGAGATCACTCTGTAATTCTCGCAGTATGTGTGTATGTTCAATCGTCCAAAATCTACTCGAAAAATTCGGGCGAATCAACTCGTATAAGGGTTTTATACGCGTTGCATAATCAGGAATGTAAGTTCTGCCAAAATTCAGAAACCCCAACAATGACTGGAGCTTCCGAACCGTATTAGGAGGCTGCAATAAAGCACATTTCACCAAAAAATGTGGCGCTAGGCTCTTGCCCTCACTCGACAACTCATATCCTAGGAAAATGACGCTGAGGAAGGCAATCTTTGATTTCTTAAAATTAAACTTATAGCCAATATCAGCAAATCCCACAACAATGCGCGATACGCGCCTTAGATGTTGCAGAATCTCATCATCTGTCAGATATATGTCATCAACATATGATAATGCTTCAGGGTCGAACTCATGCAGTATTTCAGGTACATGAGCCGAAAACAGTCCTGGGCTATTATACCCCTGAGGCAAACGACAAAAAATTTTATGAGAGCCAAACGCACTGAAACAGGTATAGTCCCGACTCTTGGGCGCTATATTCTGGCAGAAAAATCCATTCGAGATATCTAATGTTGTCTTGTATTTTTTACGCACTATATTATTCATAAGCGCTGCGCTGTGTGAATTCTGTATTGCATATGTGCGTGTATGACTATTCAAATGTCGGTAATCCACCACTATCCTATATGAATGGTCCGGTTTAGCAACCGGAAACAAGGGATTATTCATCGGCGAGACACAGGGCTCAATTACACCCTGATACTCCAATTATGTAAGAATTTTTCTAACCGATGCCCTAGCTTCAAATTTGATAGGATATTGCGGTTGTGGCTGAGGTTCGCCCTTTATCGGAATTACATGATAAGGTGATTGTCTGTCCCACCCCACATTATTTCTATACAAGGCGGGAGCTTGTGCTAGAGCCCATGATTTACTATAGGACTCCGCTAGTTCTTTCGGAACAAGTGGTGAGAAGGAAGGTGTAATAACCTCCTCCCCAACCGGACAGTCGCGAACAAAGTCAGGTGGCCAATCTTGTTCGGCCAGCAGAACATCATATGATTTCACCACATGGTCCCAAAAAATGGCGTTTATAATACGGTCAATGTCCCCTTCCAATCGCAGAGTCACTTCATATACTCTATCAGGATCAGAGACTCGCATATCCACCGTTTCGACTTGTATGAAGTCATCAGTTGCTTTCACCTCCCGATGCTCTAGAAGACACCGGCGAACTATTGTGACCTCTGCCGCGTAGTCTAACAGAGCTAACGCCCATGTCTTGTTCGTCAAGAGAACTCTCTTCTTGAGCGGCATGTCTAACTGAGACTGCTGCCACTTTCTTCTTTTTAAATTGCTGTTTTTGTTGCAGCGGTTTCTCTTCTTGTTTAATAGAAACTTCCGCTGAGCGTTGTGAATCCTGTCTCGGTTTCACGTACTCCGTCCTCCGCTCTGACCGCCCACCTCTCTCACTTCTCTTTTCCGACGAGTCCTGAAAGGAACGAGATTGGCGTGTATCAGTATATTGATATCTATCAGGCGTCTTCAAAGTATCCCTATTCCTGAGATTATACTTATTCTGTGGTGTCTCCGGTTGCGGAGACTGTCCACCATCTTTCTTAGGTGTTTGCTGTTTCTTTTCCCAGCGCTTTTTCGAACCTTCAGGTTGTTGCTGTTTAGCATTATCTTTATTATTTTTACCCTGTAACTGGGGTTTTTGTGGTCTAGCCCCTAGGCTATCACGACCAATACTAGAATATGTTTCCGCTATTATTCTCGGAAGCTCCCGCTCCTGATTAAGCAGCGGAACATCCCGAAGACGCATTCGCACTGCTAGTGCTACTGCCTCTCCTTTGAGATTACTCAAAATAATAGAAGAAACTGTGGCAAAATTGCCCAGCAACTGCATGCCCAAATCCAAGGCAGGGGCAGCCCCATATTCATCCTGAATCTGTTTAAGTACGTCCGGTAAATTAGCTAATGTCGGCGTACCGTGTGCCGTAGTGTAGAGCGCGGCAAATACCGTGCCCCAGGTATTACAAAGGTCCACCGGAGGAACCATCCCGTACGGCAAACACATCGTCAAAATTCTATGTTTATCCTGAGGTCCCGTATGGGGAAATACTGCTTCCAGCGTATTAATTTTTTGCGCCAGCCAAAATGGAGTCTCCTCTCTTTTAGCCGGCACTTTACCCATTACCGAGTGCACAGTGGCCGGATTAATACCCGGAACCACAGCCTGTGGGTGCGCTGGAGCAGCACGCGCTGCATTCGTATTTAGTGTCTGCATGACAAACTGAACTAATCGTCTATATGTAGCCGTTAATTCTGTATATAAACGACGAACTTCAACCACTGCCAATTGAGCAACCGCAGGATGTCGTGTATATGTAGCCAATAAAGGCCAGGTAGGACCATCATTACTCAGTGGACCTAACCTAACTTGTGCTACTGTGTGTGGGAGGGCGCCATCAAGCCAATTATGGTGTTCTTGATAGGATAGAGGTATTTCTAAATAAGTGTAAGCCCTGTACTGTCCAGGGACATTCGCAACTGTGTATTCGTGAAAAGTATTTGTTCCCCCATCCACTGCTGGAAATCCGACCCAACAATAAAAAAGTTCAGTTCTATAGGCTGCATGGGCGTCCACCACAAAAGTGACTGGACCCCCCTGGACTGTCAGTCCATGTGTCAACAGATGTCCTGTGAGCGGGTGACGCATATTAATTGCTATATTCACTACATTAAGATTCGCCATTTTTTATAAAAAATAGCTTCAGGTCAGAGAAGGCACACCAATATCGGGGTTTTCCTTTTCAAAGTTCAAGCTTGAACAACCAACCACTAAGCAACAGGAAGCACCTATGCCGTGGCGGCGGAAACCCTCAGCCCCACGGACGTCTCCGTATACGGAACCGAGGAGTCAAAATATATATGAGACCAAGAGAGTCAGTCGGACCTAATCATTAGAGCCAGACCAAACGTTGGCGGCGCCATGTCGCGTGGGCTCTCATTATTCTAAATGAGACTACTGGATTTCTAGGTAGCAGGATCTATAACGGTGTGGGGGACTGAGTCTGACCCACGTGTAAAGAACTCTGTCACCCTAAATCCGGTTTTTGCTCCGGCTAACTAGCAGTGCCTCATTTCTCCCATGTGGAAGGAATGATTTGGCAGCCGAGCGCATGACATCTTTGGAACTTCTCAGGGAAGTCGTGGTTACTCAGATCCAAACTAACTCTCTTATTTCCAATATGATCTCATATACAAATGACTAAGACAGTATAAGTTTTATATAATGTTTTAATAAAACGACTGTATTTTAGATATTAAGGCGTGAGCCGCAATAACCAGAACGATACAACACAGTAGGATTGTAATAGTTACCAGGAGAGTAAAACATAAAAACAAAGCTATCATATTGTCAAACAGTTTCTACTCTCCCTCTGCTTGTTCTATCTAGAGCACAGCATGTTAAGCTTCTAGCTTGCCTATTAGAATCACTGTGGAGACATCAGCTCTCATACCTGAGCAAAGACCTGTGATCTTGGTTCAGCATCTGCAACGAGGCAGTCAGCGTCAAGTTGTGGTTCCCTGGTCGGAATCTCCCTCTTGCGTGTATTGGGACAAGGAAGTGATTTTATAACTAACATGTCATCGTGATCACAAAATGTCCCTACGCAGGAATGCCAAGTCTAAACTCTTATCACGTCTATCGGCAATGTACCAGACTGTATCCTTGACTCAAGCACAGAGTAAATATGTTATGGAGAACTCCAGTGCTGAAGTAGGCAAAACAGTGTGATATGAATAAAAAACAGCACCGTAGAACTGGCTATTTGAAAAATAACAGTACGAAGCCTAATAAAAAGCATGTAGAGCAAAGTGCACAGAGGCTCTAAGCTGTCAGCAAATGAACAAAATATATTCAGGGGAAAGTGCACAAAGGCCTAAAGACTGAAGCTAAAGCGCAATGAATACGTAAAACTAACCACACTACACTACCGTCTGTGACGCCCAACAGGATCTTCGTGCTACAGTGACGACCATCTGCAGCACTCGGCCTACTCAGATAAATGTTGCTACAACATAGTAGTGTATTACTGCTTCATGCTTAATTCTAAGGTGCAGAACTTGTTGAGATGCGCGAAAACCACACCTGGTAAATACCGCTGTCATTCTTTGTGTATATGTAGCATGAGCTGTGTAATTGACGGCAATAAAAGCCACTCATGATTAGGCCTTAAATGTGTGCAAAAACACATTTTAGGAATATGTGAGTATGTTTAAGAAGGTTCTAACGTGACATAACAGACTATTAATAAGGAATCTCGCTCGCCTCTTGACTCGGTGCCTCTGCCTTCTTCAGCTTAAAAACAAATGGCGTTTGCCAGGGTGACTCGTCCTCTCTTTCATTACATTGAGCAAGGCAAGACCTTGTCCTGAGCTAGACAACATTTATTAATATTGTCAAAGAACTCAGCAAGCAACGTACTCTCTGCCAAGACAGAGCCATGACGGATGCAGTCGAGACAGAGTGCCCGGTTTGCAAAGAAAAATCAGAGGCATGGCTTGTTAATGGGCCTCCAAAGCACCCTATGCAAAGTTCAAGCACGTAGCAGGTGCAGTCATGTTTGTCTCTTTGAAGAAAGACTCGGATTCTGTAATAAAGTGTGTACTTCTTTCAGCAACTGATTTTTTTCGGTACCCACTCAGACGTTCCTGTTTATTAATATTCATTTGGGCGCCGTGCTCTTTCCGCGTCTAAGTAAATTCCACGCGTTTTTTTGTTTGCATTTAGATTATCCTAACCCCGTTCCATCACAGTCTCCTTGCTTCAGTATGCATTCCTTCATCTCGAGGCGGTGTTTGCTTTCCATCTCTTTCATATAAATGACTTGTTTATTGCAGTAGGGGTTCCGGCTTGCAATGTCCTCGGAGCAGGCTTTGCGTGGGTTCATGAATAATAATTTTGGACCAAGCAAGTGATTGGCTCTGACTGTGAATCATGTTCAGCACCAGCACTTGGACAACAATTACTGAGAGATGCATAACATGCAGGAGACGTCTCAATCCTGAATTATGCCTAGGAACATCTATTTACCTCACTAATGGACAATTTGCGGCAAACGTTCGGACAGGAGTTCACATTATTTTGTGTTCTTTGCTTAACACCCTTCCACCGCAACCTCTTCCTAGCAACGCTTCCCTTGGGCATTATCTGCTATTTTGTAGATAGAACTGGGTTCCGTTGCGCAGCTCGGGACTGATACTGAACACGGAAAAATATATAATGGGTTTCCTGCAGGACAAATCACCTCCGGGTGCCACAAGCACAACAAAACAAATCGAAAAACCCGTGATTATTTCGAAAGGAACTTTAATATTTCAAATGCTGTAAAATAAAACAGCCTTTTGTTTCACAGTTTTGTTGCTCTTTATCCTCTCCTGTTTTAGCGTGTCTTTTGAGAGAGATCATTTTTTATTAATAAATTAGTGGCATAGACATCAGCATATGGTGACGAACTAACCTACATTTAAAGGCCTCACAAGTTGTAAAATGTGCACTTTTGAAATATGGTGAACCATGTGGCCACCATTCGTATTGTGCATCACGTTTTAACACAAGAGTTTTGCATATTATTAAATAAAAGAATTAAAGTGAGCTAATGTTAAAGAATTTTTTAATAAATTGGAAGAATTGACAGCAATAAATGAATATGAATTACTTATAATTATATTTGAATTAAATGGATTTCATTATTATGAGTTACATGTGCACAGAAATATAAATGCACGTTTAAAATTAGCTTTAACGTGTTGCAACTAATGTTTGCAATTAAATAATTTGCATTGCATATATGAATTGTAAGGTGTCCAATAAGTTTATTTATTTTTGTATTAATGTATATTTAGGTTTTCTGAGATTGACTAGTTCTGAAGAGATTATGAAGCAGTCATGGAAAATCACTTGTTTATTCTGCCCCTTCTGACCTGAATTATTTTCCCTAGGCTACTAATGTGAGCTTGAATGTCCTATTGTATTGAAGGCAAGCAACATGTTTTAGAATAAAAATGTAACATTATTTGTTCTAGCTATGGAGCATGACAGGAAACTTACTTGTGAAATGTTTAGTTTATTGTGTGTGGTGAGAAAGGATCTGAAGTAACAAATAATTAGAGAATGTAATATTTTGTCAAACATATGTGAAGTATTGGGGTAAAACAATGAACTTTCACTAAGAAGATTCTGAAAAGTTGCAAATTTGGTGGCACCACCGCTAGCCATTGGATTCTGAATCTGGCGTCCGAAATGCGCCTACCTGAAGGACCATTCAAAAGGATTTTGGTTATTTTTAATACTTGAGAAACTTTGATTTTCCGGGGCAGTTCTTTAGTCAGTCTGTCTTGAGTCAGTCTTCAATAGTTTTCGCTCCTGTATATGTAATAAATTGCCCTAGTTCGATGTTTTCCAAATTATTTTTGTCTTTCTTTTATTTTTTCTTTTGCCCGCATGTGTTCACCTGTTCCTACACATTCAAGTCCAAATTTGTGTTAGTGATAGGGATAGCCCAGCTCTGAAACCTGAAATCTAAAATTGAATGTTAAACTGTATTTTACTGATTTACTGTCACCATCGTCTGCTTTGATTTCTAACAATAATATGCGTGTCATGGTGGTGTTAATCTACATTATTCTTTTGGAGTATTTAACAGTATTGATATTTAGCAGGTTAAGTCTTTTCAGCCATTTTGGTCAGCTTATGGTTTTTATATTTGTTTATAATTTAGTTTTGCACACCTTATATGTAACATTGATTTTGGGATTGTAATAAAGCTTTGAAACTTTATTCGGTTTGGAGTTTGATTTAGTGTTAAATTATCAATGGTGTCTAGAATTGTTTATTGTAAAATGTCAATAATTTGTGATTGAATGATTCTGGCTACTACACTCTTCGCCAAGTCCAAAGATCTAGCCGACTTCGACGGGTGAGATTGTCATTGGTGCCTCACCTGTGCACCGGCAGTTGTTGAACCAGAATCGGGGAGTTCTTCCTGCACCGTTGCGTGTTTTAACTGGAGACCATGCTGTCTGTCTGCCGATATATTGATGGATATATATATATATATACACACATATATAAAATACCTAAAACCTCAAGAAACTAAGTTGCTTTCCCCACAAAGCACAGTGTTGGCATCAATGATGTAATTTTAGTTGTCATCAGTTATGACATCTATGATGTCATAAAACATGTCATGAGTTATAATTTCTTGAGTTAACTATAACTGCAGAATTTCATTTTTTTCAATTTAAAATGTTACATTTAAAGTAACACTACCTCCTCAGCTTTCTAACTTCATCCCATTCCTTACTAAGGAAGTGAATGAGCACAATCACTCTGTTGGACTTTTGCTTATGCAGGGTCATCCCCAGTCTTTTTGCCTCCTGCCTCCTATTTTTTTTCTGACCTGTCGCTGTTGGCTTTTGAACTCTGAGCACTTTCCCACTGCTAACCAGTGCTAAAGTGCATATGCTCTCTGTGTGAAATTGTATGTGATTGGTTTATCCATGATTGGCATATTTGATTTACTAGTAAGTCCCTAGTAAGGTGCACTAGAGGTGCCAGGGCCTGTAAATCAAATGCTACTAGTGGGCCTGCAGCACTGGTTGTGCCACCCACATAAGTAGCTCTGTAATCATGTCTCAGACCTGCCACTGCAGTGTCTGTGTGTGTATTTTTGCACTGTAAATTCGACTTGGCAAGTGTACCCACTTGCCAGGCCTAAACCTTCCCTTTTCTTACATGTAAGGCACCCCTAAGGTAGGCCCTAGGTAGCCCCAAGGGCAGGGTGCAGTGTATTGATAAGGTAGGACATATAGTAATGTGGTTTATATGTCCTGACAGTGAAATACTGCTAAATTCGTTCTTCACTGTTGCAAGGACTGTCTCTCTCATAGGATAATATGGGGGCTACCTTTAAATATGATTAAAGCGTAGATTCCCCTAGAGAGTAGATGTACATGTGGAGTTTGGGGTCCCTGAACTCACAATTTAAAAATACATCTTTTAGTAAAGTTGATTTTAAGATTGTGCGTTTGAAAATGCCACTTTTAGAAAGTGAGCATTTTCTTGCTTAAACCATTCTGTGACTCTGCCTTGTTTGTGGATTCCCTGTCTGGGTCAGTTTGACAGTTGGGTTGTTTTTCACCTCACACCAGACAGTGACACAAAGGGAGCTGGGGTGTAACCTGCATTTCCTGATTAGCCATCTCTGCTAGGAGGGAGGGGTGGAGTGGTCACTCTCATCTGAAAGGACTGTGCCTGCCTCTAACAATGCCGGCTCCAACCCCCTGGTGTGTGTCTGAGGCCTTGCCTGGGCAAGGCAGGATTTCACAAGTAGGTGTGAGTCCCCTTTGAAGAAAGGTGACTTCAAAGACTAAAATGGGTATAAGAAGGGCACCCAAATCTACAGACTTGAGAAACACTTCTGGAATCAAGAGGAACCTCTGCCTGGAGAAGAGCTGAATAGCTGAGGAAGAAAAGCTGCCCTGCCTGTGACTGTGCTTTGTGGAGCTATCCTGCAGTTGCTGCTTCTGCCAGAGTAAGAGGGCAAAGACTGGACTTTGTGTGCCTTCCATCTTGAGAAGAAATCTCCAAGGGCTTGATCTAGAGCTTGCCTCCTGTTGTTTGAAGTCTCAGGGACAGCAAAGACTTCTCTCTGCCAGCACCTGGAGTCTCTGGAGAGACTCCTACTCTGCCCTGTGGTGCCCATCCAGTTCCTGGGACCCTGAAAGGAGAAGCTGGCAGCCTAAAGACAAGAAAATCCACGCACAGAGCGCCGTGCGGGGAAAAGATCGACGCGAATCCGATCGGCGGCTGAAAAACGACGCGCCGCCAGCTCCGCGGCTGAAAAACGACGCTCGCAGGAAACGCGACCGAAGAATCGACGCACAGAGCAGGAGAAACGACGCGCAGCATCGCTGACGGAGGCTGGGAGATCGCAACCTGCGCGGCTGGATCGTCAACTCATCGTGCGGCTGGATTTTTTGACTCGAGTACCGCCGTGCGGAGTTATTTTCGACGCAGGCCCGCCCGTGCGGGGTTATTTTTGACGCACACCAGGTACATTTTCACTCTAGCAGCGCTAGTGTGTTTTTAAAACTACTTAAAGACTCTTTTTGATTTTTAATTAATAACTTGACTTGTGTATGGTGGATTTTTGTCGTTTTGGTCTTGTTTTGTTTGGATAAATATTTCCTATTTTTCTAAACCTGTGTTGTGTCATTTTGTAGTGTTTTCATTGAGTTACTGTGTGTGTTGGTACAAATACTTTACGCCTAGCACTCTGAGGTTAAGCCTACTGCTCTGCCAAGCTACCAAGGGGGGTAAACAGGGGTTAGCTGAGGGTGATTCTCTTTTACCCTGACTAGAGTGAGGGTCTTTGCTTGAACAGGGGGTAACCTGACTGTCAACCAAGGACCCCATTTCTAACATTGGTGATCAGCGGTTGGGATTTGGACTTGTATTTGTACTTGACATACAGTGATTAAGTGTACACTACTGTTTTGATCTCAGACCACTACGTGACCACATACTACTTGTTTGGTGATCTTTTGCTTTTTCTCTTAAGGACTCCTTTTTGTTCTACTTCCATGATTTTGCTGATCCCTTGACTGATTCTTTTTACTTCATTGGGAACTTATTTTCTGCCTTTGGAACTTTGCACTTGTGACCATCATGTCTCAATCTGGAGATGCAACAGCTGGAGCTGTGTTTGAAATGGAGAAACTGAAGGAGTACTCAGTTGCTCAATTGAAACAGTTCCTTAAAGATCTTGACTGTCCCACTAAGAGCTCCACCAGGGAGGGGGAGCTGCAAAAGGCACAGAGGGCCGGGGTGACAATCAAGAAGGCTGGAGGGCACACAGAGGAGGAGAATGTGGGTGGGGAAGTGCAGAGGATACACAGTGGTGTAGTGGAGGTACCTGTTACGCCTGGGGGGAGGGTCCCCAGGAGGGGTAGCAGGGTGTCGTCTAAGGGTCTGACTCTTAAAGATGTGCAGGACAGACAGGCAGAAAGGGTTCGCCGGTTGGAGGCAGAAAAGTTGAGGATGCAAAGGGAGTATGACAAGTGGGAAAGGGACTTCGAGATACAAAAGATGATTTATGCTTACAAGCTTAAATTGAAACCGCTGGAAGTCATGAGGGCTGAATCCAGCTGGAATGGTGGCAGCAACAATTTTATATCTAGTGCTGCTGAAGAAATGCACATGCCCAGAGATGTGGTGCCCTACTTGAAGGAGGGAGTTAACACACACCAGGAGGTTCAGGGGTATGAGGTAGCTCCAGTGATGCACAGGGTCCCTGAGGTGGATTGGGGAACTGGCATTGGGAGTCATATTCCTACTGGTGGGAAGGACACTCTACTGACTCTAGGTGAGAGTGACAGGGAGAGGGGTTCCCCCCAGGTAGAAGTCCTGGTTATGGAGTGTGAAAACATCCCAGAAGAGTGTGGGTTGAGTGTCAGGGACAGTCAGGTACTGTCTCACCAGTCTCAGGAGGGTGATGTGGGGTGCTTTTCCAAAGCAGAGTCACTGGATGGTTGGGTGAAGGGTACTTTGGTTAATTCATGTAAGGGGCTGAGTGATGTAACTGCTGGAGAGCATATGTCTAGTCCTTATTTTCCAGAGCTACGCCAACACCAGGTGGAGTGTGAGTTCTCTGACCCCAGGAAGCTTACAATGGAGGCAGACCTCTTGGTGAGTACCAGAGAGTCTGAAGAGGCATTTGGGGGTGCCCCTGAGAGGAGTGGTCTAGGTATTTCCCAACCAGGTGAGGTAGGGAAGGATTGTAGTGTCCCAGGTAGGTCCCAGTGTAGTGGGATGGGTGAGGGACCCCATGTCCAGTCTCTGAGGAGAGGGAATGGGGATGGGCTGAGGTCCAAGGTGCCCGAGATCCGGTCCCAGGTCCTGGAGGGTTCCATGAGGGAACACCAGGAGGGGAGCCTAGCCTGTACCATAGGGCCATCTGTTGAGGGAGACCCCACAGTGTCAGGAGAACTTGGGGGGGCGGCTGTAGCCAGCGTCCCACCATTTCTGGTGTCTGGCAGTACCACTCCTAGTGAGGGGGTGCAGAAGTCCAGACAGAGGGTTGAGAGGGGGTTGCGGACCCCAGTGGAGAACCTGGAGGGTCAGGGGTCAGCTCTGAGAGCAGAGCCCCCCAGGAATGACCTTGGTAAGACCATTTCTGGGTTGGGGGGAATCCAGACTCTGTCAGATGGGCAGAGGTCAGGAGACCTGCACCAGCCAGACTCTTGTGTGGCCCTTGGGGACAGTGTGTCCCTTGAGGGGGGTAAGTGTGCCCCCCTGGAAGTCCTGGTGTGCCAGGCAGTGGTTCAACTGCAGGGTGGTGACTCTGGGTTGAATGATCAGGTTCAGGGGGTAAACTCTGACCTGATGGGGGGTAAGTGTGCTCCCAAGGAAGTCCTGGTGCGCCAGGCAGTGGTTCAACCGCAGGGTGGTGACCCTGGGTTGGATGACCAGGTTCAGAGGGTAAACTCTGACCTGGTGGGGGGTAGGTATGCCCCCCAGGAAGTCCTGGGTTGCCAGGCAGTGGTCCAGTCTGTGGGTACAGACCCTGGACTGGAGGATCAGGTGCAGGGGGTAAACCCTGACCTGAAGGGGTGGGCGGTTTGCCCAATCACCCCCCCTGGTGTGACTTCAAGGGGTACTCTCCCTGAGGGGGGGGTGCAGAACCCTGAGAGTAGGGGCAGGGGAGAAAGAGCCTCACCCCTGGCCCCAGTGGAATCTAAGGGTACAGACCCTGGATTGGAAGGCCAGGTTCAGGGTGTCCCCCCTGACCTGGAGGAAGGGGCTACTGCTAACAGTGCCCATCCCATGTTGTCCTCTGAGGGGGCCACTCCTAGTTGGGGGGTGCAGGACCCCAGAAGGGAGGGCAGGGGGAGGGAAGCCTCACCCCTGGCCCTGGTCCAACCTGAAGGTACAGACCCCAGGTTGGCGGACCAGTTGCAGGTTAACAGCCCTGCACTGGTGGAAGAATTGTGCAGGACTGCTTCTACAAGCACCCTGACAGTTTTTGACTCTGGGGGTGCCGCTTCTGCAGGGAGGGTACTGAGCCCCAGAGGGGAGGACCAGGGTCAGGTTGTCATCCCTGACCTGGTGGAAGAGAGAGTGGTCAAAGGATGCCAGGCACCTGGGGCTACCGACCCCCACTCTCCGCAGTCACAGTGGTTGGAGAGGCCTGAGGTCGGGCTCTCATCCCTGACAGTTGTCCGGGGCCACCGTGGCTTGCTGTCCTGGTGGACAGAGTTGCCCCTGGGGGGGGGACGAGAGTCACACCCCGGGGGTGGAGTGGGCAACACCACTGTGTTGGCCCTGGTGGTACTATCTGCCCATTGCAATTCATCTGTGAGCAAAGTAAAGTTAGGTGCTGCACAGATGGTGTCTGTAGATGTGGAGAAGGGTTCACCCTGGGTTAGCTTAGTGGGCCCTGAGAGTATGGACAGAGGGAACCAACTGGAGTCAGGAAGGCGTAGAACTGGAACATGCCCCTGCTGTTGTGGGCCTGGGTCCTTGTTCTATCGCCCCAATCAGGGAAGTACATCAAGGTATTGATTGTTCTCCCCTGGCTTTAGGCTGGTAGGGGGTCGTGTTGGACTTTTGCTTATGCAGGGTCATCCCCAGTCTTTTTGCCTCCTGCCTCCTATTTTTTTTCTGACCTGTCGCTGTTGGCTTTTGAACTCTGAGCACTTTCCCACTGCTAACCAGTGCTAAAGTGCATATGCTCTCTGTGTGAAATTGTATGTGATTGGTTTATCCATGATTGGCATATTTGATTTACTAGTAAGTCCCTAGTAAGGTGCACTAGAGGTGCCAGGGCCTGTAAATCAAATGCTACTAGTGGGCCTGCAGCACTGGTTGTGCCACCCACATAAGTAGCTCTGTAATCATGTCTCAGACCTGCCACTGCAGTGTCTGTGTGTGTATTTTTGCACTGTAAATTCGACTTGGCAAGTGTACCCACTTGCCAGGCCTAAACCTTCCCTTTTCTTACATGTAAGGCACCCCTAAGGTAGGCCCTAGGTAGCCCCAAGGGCAGGGTGCAGTGTATTGATAAGGTAGGACATATAGTAATGTGGTTTATATGTCCTGACAGTGAAATACTGCTAAATTCGTTCTTCACTGTTGCAAGGACTGTCTCTCTCATAGGATAATATGGGGGCTACCTTTAAATATGATTAAAGCGTAGATTCCCCTAGAGAGTAGATGTACATGTGGAGTTTGGGGTCCCTGAACTCACAATTTAAAAATACATCTTTTAGTAAAGTTGATTTTAAGATTGTGCGTTTGAAAATGCCACTTTTAGAAAGTGAGCATTTTCTTGCTTAAACCATTCTGTGACTCTGCCTTGTTTGTGGATTCCCTGTCTGGGTCAGTTTGACAGTTGGGTTGTTTTTCACCTCACACCAGACAGTGACACAAAGGGAGCTGGGGTGTAACCTGCATTTCCTGATTAGCCATCTCTGCTAGGAGGGAGGGGTGGAGTGGTCACTCTCATCTGAAAGGACTGTGCCTGCCTCTAACAATGCCGGCTCCAACCCCCTGGTGTGTGTCTGAGGCCTTGCCTGGGCAAGGCAGGATTTCACAAGTAGGTGTGAGTCCCCTTTGAAGAAAGGTGACTTCAAAGACTAAAATGGGTATAAGAAGGGCACCCAAATCTACAGACTTGAGAAACACTTCTGGAATCAAGAGGAACCTCTGCCTGGAGAAGAGCTGAATAGCTGAGGAAGAAAAGCTGCCCTGCCTGTGACTGTGCTTTGTGGAGCTATCCTGCAGTTGCTGCTTCTGCCAGAGTAAGAGGGCAAAGACTGGACTTTGTGTGCCTTCCATCTTGAGAAGAAATCTCCAAGGGCTTGATCTAGAGCTTGCCTCCTGTTGTTTGAAGTCTCAGGGACAGCAAAGACTTCTCTCTGCCAGCACCTGGAGTCTCTGGAGAGACTCCTACTCTGCCCTGTGGTGCCCATCCAGTTCCTGGGACCCTGAAAGGAGAAGCTGGCAGCCTAAAGACAAGAAAATCCACGCACAGAGCGCCGTGCGGGGAAAAGATCGACGCGAATCCGATCGGCGGCTGAAAAACGACGCGCCGCCAGCTCCGCGGCTGAAAAACGACGCTCGCAGGAAACGCGACCGAAGAATCGACGCACAGAGCAGGAGAAACGACGCGCAGCATCGCTGACGGAGGCTGGGAGATCGCAACCTGCGCGGCTGGATCGTCAACTCATCGTGCGGCTGGATTTTTTGACTCGAGTACCGCCGTGCGGAGTTATTTTCGACGCAGGCCCGCCCGTGCGGGGTTATTTTTGACGCACACCAGGTACATTTTCACTCTAGCAGCGCTAGTGTGTTTTTAAAACTACTTAAAGACTCTTTTTGATTTTTAATTAATAACTTGACTTGTGTATGGTGGATTTTTGTCGTTTTGGTCTTGTTTTGTTTGGATAAATATTTCCTATTTTTCTAAACCTGTGTTGTGTCATTTTGTAGTGTTTTCATTGAGTTACTGTGTGTGTTGGTACAAATACTTTACGCCTAGCACTCTGAGGTTAAGCCTACTGCTCTGCCAAGCTACCAAGGGGGGTAAACAGGGGTTAGCTGAGGGTGATTCTCTTTTACCCTGACTAGAGTGAGGGTCTTTGCTTGAACAGGGGGTAACCTGACTGTCAACCAAGGACCCCATTTCTAACACACTCCATTCGTAAATAATGTGATAAGTAAGGAATACTGAAGATTACTGGTAAGTAATTCAGGTCTTACCTTCTCATCTTCCTAACCTCATCCCATTCCTTACTAATAGAGTGATTGTAACCATTTACTCCATTAGCAAGGAACTTGCTGAGTAAGGTAGAATTACAATAATGAAGATTACAGGTAAGTAATCTAGACATTTTCTAATTGTTTTAAAAAATATGTAAAGTAAGATATTATAATCACACCTACCTATGGCATCACTTTAATCTTTGTTTTTTTTCAGTGAAATTCTAGGGTTCTCTTCTGACATAAAGTAAAAGTTTAGTACAATATTTATCTATGCCAAAGTGAGGTTGGTCATTGTCACTAATTTTCAGCCTAAAGCTTCTAGTAGTCTTTTCAGAGTTAATCCCCAACTGTTCCTGGTAGCCTGATAGCCCCGAACAAGGAGGTGTGAATTGTGTGAAAGGCTCCTAGAAAAGGTAACAGAAGGGCTTTGGGTGGGAGGAGGTGTGACCACCTCCTAACAAGACAGCATAGGGCTGTGCCCACCAACACCAAGGGGCATCCCCTGTCACAGGCAGATATCACTCACACTCATTTCTCTAGACACAGCTCAGGAGAGTGCCCGGAGCTCTGCCCAGGGGAAGAAAGGTACTGCCATGTTAGAGTTTGGAGGAGCAGTGAACTGTGGGACTGTGAGTAATAAACACCCAGGAAGTGATGTCAAAGTGGGTAGGATTGCCCCTGTGAAATTTTTCACTGTTGATCAGAGAATCTCCCCCACTCACAAGGTAGTGTCAGGTACACATGTGGTTCTCCTGGGTACCTTCTTCAGAAAACCACAGGACCCATGCAGTACAGAAGACCTGCACCGACTTGTGAAGCTGTAGAGAGAAACCCCAAGGGTTGCACCTGTTTCCCCTTGTACCCAGGACCAAGAAGTGGACTCCAAGGGTCAGGTGGGTGACCCTCTGTTAAGCTACAGGACCACAAAATATGCAACAAGTCAAATTTATCCAAACGCCCAGTTGACCAGTACTAGCTGGATTTGCCCTGGACCCAGCTGTTGGCTTCCGGGAGAGTGAGTCCTAACCCTCAAGTGGTACCCACAAAGTACTGAACCCTTGGCTAGTATTAGAGTGCAATTCTCTGACCCTCAAAGATGCAAAACTTGACACTTTTAAAAATCATATTTTATTGATTTTCAAGAAATACATGAAACCCCAACTAGAGGGAGTACCAGTTAAGGATTAATACACCAAGATAACAGTCAGCAGAGACACAATAATAATAACCTGAAACCTGCTTTCCCCGTCTTCCAACCCACCTCCCTCTGCACCCTCTGAGTCGGACATTTTCTGCTATGCAAGAGTACCCCAGAAGTTTCCATATGGAGCCCATCTATTGGGCACAGCTTCTAATGGTCACTTCTGATTTAATATTCAATGTGTATGTACTGGAATGTGGGGTCAGGAATAAATGATAGAATGTAGTAATTACCAATTCAAGATCTACCAAGGGGTTGCAGTACCAGTGTTCAGGAGGGGGTGAGTATGAGAGTACTACAGTGGGAGCCTTTGACTATTTCATTTGCAGTCGACTATCACTTCCCATGCCCTGGCGTTGTATAATTCACCAATGCCTCATCACGCCTCCCTCAATAATAGTGATCCCTCACAATTCTCCCATTTCTCTAGTTTTCGGCACCATGTTACCATTGGAGACCAGGACTGAAACTGAAGTCCCAGCCATTGACATACAATTGTCAGGCAGATTCAACTTGCCCGCTTCCTTGCTCAAAGGATTTTGACTTCCACAAAAGTTTCTAAGTTTCATTGTAGAGGGACTTCACTGAAATCAACGCTAAATAGGATCTGACCCCCAGCAGGACCGTGCTGGGTACAAATTCTTGATGTTGCCCACTCAGAGCTTTCCAAGCGTCAGTGCTTACAGTCAGGCTTAACTTTTGAGCTGGACCCGATCTAGCACGACCAGATAAAAGCAATTGGTGCTTTTAGCTTTTAAGCGCTTTTTTGAGTTAAAACATCTGAAATTCATATCCATGGTTACATACATACAGTTTCAGAAGTTTTCAATGTCTGTTTGTTCATTAAATTTTACTCTATTGTTATAAATCGGAATTTCATATTGTGTTATGTCTTCTACTTTTTAACTGTTTTGGTACCAATAAATGCTTTACACATTTCTCCTAAGTTCAGCCTGTCTGCGCTGTGCTACAGCTACCAAGTGTTGAGGTCAGATTTAAAAAGGCAGGAAATGTGCTGTATCTACCCTTTTCTTTTGACAGACTTGCATCACTGCCTTGCATCAAAAGTTTGTAAATATGGCCCAAACCTTTTAGTTTAAATGAAGTTTTCCTACAAAAATATTCTCCCACCCCCCCTCTAAATTCCTTATTCCATTCACTTGCCTGCTCACAACTAGTCCTTCGGTTGTGGTAACAGATGCAGTTGCCTCCCTGGGTGGAGTGTAGGAAACCTCCATTCTTCTTCTTCTACTTCCTTCCTGCTACTACTGGGATTCTTCTTGTCACCATTGTCATGCTGCCTCCTTCCTCAGCACGATAATTGTCTCCAGAATTTTTGCCATCTCTTGAATGGAGTGCTCAGCCTCTCCTTTTCATTACATTGGCTGTTTTTTCCAATTCCCCCTTCTGCTTGTCTAAAATCCTTTGGCCTCTCCTTTTCATTACATTGGCTGTTTTTTCCAGTTCCCCCTTCTGCTAGTCTAAAGTCCTTTGGCCTCATCTGCACTTGTTTTTGAGCATCTCTGTGATGACTCCAGTGCTTCATGTTTTCCTCACTGTTAGAATATATTTTTTTACTTCTGCACTATCTCCCTCCAGCCTCTATGTAGTTCCTTTTTATCTCTTTTTCCATTTTTCATCTTTGCTGCTTTTTATAGTGTAAAGGGAGCAGCAGCGGATGGATGAGCAGGACATAAGCATGATTTCAGTCCAGCCACAATGGCATGGAAGTTCAATGTTCCAAGACAGTCACCCTGGTCAAACATTTTATCTTCAGACTTAGAGCCCGATTTAGATATTAGGGAAGGGGGAACTCCATAGCAATGACAATGGAGTTCCCTCTTCCCCAACACAGTGTTCTTCCCATTCGATTTAAATGTGGATGGACCATAACTTTAGCTAAAGTGGTGATTACTCAATCACCGCAGTATCCAAACTTCCCTGACAGCCTGACAGAGTAAGGGCTTCCAGAGAATTGGCTATAGGTCCTTCCGGCCAATTAGGATGGGTGGACAAATAGTTGATTTTTTATTGTCCGTCACCGCCAGGCAAATCCTGGTGGTAAGGAACAGTAAAAAACAAAGTCAGTGACCATGATGTAAAATAAATCAAGCCTATCTTTCTCTTCTAGTGTTGCTGTCCTTCTTTGGCACCAGTGGGAATGGATTTAGCAGCCTCTTCAGCTGTCCAAAGAGCTTGATGTGGGAATGTTGATACGGTCTAGCCCTTTTCACCCCAAGGTGGTGGAAAAAGCTGAGCATGCAGAGCTTTTTTGTTCAGCATATCAAGGTATTCGAAGGAAGTAGATTGTAACAGTCTGCAATAACCTGGGTTTTATGAATTATACGATTGTGTACAGGATGCTAAAAAGCAACACTAGACAAGTTGTATTCACTGTTATCCAGTTCCTGATATACGAGTGGAGGGTTAGAAAAAAAGGGCTGTTTAGCTGAAGGCTTGGGTTTTATTTCTGTTGTTATTTCATCATATTAAACTGTAGTTTTATTGTGTTATTTTTTAATGTACAAACTGGATCCTTAAAACATGCATTTTGCCTGAGTTGTATGAAGGCTCATATGAATTGGAAAATTATACCAAAACTATTTTATGGTCTTATTCATTTTAAAGTATTGCCTTTTTATATGCTCTTTTATGGCCATTGAGCTGATACAAAGATTTTTGATGATGATGATACAGACTAGCTTTGGAGAAGTCAGCATCAAGGCAGAAGTATGGAAAAATGAAGACATAGGCTGGAATATGGCTGGCCTTCCTGCATTGTGTAGTGACTGCAAAGGACAAGAATTAAGAGCTGAGAGAAAGGGTCTGACCCACAACTGCTGAGCTCTAGAGAAGCAGGAAGAGAGACGGGAGAGACACGCTCCAGAAACCTTGTAGGACTTCCTGACACTCTTATGCTGTGAGGAGGACTACAAGGACCATAAGCTTTCGTTGGAAGGGGGGGAGGAGCAATAAGTCCCCCATTGGCCCATTGATGCTATAAAGCATGAGTCTTCCACCCACTGCATCTGGGTTTGGGTCTAGAGCAAGAAATGCGTCCCACACAGCCCTCCCAGGATTTGCTAAGGAGACTTAATCAACCTAGTCCAGTAAAATGGATTTGGAGGGAGACTGTAGTCCAGGATGTTGTGATGCCCTGTGACTGTGACTTCCCCTACATAAATTCCTGTTATGGAACATAGATGGACTATGTAGTAAACTGGTAGATCCAGCTTGGATTGATTTTATTCACTGTTTCCAGGTCTGTTGTTTCCACAAGATGTGGGCAGCTCGGCCTATCCATGGATCAGGGTTTAGAACCTTTGATAGTAATGCTCTCCCTTCAACTATGTGCCGTGCATCAAGTTCCCTTGCCATATGGGTTAATATCACAGTTATTCATGTAATCAAGGAGATATGTATCAACTCTCCAGACATCATGGGGTTGAATATCTGGGCAAGAAATGGATACCAATACATTTATTCTACATCTATTATAGATCTACACCTAAGAATAAAGAGTCCCCCACCCTTTTAGTCTTCGAGGATCATTTACGTTCTTTTAAGGGTAAACCCTATTTAATTTTAGCAGAAGATTTCAATACTACTTTAAAGCCAATTGACTGCATTATTTCTATTACCGAGCAAGAGGGCGAGGTAGTAGGCATCCTATTTCTAGATGCATTCCTTTTATCAAAGAGATCTGTAGCTATCATGCACTTAACCTCATTAATCATTTCCTACAGACTGCATGCCTGTAATGGTGGTACTGAATCAGATAAGGGAAGAGTTTATACCTTTTTAGAGGTCATTCCGAAAGTAGGATTGACATATTCTACTTGATATAAGATTATGAGATAAACTAGTGGATTTCACTATTGTGCTCGGACATGATAGTGATCTTTTTGTACTCCATTTAATAATGGGGGAAGGGTTGTCAGGAGATGAGGCTGATCAGAATGCAATTTCTGCCATTGCACCATTAGGAAGGTGACCAAGTGGCTTAAAGTAAAAGCTAATACTTCTAGCCTCAGAAAATTTTAAAATCTTTGGGGGTTATTACAACTTTGGAGGAGGTGTTAATCTGTCCCAAAAGTGACGGTAAAGTGACGGATATACCACCAGCCGTATTACGAGTCCATTATATCCTATGAAACTTGTAATACGGCTGGTGGTATATCCGTCACATTTGGGACAGATTAACACCTCCTCCAAAGTTGTAATAACCCCCTTTATTCTTTACTTTTAGTGCCATATGTGACCATGCCCTGTTATCACATTCCCATTGTTGAAATTCATAGTTCTTTATTTGATACTTTAAGGGGAATTTCGGAAGAGGCCCCCAAAGCTTGTAAGTCAGGCAAAACAAGGCACAATCCCTGTTACACAAGACAGTGCCCGAAGGCTAAATTGTACCTGATTTTAACTATTAAATCTTAATGAGATCCAGCAGCCATTTGCAACGCAAGGGGACAATATAAACGAATAGAGCATACATGCACAATCAAATGGAGCGATGACAATTGGAAAGACCTTTTAGAGGCCTACCAGAGAAGGGTCAATACCTCTTTCTGGCTATCATGGCTCATGGCAATCTGAAAGGGTACACATCACTTTAATTTTTTATCCAGCCACAAGTATGGGTTAAACCCTTTTCCAAATTATATTCTCTGTATATTACCTTAGAGAGGTAGGGTATTAATAATGCTCAAGATTACAGGAATATTCTTAGCATTAGTAGGAGTGAGGTTTGGAGATGTATCAAGTTTTGTAAAGAACACTTGAATGTGGACTTTTGTGGACTTGAGGGCTAGCTTTGATCTTGTTCCCAGGTTCAAACCCTGGGATTCCCTCAAGGCAATGGGTGTCCCGTAGTGGTCTACTATATAGTTTTGTAAGGCTACATGATAACAACTATGCCACAAGTGATATGGGGGAAGCATGGAGAACTAACAAGCAGAATTCCCAATGAGAGAGGTGTATATCAACGATTTCTCCTGTCACCCACACTCTTCTTGTTATTCACTAATGATGCATTCAGATATTTATCTGAATGCCCGCATGATGGCAAAAAGCTAGGTAGTAAATGTATCTCACATCTACTTTTTGCAGAGGACAGCTTGCTCATCTAAAGAATTCCAGTGAGGCTACAGACTTTGCTGAATAGATTCCAACCTCAATTTTATGGTACTTAGACCCCATTAATCCTTCCATACAATATGAAATCAAGAGAAACCATGCTAGTAGACGTTGACAATTTTGCCTATTTAGGAATTAAGATAAACTCCACATTAACTTGGTTTCCACACAACCACATAAGTAGAACAACAATCCTACACAGAGGGTGTGTGGCTAAGATGGCGGAGGAAGCAGATGTGTAAAGCGCTACTCTGCTGTGGCCTGTTTGTCAGCCACGACAATCCTGAATAGGGCAGCAGTGGAATACAGCGGGGTGGTTGCAGAAATACCCCCCTGTCAAGGGGGTTGGATGGGGGAACTTTGGTGCCAACAGAGCTGCTGACGACGGGAGAACAAGAGCAGAAGCCTGTGGAGCGGTGCGGCCGGGCCTGCACGGAGGCCCACCTGGTTTTTCCACTGACGGGGAGAACAGAGTGGTGGTACATCGGCTGATGGGGGTGCCGGGTGTGGAAAAGGACCGGCTGGGGACAACTGCTGAACCAACATGGTGCCCGGAGGATAGAACAGCTGGAAGCAGGAGTCGATCGCACTGACCTGCTGCCCGGGACTGGAGCTCAAGAGCAACTGGATGAATCCCCATCAGATACGGGGAGCCCGACTCTCGGTGACATACTGCAGTCGATAACGGCCTCCCGTAAGGCATTGGAAATGAAGATTGACACTCTGGGAGTAGAGTTTGGTCTACTAAAGGATGATCACCACCACTTTATCGAGAGGGTTTCAACTGTGGAAAGAGAAATTGCGGATGACCCTGCCACCATAACAGGTGCGCAATCAACACTATCGGAGCTGGAGAGCAACGTCTGAGTCTTGTAACAGAAGGTGGACAATGCAGAGGATTGTTCTAGGCGAAACAACATATGAATACTGGGTGTACGGGAAAATGCTAAGGGCCGGGACATGATTGCTTTCCTTGAAACGTGGCTAAATGACGAAATAGCACCAACTGGGCTGTGAGCGTTTTTTGTGTTGGAGAGAGCGCACACGGCTGTCACTGCCAGGGGCTCCCCCTACAGTGATAATAGCGCGACTCCTGCACTATAAAGACATGGATACAATTTTGATCCGAGCTCTGAAGAAAGGTGCCATAGGGGGTCATTCCAACGCTGGCGGTAAAAACCGCCAGGGCAGTGACCGACGGAAAGCACCGCCAACAGGCTGGCGGTGCTTTCCTGCCCATTCTGACCGCGGCGGTAAAGCCGCAGTCAGAAAAGGGGATCCGGCGGTTTCCCGCTGGATTACCCCTGGCTGGGCTGAATCTCCATGGCGGCCCTGCTTGCAGTGCCGCCATGGAGATTCTGACCCCCTTCCCGCCATCCTGTTTCTGGCGGTTTTTACCGCCAGGAACAGGATGGCGGGAACGGGTGTCGTGGGGCCACTGGCATGGGCAGTGCAAGGGCCCCCTAACGGGGCCCCAGCATGATTTTCACTGTCTGCTTAGCAGACAGTGAAAATCGCGACGGGTGCAACTGCACCCGTCGCACCCCTGCAACACCGCCGGCTCAATTCGGAGCCGGCTCCTGTGTTGCAGGGCCTTTCCCGCTGGGCCGGCCGGCGCTCCCTTGGCGGGTGCCCGCCGGCCCAGCGGGAAAGTCGAAATGGCCCCGCGGTCTTCTGACCGCGGAGCGGTCTTTTGACAGGGGAAGTTTCGCCGCCCGCCAAACTTGGAATGACCCCCATAATGTTGAACAATGATAGGATCATGAAATTCCCAGACTACTCGAAAGAAATCCAAACCCGTAGGAACACTTTCCTGGCTGCAAAACGGAAACTGAGGCAAATGGGCTTGACCTATGGTATGATATACCCAGCCCGGCTGCGGGTTTTCTCGCAGGGAGTCACCCTCTTCTTCAGTACCCTCATGAGGTGTGGTCCTGGATTGAAATGCAAACGGAACAGGACTTACAGGAAACCCAGACTTGGCAAACACCATGCACACAGTGCGCTAAATGGAAGAAGAGAAGGGCACGGGGAAGTTCTCCCACGGCTGAGGAGGTGAAGCAGGCCCTGCACCGTGCGCTTGCAGATGTAATGGCCTTTGCAAAGAGAGATCGGATCAGCCCTACCCCCACTGGTGAGAACCCAATAGTCTGAGAAGAGAACAATGAAATTGCCATGAGAAACGGAACAACTCGGTCTGACCCATCAGACCTGTCGGACTCTGAGCTGGATCTTCCCATAGTTACACCCAGAACGGCAGATGATCTCCTCTGAGACCAACGGGCGGTAAGACTACAGCGTAGCCACATCTGGTTCATTAAAGAGTGGAAGAATCTTGGACACGGAGGCAATGTATTTGACATCTGGCCTGGAGGAGACTCAAGATGGACAGTAATCACAGAGGACTATACCCCAAGAACTGGGTTCACCATAACAGATGCTGTACTATTCCTGGGCTGCCCAAATTCTGCATCGACGGCTGGTGAAATGGGCTGCACCGGCGCATGGTCCCCAACCACCCCTCAACCAGAGAGGTGGAACATACCACGCTGGTGGTGTCTGTAATTACAGTTTGGACACAGAAGATTTTACGACCAGCCCTGGGGAAGGGGAGTTATGTTGTTGTTTAGTTTCTTGGGCAAAAGTAAAGTACTCCATGACATAGGGGAAATTTGGCCACAGGGCACATGCGCCTGGCCCCAGTGCTCCATTAAGCAACCTATACTGACATGGCTCAAACCAGACAAAAGATGCTATCTCACATGTGAGGGGAATCGACTCCTCAACGAAAAACTATAAAGTGATTTCCTACTTGACCCGCAGGGGAGTTCACCTGGCATTGCTGCAGGAAACACACCTACAACAGAAAGATGGGCAAGCTTTACAGAGGAAGTGGAGGGATCAATTGTACTATATGATCTATTCCAGTGGTTCCCGACCTGTGGTCCGGGGACCCCTGGGGGTCCGCGAAGCCTTCTGAGGGGGTCCGCGACTGCTTAGAGAATTAAAAAATATTAACAAATATTGAAAAACTAGGTCCACAGCTTCCAGTAATGACTCAGGCGGGGGTCCCCGGATTCCAATGATGATTCAGTGGGGGTCCCTGGGTTCCATTAATGTTAAAGTGGGGGTCCACATAAATCAAAAGGTTGGGAACCACTGATCTATTCGGCAAATGCTAGAGAGGTACTAATTTGGGTCAAACCTGAGGTCCCGTTTCAATACACTGATCATAGGGTGGTTCAATACACTGATCATACGGTGGACCCATGGGGCGTTTTGTGGTGCTCCGGGGTCTCTTGGATGGGATAAACAACACTATCATTAATATTTATGCCCCGAATGTCAATCAAACAGGTTTCTTCTGTGAGCTGTCCCGGCAGTTAGCATCATACATTAAAGGAGAAGTGCTAGTAGGAGGTGACTTCAATTGTGTCAGTGACCACAACATGGGTAGGTCCTGCCCACCGCTAGATGGAACAGCGATCTGTAAGCTTGCTCTCACAGTGTGACTATTCATATTTTTCCCCCATGTTCAATTTACATGTAAGGTTGGATAAGTTTCTCAGTTCACCTCCACTACACCAGAAAATACACAATGTAGAATATCTCGCTAGAACCATATCGGATCATAACCCTGTACTACTATAGTTACACTAGGCAATTGACCTTCCTCCCATACCCACGTGGAAGCTCAACCGGAGGCATTGTTGGATCCTCCATTCGGGGGACAAATAAGTATATGTATTACACAATACTTACAAGAGAACAAAGAGTCTACTGACACCAGAGGCTTGGAATGGGCTGCCTTTAAGACGCTCCTCGGGGGTCGTTGCATAGCAGAATCAGTGGGGGTGTGACAAACTCTCCTGCCGGAAACTCAAGCTGCAGAAGCAAAGCTGAAACAAGTAGAGGTTGAAATGTTGGAGGGACAAGCTGATAGAGATGCTCTACTGCAGGCCAAAGAACAGGTGGCAAATCTGGTGGAATGTCTCCGCTGACATGACTACCAAAATTATATGATAAAAACACACACAAATGGAGATAAGACAGGGAGACTACTGGCCTGGTTGGCATCGCCAAATGTCCGAGGGTCCCCGATAGTAGAGATTCAGGCAGAGTCTGGGCTTTATATGACTACACAAACTGGGATTAATGGGGCCTTCCATGCTTACTATGCAGGGTTATATAAATGGAAGTCTCAGGTCTCTCCAGCTGAAATTAAAGCATTTCGGGAGCCACTCATCTTTCCTAGAATTATGCAGGAGGAGGCAGAAATATTGGAAGAGGATGTTATGCTTCCAGAGGTGAGGGCAGCCATAAAACACATGGCACGAGGGAAAACCCTTGGAACTGACGGACTCCCAGTTGAGTTCTACGCAACGTTTACAGAGCAGGTGGCGCCTAAATTGGTAGCAATGTACAATGAGGCTAAACCACTACAAGTCCTTCCATCAATGACCAGAGAAGCACTGATGTCCCCCGTTACAACCTGGGAAACTACCCCATGACATGAAGGCCTATCGCCCGCTGTCCATCCTCAACACAGATTACAAAATTCTCAGTAGAATACTAGAGGCCCAGTTACTAACCCACATTTCGCAGCTGATCCACAGAGACCAAGCGGGCTTAATCCCGAATCGTAACACAATCCAAAATATCCGTTGGCGGTTGTTGATACTGGAGAAAGCCCCGACCCCGGCACCGCAAGCTGCAATCATGTCAGTTGATATTGAAAAAGCATTTGACACCTGTTGGACCTGGCCCTTTTACAGGGTCATTCCCCAAACTTTTTGCCTTTTCCTCCTTATTTTTCTGACCCTTGTTGGCTAACGTTATGACTCTTAGCACTTTTTCACTGCGAATCAGTGCTAAACTGCATGGGCTCTCCCTCGTAAACTTGGTATGATTGGCCTATACCTAATTGGCATATTTAATTTACCTAATAGTCCCTTGTAAAGTAGTATCCCTATACCCAGGGCCTGTAAATCAAATTCTCCTAGTCGGCCTGCAGCGCTGCTTGCGCCGGCCACTGAAGTAGCCTTTCTAACCTGTCTCAGGCCTGCTAGCACAGGGCCTGTGAGCACAGTTTTCTGCCACAGGCACCTGGCATCTAAACTTATTTGCCAGGCCCAGAACTCCCCTTTTACTACATGTAAGTCACCCCTAAGGTAGGCGCTAGCTAGCCCTATGGGCAGGGTGCTATATATGTAAAGGGCAGGACATGTGCCTAGTAATGGGGCTTCTCCTGGTAGTGACAAACAGCCTATTTGGTTTTTCACTGCTGTGAGTGCTTCCTTCCCATAGGATTGCATTGGAAATGCCCTGCCTTATGTGTAAGGGGCATTGTCTGATTTATGAGGGGTAGCATAGGCATGTTTGGTAAGGCTGTAAGGGTAGTGAGTAATGCTGCTTACTGCTGTAGGTGGATTTGTTATTATCATTACAGAAATGGCACTTCTAGAAAGTGAGCATTTCTCTGTGATTATGACTCTGGTGTTTTGCGTCTTCACTCCAATCCACATCTCGGCAGAGTGTCAGTTGGGATTTTGTGCATACTTTTCAGACTGCCTGTACACAGGGAGGGTGGAGGTGTCACAAAGGTGCATCTACATATTGAATAGTCTTCATGGGCTGCGCGAAGGGAGAGGTGGGGCACACCTGCATTTGTAAAGGCTGTGCCCTGGCCTCACACAATAGGGTTGTTTATCACCCACTGATGTTTGGAGCCTGTGCTGGAGGAGAGCAGGGGGCACTCCCAGAACCAGTTGTAACTGGTTGGAGCCTCCTCTCCCCCTTCTTTGTGAAACACACTGTAAACCTGAATATACATACAGGGGAATTTTCCCCACAATTTGGTGACATTTTGAAACTGGCACAATGCTGCTGGAGGGACTCACCAGGAACTGCCATGGACTGCTGCTGCTGTGCTGACCTGTGACCTGCCTGGTCACTTGGAGGAACTGCCACTTGACTGCATCCACCTTGCGCTGACCTGCTGCTGGGCCCTGCCGCCCTGTGCTCCTCTTTGGTACTGTTGTCCCTCAAGAGCTGGGTGCCATGGCCCTGGACCCCTGCACAGTGCCTGGAGAGTGCTTTACCATATGTCCCTGAAGCACTGTGAAAGTGCTTCCTTCGTGGTGCATTTGCACTTCAAAGCGCGTCCTAGGTGCTGCCTTGGCGCTTGGTAAAATGCCTGCTAGAATCCTGAAATCACCGCCGTGACCCGGGCCTGTGGAATGCCCCCCTGCACTTTGAAAAGTGCATTGTTGCCGTGAGGGCTTCACCGCCGTGACCCGGCTTTTGTTTATTCAAGCATGCAGGAGTCGCGCTGTCCCCGGTGTCCCCAGAGCACCACTAGAAGAAAGGAAAGGAATGAGTGTGCTCCTATTGTGCCCCTGGGGTAAAGCATGCTCGAAGGAGCGCCCCCGGGGCACAAGCAGGCACCCGCTTCGGTGCCTGCTCACGTCTACAGAGACAGGCGGGAAAGGAAGCCTCATTGGAGGCTCCCCGCCCCACCAGTGGCTTTAACTCTCCTTCGGCAGGACTGGCAGGGGGAAAGGAAGCCTCATCGGAGGCTCACCCTGCCCTGAGGAGCCCTTATTCTGTCCCCTGAGACTGCAGGCAGGGTGGAAGCCTCGCTGGAGGCCCCAGTGCCATAAGTTTCCTTCTTTGGGCCCCACTTGTTGTTTTGGGTCATTGTTTTGCCCCCCCCCACCTCCTTAGTTGGAGGGCCAGTGGAGGCCGGGGGAGCCCCCAGAAATTGCGGGTCCCAGGAGGGGCCCGTTATAGGAATCCGAGGGGTGTGTGCTGCCCCCCTCCCCAGGATCAACACATGGCCCCCGCCTTGTGCAAGGTGCGCCAGGGACCCTGCCTGTCCACATCACGGCACTAGAGGTGGCTAGGCAGCATAAAACAGGCACTTTCAAAAGCTCGTGAGACTTCAAGTGTTCCTAGTATGACGTGGTGGATGGATTATGTTAACCTGTGTCTTTTTGCACCATATACTTGCTGATGTGCCTTTTAGGGGTCGGACATGCTGTTTTGTTTTGATTACTTGCCATATGGTTTTATAATGTTCCTGATGTAGGCATGTATGATACTTTTATGACAAGTGCATTTATTTCTTTACTGTGATTCCTGACTACTGCTTATGTTGCAGTATCCTGAGTACTTACGTCTTCTAATGTGACTACTGCTTATTCTTGCAGAGTATTAGTAACCTGTGTAACATTCTGACAACTGCTAAGGTCGCAGGGTATCACTGACATGCAGCTGCAATACTTTGTGCAGTAGATGAGGAGCCAGCAGTGCCCTCCAAGCGAGCATCAATTCGGAACACCAGGAGGTTCCAGACTTGCTCGACTCCTCCTAGGTTTGAAAAATCCCAGGACCATGAGAGACGAGGGAATAGGTATCCGTGGCACACTGCTGGCATAGGTGCCTCCAAAAGACAGGGACTAAGCGCCCTTACTCTGCAGAACTTCCAATTGATTACTTAACAACTCTTAGCCACAGGGTTCATAGAATGGGGCTACAACAACTCAAAGAAGCAAGGGTGCACCAAATAGGAGACCTGTACAGAGATGGGACGTTGCTCCACTATAACGAATTGCGGACGGAGTTTGACCTCAGGCTGCATTATTTCTTAGTACACAGGCCCTAATGACCAAAATACGGCACCATTGGGGAACAGGTGGTGCGGAGCTTCCCTCACATCCGGGCTGCACATATATTGCAACAGCGGCAGGCACTCAGAAAGCAGTCACTTTTTCATATCGGAAGGTACATTGTGGCCTTCTACTACCCCTGACCCGCCTGCATCAGAAATGAGAAACAGATGTTAATAAACACTTTACAGATGAAGGTTGGGAGATGTTAATGGAGATAGTACCCAAATTTTCCCTTAATGCCAGGTTTAAGTTAATACATTTCTACATCTTCCACAGAGCAAATCTAACCCCCCATAGGCTGAATAAGATGTTCCCGATGTCGGAGAGCAAATGTCCCAGATGTGAGGAAGAGGGGGCTGGATTTCTGCATATGTTCTAGGGTTGTCTGCTGCTCTCTCGGTAATGGCAAGAAGTAATAGACTCCCTCTCCAAACTAGCCAAAAGGGACATTCCTATAGACCCCACTTACTGCCTGTTCAGTGACTTCCCACATACTACCAAGTCTAAAGTTACCAGCAACTTTTTAGACTTGGGCTTTATAGTAGACAAACAGGAAATAGCCCACAATTGGAAAGCTTCCCGGGGCTCTCAGGAGCTAGTTTGGTGAAAAGAACTCTTAAAATGGGCAGACTTATGAAGGGGCACTGCTGATGCTGGAGGCACAGAAGCAAGGTTGTCCTTCAGAAAGGGCCAGAGGGTGGTCGATCTAGTGGAGGAGATCAGACAATATAGCGCCTGCAATCATCTAGCCGATTGGCACCCCATAAACAGGTAATGTGCAGTGAGGAAATTTGGGAACTGTGGCAAGGCAGAACATGCATAGGTTGCATTGAATGGATAAGATAAATGGCTAGATGCACGGCTGTAGACCATTAATTAAAACACTGAACAGTTTGAGGGGCGGACAAGGTGGAATGGGGTTGGAAAATACAAACTGAGAAACTAATATGTGGAGATATCCGTTATGTCAAATGTACTACCCAGTTGGTTGTCTATTAATAACAATAAAATGTGTTTAATAATAAACAATCCTCCACAGAGCCACAGTCATTGTGAAGTTGTATAAATCTACAGTAATGAGATGGATAGCTCCAGCTTTACAGGCCTCTAGAGCAACGACCCAGTCAAAAGCAAAATATAGAGTACAAATCTAGGAGATGGCAAATATTAAAGATCTTACCATCTGTGAAAGAAATGTTGCAAGAACCCTTTTTTACTCATCACAGAGTACCATGGTTCTCCCATTTATCTTTAATGTACCACTGAAACAAATTGAGAATTCCTAACATCTCAGACCACTACTGTATTGGGTTAGATTGTGGACCGCCCCAGAGTTGGAACCATATAGGGAAGGTCAAAGAGAGGTTCTGCTGTTAAGGACCTTACCTTGAACTGGTTAACTGCTTTAAGGAAGGGGGTCTGCCTAGGGTGCAGAGATGCAGGAACCTGCAGCAACCTAAGCCTCATGCACGGCTCACCAACGTAAAGTTGTTGAGCACAGGCAAGAATTTGCATACCCTAGCGTGAATTTTGAGTGACAGAATGCTTCCTGCTGAGAATTCTCAACACAGATGGCCGTAGCAGGTTAGGAAAGCTGCACTCTAGTAGAAAATCTACTCGAGCAGCAGAAAGAAGCAGCCCCCTCTGGCATGCCACATGCTGCAGTTCGCGCGGACTTTACAGCACAGAAAATGTTTCTGGTGCTAAAAATCAGCACGACAAGTGCAACAAGACCGATTCCGCCCTCTTGCGGAACTCCTTGGGGCTCAGGGAGGATCCCTAAGGAAGGACACAGTTGATCTCTGTAGGTTCGGATAAGAACGGAGGGAGATTGACTCTCTTGGTTTGACCGGTGAGGGAGGAGAGGATCCACTTTAGGGCTTTGCTGCAGATGTCAGCATCATGTAGTCTTGTGCAGAGTGTGTTGGGAGACGGTGTAGAAGCCCGCAGAGCGGTCCAGAAGGATGAGGGCTGTGGTTTTGCCTCAGTCAAGGATATTGCATACCTTGAAGCATACCTGGATAAAATGGTTCCCCATTGGACTAAAACCTTATATATGAAATTTACATTTGGCACTTCAATGCTCAAGTTCTTTACATGGAAGTGGGACAGCAGGAAGTTGAACAATGATTTGTGTAAGGCTAGTGGTGTAGGGAAAGAAAGTATTGAACACGTCTTCTTTTGCCCCAAGTACCTTCTGGTAAGAAAGAAATTGATTTGCCCCCTTTGAAGTAATCTGGGGATTTTACAGCCAACCTCAAATTGGCCGCTAATTATCTGAAATTGAAGTCAATATCCTTCAGTGAGAGTGGGTACAAGGCTTAGGATACATTGTAATTGAGGTCCTGCTTGAAGCCATTGATTTTGGTGCCAAAACCTCTGAGTAGAACAAAGCTGGATCACGTAGCCACGGAGGTCACTTTGTCTGTTGGTTAAGCATTTCGCTTTATATTGGTCCAAAGTTTTACTTTTAGGGAGAGTCACTTTTTTGGTTCTCAGAATCGGGCAGGGCTCAACAAGGCCGGATACTTTTGCTGCAAGTCTTTCTCCTTATTGTATTCCTGAAGTGGGAAAATAGGAGGCCACTCACCTGACCCTTCGAGAGTGGTTCCAGTTCCTGAGTACCACCAGGAGTCATGAGACCACAAGTCTTCTTCCAACTGGAGTCAGAGGTTCTTTTAATTCCAGCAGGTTCTTTTTCTTCAGTGCAGTCTTCCTAGACAACTAGAGAATTTTCCCTACCCATCCTCACAAATTTCTCACCCGGTACCCACCTCTTTTTGCAGCACATCTTCACTTGCTATGAAATTAGCAGGGAGTACCTGTTTCAGTATGGCAGAACCATTCTGCCACAAAACCCACTTTTCTCCACTCACAGATCAGTCCCTGCTACGTAGCTAGTAGTTAACAACATCCTCTCCTCTCTAAGCTCAGAAATAGGCTAATGTGTGCTGAGCTATAGCTGTTAACTCCCCCATCCAAGGACATATGTTACACCTCAGGATATTTGGTGAGTGGTAGAACGGAGTTTAAGCCAGTTGTGATTCAGGCAACTTGAAGGTCATTTTTACAAAGTTATTCTTCCACAAGATGTATCAAAAATCTAATTTGATGACCATTAAATCCAATTTTGAAAATTAAGTGGAAAATAACTTTCAATTATTTCGCTAGCACTTTCCTTGGCAAAAGTGTAGAACAAATATTTTAATCACAGTTAGATCTATACATTGAAAAGACTAGTGCAGCCACATAGTGACACTAGCTTTTATTTTATTTCACTGTGAGGGCACACTAAACTCAATGTGGATTGTAGTTTATTTATGTATATTAGCACCCTGCCCTGTGGGCAAAGAAGGCACACTTTGGGATGTGATGTATGAACATATAAAAAAAGGCCTTTGTATATGGCAAAGGTAATTTACCATGTCTTGTGTTTCTGGACTAGAATTAAAATGCAGCTGAGCTAGAACACAGTGGTGCCCCTGGCAGCCATGTCATTTTGTGTCACATATGTGGGTGGTGCAAGATCACACTGAGTCCACCCGAAAATGTAACTTACCTCAAGCACCATTTATAATGAACATATAGTGGATGTAAATAGGTGAAATAGGGAATTCCAATGTGAAGCAGCTGTCCTAGGAGGAAGCACTGGTGTTTAATCATGTTTAACAGTATTAAAGCATGTACAGTTCTAAAACCAGAACAATCAGACAGAATAAAATAAAGGCGAGCATTGGATAATCCTTCAGCAACCTAATGCTTTTTGGGTTTTAAGGGAGATATGAAAGAAAACCAACTTTTAGTTTTAGACTTTGCCGGCTCAAGCTCCAGATTTCCTGCAGCTGCCTCCTGGTCAGTGCTTTCCACCTGATGAGGTATGAAAACTGCTCATAGAGCAGAGACAACGGCATGGGCCTTTTGGCAGGGAGACCTTGTTCTGCGGGCCGTGACTCATCGTCATTCAGGAAAGACAGTTGGGCCTGCATCAGGAACTTCATTAACTTGAAAGGAACCAGGGTGACACCTACTATTTCACAGTTAATTGTAAATTGAGACTTAGGGAAGATGGACTCTTTGAGCCCAGGTTCAGCTGTCTCCATTCCAGTGGGAGGGGGATCGGCTTACTGAATCAGTTTGGTATGGCAGAGGAGAAGGTGACCATCCTCCTCCAGGGGAAGAAAGGTTATGCCATCTTGATTTTTTCTGAGAAAGGTTGACTGTGAGAGAGCTTCCAGTAAGGCAAACAGGATCAATTGGAAAAGGGGGAAGGTTTGCTCTAGGGCCAGGCAAAATTTCTAGTATGTTAGTGTAATCTTGTATAGTTTCTGTAATGTTCCTAAATTGTGCCATGTCATATAATTGTGTGCCATTAATGACAAAATGTTAGCACAAGCTCACGGAAGCAACAGAAATGATCAGAAAACATGCAGCTTATTTTAAGGTGGGTGGTTTTTTAGGCTATTTTTTAAGCATGAAATGCGTTTTAGACATGAGGGCACATTTTGTGATAAAATATAGTGCAAAATGCAACTTTGCATAATTAAATGTAATTTCACATTATTTTTCAGAAAATAAACACAGTTAAGAAAATCACACACATTTCACACACCCCGAGATTGCCTTTGAGAACTGTTTATCCATTGGTCATGAAATATCCAGGACCCACCCCAACCCACTAGCTAGTGATTTCTAAAAAGTGACGCCTCAGCTCCTCAAAACATCTGGACCTGAAGGTGAACAGAAGAGGACAGGACCTGCTGTCTGTGACCTGTGTGGTGACTTAATGAGAATTGAACTCCAAAGGCCAGTTGGGCAACCTCCAGAGTGGCTACAGGCACACCAAAGTCAGCAAGAGACCTCTCCTGGAGTGACCTGTTAACCAATTACAAATGGGTTATGACTGGAAGCTGCTAGTGTCCTTTGATGGAGTGAGTCATGGCCCCTAAGTGCTGTCCCTGAGAGGCTTAGAAGTGACCAAAAGGAACTGCTCCAGAAAGAAGAAAAAAGTCACAACTTAGAACATGTTCAGGCTCTGGAGGACCAGAATCAAATACACAAGGTGTAACTTCAACAGGCAAGACAATCAGGTTGGTCCTGCTCAGAGCTTTTTGTTGCCTGAACAAAATGCTTCAGCAGATACTCCTGGTTAAGTTATCCTGCTTTGGTGTGATCTGACTGCTTTCAGCTTCCAGCCTTGTCTGGCTGGAGGTGTTCAAACTCCAAAACAGAGATTTTGGGCCTGCTTTAGAGTGCTATCCCACCCACCACATTACTAGTGCTATAGTATATAATTTACTAATAATATGGTGGACAGGATATTCAAGATCACATTTGTGACAGAGTAACCTGGTCAATCAAATATAAATCAGGTCCTGAGTCTCAGAATATAAATCTTAACTGGTTGAAAGCACTAAAGGTACTCAGCCAATGAAATTACTGCAGCAGAAGTGAAATGAGAATTTTTCCATTCTGACGTTTTCCTATCAAAACCAATGACTGGACCTCCTCCAATGGTTATTTGACTTTTAGAGCTTCAACTTTTCCCACCTGGAGCATTCACCTTCAATAAAAAAAAGACTAAGGTCCTGATTTTGAGTTTAGCGGGCATGTTGCTCCGTCACATAAATAAAGGATATTCTATCCACCTTATTACAAGTGCATTATATCCCATGGCACTTCTAAGAAGATAAGCGGGATATCCATCACATTTATGACAGAGTAAGCTGTTGCCCAAACTCTAAATCAGGCCCTTGATCAGAAGGTGTTGTTCAGGACGACCCACTCAATGCTCAAACACAAACAGTGACTTCTGATTGGCACTTGTTTGTGCTTTTGCCTAAAACACTTTAAAATTAATATCTCTGGTTATCCTTTTTGGATTTTAACCTTTTTGTGCTGATTTTATGCTACTGAATTTACTTGATTTTTAGGAATTTATTTGTAAGATTTTTATTGGGTTGTGTTTTTACTTTTTAATTGGTTTGGTACGGCTAAATACTTCACACTGTTTTCCCTAAATTAAGGCTGCGTACTCTATGTTTCTTCGTTTATTGTCTCTCTTTTCACCTCCCAAGTGCTTTCTCAGCCTTCTGCTCTTTTTTTTCTCCCCCCCTTTCTCCACTCTCATGACTCTCTTTAGGATTTTTCAGCCTCCTTTTGCTTTTGTGCCACTTCTCTCTTTTCTTTTGCAAGCTTGCCCCTCCAGGCCCCCTAACCCTGCCTATCTCCAGCACTTTTACCCCTCCCATCTCCCTACCTGTGTCCCCGTCATCTTTCTTCTACCTATGTCTTTTTCCAGCCCATACTAGCCCTATCTACCACTATTGTGCCCCTTCCCCCTTCCAGGATCTACTTAATTGTGGCCGCTGCATGAGCCCATTGAAAAGATGCCTAGGCCCAGCTCCATAACCACTTACCTGGCACTGGTCCTCTAACCAGTCGAGGCCCTTTCGGACTCTGCCTGGGACCTCGAGGGACCCACCGCGCTACTCCTGCAGTCACTTCTCTCCTCTCTCTCCCTCACTCGCCCTCCTCTCACAATCTCTCTCATGCCTGTTCTCTACTTCCCTCCACTTTCTTTGCCCACTCTCTTTAGGGCCTCTCCCTTTTTCCCTCACCTCTTTTTGAGCTTTTTGCCCTCCTTCTCACACTTTTTCCTGCCCTCTGCTCTCTTTTTTACACTTTTTCATGCTTTAGTCCTCTTTTTTCTGCTTTCGGCTCTCTTTTTCTCATTTTAGTGTCTCTCTTCTCACCTCTCAAGTGCTTTTTCAGCCTTTTGCTCTTTTTCCATGTGGCAGGTCCACATCCACCAAACCAAGAACCGTGGTTACTTAAAGTGCGGAGTCAGAAAAAGTATGTAGCAAGCACCCCGGTGAACGATGGAGGAAAGACCGGCAGGTCTAGCCAATATGTTGAGTCGCATTTGCAGGACGTCTGACAACCTAGAAAGGAGGCGTGCTGACAGAGAGCGTGTGGGAAGTGATGCTGGAGAATGGGAGCAGCACGAGAGGAGGTAAGGCAAAACCAGCGGAGTCATTACAGGATGCAGAAGCCAGAGAGGATGCCAAAATGAGGACAGAGTTGACCCGAGCTGAAGTGGAGAGGAGACAGCAGAAGGAGGAATCCTTCTACTACGTTTCAAGAGGAAAGTGCCTAAATCAGGTACGGGGTCAAAATGCAGGCATGCGGGAAGTTAAGAGGCGGCAGGGTGAGCAGGGAAAAGCCCTAGATAGGTGGTGAATGCAAGTGGCATTTGTGGTGGGAGGAGCGGATTGCACCTATATAAGTCGGGGAGCACAGTGGAAACACCTGATAAAATAGGTTGCCTGAAACCAGGTGAACTACGGAGCCTCAGCACACTGCTGTTGATAAGCATGGGTGAAACCATTCCCCTCACGACCATTTCCTTCCCCTGCCTATTGGAGGTACCAACTTACACTTACGTGGACCTCTGTTCCTCTTTCCTTCCTGAGGCTCACACCAACCCTGGAGCAATCCAAGAGAGAGCAGGTGATGGGGAATCCCTAAAGAACAAAGAACAAAGAAATGAAGAAGAAAATACAAAGAGTACTGAGTAATCAATGGTGTGAAGAAACACCACAACCTAAATAAGAAATAAGGATATCACTTACCTCAGTCTGGTCTGAATCTACTTACCTAACCTGCCTAACAACAAGGTGTTGGCCCCAGACCTTGCTATATTCCTAATCCCCCTTCTTCCACTTTTGTGCCTCTCTTTAGGTATTTTCCCCTTTGTGTGTCTTTCTTTCATTTTCAGTTTTCAACTTCCTTTTGATTTTGTGCTGCTTCTCTCTTTTCTCTTATCCTGCTTGCCCTCTTCAAGTCCCCTCAGCCATCCTACCCCTCTCCTGTGCTTCCCACTTCCATCTCTCCCTGCTTCTTACCTGCTTCCCTCATCTTCTTTCTTCTTCTTGCATCTTCTTCCGACCTGTACTAGTTCCACCCCCCTCCCAGGACCTACTTAATAGCAGCTTCTGCATAACCCCATTGAGCAGGTGACCAGGCCAAAGGCACGGCAAAGAAAAGCCTATCTGCAATTGTCTGTGTCTGGACCAAGCCCAGTACCATGACCCCTGGTCCCATCAGCCTCTGCCACTTCATAGCAGCTTCCCACCAGTCTTGTCGACCCGGGACGCCAAACCACCTGCTGTTGTACCACACACCATGGTAGAACCTTTCTCCTGTATCCATTGCTGCTCCACTTGCAACAACACACCAGCACATGCTCCCCATACTCCTACACCTCCACTGCCCACTTTGACTATCACCACACAAGACACAAAACCCGAAACTTAGCAAACACTTGTGTGCGTCCTCCTCAACACCCGCTTGCTCAGCAAACACAGCACTAATATCTGTGATATCCTTAGAAACAGTGCACCAGACCTCCACTTCCTCACGGATACTTGGCTGAACCCTACATGGACTCCCAACATCATTGTGGCCATCCTAGCAGGGTACAAAATTGCTCATCCAGACTGCCTCCACAAACTGGGCGGAGGACTCACAATTATCTATAAAGACACTATCAATGACATACATAGACACCCCATTCATGGAACACATGCATTTTAGCCTACAAACAAACAACAGCTTTGCCATGAAATGATATCTAGCATACAGACCACTTGGACCACGAACCATCTTCAACAACCTCATCACAGATTTCATTGCTCCCTTCACCAACAACTCAAAGGACTTTAAACTACTCGACTACCTCAATTTCCACTTTGAGGACCCCATCGATCACTGCTCCACAGACCTCCTCTAGATCATGAACAACATTGGACTCTCCCAGCTACACCCATGCAGGACACACTCTGGATCCAATCTTCATCACCAGCAACAAAATGAAATACTGCTCTGCCTCACCACTTACATGGACCAACCACTCTATCTGATAGTTCCAAATCTCTGTACCACAAGCCAAAGCACCCACCAGCATCAATCTGGCCAGCTAGAACTGGAACAAAATAACAGAGGCAAACTAGTGCAATGTCCTTCAACTGGACCAACCCAACACCATCGACAATATAGACAAGGACACCACCAAATTCAACAAATGAATCAAGAACTGCGCAGACTCACTCGCACCCATCAAACTTCACAGATAAAACAGAACCAACAAACAGGTTAACTGGTATACAGATGACCTCCTGGAATTCAAATGCCAGAATCCAAATGCCACTGCAAACAGCTAGAAAGAGATTTAGAAATACTCTGTGACAGATAATTTAACATCTTTCACAGCAAAAGAGCTACAACAACTTTGAAAAACAATCCAACCCGGAGAATCTGTTCGCCAACTTTCCCACTGCCGACCAAGACACACAGCTAACCAGCTGCAAAACACTCACTGAGGAAAACATTACAGCCTGCCACTATCACATTTACCACATGAAAGGGCCACAGATTAGTACAAGCCTCACCCATATTATCACCTCCTCCATCAAATCAGCCACCTTCCCTGAAGACTTAAAGCATGCTGCAGTCAATGCCCACCTCAAAAAACCATTGGCTGATCCCAACTAGCTGAGCAACTTCCGACCCATATCCTTGCTCCCTCCTACACTTCTTTCAACCCACTAGACGCTTGCGTTTAAGATCACTCTCACTCGCACACACACCCAAATCCATTATCCGCAAAACCAAAATGGGAGGTCTAGCATTCTCCTACATCACACCCAAAGCGTTGAATGAACTCTCTTTACATATCTGGGCCTCCTCCTCACTTCTCAAATTATGCAAGAAGCTGAATTCCTGGCTCTTCAGCTGATGGATCTAGGATGTCCCGCACTCCCACAAGTATACTGCTGGTCCAGCACCTGGATTCCCTACCTGGTGATAAGCTGTGTTATAAAAATCCAGCCAAAGTGACGGAGAAGGCGATCAACAAACAAATCACTGATCAATTCAACCTCAGCAATCTATTTAATCACACCTAGTCAACCTTTCAGATTACCCACAGCACTGAAAAAGGCATCATTGTAGCCACAGATGCAATATGTACAACACTGGACCTTTGAGAAACTGCTACCTTCATCCTATTTGATCTGTCTGCTGCTTTTAACACAGTATCACTTTACTCCCTCTGCAGAAGACTGCACAACAAAGGAGTCCAAGGACTAGCCCTCAACCTGATATGCTCCTTTCTCTCTAGATGAACACATCGTATCAGACTTCCACCCTTCAAGTCAGAACCCAAGAGTCTGATCTGCAGAGACCCTAGGGTTCATCGCTCAACCTAACCCTCTTCAACATTTGCATGACTCTGCTCACCAATATCATCGAAGCACATGGCATCTCCATCATCTCCTATGACACCCAACTCATCCTGCATAATGAATGTAGCAGACTGGATGAAAATGAAGTGTTTGAATCTTAAATATGGCAAGAGGGAAGTGTTTATCTTCAGTAACAAGAACTTTCCTGCAACTCCACCTGTTGCCCACCAAATCTCAGATCCACACCCATACCAATCAACCACTCAAGAAAGCTCGGACTCGTCCTCGACGACAAAATCAACATAACAGCACATGTCAACGCAGTCAGCTCTCCGTCCTTCCATAAACTCTGCATGCTCTTCAAGATTTTCAAATGGATACCCTGGAATACCAGACGTACCATCATACAAGCCCTCATCACAAGCAGACTAGACTGTGGCAACACACCCTTTGATGGTATCTCCACCCGCCTCCTTCTCCAACTCCAGACCATCCAGAATGCCGCAGCAAGACTCATCTTAGATTTCCCATGATGCGCCCATATCACTCCACATCTCAGAGAGCTCCACTGGCTCCCCATACCTAAAGAATGCTAAATCAAACTCTCCATGCACACATACAAGGCACTGCACAACATAGGACCAACATACCTTAACAACCCCCTCCACTTCTACCAATCCACCAGATACTTGTGCTCAGCTCACTCTCACTCACACACACCCCTTATCTGCCAAAGCTGAATGTGAGGTCTAGCATTCTCCTTCATCCCACCCAAAGTCTGGAATGACCACTCTCTACACTTCAGGGCCTCCTCCTCACTTCTCAGATTACATAAAACGCTGACAACCTGTCTCTTCAACTAATTCTCCTAGGATGATCTGCACTCCCATGGCAATACTGCTGCCCCAGAGCCTGGTTACCCTACATGATAACCCACACTATACAAATCCTCATAACATTACATGAAAGAGACAGGTATACATTAAAATTATTGTGGAAAATGAGACTCTTGTGGAACAACAGCAATGTCATAATCCCTTGATTAGCAGAATGGTCTTTCACTTGCTACCTCTCAGAAATTCTCTAAAAAAAAGCAGTAGGAATAAATGTTGCTCTCCTCATGGTGGCCAGGATACATATGAGGAAAGGATGATCAGTTGTGTTCATGGGTATTAGCAGAGTTGAAGTGAAAATTACAGGTGTAATCCTTATTGCAGACATCAATTCAGGTAGTTAACATCCCATGTCTAGGACTGAATCTGCATGACTGGGCCCCTGAATTGTAAAGGAACCATGAGTACAGCGGTTTTACCATTGACAAGGTAGGAAGATGAATTAGATGGGGATCACTGTTTAGCAATCATGGTGAATTACAGCATATGGTTTTATATTTTCCATCTGTTGAATAATTCAAAGTAATGTTTATCTGTTAAGTATTATTTTTATCTGTATAAGTGACAATACTAGTGCTCCTACAATATATGTATTTGCACAACTACGTTATCCTTCCCTTTGTTACAGCAATAAAACAACCTTGCTCTTCTTTACTGCTCAATTTCAGTTAAACTTAAATTATACCTTTTAATGCTTTCTCTTTGAAAGTGTTTTATTAGTGGAGGTAGATTGGTGTACACAAGAAGTAATAAAGTCACTATGTTGCTAGGTCTAGCAAAGATTTCAGTAATTTAATCCACACCTCATCGCTGGTAGCTTGGGCACAGGGAGACAGACTTACCTTAGAGAGCATGTGTAAGCATTTAGAAATACCCAAAAAGTTAAAAACACACAACACAATAAAAATACCACTCTAATTAAAAAACTTATTTGCTGTTGATTAAATTTAGGTCCAGGCCTAATTGCATCTGGTCAACTGAGATACTTTACGGGAGTGTCCTATTCAGCTTTTCTATGTTCCTTGTGGCACCCAGGTCTTCAGCTTGATGGCCCTTGGAGATTATTCTGTCTTTGGATCTCAAGTAGAAGGGTGTTCAACCTCCTCAAGTCCTTACCGCTGGTCACAGATGCTGTAGGTATGTTGTGGGAAGTGAACCATAATAGTCCTAGTGTCCTCCCACATCTCAATATAAACTTCAGTTTGAAGCAGGCACTGTACCCACAACAGACCCAGAGACAGAAGACTGGTAGGACAAAAGCAGAGTCCTTCAGCAATCAGACAATCGATTCATAAGAATTTTCCTAGCATAATTTGAAGGGTGCACAACCTTTATATGTGCTTCAGACAGACCTGTCATGCAGCATGTGACGTTGGAAATGAGTTTGGTTGATCGAAGGTCTAGTTCAACAGAATGATCAGGTCTACAAAGCAACTACCTGTTACCAGCAGCAAGTGCATTGCAAATTCAAACATGTCCACACTGAGCATGTTTTGTTACAGAGATGGTATTATCAAAATATTTTTTATCAAATAGCCGATGTAAATTATGGCAGAATGTATCAAATTGTTTCCCTTCTTTGCCAAGATTAAATTCTCTGACTCCGAACATGCGCTTGATTCAGAATATAAGTGTCTTGGTCCCACAAAATAAGACACTTTTTCATGCTCTTAGTGGTCACCCACACAGAGCTATCTGTGTGCTCTTACATCCCCATAGTAATTAGTTTTATGTGTAAGTGGTTGTGAGAGGTACTCATGAATTCTGATAGCAGAATGTGCCATGAAAAGCACACTAAACGAAAGTGACAAACACCCAAAACTACATGTACACAAGTAGATTAGTGTTAGACCTGACAGCCTTAGGGTGGTCACCCCTGACTTTTTGCCTGCCTCCCTCCACTTTTTAGATACTGTTTTTGCTGGTTTTAAGACCCTGCACACTTTAACACTGTTAACCAGTGCTAAAGTGTGTGTGCTCTCTCCCTTTAAACATGGTAACATTGGATCATACCCAATTGGACTATTTAATTTACTTGTAAGTCCCTAGTGGAGTGCACTATGTGTGCCCAGGGCCTGTAGATTAAATGATACTAGTGGTCCTGCAGCACCGATTGTGCCACCCACTTAAGTAGCCCCTTAACCTTGTCTCAGGCCTGCCACTACAAGGCCTTTGTGTGCAGTTTAACTGCCAATTCGACTTGGTATTTAAAAGTACTTGCCAAGCCTAAAACTCTTTTCTACATATAAGACACCCCTAAGGTATGCCCTAGGTAACCCATTGGATAGGGTGCTGCATAGGCAAAAGGCAGGACATGTACCTATGTAGTTTACATGTCCTGGTAGTGTAAAACTCCTAAATTCATTTTTACACTGCTGTGAGGCCTGCTCCCTTCATAGGCTAACACTGGGGCTGCCCTCATACATTGTTTGAGTGGTAATTGCTAATCTGAAAGGAGTAGGAAGGTCATATTTAGTATGCCCAGAATGGTAATATAAAATCCTGCTGACTGGTGAAGTTGGATTTGATATTACTATTTTAGAAATGCCACTTTTAGAAAGTGAGCATTTCTCTGCACTTAAATCTTTCTGTGCCTTACTATCCAGGTCTGGATGGTTTTAGTTGACAGCTCCTTGTTCATTCACTCAGACATACCCCAAACACAGGATACTCAGCCTCACTTGCATACATCTGCATTTTGAATGGGTCTTTCTGAGCTGGTAGGGTGGAGGGCCTGCCTTCACACAAAGGACTGCCACACCCCCTTCTGGGACCCTGGCAGACAGGATTGAACTGAAAGGGGACCTGGTGCACTTCTAAGCCACTCTTTGAAGTCTCCCGTACTCCAAAACTTCAAAGGCACATTTGGGTATATAAACAGGGCCTCTGCATCTACCAACGCAGACACTTCCTGGAGAAGAATCCTGTAACCAGAACCTGCATCCTGCCAAGAAGAACTGCCTGGCTGCCCAAAGGACTCACCTGACTGCTTTCTGTGAAGGACTGCTGCCTTGCTGTTGCCCTGCTGCCTTGCTGCTCTCTGGCTGTGGTGAAGAAGTGCTCTCTAAGGGCTTAGATAGAGCTTGCCTCCTGTTCCCTGAAGTCTCAGGACCAAAAAGACTTCATCTCTTCAAGAAGGACTCCTTGTGCAGTAAAAATCGGCGCACAGCCTGCCAGAAACGACGCACAGCCTGCACTGCGGTTAAAATTTAACCGCACGCCGGACCGGAAGAATGCAGCCCGACTTCGCAACGAGAATATTGACGCAGCACTAGCATAGCGACCGGAAATTTGGCGCACCGCCGACCGGATCAACGCACAGCCGACCCAAGACGATGCAGCCCGACTTCCAGAGAGGAATCAATGCAGGCCTGCCATGCGGGAGAAAATTTGACGCAACGCCACCGGATCGATGCAGCTCCTGTGACTTCGTCCTGCCAGCGCAGGAAGTCCACACACTGTCCCCGGGGCATCTGAAAACCCCACAACCCGAAGAGGATCCACAACCGAGCACCGGAAATCGACGCACAGCCATCCCTGCATGAAAACTAAATGGCGCATTGCTGTGTGCGGACCGAGAAATTGACGCACACCCTTTTGTTTCCACGCATCTCCTCCTCAGTGGTTCTTTGCGGAGATTTTTTACATGAACCAGGTACTTTGTGCATGAAAGAGACTTTGTTTGCTTTTAAAAGACTTAAGGCACTTGATATCACTTTTCAGTGATATCTCAACGTTTACTTATTGCATTTTAATCGTTTTGACCTGCATTTATCCAGATAAATATTATATATTTTTCTAAACAGTGTGTGGTGTATTTTTGTGGTGTTATATTGTGTTATTGCATGATTTATTGCACAAATACTTTACACATTGCCTTCTGAGTTAAGCCTGACTGCTCAGTGCCAAGCTACCAGAGGGTGGGCATAGGATAATTTGGATTGTGTGACTTACCCTGACTAGAGTGAGGGTCCTTGCTTGGACAGGGGGTAACCTGACTGCCAACAAAAGACCCCAGTTCTAACAATTAGGAATACACATAAAAGCAACAGTGAAATTGCATACAATGTGGGGATAGGGACCTGTGATAACAGACCTGTTTCATTTCAGGCACCTAACGGATGCGTTAATTGCCCTGAGGCAATTAACCATGCAATTAACCATGCAACAATTAATTAAGACCATGCTCTTGTAGTGTTTCGAGTACATCATTGTAAGTGAGCTTCTATGCATTTCATCTTTCTGTTTCCTTAACATTAAACATAGGGTAATTTGGAGGTCCACTTTGATTTAGGTATGGCAGGAGCTTGATGACAATTTTCTCTATTCCATGATGTGTTCCCACACTATGTGTGCTCTTAAGCACTGATCACTATGTGTGCTCTTAGCTTACAGATAAGACATTAATAGATTACCTTATAGTCTTCATATTACGCAGGACCTTCCTTGTTTGGCATTGCATAAAAATGATAAAAACTTGCTGGAGGGCACTGGAACGGATTCTCAATACATATGACTGAAGCAAATTAAGTTTGTTAGCAAACTGTGCAGAGCATAATAACTGTAGACACTAGAATACAACAATCATTTGTCTGCACATACGCCTATATTGGTTAGTCACTGTCCAGATCTTCAATGTTGGTCACCCTCAGTATGTGCAAGATGATGCTTCATTTTGTTCGACTAACTTTTTGGGACTTTTAAGGTTGAACACCTTCATGCTCCTGATAAAAATTCGATTCGATTTATTAATTTAAAATTGTTACAATAAACACCAACTGATCATACATTTATAAAACATAAAATAAGACTCATCATCCACTAAGAATCCGTACTAGAAACCCTTTTTTTAAATTATGTTTTATTGAACTTTTTTCACGTTACAACCACAAAAGACAACATTCAACCATTGGCCATAGTACATACAGTGTTCCTGCTGTTATTCCAAGTAAGTCATGTACAAGGGAACATCCAACCTGACATTGTATACCATCCTATAATTTAATACACCCTGCAGTTCTCTATAACTGTGATCCAAGTACCCCTCATCCAACAATGGTAGGAGGTATGCTGTTATGGGTGCCCAATAATCCTTTGGTCAGGACGCCGGGGGGGAGCTTATATCTCCAACTGATCCCTGCATTACGCAATGTCCTGAAACCACTGTGTCAGAGTCGGGTATGTTTTTCCCCCCAATGGATGGCAACCATTATCTTTGCCAGTAACAGGGCTATAGCTGCTAACTTGCAGTTCACCAGCTGCAAGGGCTGAACACATCCCAGTATGAATGTACGGGGGTCACACATTACTGTCTCAGGATGACCCACGTGAGTGTCTGCGTAACCAACTCCCAGTGTTTATATATCCTGCCACATCCCCATGTAAAATGCAAAACATCCGCCCACAACCTGCCACATCTGATGCAACTGTCCTCCTGCCTCCGCCTGTATTGGGCCAATTGTGTAGGCATGTAGTATACCTGCTGCAGGAACTAAAAAATGTATAATAAATAAATAAATTCCCATTGGCTGTCTGCGCACAGCAGACGCCCCATTCCATCCGGGTAAGTGGAGTCTCCAGTACCCTGTTCCACCTATTTAGTACAGTAGTGTCGGACCCCACATGTACTATAGCTTGTAGGTTACTGACCAAGCCTTTAAGGGATGGACTTGTGCGCACTAATTGTAAAGTCTTGGAGGTAGGGGGAGCATGTGGGAATGTCATATAATGTTCTTGTAAGGCTGTTTGTAGTCGGAAGTATGTGAAATGCAGTGTGGGGAGTTGTAACTTCGCTGTAGCAGTGCTGCGAATTGGATAAAGCGTTCTTTCGAAAACAACGCCCCCATCATCTCAAGACTTGCTCCCTTGAGAAGACTCAGGACCTTTGGCTCCTGCGTAATGACAAATTAGGGTGATATGTTACCGGAAACGCTGGTGCATACAGGGGGACTCTAGTTGCCAGGACTCCAATAGCCTGCCAAGCACGCAGAGTGTAGTTCACAGAACTAATCATGCAGTGGACCACATCAACCTACCTATGTGATAGCAATAACGCGAGTGGTATTGGGTGTGTGGCGTCCTGTTCCACTGCTAGGTGCGGCATGTATCGTTCAGGGTGTGCCCAGTAATGTGCATGTTGTGCCTGTGCACATAAGTAGAAAAGGTGGAAATCTGGAGCATTAAAACCACCCAGTGCAAAGGGAAGTGTGAGAGACCTCTCGCAATCCACAATTGTTTGATGGCCCAAGTCAATGTTAATAACAGGGATTGCAGTGCCTTAAAAAAGGGCCATATAAGAGGGTCAGTATGTTCACGAAGGGGTATAACAATTGGGGCAATATTTTCATTTTTATTACCGTATCCGTTCTGCAATGACGAGACCATCGATGTACAAGATCCTCTAACTTGTAGATCGCATTACCATAGTTCCATTTGGTCACTAGTTTGGGATCTCTGTGCACCCAAACTCCCGAATACCTAACTGGGTCTGTACACCACTGCAGGGGGTACTCTGTTGGGAACCTCTCTTTACCAACCGTTGATGGTAACACATATGACTTTTCCCATTTAATACTCAGGCTCAACTGCCATACGAACCGCACATACACATGTAGAAAAGCAACCAGACAAGCCCCGGGGTCCCACACATAGAGCACTATATAGTCCGCATAGAGTGATATTACCAGCAGGTGTTATTTGTCGCTAAAGAACACAGCTCTATGTTGTTACCTAATGATACAGGCCCCTGACAGGTTACCCTACACATTGCAAATTGGTCTGAGACCACACCATTGACACAGATCCTAGCTACAGGCTCCTAGTACAGCAGCCAGGTCCAGTCAGTAAACCCCACAGGGATGCCTTTCCTCTGTAGAATGGTGAATGTGTAGGGCCAGGTGACAGAGTCAAATGCCTTAATGGCGTCCAGTAGGACTGCTGCCACCTTCATATATGGATCTAATGATGCAATAGGGCAAAGAGCGTATGCAGATTTTGGGTGGTACATCAGGAGGGGATGAATCCTCTCTGATCCAGCAGGACCATATTAGCCATCAAAGGAACCAACTGCGTGGCTATCAATTAGAACATAATATTAGTGTCTGTATTAATGAGGGAGAATAGTCTATATGATTCACAGTGCTCAAGCGGCTTATCAGGCTTCAGGAGTGTGACAATAAGCAGCTCTCTTAGGGTAGGGAGGAGGCACCGTGCTGTGTAAGCCTCCTCACACAGCCCAGGAGATTCAGGGCAAAGAGGTCCACATATTCTTTGTGAAACTACCCCAGTATGCATTCCAGTCCGTGGGATTTACCCTTTGGTAATCTTTTGATTGCTTCTTTAATTTCATCAACTGTAAATGGTTGACTGAGGTATTCCCTTTGCCCTGTTGAAAGCCAAGCTAGTGCAATATCATCCAAATATAATTCTACATCAACCGCCAATGTCATCTCCCTGGGCCCGTATAGTGCAGCATAATATATAGAGAACTGTTCTAGTATGGACCTTGTGTCCTAACATGTCTTGCTGTCTGATTTAACTATCCGCCTTATGTGGGTTGAGGCCCTAGAGGTCTTAAGTTTATTGGCCAAGACACGCCCAGGCAGACTACCCTCACCGTATGTATGAGCAACATTTCTCCTTGTCAAGCATCGCACATCACTTTCAGCCGCATATTATATTGAGTCACCTGTTCCCGGAAATGTGCTAATGTGTCAGGAGACAGATGGGCTACATAGTCCCACTCCAAATCTTACAACATATTTTTTGAAGTTTGCAACCTGGCCCAAATGTTTTTCAGCATACTTGGCTGTGTCCCTGTACAGACCCACCTTACAGTGACTTTGAATACTTCCCAGAGTACACCAGCACTCTCCACCAAGTCTTTTTTGAGAAGAAAGTACTCTACTACATCCTCCCGGACCATCCCTTGGAACACCTGGTCTAGTAAAGTTGTGTGGGGCAGCCTCCAACAATATTGCCAGGGTACATCTGTGGGAATAGGCAGCGTCATATATACTGGTGTGCGATCTAATAAGGTGTGGGGAAGATGATGCACTTCTTCCACCCATCCCTGCATGTCCCTGGTAAGTAATCAGTAATCTAGCTGGGACCATGAGTCATGCACAGAAGACACATAAGTACCCTCCCCGACTCCCGGGTGCCGCAGCCGCCACACATCTATGGCCCCAAACTCCGACATGTTTTCTCTCATAATTCTGGCAGCACACTTATCCTGCTCACTGAATGTCACTGAACTGTCTATCCCTAGGTCCAGGCATAGATTAAAAGAAAATGTCTGGGTTGTCTACATTTGGACAACGTGTATTAAGCATAGTGACCATGGCACCACAAAACTTGCCATGCCCCAGAAAATAGCATCCATGCTCACCTGTCTTGGATCGCACCAGCTCAAACTGCACCACCTTCTTAATTAGTAGAATTACCCCTCAGGCACATGTAGAGTATGATGAGGCCATGTGGATCCACCCACCTTACACCTACCACAGGTGAGTTTCCTGTAAATATGCCACATGCACATTATGTTGGTCCAGATATGCCAACACCAGTCTAATCGTTTTTGGTTGAACCCCTGTACCTTCCAAGGCAAAAAGCTGAGAGGTTGCGTTAGGATCTATGCTAGGTTTCATATCTCAAGGATAACATCAATTGCATATTCGTAAAATGCAAGTCAATACCAGGCAATGTATACAATATACAGTTTGTACGGGCAAAACATCTCCCCACACACAACCCACCCTCTACCAACGTCAGCAATCCCAACCTGTTAAAGGCACATTCCCACCCATTTGACCACAACAACAACAGTGATAACCATTCAGCACTTCACTGTACATGGCTCTCCCACACACCATGTGCCTTCCATGGCACCTTGGACATTTCCTCTCTTGGGTAGGTAGAGAGCCAGGCCTCCAGATGAACGGAGGTGACCAGGACACCATTGCAATCAACATACCCCAAAAGTAGCCATCCACACTGATCAATCAATAATACCAGTAACTGGAATAGTTATGTCAATGATTTAGTAGCCAAAACAAGGCACAGCGCAGAAAGCAGTACCCAAGGGTCCCATCTATCATACTGTACTGCTGCCCATTATCCACTAGTTGGCTTTGCCTGAGGCCAGTCTATGCCATAATACTGATTTCTTAAGATAGTCAATAACAGCCTGTGGAGTGGCATAGATCTTCTGACCCTCTGGCAGATCCACATGAAGCTGGGCTGGGTACAGCATGGCATATTCCACTCCAGCCTGCTGCAGTTTATTTTACACTGGTGCAAACTCACTGTCTGGCCGTCTGGACTGCTGTGCTGAAATCCAGGAATTATTAATTTTAATTAATCTTAATAAATGTCCCTCTGGTATTCAAAACTATATTAGTTCAGCTGGCTACATACACATTGGCCCTAGAACACTAATTTCCCACCTCTTTAAAGGTTTCAAAACTCAAACCTGCGGTGGCGATGAAACACGTTTATGGAAACGTTCTGGAGAAATATCAGTCAAGTAGCAATGTGTGACCACTAGCGATCAGTGGAGTTTCTAACAACATCAAACATCCAATTCTTTCTCCTTCTTTATCTTCTCTCAGACTACTGCTGTGATGTTCAGCTCCTTAAAAGACACTAATAATAATTTAAAGAAACTGAAAGACAACTGTATGGCTTGTGCGAAAGTTCAAAAAACCGGAGAGCGGGCGCAGCCAGAATTTCCTGAGAAGCAATAGCTTCTTGCAAATACAGACCACATGGCTCAGCGATTTGTTCACCAAACCACATAGCCTACATCTGCTGTCTGTGCCTCCACGTAACTTCCCATATCGATAGGCTTTCAACTGGATTAATCCAAAATGGAACTGCATCATTTGTGTTAGACTTGGCATCCTTGGCGTGGTCTCCCCTAACTTTTTGCCTCTGTTTCCCAGGTTGTTGATGTATGCTGGACTCTGTTTTTGTCGTTTTTGTTACTCTGGGCACTTTACCACTGCTATCCAGTGCTAAAGTGCAAGTGCTCATATATAAAATGTGTTTGTAATTGGATTTCCATGATTGGCATATTTGATTTACTGGTAAGTCCCTAGTACAGTGCACTAGAGGTGCCCAGGGCCTTTAAATCAAATGCTACTAGTGGGCCTGCAGCACTGGTTGTGCCACCCACAATAGTAACTCTGTAAATATGGCACAGACTTGCCACTGCAGTGTCTGTGTGTACAGATTTAAACTGCCAAGTTGACTTAGCAAGTGTACCCACTTGCCAGGCCTAATCTTCCCTTTTCATACATGTAAGACACCCCTAAGGTAGGCCCTAGGTAGCCCCCTGGGCAGGGTGCAGTGTATGTTTAAGGTAGGATATACAGTATACTGATGTGTTTTATATGTCCTGACAGTGAAATACTACCAAATTCATTTTTCACTGTTGCAAGGCCTATCTCTCACATAGGTTAACATGGGGGCTACCTTTAAATATGATTAAAGCGCAGATTCCCTTTGGGAGCAGATAGACGTGTGGAGTTTGGGGTCTCTGAGGTCACAATTTAAAAATACATCTTTTAGCAAAGTTGGTTTCGAGATTGTGTGTTTGAAAATGCCACTTTTAGAAAGTGAGCATTTTCTTGCTTAAACCATTCTGTGACTCTGCCTGTTTGTGGATTCCCTGTCTGGGTCAGTTTGACAGTTGGGCTGTTTGCACCGCTCTCTAGACAGTGACACAAAGGGAGCTGGGGTGTAGCCTGCATATCCTGGTGAGCCATCGGTGCTAGGAGGGAGGGGTGGAGTGGTCACTTACACCTGAAAGGGATGTGCCTGCCCTCACACAATGCAGTTTCCAACCCCTTGGTGTGTGTCTGGGTCCTGGCCTGGGCAAGGCAGGATTTCACAAACAAGAAAGACTTTCATTTGAAGTAGGCCTACTTCAAAGGCCAAAATGGGTATAAGAAGGGCACCCAAAACCACAGACTTTAGATCACTTCTGGACATCAAGAGGAACCTCTGCCTGGAGAAGAGCTGAAGAGCTGAGGAAAAGTGCTGCCCTGCCTGTGACTGTGCTTTGTGGAGCTATCCTGCAGTTGCTGCTTCTGCCTGGTGAAAGGGGACAAAGACTGAACTTTGTTGTGCATTCCTGCTTGTGAAGAAATCTCTAAGGGCTTGTCCTGAGCTTGCCTCCCGTTGTTGAAGTCTCAGGGCCATCATGGACTTCCCCTGCCAGCACCTGGACTCTCTGCTGAGACTCCTGCCCTGCCAAGTGGGACCCTATCCAGTTCCTGGGGCCTTGACAGGTGAAGCTGGCAGACCAAAATTGAAAATCCACTCCCAGACCGCTGTGAGGGGAAATTTCCGACGCAACCTCTGAGACGCAGCTGAAGAAACGATGTGCTGCCGGCTCTGCGGCTCAAATCGACGCACCACCTGCAGCGCAGCTGGAAGATCAATGCACGTGCCTTGAGAAATGATGCACCACTCCGCTAGCGTAGGCTGGTAACATCGCAACCCACACAGCGTGGTGTGCTGATACCGTGCAGCAGGATTTTCGACGCAACGCTTGCCCGGACCCGAGTGCTTGCCAAAATCAAAACATCGTTCTCCTGCGGAGAGGAAAAATGATGCACACCGCCCTGACCGGAGAAGGAGAAATGACGCACGTCTCGCCTGCCGGTTAGAAATCGACGCATCGCTAACCTTTTTCGACGCACACTTGCCTGTGCATGTTATTTTGACTCTACCCAGGTACTTTTCAACGCGAGCAGTGTATTTACTGTTTACAAAAGGATTTAAGACTCTTTTTGCTTTTTAATTAATAAGATGACTTGTGTATGTTGGATTTTTGTTGTTTTGGTCTTGTTTTGTTTAGATAAATATTTCTTATTTTTCTAAACCTGTGTTGTGTCATTTTGTAGTGTATTCACTGAGTTACTGTGTCTGTTGGTACAAATACTTTACACCTAGACTCTGAAGTTAAGCCTACCTGCTCGGAGCGGGGGTTACCTGAGGGTGATTCTCCTTTACCATGACTAGAGTGAGGGTCCTTGCTTGGACAGGGGGTAACCTGACTGTCAAACAAAGACCCCATTTCTAACAATTTGCCTCTTCTGCACCTTGGAAAGGGAATAGGTTAAGATGATTTTGGCTTCCTTTGACAGTAGCATGGCAAATTGTTTTTGCGACAGGCTCGCCCCTGTAATTCACTAGGCTCTAATTCGTTCATGGTCAAATCAAAGCACTGTCTTCACATGGAATTTGCCTGAATTGTCACCTGCCATTTGAAATGCTTCAATGGGCCAAATGGTGCAATGTTAAACTTTGCACAAAGTTATAGAAATTTAGAGTTCAATAAGTGGTCCTGTTTTGTGAGATTAAATTCTTACCTAATCTGGGAAGGATTTGTACAATCTGGGAGAGTAAAGAATAGACTGAAACATTTACATTACGCTTTGTCCAGTCAGGACCCAAGCTTGCTGATAAATACACAATCACCATAGGTTATAGTAGGCATTAATTTGTTTTTAATAACCCCTAGGACTGCAGTAAAGCCCCTACAAAACAAGGTCTTGGTTAGACGTTGAGAAGCCCAAGTCAAAGCTTGGGTTGAGCTGTTTATGGACTGGATGTGTGGGGACATGTGACCTCTCTCATCCAACCAAACCCCTAAGTATTTATAGACAGTTACCCTTTCTAGACGTACATTTTTAAATGGCCAAAAGACTCCTTTAACTATGTTACAGTGATAGATTTGTCAGCCTTAGGGTGGTCTTTCCCCCAGTTTGTTTTCTTCCTCCTCCACATTTTGGTGGTATTTGGATGCTGCACACTTTACTACTGCTTACCAGTGCTTAATTGCTTGTGCCTCTCCTCTAAACATGGTAGTAATGGCTAATCCCCAATCAGCATATTACATTTACTTACAATCCCTAGTAAAGTGGTACTACATGTGCCCAGGGTGTGTCACTTAAATGATACTAGTGAGCCTGCAGCCATGATTGTGCTACCCACTTGAGTAGCCCCCTCAAACACATCTCAGGCCTTCTATTGTAGAGCCTGTGTGTACATTTTTAAACTGCCATTTCAACTTGGCAAAAAAAAACTTTTGCCAGGTCCAAACCTTACTTTTTAATACATAGAGGTCACCCATAGGGTAGGCCCTGCACAGCCTAAAGGGCAGGGTGCAACGTATTTATGGCCTTCCATTGCAGAGCGTGTGTGCAGTTTTAAACTGCCATGCCGACCTGGTAAATAAACCTTTTTCCAGGCCTAAACCTTCCATATTTATACATATACGTCACTCCTTGGGAAGGCCCTAGACAGCCCAGAGGGTAGGGTGCAATGTATTTTAAAGGTGGGTCATATACTTGTAAGTTTTACAAGTCTTAGAATTGAAAACTCTTAAATTTTCACTACTGCAAGGTCTACCTCCCCCATAAAATAACATTGGAGCTGCCTCATTACATTTTATAAGTGTAATTTCCAAATGAGAAGAGACAATTTGCTCATGTTTGGTGTCTTTAGAATCACAATTTAAAATCCTACCTTGTCGTGAAGTCAGATTTTAAATTGCAATTCTGAAGATGCCACTTTTATAAAGTTAGTATTTTCTTGCCTTAGCCATTTGGTGCCTGCAATCTGTCTCCGGTCACATGACGTGGTGTATTTGACAGTTGGGATTTGTGTATTCCCCTTAGACAGCCGGCTTAACAACCCTGCATTGTCACTTCAGCCAGTTTGGAGCTAGGGCAGCGGAGGCAGTGAATTCCTTGCACTTCAGAGCCACTGTCTAGAAGCTTCCCCCACCTTCTAGACCAGGACACCAAGTTTTAAAGGATTGACCCAACTGTCAGAGCTACAGTTGTTTTTTGCCTACCAAACACTGTAAAATGAAGGCCAGGGCGAGGTCACTTTGCTAATGTAACACGCTATCACCAAGCGCTTCTAGGGGACTTACACTTGGGAAAACTGCTTTTAAAACTGTTTAAAAAACAATATATTGGAAACACTTGGCATATTTACAAGGCCCTTGCGCCACCACTGCGTCACTTTATTTTACGCTCCTGCGGTGCAGAGTGCAGACCCATATAAACAAGGCAACGCAAAGCCACTTTGCATGGCTTTTCATGGCCTCATAGATATGGAGTAAGGCAACGCAGCACAAGTCGCTGCATTGCCTTACACTGCATCAGGGGCATGTTCCATGAGTGTTGTGGTGGGTTTTCTCATGTATTACCCATGGGTTTCAATGCATTCCCAGATTTACAAGGCAATGTAAACCTGGGAATGTGTCAAAGTCTTATGCTTCCCTAAGGCAGACGCATTGAAAAGAAATATGTTTATTTTGCCTTGTTTTTTTCCTCTTTCTCTATGTGCTGCAGTCTGCATTCTGTAGCACACTAAGAAGGAGGAAAAAGCCTCCCAGGATTGTATTAGTGCCAGAAGGTGCCCCTTCCTGTACAAAAACAATCCTGCATGTAACACAGGCACCCAACTTGGATCCTCTCTGTCTAGAAAATTATAGACCCATCTTGCTTCTTCCTGGACTGATTAAAGTACTAGAGAACCATGCAAATCAGCATCTTTCAGATTTCCTAAAAACAAATAAGGTACTGCACCTTACCCAGATGGGGTTTCGCCCTTAACACAGCACAGAAACCACCCTTCTGGTGATAGTCGAAGAATCACAATTGCTGCTTGATGGAGGAGGTACGGCTGCCATCATACTCCTTGACCTTAGCACAGCATTTCACACAGTGAACCATGACACTCTCCTCAAAAGAACCAATAGTGTAGGTGTCACAGGACTTGCTTTATAGTGGCTGATCTCTTTTTGGAATGACAGATTTTTTTATGTCTTTGATAAATCCTGTTCATCGGGCACTTTCCCTTTGAAGTGTGGAGTACCGCAGGGCACCTCACAAAGCCCTACATTTTTTAACATATACATGCACCCACTGGCAGACATTGTGTTGTCTTATGGTATATCTATAGTTTTACATGCTGATGACACTGAAATGGTATTCTCTTTATCTCCTCGACATGATCCTCAATCCCCCTCATTGGGACTGTGTTCAGAAAGAGTAGCAAGTTGGTTGGCAAAATCCAGACTCAAACTTAATGGGGATAAGACAGAGCTCAGGGTAATAGGCAACAACATTAACCCCCATCTAAAGCTGTGCTATCCGGATCGCCTCGGAATGTTCCCTGACCCAAAGACGGTTATTAAAAGCCTGGTGGTATGTTTGGACAAAATCTTGTTTATGGAAGTCCAAGCTACCAAACTTGCTGCCAGCTGTTATAACATTCTTACAATACTTTGCAAAATCTTACATCTGCACCCCTTCACTTTAAGAAGGCTGGTAGTCCAGGCACTAATATATATATAACACAAGCTTTATTCAGTCGTAAACCATCAAAGCAAAAGAAAAAAAACATTATTCATATAATTACATATGCAATAAAATTCAATAAAAAGAAATAAATAACAAGCAATAAAAACATCATTCATTATTAACAATAAGACCAATAAAATCTATCAGTGCATATCCCAAAGCATGCTTAATGATAAACTACAGCAGTTTAAAAAAAATGAATTTGTATATACCATGCAGCCTTGAGAAACCTAGTAACTGTATGGATCAGAGTAACAGAAGTATCTCTCTTTAAAATCGTAAGGGCTATAGCAAATTGCCTAAAGCCCAACATCTGACAAACTGGATGAATCCACTTACGACGGGGAAGGGTGTACGCTGTACAGAAGAACATAAAATGTTCAACTGTTTCCAAAGCAGTTTTACAGCATGGACATAGTCTAAATGTCGGCGATGGCCTCCGACTATTAACAAAAGACAGTAGCGGTAAACACCCATAACGAAAGCGAACATACAAACTCTTCCCCAAAATATTAGGGATGAGATCTAAAAAGGGAACAAACTCGGGATACCATTTAAGACCAAGGAAAGTATTGGTCAATCGTCCATGTGATGAGCCAAGGAGGTAATTGTTCCTGACATAGGACCAATATACTTTTTTCAAAGACAATTTATGGGCCTTCTCTAAATCCTGTGGTTTCTCCCAATAGTTCACGAGCCCCAGGATACGAAACCACTTAAAAATGTGCCTAAACCATGGAATTGATGTTCCATTGGATCTTTTTAAAAGATCAAGAAGAGAGTCCCTGCAAACAACAAGCTGGGGGGGCGTCTAGATTCTTACTCAAAACAACAATGGTTTTAGAGCTATCATATCAGAGATACAATTAAAACAAAGATCTAAAAAAACAGGGATCAGGGGTGTTATCTGGGCACGCAAGTAATGCTCTAGGAAAACTATTCTCACCCACCGCTAATTTAAAAGTCTTGCAGGAGCCCCACACTTCAGTGCCATAAATAGCGGCATTTTGTGCTTTAGCGAAATAAATCTTTATAGCCGGGGAAACCGCTTTTGTAGTTATGCTCTTGTAAAAGCGCAGAATAGCCCCAGATCTATGTTGAAGAAGGGACACACTCTTGTTAATCTGTTCTTCCCAGAGCAATTTATTAGACATCCTCACACCCAGGTAATCTATTGAGCTTACTTCCCCCAGAGGAGCCCCAGCTAAAATAACAGTACATCTCTTGACTGATTGAGGGCTAAGTAACATTAATTTGGTTTTACTAGCATTTAGTTCCAACCAATGGTCAGTGCAGAAGGTTGTGAACTTATCCACAAGGATCTGAAGACCTATTGGGGTCTTGAAGATAAGGAGAGAATATCTGCAAAAAGCAGTATAGGGATCTTTTGCTCATTCAAAGAAGGGGCATCATTTTGGCAGAGAGACACAGCTTGTACCACCTCATTTATATATAGAGTAAATAAGATTAGTGCCAAAACACAACCTTGAAGAACCCCCCGTTGAATAGCAATATGATCTGTCAATTCGCCCTGATTACCCCACCTCACCTGACCATATGTGCCCTCATGTAACCGTTGTAGGAGGTGAATTATGTTTGTTGGAATACCTATTTTATATAGAACATCCCATAGTTTCCCTCTAGGGACCATATCAAACGTGGACCGAAGTTCACAAAGGCAACATACAATTTTTGGTATGCAAGCGTTACATATTTCCAATATAAAAGTGCCAACCTAAAAACCTGATCCATGGTGCTAATTTTGGGATGAAAGCCTGCCTGAAGTGGAGACATCTCATAATGGGTATCAACTCAATCGAAAAGCCTTCCCAAAAGTTGTTTAGCCAAAATATTTTGAAGATTATCAATAAGGCTAATAGGTCTATAATTACCAGGGAAACTCAACACTCCCTTTTTATAAATAGGAACTATTTCAGCCCCTTTCCACATACTGGGTATTAAACCCCCCGCTGCTATTGTATTACATATCATATTTACATAACTAGACCAAATCACTGGCTCAGACTTATATAGGTCCCCTGGTATCCTATCTGGACCTGGGGCTTTGGAGGGTTTCAGGTAATTAATTACAATTCCTCCAAAGTGAAAACAATATAATCATCCTGTTCCTCACATCCATTCCCAGCTCACCAAAACGGTGAGCTCACTACAGCTAACTGTTGGGAGTAGAGGTTACAAGAGGAAGAATCACATGGCATAGCATAACGATTAGAAAAATGATCAAACAAACTCTCGGGTTGAATATGGGTACAAGTTATATTCTTGCCCTCTCTCTGTCTGTCAGATAATACTTTCCAAAAGGACATGTTATTATTGAGTCTGGCAGCATTCAACAAGTTGTGCCAGGTTAAGTCGTCCCAACTTTTTTTTTGCCAGTGCTATAACTTTATAATAGGCTAGTCTGGCTGTTCTGATCGCCCCCTGAGTGCAGGACATGATAGCTAGTTTCAATAAATGTTTGGCCTTTGAACAATCCTTAATAAACCATTCTCTATTTTTTGATAAATGATCAAATGGCTTGATGGGAGTTCTTTTATTAAAAAAAAGGTTTTGCAGCTTATGTATCAATATCTCATGGATGGTAAGGATTGGAATAACGGCAACCTCATGTCCCTCATAATCTGCCATAACACCAGTAAACAATTTATAGATCTCCCTGATCGTATATGGGTTAGACAGAACTTTTGGCCAACTGACAAGGGTAAGACTCTTGCTCAGTTGTGCCTCAGGGACAACAGTATGATAGATATTCAAAAACCTCCTAAATTCAACGCTATGTAGAGTGAGAAGCAAGGGGTTATGATCACTATCATGACGGAATTCCACCTTCATATCCTCCAACGTTGGCCATAACCTAACATCCCATAAGACATAATCAATAACACTGAACGATTTACCTCATTTAAAGGTAGATGCAATATTTAGATCAGAAAGCGTTCTGCCATTACAGTCCATTAGACCATACTTAAGAAACAATGATGTCAACTGTAAGACCACACAAGAACGACTACAAAGTTGCTCATTAACCAAACAAGGAATACCCCATTGCCTATCCTCTTCATCTACTAAATCACTACTTAAATAGGAGGGTTAAAATGCGCAGTTCATGTCCCTTGCAACTACTACCTTAGTATTGGGGGGCAGGGTATCTAAGTATTCAGACAGCTGAATCATAGTCTGGGACTCCTGTCCCCACAACACTGACCTTGCGTAAATGTTGATTATCACAATCTTAAAGCCTCCATTAAATACAAGCTGCACACCTTGTAGATCCTGGGAGTCGATTTTTGATATCAAGTGACTGCACTGTAACCTCTTATTAAGCAGTATCAGTAAGCCTCCCTTGGCACGACAAATATTTCCATCCGCAGGTAAGGCCATCACTTGGTAAGGTGGAAACCCATCCAGGGAAACAGGGTCCATAGCCCAAGTTTCCTGAAATAAGCATTTATCCTGCTTGTTCATATAATTGGCCAATCAGGATCCAGCAATTTCCTACCAAGCAGCCGCCAAATTCCAAGACATAATAAAAAGTTCGGCTCTAGTTCCCACATCACTAGACTCAAAGCATTGGACTTCCCCATAATCATCAGACTCGATAGACATCCCAGGCCTACCCGCGAACCCCAGTTGGAAGTTGCCTAATTGGAGTCAAGACACTGGGCTTCCCTGTGACCAACAGAATTATTAAATACCCCTGGCCTACCCACCAGACCCCCAGTAGAAGTTGTTAAATTGGGATCAGTGGGTGGTAATCAATCAATACCTCGTGGTGGGTGCAGAATACTTCCTGTCAAGGTCAGATCACATTTACGGCAAATATCAGCCTTCCTGCCATTTGCATCTTCCTATTTTATAGGTAAACTAGCGGAGGGTGGAGAGGATTTAAATCTAATACCAACTCCACTAGACTCTCTGAGATAGCAAGTACGCAGTTCAAAGTCAATAAGATTATTCATTAACAGCATGTCTACAAAGAGAATAGAAATAAAGTCAAATTTGGATCCGGGCTGACAGTGTCGATCCACCGCCACAATATCTGCATGGATAACAGAAAGGCATTTCCGCTGGACTCTCAACCAGTAAACAAGGAATCTCGGGTTTCCACGACCCCTAGAGACAATTTGGGTACTTCAACCATGAACAGTGTACCTCCTTGGTTCCAAGGAGCTTGAGCCTGCTTCTTAGGTGCAAGCCATCTCGTTCAAACCGGATGTAAAGCATCATCAAGTGACTCAGAACAATGAGTTGATGAGGTGGCTGCTCTCCTCAAAACCTTAGAGCCAGTTGCCCCCCCGGGATCCTTGCAGTAATCAACAAATGTCATTTTACCAGATCTGTCAGGCCTAGTGAAACTCTGATCTTTAACATCGGTCACATGCTTATGCTGAATGACCTCAGGAGGAGCCTGTCGAACATCAATATGTGAAGCAGGTGGAGTAGAGGTGGAGAAAGAACCAGTTTGTAGGTATTGATTATCTGCTTGAAACTGAGGATCAGATACAGCTGTGAAAGTGGATGTGCCCCTCATAACAGAGTAGGACACGTCCAGTCTTGATCAAGAGCAGCTACAACCACATAGCAACCTGGAATCCATTGTCAATCGTTTAATCAATGACAGCACCAAATTCTTTACTTCATCTAATTTGTGATGGACAGATGCCAAGTCAAGGTTGTCGTGCAATCTCAGTGGTCTATCCGAACCCGAGGGTGGATTGATGTCAACACCACCATCCATACATGTCCCAATACGTTGTGTATAGTAGCATTGCAAAGTCCTTCATCATTTCCCAAGGGCCCCATACCGATTTGAGCATGGGATCATAGGTATTACCAAAACCTCAGGGGAGGACAGGGAGCCTCATCCCCTACGGGAGGGCCACCTGTGATACTCGACACTATGTCCAGCCCACTACAGGGTATTCGGGATAGTTCCAACCCAGATCTTTCAGTAGTTCTTTTTAATTCAGTTTCCTTTGAGGAAATAGGCTGCCGTTGTTTTTTCTTAAATATGTCTGGTATTTTTGTAACAGGGGGACCCTGTTGTAAAGGCAATGAGTTTGAATTATCTCTTAAAATAGCATCCACTTCTTCTATTAGAATGTCTATGTCTTCTAAGGAATGACTTCCTTGGTTGGGTATAAGATTTGTTTTATTTTTAAGCCGTTTCCTAGATTTTTTTAGACCACTGGCATGTATAAGAGTATCCACAGCCTTTCGTTTCACCATCTCAAAATGGCACAATAATAAACTACAAGAGTGTATAACCAGATTAAATCAGTCTTAAAAGCAATGAGTTTATAACTTACTTTTTAGATAATTATAACGCCCAGCCCATCCTCTGTAAGGCGATGACGCGCAAAGACGGGCCCGTCTTGGCCCGGTCTTCGCCCGGGCGCACGCCCGGGCATGTCGAGTGCGTGTCCCTCACTGCGTGAATGAGAGGGCGCTTATGAGCGCAGGGTCCGTCGCAAGGGCACCTGGGGGACGTAGTCCCACCCCAGGTCGAAGTTCAGGGCCTCCAAAGGATGTTGTCACCAGCGCGTCCCGCGCTGCGTGAATGAGAGGGCGCTTATGAGCGCAGGGTCCGTCGCAAGAGTACCTGGGGGACGTAGTCCCACCCCAAGTCGAAGTTCAGGGCCCCCAAAGGATGTTGTTACCAGCGTGTCCCGCGCTGTGTGAATGAGAGGTCGCTTATGAGTGCAAGTTCCATCGCAAGGGTACCTGGGGGGCATAGTCCCACCCCAGGTCGAAGTTCAGGGCCCCCAAAGGGAGTTGTCACCAGCGCATCCCCAATCATATATTTTCTCATAGTCTGCTCCTGCTGGTTGGTTGCTCAGGCTCAGTTCCACCACCTGTGTCCACTCCAGGCACTAATACTTTCCTGTCTGGACTATGGGAACTCTCTATATCTGGGAGTTTGGAAAGCTGTAACCAAAAAAAAAACAAAGTTGTGCAAAATGAAAGTCCAAGTCTTGCTTAATGTCCCCAGATACAGCTCAGCCCGGAAGGCTTTGGCTACTGTCGACTGACTGCCTGTTGAGCAGAGGGTTAAATTCAAAGCCCTGTATATGGCATGTAGGGCACTACTAGCTAGAAGCCCTTGCATTCCTCCTCCTTTGATTTCACCTTACACTCCAATCAGAACCCTTAGATCCACCAACGCCTGTTTAGCTATGGTTCCATTCATTTGAAGAGCAAGAAATAGAGGACACTCATTCGGCTACAATATGGTCAAAGTATGGAACACCCTTCCCCATACAATGCAGCTCACTAACAATGAACTGATGTTTCAGATACTCCTAAAAGCCTGGTTGTTTGACAAATAAACTTTTTTTAGCATAGTAGTGTATTCTGTGTTGCATTGCCAGCGCTGGGATGCCCAAGGATAGCCATGCGCTCTATAAATGTGCATAGAATAGAACAGACCTCAGACTCCACAACTTCAGTACACTTCTGGACCTGTGGATACTCTGCCAGGAAAAAGGACTGCTTTGCTGCTCAAAGGTCTGCCACTCTGCTGGACTGCTACTCTGAAGGAGCTGATGCCTTGCTGTGCAGACTGCTGCCTGCTCCCCTTTGCCTTGGGAGGAAGAACTGGACCTGCAACCCATCTTAGACCTAGGACCCCAAAGTGACTCAAAGGGCTAGTTTGCTGGCCTCCTTATCTAAGCCTCAGGGACATAACAAGCTTCACATTGCTCCTGGACCCATCTTCCACAAGTTCCTGACCTCCAAGAGGTGCCTCTTAGGTCCTGGACACTTGGTATGCCTCTTGAGTTCTTTAATTCAAGCTTTTGGGCTCTTTGCAACCGCAAACAGGCCAGTTTGTACCAGAACAACATTGCTCATGCTGAAATTCATTGTGAGACACAACAATCCCCGCCTCTTCCCACCGCAAGCATTGTCAGCCCATGGAGGACCACCAACATGAAGTACCAGCCTGCCCGTCCACTGATGCCCGGCCTGCTCCTCATGCTACACTGACCAAAGTCAGCGACTCTCTCCTTGCTCCCTCCGACCTTCTCCAACGTGAACTGGTCTCTTGGCACAAAACTTGACAGGGTAAACCTTTAGCTGTACTAATCTGGGGAGATTTCAAGCCTGCGCTCCATCGCAGTTGGCTTGAGTTTTTGACTTTGACCCAGTCCAGAGTGACCGGATAGCCGCGACTGGCATTTTATGCTTTTAGGCACTATGTTGTTGTTCATTATTTAAAAATTCAGAACTCCGGTTCTACTGAATGGATTTTTGTCATTTTGGTCTTGTTTTTATTCATTAAATTAAGTTCTAATAATCTAACCTGGTGTGGGAACTTTTTGTGTGGTGTTTTCATTGTTTTGCTATTTGAAGGAATGCACAATTCCTTTACACATTGCCTCTAAGTTAGGCCTTACTGCTTTGTGCCAAGCTACCAAGGGTTGAGCACAGGTTAATTTGGGGTTTGCTTGTGCCCTACCCTGAGTAGGATTGTGGTTGCTACTTGACGAAGGCTCACACCCCGTCAACCAGTAACCCAATTTTAAACACTGGTGTTCAGTAGTGAGGAATGGACTTGTGTTTGTGCAGTGTCATACAGTAATTTTGTGTTACACTGCTACCCCACATAAATATTCAAAGATCAACTGGAGTTTAAATTCTCGCTGATTGTTCTTTATTGGGTTTTTCCTATTTTTTGTTCATCTGCTTGTTGTGTCTGACACTACACCTGCAAAAATGGAGTTTGAGCTGGCCAACATGGATGTCTACACAGTGGATTCTACAAGGAAAGTGGACACAGTGAAGAACACCGCAAAAAGACTCAACACCGGATTAGAAAAATGAAGGATATTTATCTTATCAAATTAAGGCCAAAATAACAAAACTCCACAAAATCAATTTGGTGTGAAAATTATTTGAATTAGGTCACCCAAGAGTTGAAGTGTATGTCTATTAAGTAAATGGTGGGGACTCTCCTTGCAGGTTCAGGGGAGAGCGCGAAGCCCTTGTTGTGCTAAAATTATTACTGCGATGAGGGAAAGCATTTCCCCTTCACTAAGGCACTGTACCTGTGAGAGTTAAGCCTTTGGTTGAAAAGTGCAGGAGTTAAAATTACCGGTGAGGCCACGTTCCTTTTGGGAACAGATTTGATGCCAAATCCCGCAGGCACTTTCATCAGAAAGAGTGAGGTAGATTTTAGCTTAGCCACTTAAATGAGTTATAACTGTTGGGGCCACCTTGGTTCACGAAAGCAACTGTTAAGCAGAGTACATGGCATTCCTACACAAGGAAATATGACTCAATGCCCTCTGAAGCTGTCCTGAGTTGCTGAGTTCAGGAGATGTGGCCTCACAGCCCTACACAAGCATTCTCTCACAGCCTTCCAGGTAAGCTGGGCCACCACTGGTGTTCCTCCGCGTGCATCTGCTGAGGGAGAGACACAGTGCCTGGTTCTAGAGGCGTGACACCGCTCCTAGGCCCCTGCTACTCTGTCACTGGTGCTCTTTACAGCTCCTGGCACCGGCAGAGTCAGGGGCATGGACACAGCCCATGGAGGTGCCCAAAGCCACTGGTGCTGGATTTTGGCAGACTCCAACAGGGGCCTGTTATCTGCGTGGCAAGTGGCTGGCAGTTCAGTGATTATTTGCCAGCATCTGGCCTCGGGGAATTAGTGTGCACTTGATCAATTACATAGTTCTGGGGCCCAAGGGAGACACAATCCAGCAGTGGCTGGTGCACCAAAAAGCAGCTGATGAACAAGCGGGGTCTTAGATGTCCCGGATACCTCGCACAGATCCGGGGCAAGTCAGTAAGCCCTTGGAGACTTCTGGGGGACAAGGTTGGCAAAGTCCAGTCCTTCCCTTATAGGATAGAAGCAGCAGGTGGCAAGCCAGCACACAGTGCAGCATCAGGGTGGCAGTCCCTCCTGGCAAATCAGCAGGCCTTCTTACTGGCTGGGTGTCCTTATCCCAACAGAGTTCTGATCTTGTGGGATTTGGGTTCAGGCATTATACGTTGGTGCCCAGTTTCTGGAAGGTTGGGGAAACTTCCAGATCTCCCTTTGAAGTTCCCTCCACAGCCCAAGACCATATGCAGGGGGTGTGCAGCCTTTTGCGTGAGGAGAAGCACAACCCTATTCAGAAGCCAGTGTCAGATCCTCCCTCCCACCTAGCCCAGGAAGGCCCATCAGCCTGGTGATGGACCATCAATATTCTAACCCCACACCCAAGCTCTGTTTGTGTGTGCCTGTCTTGTTGGAATGCACAGAGCCCAGCTGTCATCTACCCCAGATGTGTATTCAGGGTCAGGGAGAGGCACAGAATGGTTATAGTAAGAAAATGCCAACTTTCTGAAAGTGGCATTTTCAGACTTACAATTTAAAATTCGACTTCATCATTGTGATTTACATTGTGAGTCCAGGGACACCAAACTCCATATATCTATCTCGTCTCATTTGGAAGTTATACTTAAAAGTTGTTTGAAGGCAACCCCAATGCTATCCTATGGGAGAGATAAGCCTTGCAATAGTGGAAAATGAATTTAGCAGTTTTTCACTACCTGGACATTTTAACCTTAAAGGGACTATTCTAACCTTTCATATACAATGCACCGTGCCCTTGGGGGTAACTAGGGCCTACCTTAGGGTTGACTTACATGCCATACAATGGAAGGTTTGGGCCTGGCAAGTGTGTACACTTGCCAGGTCAATAAGGCAGTTTAAAACTGCACACAGGCTCTGTAGTGGCAGACCTGAGAAATGTTTGAGGGGCTACTGTAGTGGGGGGCATAATCAGTGCTGCAGGCCCACTAGTAGCATTTAATGTACAGGCCTTGGGCACATGTAGTGCACTTTTCCAGGGACTTACAAGTAAATTAAATATGCCAATTGTGGAGAAGCCAATGTTACCATGTTTTAGAGGATAAAGCACCTGCACTTTAGCACTGGAAAGCAAAGGTAAAGTGCACGGATCCCTAATGCCAGCAAAAATAGGTCAGAAAAATGGGAGGAGGAAGTCAAAAAGTCTGGAGATGACCCTGCCGGAAGGGCCATTTCCAACAGCATGTTATCAGACTTGTGATTGCGTTTCCTACACACATACCAATTGGCTGCTCCAAATAATTATATTGCTCTTGAGAATCTGGAGGATATTAATTGTTACAAATTATTACTTGTATTAAGGTGCTGCTCAGTGTACCAGTTTCAACACTAGTATCTATGGGAATCAGTGCAGTCATGAATGGTGAATAAGTGGGGTCAACATTGTGTCATATCAAAGCACCTTGTAACTCTCTAATAATAGTACACAGGAAATCACAAAACTAAAAGAGAGAAATATCCTATCACACAGATTTTTTGTTAAAATTGTGGCCTGCTGCTCTCAGCTTTGCACACTTGTCACAATCTCATTTAGTCAATTATAATACTGCTGATGCATTTGTAATAAGCTGAGAAATCTTAGAAACACAGCTGAGCAGACCTATCGATCCTCTGCTTTCAAACTTAAAATACTGTAATATTCACTATAAAACAGCCCACATTTTTCTTGGGACAACCAGCAAATTTACAGGTTACCACCAGTGCTTAAATTACGCTTGTTGTTTCCGGTGCTGAGCACCAGCACTTATTTCTGAGGGCCGGCGCTTAGTTTTTTGTCTCAAGCATTTACTGCAAGCAAAACACACGTGGGAAAGATGGAGGAAGAGAAAAAAGAAGAAGCGTCAGAAAGGGGAAAAGCAGGAAGCTGCAAGGGTGAGCTAAAGGGGCGGGGAGTGGCTGTTAATGGATTGAAGAGGCCCGAGATGGCTTTAGGATTACACTGCCTCAGAAAGACAATGCCCTCTTCTGGAAAATAATAAATACTCCCGTTCTAGGGGACAATAATACCCCTAGAATGGAAATTGCCATCTCGGAAGAGGACTGGATCACGTACTTTTCTAAGATATACTGTCAACCCAATGACAGAGTTCCTCTGGACCTTCTAAAAGCCCCAGACCCTGAGGAAGATCGACACTTAGCAGTATTACCTCAGTTTACCTTAGAGGAGGTAGTAGAAGCTATAAACACAAGCAAAGCCGGGAAAGCGCCAGGGCCCGATGGTGTTCCAATTGATCTATATAAAACCAACACCGACTTATGGGGTCCTCTATTGACGCAGTTACTGAGGGCCACTTGCACACAAGGCCCACCATCAACATGGCGCCATTCTATCATCATACCCATATACAAAAAGGGGGATCGCCTTAACCCAGCCTGTTATAGGCCAATTTCCCTCCCCGATACATCAGCCAAATTAGCGGGGGAATAATCCTAAATAGACTCCAAATATGGTCGGAAGATAATAACATTCTATCCCAAGTGCAGTATGGCTTCTGCACAGGACTAGGTACAGTGGAACAGGCTCTGAACTTAACTATCCTAGTGGGGAAGTATACGAAGACCAGAGAGGGCAATTTGCACCTGGCCTTTATAGATTTGTCCTCAGCATTTGACTGTGTTTTGCATGAAAAGTTATGGGATATTCTAATAAGCATGGGGGTCGAACTAACGATAGTCCATTTCATAAGAGATCTGTATACTGGGTGCAGAGCAAGTGTAAGGTACGGGATGAGAGGGGAATGCACTAAGTCTTTTGGCATATACCGAGGGGTGCGTCAAGGCTGCGTTCTCGCACCACTTCTATTTTCATTATACATAAACAATCTAGAAAGTGAATTGATAAGCAATTGTAAAGACATTCCACAAATAGGCAATCGCCCCGTCCCTGCACTCCTATACGCAGACGATGCAGTACTCATGGCCAGGACACCGCTAGCCCTCCAGAAACTTCTAACCACTTGTATAAATTACATGACAGCCCTGGGCCTCACAGTCAACCGTTCGAAAACGTTCATAATGAACTGTGGCAGGAAACTGAGCAAGTCCTATAAAATCACCATTCACGAGGACAAGGTGAAGATAGCTCCCACCTTCTCATATTTGGGCATAATGTTCGATAAACAGGCCACCTGGGCACACTGCGTGAAAACAAAAAAAGACCAGATTATTAAAACAACGGCGGCCTTGAAGATTTTTTCCAAAAAACTAGGGGGGATCTCCCCGTCAAACATGGTAAAAATCTACAAGGCCAAATGTATCCCGGCGGCTACTTATGGAGCATGTATCTGGGGGTATACGAACTGCCATGCGATTCAGTTAGTGGAAAATGACTTCCTGAGATACCTGCTAATGGCACCAAATAGCACGTCATCATATATTAGCCATTCGGAACTAGGGGTCCACTTTGTAACTGATCTAATTAAGATACAGCCTCTATTATTATGGCATAAAGTGTGGACCTCTGAGCATACCGGATTAAACCAGGCCATACTATCCGACTGCATGAATCTAACATACTCGCTTAGAGTTCCCTGGCTAAGATATATTATGACCTTTTTTAAAAATATGGGCTGTGAAGGATATTACCAAAACCCACAATCACTGGAAAAAATAACCAGGAGAGATTTGAGGGCTCTGACTTTGAAGCACCTGGATGAACAGAGATGGGAAGTGGAATCAAAAAAACCTACAGTAATGTCTAACCAACTAATTCTGTCGACGGATGCAGTCCAGCCCTATTTAGTAAGCGTGGCAAATCCCCGACATCGATTTGTCCTTACAAGATTCCGCTTAAATATCTTCCATCGGCTAGTAACCTTTCCGATTATGTGCGACTGGAGTACAGTTTTAAGAGTATGTCCATGTGATGCAAAAGCTCCCCAATCTACAATGCATGTGGTCCTTTTTTGTAAATTTTATGATATTCCAAGAAAACGTATTTTATTGCCTTTTTTAAGATCGACTAATTTGCGTCAGTGCCGCGACGCGTATTTTAGTTTACAGATTTTATCCTCTATTGAAATGTGTGGAATTTTAGCAAACTTTTTATGCACAGTACTCTCTGTAAGGATGTCTATGGGCGTACTGAACTAATTTTATTTGAAAAATGTGGAATTTCCGGTAAACTCCTCACTCTTCAGAAAATACTGTAATTGAACTCGATTTTGCACTGATGTAAATTTATCAAGTTTTATATACCTGTCCTTGAATGAATTATGATGTGTTTTATTATCTTCCCTATTTATTTATAATTTTTCTTATACATATTTATCAATGTACTATTACTTGTTACTTTTATGGCCTGTTGAAAGCCGAATAAAGTCTGTTTGATGATGACACTGCCTCAGTATTATGTGCTCACACTTTTAATTGAAACAGCTGCATGTTTAAAAGGAGAGCTTTTAGCACCGGTACCTTTTTATTTACAAATTAAGCACTGGTTACCACAAAGGTATTTACTGGGTCTTATACATCCCCACTCTACAACATCTAGGGACTTTGCGTCGGGATACCAAGTTGATGAATGGTAATAGCTCTGCTTTACTGGAAATCTCATTGGATTACTTTTCTGCAGCACCTGAAGTTCCTGCTCTGTTGCCACAGTTTGTTGATCCCTCTCACTCTTGGATTTGATTTTCGCCGATTCTAACTCCAAGCACCTTGTTCTTACAGCATTGGCCCTCTAGCCATCTAATGACTGTAGGAGGCTGGCCTGGCTTGTAGTGGGTACCAAGGTGTACTTACACTCTGTACCAGGTCCAGTTATCCCTTATTAGTGGAGAAGAGGTGTTTCTAGCAGCTTAGGATGATAGAAGGTAGCTATAGCAGAGCAGCTTAGGCTGAACTAGGAGATATGCAAAGCTCCTACTATACCACTGGTGTCATATGCACAATATCATAAGAAAACACAATACACAGATATACTAAAAACAAAGGTACTTTATTTTTATGACAATATGCCAAAAGTATCTCAGTGAGTACCCTCAGTATGAGGATGCCAAATATACACAAGATATATGTACACAATACCAAAAATATGCAGTAATAGCAAAAGGAAGTAATGCAAGCAGTGTAAAGTTACAATAGATTGCAATGGGAGCACATAGGTGTAGGGGCAACACAAACCATATACTCCAAAAGTGGAATGCGAACCACAAATGGACCCCAAACCTATGTGAGCTTGTAGAGGGTCACTGGGACTGTAAGAAAACTGTGAGGGTTAGAAAAATAGCCCACCCCAAGACCCTGTAAGGTAGGTGTAAAGTGCACCTACAACCACCAGAGAGCACAGAAGTCGTGATGGGGGAATCTGCAAGGAAAACCAACACCAGCAAAGCAACAACAGTGGATTTCTGGACCTGAGTACCTGTGAAACAAGGGGACCAAGTACAAGAGTCGCGACAGTGTCGAGAGTGGGCAGATGCCCAGGAAATGCCAGCTGAGGGTGCAAAGGAGCTGCACCGGATGGAAGAAGCTTGGTGTTTTGCAAGAACGAAGAGGACTAGGAACTTCCCCTTTGGAGGATGGATGTCCCACGTCGTGAAGAAGCTTGCAGAGGTGTTCCCACGCAGAAAGACTGCAAACAAGCCTTGCTAGCTGCAAGGGTCGCGGTTAGGGTTTTTGGATGCTGCTGTGGCCCAGGAGGGACCAGGATGTCGCCACTTGGAAGAGGAGACAGAGGGGGTGCCCAGCAAGTCAGGGAGCCCTCACAGAAGCAGGCAGCACCCGCTGAAGTACCGGAACAGGCACTTAGAAGAGGAGTGAACAGGAGTCCACACGAAGTCACAAAAGGGAGTCCCACAACGCCGGAGGACAACTCAGAAGGTTGTGCACTGCAGGTTAGAGTGTCGGGGAACCAGGCTTGGCTGTGCACAAAGGAAATCCTGGAAGAGTGCACAGGAGCCGGAGCAGCTGCAAATCACACGGTACCCAGCAATGCAGTCTAGCGTGGGGAGGCAAGGACTTACCTCCACCAAACTTGGACTGAAGAGTCCCTGGACTGTGGGAGTCACTTGGACAGAGTTGCTGTGTTCCAGGGACCACGCTCGTCGTGCTGAGAGGGGACCCAGAGGACAGGTGATGCAGTCTTTTGTTGCCTGCGGTTGCAGGGGGAAGATTCCGTCAACCCACTGGAGATTTCTTCAGAGCTCCTGGTGCAAGAAGGAGGCAGGCTACCCCCAGAGCATGCACCACCAGGCAACAGGCGAGAAAGCCAGCAGGATGAAGCGATACAAGGTTGCAGTAGTCGTCTTTGCTACTTTGTTGCGGTTTTGCAGGCGTCCTGAGCAGTCAGCGGTCGATCCTTTGGCAGAAGGTGAAGAGGGAGATGCAGAGGAACTCTGGTGAGCTCTTGCATTCGGTATCTGAAGAATTCCCCAAAGCAGAGACCCTAAATAGCCAGAAAAGGAGGTTTGGCTACCTAGGAAGGAGGATAGGCTAGTAAGACAGGTAAGAGCCTATCAGAAGGAGTCTCTGATGCCACATGCTGGCCCTGGCCACTCAGAGCAGTCCAGTGTGCCAGCACACCTCTGAATCCAAGATGGCAGAGGTTTGGGGCACGCTGGAGGAGCTCTGGGCACCTCCCCTGGGCGGTGCAGGTCAGGGGAGTGGTCACTCCCCTTTCCTTTGTCCAGTTTCGCGCCAGAGCAGGGCTGGGGGATCCCTGAACCGGGGTAGACTGGCTTATGCATAGATGGGCACCATCTGTGCCCATCAAAGCATTTCCAGAGGCTGGGGGAGGCTACTCCTCCCCAGCCCTGACACCTTTTTCCAAACGGAGAGGGTGTAACACCCTCTCTCTGAGGAAGTCCTTTGTTCTGCCTTCCTGGGCCAGGCCTGGCTGGACCCCAGGAGGGCAGAAACCTGTCTGAGGGGTTGGCAGCAGCAGCAGCTGCAGTGAAACCCCGGGAAAGGCAGTTTGGCAGTACCCGGGTCTGTGCTAGAGACTCGGGGGATCATGGAATTGTCTCCCCAATGCCAGAATGGCATTGGGGTGACAATTCCATGATCTTAGGCATGTTACATGGCCATGTTCGGAGTTACCATTGTGACGCTATACATAGGTAGTGACCTATGTATAGTGCACGGGTGAAATGGTGTCCCCGCACTCACAAAGTCCGGGGAATTTGCCCTGAACGATGTGGGGGCACCTTGGCTAGTGCCAGGGTGCCCACACACTAAGTAACTTTGCAACCAACCTTCACCAGGTGAAGGTTAGACATATAGGTGACTTATAAGTTACTTAAGTGCAGTGGTAAATGTCTGTGAATTAACGTGGACGTTATTTCACTCAGGCTGCAGTGGCAGGCCTGTGTAAGAATTGTCAGAGCTCCCTATGGGTGGCAAAAGAAATGCTGCAGCCCATAGGGATCTCCTGGAACCCCAATACCCTGGGTACCTCAGTACCATATACTAGGGAATTATAAGGGTGTTCCAGTATGCCAATGTGAATTGGTGAAATTGGTCACTAGCCTGTTAGTGACAATTTGGAAAGCAGAGAGAGCATAACCACTGAGGTTCTGGTTAGCAGAGCCTCAGTGAGACAGTTAGTCATCACACAGGGAACACATATAGGGCACACTTATGAGCACTGGGGCCCTGGCTGGCAGGGTCCCAGTGACACATACACTAAAACAACATATATACAGTGAAATATGGGGGTAACATGCCAGGCAAGATGGTACTTTCCTACACAACCCCCCCCAAACGAAGGACAATAAGACTAGCCATGACCTGATGAGTCTTCATTGTCTAAGTGGAAATATCTGGAGCGTCCATCTGCATTGGAGTGGGTACTCCCAGGTCTATGTTCCACTGTATAGTCCATTCCCTGTAGAGATATGGACCACCTCAACAATTTAGGGTTTTCACCTTTCATTTGTTTTAGCCAAAGTAGAGGTTTGTGGTCTGTCTGAACAATGAAGTGAGTGCCAAACAGGTATGGCCTCAACTTCTTCAGTGCCCAGACCACAGCAAAGGCCTCCCTCTCTATGGCAGACCAACGCTTTTCTCTAGGGGTCAACCTCCTGCTGATAAAAGCAACAGGTTGATCCTGGTCCTCAGAATTGAGTTGTGATAAGACTGCCCCTACCCCTAATTCAGATGCATCAGTTTGAACAATGAATTTCTTGGAGTAACATGGGCTTTTTAGGACAGGTGCAGTGCACATGGCCTGTTTGAGCTCCTCAAAAGCTTTCTGACAGCTAGCTGTCCACAATACCTTTTTAGGCATCTTATTGGAAGTGAGATCATTAAGTGGGGCTGCAATGGAGCCATAGTTTTTAATGAATCTCCTGTAATACCCAGTGAGTCCTAGGAAGGCTCTCACCTGGGTCTGAGTTGTAGGGGGAACCCAATCCATGATTGTCTGGATTTTCCCCTGAAGTGGTGCAATCTGTTCTCCACCTACCAGGTGTCCCAGATAAACCACTTTCCCCTGCCCTATCTGGTACTTTGAAGCCTTGATAGTGAGGCCTGCCTTTTGCAGGGCCTCCAAAACTTTCCACAGGTGGACCAGGTGATCATCCCAGGTGGAGCTAAAGACAGCTATATCATCCAGATATGCTGCACTAAAAGCCTCCAACCCTTGCAGGACTGTATTCACCAACCTCTGAAAAGTGGTAGGTGCATTTTTTGAAAGCAAATGGCATTACTGTGAATTGGTAGTGCCCTCCAATAGTCGAAAATGCAGTTTTTGCTTTAGCATCCTCTGATAACTTGATCTGCCAATACCCTGCAGTCAAATCAAAGGTGCTTAGATACTTGGCAGATGCCAGTGTATCTATGAGCTCATCTGCCCTGGGTATAGGGTGAGCATCAGTTTTTGTTACCTGGTTGAGACCTCTGTAATCTACACAAAACCTCATCTCTCTTTTACCATCTTTTGAGTGAGGCTTTGGTACAAGCACCACAGGAGAGGCCCATGGGCTTTCAGAATGTTCAACCACTCCTAGTTCAAGCATTTTCTGAACTTCTTGTTTTATGCAGTCCCTGACATGGTCAGGCTGCCTATAGATTTTACTTTTGACAGGCATGCTGTCTCCAGTATCTATTGTGTGCTCACACCAAGATGTGGTGCATTGCACAGTTGAAAAGAGTTCAGAAAACTGACCTAGGAGATTTATGCAGTTGTCTTTCTGCTCAGCAGTAAGACAGTCTGCCAAAACTACACCTTCCACTAGAGCATCCTGTTCTGTGGAAGAGAAGAGATCAGGGAGAGGGTCACTCTCTTCTTCCTGTCCTTCATCTGTTGCCATGAGCAGGGTGAGATCAGCCCTGTCATAGTAGGGTTTTAGGCGATTGACATGGAGCACCCTAAGGGTACTCCTGGCAGTGCCCAGGTCAACCAAGTAGGTGACCTCGCCCTTCTTTTCAACAATGAGATGGGGTCCACTCCATTTGTCTTGGAGTGCTCTTGGGGCCACAGGCTCCAATACCCACACCTTCTGTCCTGGTTGGTACTGAATCAGAACAGCCTTCTGGTCATGCCATTGCTTTTGTAGCTCTTAGCTGGCCTGAAGGTTTTTACTGGCCTTTTTCATGTACTCCGCCATTCTGGATCTTAGGCCAAGTACATAGTCCACTATATCCTGCTTAGGAGCTTTTAAAGGTTGTTCCCAACCCTCCTTCACAAGTGTTAGAGGACCTCTTACAGGGTGTCCAAATAGGAGTTTCAAAGGGGCTGAAGCCCACTCCTTTTTGGGGTACCTCCCTGTAAGCAAAAAGGAGGCAAGGTAACAGGACATCCCATCTCCTCCTGAGTTTTTCAGGGAGTCCCATTATCATTCCTTTGAGAGTTTTATTAAACCTCTCTACCAGTCCATTTGTTTGTGGATGATAAGGTGTGGTGAATTTGTATGTTATACCACATTCCTTCCACATGGCCTTCGAGTATGCAGACATAAAGTTGCTACCCCTATCTGATACAACCTCTTTTGGGAAACCCACCCTGGAAAAGATTCCCAGGAGGGCTTTTGCCACTGCAGGAGCTGTAGTGGTCCTTAGAGGAATAGCTTCAGGATATCTTGTGGCATGGTCCACTACCACCAAGATAAACCTATTGCCTGAAGCAGTAGGAGGGTCAAGGGGGCCAACTACGTCAACCCCTACCCTTTCAAAGGGAATCCCAACTACAGGTAGTTGAATAAGGGGAGCCTTTGGAGTGCCACCAGTCTTGCCACTAGCATGGCAGGTCACGCAAGACTTACAAAAATCTTTTGTGTCCTCTGACATCCTAGGCCAGTGAAACAGGGGGACAAGCCTTTCCCATGTTTTAATCTGACCCAAATGTCCAGCCAAAGGAATGTCATGTGCCAGAGTTAGGAGGAACTCTCTTTACTGCAGGGGAATGACCAATCTCCTGGCTGCTCCAGGTTTTGGGTCCCTTGCCTCTGTGTACAAGAGGTTGTCCTCCCAGTAAACTCTATGTTTGTCACTGACATCCCCATTTTACTGTTTGACAGCTTGCTGTCTGAGACCCTCTAATGTGGGACAGGATTGCTGTGCCACACTCAGCTCCTCCCTGGCAGGCCCCCCTCCACCCAAAAGCTCAGCAGTGTCTGCTGCCAGCTCCTCTGCTGAAGGTTCTGCACAGGGTGGAAATTCTTCTTCCTCAGAAGTTGAATCATCTGTAGAGGGAGGGATAGTGGGTAGGGATTTACCCTTGCTAACCCTAGCTTTAGGGAGCACTTGGTCCATTGTTCCAGGATCCAAGTCACCCTGTCCTATTTGCTTTTTGGCCTGAGCCCTTGTCAAAGCAAAAATATGGCCAGGAATGCTCAGCATTGCTGCATGAGCCTCCAACTCCACTTCTGCCCAAGCTGATGTCTCTAAATCATTTCCTAGTAGACAGTATACAGGTAACTCTTAAGCAACCACAACTTTCTTTGGACCAGTAAACCCCCCCCCCCCCAAGTTGAGATTCACAACAGCCATGGGGTGGCTAAGAGTGTTGTTATGAGCGTCTGTCACTTGGTACTGGTGGCCAAGTAGGTGTTGTTCAGGGTGTACCAGTTTCTCTATTACCATGATAACACTGGCACCTGTGTCCCTGTAGGCCTGAACCTCAACACCATTGATTAGGGGAATTTGCTTGTACTTATCCATATTAAGGGGACAAGCAACCAAGGTGGCCCAATCAATGGCACCTTCAGAGACTAGCACAGCCTCTGTGGTCTCCCTAACAAGACCAACCCCAACTAAATTACCAAAAGTGAGCCCAGCTACTCCCTTGGATTGGCTATTAGTAGGTTTGCTCCCACCACCACTGCTATTACTAGGGGCACTACAGGTTGCAGTAGGGGTTGTGGTAGTGGGAGGTTTGGTGCTTTTCTTTGGACAACTGGCATCAGTTGTCCAATGGCCTTTTACTTTACATAAATAGCACCAAGGTTTTTGTACTTGATTAGAAGAGGATTTGGACCCACCACCCCCACCACAGTGTTTTTGTGGGCCTGATGAAGACTCATTTTTAGATTTGTCCCCACCCTTGTCTGAAGACTTACCATCCTTCTTCTTGCCATCCTTGTCACCACCTGTATGAACTTTTCTATTCACTCTTGTTCTGACCCATTTGTCTGCCTTCTTTCCCAATTCTTGGGGAGAGGTCAGATCTGAGTCCACTAGATATTGGTGTAACAAATCAGACACACAGTTATTCAGAATATGCTCTCTCAGGATTAGATTGTACAGGCTTTCATAGACAGAAACTTTACTGCCATGTAACCACCCCTCCAAGGCCTTCACTGAATAGTCAACAAAGTCTACCCAGTCTTGTGAGGACTCTTTTCTGGTTTCTCTGAACTTAATTCTGTATTGTTCAGTGGTTAAGCCAAATCCATCCAAGAGTGCATCCTTCAAAACTGCAAAATTATTGGCATCACTTTCTCTAACAGTAAGGAGCCTATCCCTACCCTTTCCATTGAAAGATAGCCATAGGATAGCAGCCCACTGTCTTTGAGGGACCCCCTGTACAATACAGGCCCTCTCAAGTGCAGCAAACCACTTGTTAATGTCATCCCCCTCCTTCTAAGGGGGAACTATCTTGTGCAGATTCCTGGAATCATGCTCTGTCACAGGATTGCTATCAGGAATACTCCTGCTGCCATCATGGGGTCCAAACCCCAACCTCTGTCTCTCCTTCTCCAGATCTAGGGATTCCCTGTCTAGAGCCAGCTGTTGCTGTTTAAGCTTCAGCCTGGTCTCTTCCACTCTCAACTTATTGAGTTCCCTTTCTAACAATTTGTCTTGAAGGTCTGTGGGTTGGGAATGCTTGGACACAGAAGAAATATTGGATTCAACAGAGGGAGACCTGCCTCTAACAGATTGCACTCTAACAACCTGGCCTTCAGGAACAAAACCATCCCTACTATGATGGGAGCTTCTATTACTACCAGTGTTGCTAGGTGGTCTGCTAAGGGGCAGATTAGGAAGAGAACCCTGTACCACTCCCACAAGGGGCTCCCCTGAGTCTGAGTGTGAGCTATCTACTAACTTTTCTGATGAAGTGCCACCTTGGGCCTTATCATTCTCAATGAGCATGTTAGACAGAAATTCTCTAGAAGAGTTATTTCCTACCACTAAACCTCTATCAATGCAGAGACTCCTTAGGCTCTTAAAGTTAAGATTGTCATAAGTTGTATTGACCATTTTAAGAGAAGTTCCTACATCAGACATGATAGAAGAAGGTTTAGAGACAGTGAGAAGGGAGAAAAGGTTTCAGGACTTTTTAAAGAACAGAAAAAAAACTTTTTCTAACTTTTGAAACTTTTAGAAAGTTTAGGAGTACTTTTCAGCACTTAGCAGATAGTGTAAGAGAAGAAAAGCAAAACTTTTTGGTTAGGTGTACATACACTGAACTTGTTTTGTATATTTTTCTCTTATGAAAAGTACAAAATGACAAAGTGGTAAGTAGTTACAAGTACCTATCCCACCGCTGCACAACCAATGTAGGAGGCTGGCCTGGCTTGTAGTGGGTACCAAGGGGTACTTTCACTCTGTACCAGGTCCAGTTATCCCTTATTAGTGGAGAAGAGGTGTTTCTAGCAGCTTAGGCCGATAGAAGGTGTAGGAGGCTGGACTGGCTTGTAGTGAGTACCAAGGGGTACTTGCACCTTGCACCTTGCACCAGGCCCAGTTATCCCTTTAGTGTATAGGGTGTCTAGCAGCTTAGGCTGATAGATAATGGTAGCTTAGCAGAGCAGCTTAGGCTGAACTAGGAGACGTGTGAAGCTACTACAGAACCACTTAGGGGGTGATTCTAACCCTGGCGGTCGGTGTTAAAGCGGCGGCCAACCCGCCAACAGGCTGGCGGTAAAAAAAATGGGATTCTGAGCCTGGCGGGAACCGCCAACACAGACAGCCACCTTAACACTCCGACCGCCACGGCGGTACAAACAAACAGCGCGGCGGTCACCGCCAACAGACAGGCGGCAGACAATGTACCGGCCACACTATTACAACTCACCAATACGCCACCTTTTCCGGGGCGGGAGCACCGCCGATAAAAACACGGCGGAAACAGACTACGGACGGGAAAACGCTCACCACTACGCACTCCAGGAGGAAGGAGGACAGCATGGAACCCGAATTAAACATCCTACCTGCTCTCGTCTACCTTCTCATCTACCACGAGTACGAAGTCCGGCGCAGACGACAACGGTGAGTACTGCACCTACGACACACGGGAGGGGGAGGACGAAAGGTTACGGGCACACACATATGCGACCCCCCCCCCAACTATGTACTCACCAATGCAGAGCACCAAGTCACAGTGACACCACCCAAACACCCCTGAAAAATGCTAGGACATAATCATATTTGGAATAAATATTTATGTACCAAAAAGCTCCAGAAAATTAGCGTACAACCATGAAAGATATTCACAACAAAACTAATGACATACACATCAGTGTATAACTGAAGTACCAAGTCCTGCACATCCTACGAATTAAGCATGTCCGTGGGCCAAAGTCTTGAGAAACAAGGGCAAAGCCCACACAGGAGACCTGAGTCCTTTGGAGAGAACACTGCAGGGGCATCAGATGTAAAAACTACAGGCACCTTGGGGGAAGGGAAGGGGGTGGCACTACAGCCACATGAGTCCACGACGCCAGATCCACGAGGAGCCACCATGCCCACTGGACCATCCTGGGGAGTGCAAAGCCACAGTCTCTCAAGTCTCTGCAGTGGGTGGATTGCCCACTGGACCATCCTGGGGAGTGCAAAGCCACAGTCTCTCAATGTCTCTGCAGTGGGTGGATTGCCCACTGGACCATCCTGGGGAGTGCAAAGCCACAGTCTCTCAATGTCTCTACAGTGGGTGGGCTGCCCACTGGACCATCCTGGGGAGTGCAAAGCCACAGTCTCTCAAGTCTCTGCAGAGGGTGGATTGCCCACTGGACCATCCTGGGGAGTGCAAAGCCACAGTCTCTCAATGTCTCTACAGTGGGTGGGCTGCCCACTGGACCATCCTGGGGAGTGCAAAGCCACAGTCCATCAGGTGGATGACAGTCTCCACTGGTCAAGGAGGAGGCATGGTGGGCACAGTGAACCATAAACGGTGCTTGAGACGGCGGTGCCCAGCGGAGCGGTGCTTGAGACGGCGGTGCCCAGCGGAGCGGTGCTTGAGAGGAAGGGCCCAGCGGAGCGGTGCCTCAGAGGAAGGGCCCAGCGGAGCGGTGCCTCAGAGGAAGGGCCCAGCGGAGCGGTGCCTCAGAGGAAGGGCCCAGCGGAGCGGTGCTTGAGAGGAAGGGCCCAGCGGAGCGGTGCTTGAGACGGCGGTGCCCAGCGGAGCGGTGCTTGAGACGGCGGTGCCCAGCGGAGCGGTGCTTGAGAGGAAGGGCCCAGCGGAGCCGTGCCTCAGAGGAAGGGCCCAGCGGAGCCGTGCTTGAGACGGCGGGGCCCTGTTCAGCGGTGCTCTTCTCCACGGCGGGGCCCGGTTCAGCGGTGCCTATCTCCACGGCGGGGCCCTGTTCAGCGGTGCTCTTCTGCACCGCGGGCCCTGTTCAGCGGTGCCTATCTCCACGGCGGGGCCCTGTTCAGCGGTGCTCTTCTGCACCGCGGGCCCTGTTCAGCGGTGCTCTTCTCCACGGCGGGGCCCTGTTCAGCGGTGCCTATCTCCACGGCGGGGCCCTGTTCAGCGGTGCTCTTCTGCACCGCGGGCCCTGTTCAGCGGTGCTCTTCTCCACGGCGGGGCCCTGTTCAGCGGTGCCTATCTCCACGGCGGGGCCCTGTTCAGCGGTGCTCTTCTGCACCGCGGGCCCTGTTCAGCGGTGCTCATCCAGCAGGTCAAGGGAGCCAGACCTGGCCTCGACTCCCTGCTCAGTCGCCCTCGGACCGTGACGTTTCTGGACCCTTCGGGGACGGACTCCTGGCCTCCTTAGTGTCCTCCTTCCCAGCTGGGATGTGGCATGTGGGGTCCACCTTCTCCGCGCTCCTGCTGCCCTTCCGCTCCTTTGATGGGGCTCTCGGGCCCTTGCCTCCCCTAGATGGTGTGGGTGGTGAAGTGGCCGCACATTGCTCCTTGGGGGCAGCCCTGTCGGTCCTCGCACGGCGGTCCTTGTTTTTGCGGGTCCTCTTGCCGGGGGGGGGGCTGGACGTGTCCTTGCTGCTGATCGATGTGTCACTGCTGGCAAAGGGTGGGCTCCAGAACCCAGGCACAACAGTGACACCCGAAGCTGGGCTGGTGGTGGCTGCGGTGCTCTTGGGACTCTTTGAAGATGGATGGGGGAGGTCATCGGGGGGAAAGAGGTTAAGGTTAGCCAGGAAAAGTTTTTTAGGGCCAAGGTAAAGGGTAGGAGAAGTGGAGATGGAAGTGGAGGTAGAGGAGGTGGTTGTAGGAGAGTCAGGTGTGCTGTCATTGGGTGAAGGTGCTGGTGCTGTAGGCTGTCGTGAGGTGGATGGCTGTTGGGTGGGTGGCTGCCTGCGTTTGTGTGTCTTGGAAGAGGGGGTGACAGACACAGTGGGAGAGGACACAGGGGACGTGTACATGGCAGTGGGGGTGGTGACTGCACGAGTGTGGACTGTACTGGAGGGTGAGGTGGTGATGGAAGCACTGGCTGATGTTGGGGTGCATGCAGGTGTGAGTGTAGACGTCACAGGGAGGGAGGAGGGAGACGAGAAGGAGGGGGACACAGGGGTGGCAGTGGCTGTTGGCATGTCTGCATCTGGGTGTTGCTCGGGTGAGTGTTTGCGGGATCTGTGGTGCTTGTGTTTGGATGAGCTGCTCTTGGGTGTTGAGGTGTGTGCAGGCTGGTCTGATGGTGTGGATGGGATAGGCTGAGGAACAGGAGACAGAGACAGGCTGGAGGCAGTCAGAAGAGGGAGGCTGGAAACAGGGACAATGGCTGCCGTCAGTGCTGAGGCCAGAGCAGTGAACGCTCGTTGATGGGCAGCCTGACCCGAATGAATGCCCTCCAGGTACGCATTGCTCTGTTGCACCTCCCTTTGCACACCCTGGATGGCATTCAAAAGGGTCGTCTGCCCAACAATGAGCGTCCTTACCAGGTCAATGAGCTCCGCACTGAGGGCAGCAGGGGCAACAGGGGCAGGGGCTGAGGTGCCTGGGGCGAAGGAGACGCGCGCCTTCCTGGGCGAACCGGCACGGAGCGAAGACTGAGGGGCTGCTGGGAGGGCGGGGCTGGTGCGCTGGGTGGCGGCTGTACCTGTAGAGGCGGGGGGCACGGATGTTGCCGCCACCCCTAGGGAGCTCCCATCCGAGGACGTGTCGCTTTCGCTGCTCTCACCAGCGGTCCCCGTCGTGGTGCTCCCCTCGCCCTCTGGATCACTGGTGCCCTCGGTGTCTGTTCCTGGGCCCACCGGGGCCTTGTGTCCTGCAGCTCCCTCGTGCTCCGATGCCATATCTCCTCCGCCTGATGATGCTAATGCACACATGCACAAGAAGATGAAGAGAAAGGGTGGGGGGAGAAAAAAGAAGACCAGGTTGAGTGCATGCAATGTCAACACCGTTGGCGGAGAGGACAGACACAGGTGCCTAATGCACTAAGCCGCGCATTCGGGGTACACTACTCAGTACTACTGACTAAGACAACAGGCCAAGAGACGTCAAACGCGCACATGGGAGATGCTGGACCTTCAATGGCTGTACTTGTCACCCTACAGAGGTGGGGGCCGGGGGCACAGGGCCATGCCTAAGGGAGAGGACTACACTACAGAAAGCGCCCTGGCCTAATGTCACCCACAGCCCTCCTCCCCCACCCAGACGCCTCCACTGCGCAGAAAGATAGGAGAATGTGCTGATACTCACCCCCTTGTGTCTGCTGTGATGTCTTAAAGCGCCCATCCAATTCAGGGTAGGCCACCGCCAGGATCAGGGACATCAGGGGGGTCATGGTGCGACTGGCACCCCTCCTAGGTTGGGAGGCCATCCCCAGCAGTGTTTCTGCGGTCTTCCTTGTTCCGCGGCGGATGTCCTCCCACCTCTTGCGGCAGTGGGTGCCCCGTCTGTTGTGGACCCCCAAGGTCCGGACTTCCTTGGCGATGGCACGCCAAATCTCGATCTTCTGATGGGCGCTGACCTATTAGACATGTACAGGGTGGAAAGGAGGAAATCATCAATGACCTGCATGTTAGATGTAATTGGCCCCCCCCACCCACTTTGCCATATGGCACATGCTCTCATCTGTCGGGCGTTGCACTCCTCATTCGCCCCCCACCCCACCAACTTACATCCACCCCAATCCACACAGGCATAGCCCATTCCATTAGCACCTGGTGTACTCACTTGTTGGTCTGGAGGACCGTAGAGTAGCGCATACTGGGGGAGGACCCCATCCACGAGCTTCTCCAACTCTTCAGACGTGAAGGCAGGGGCCCTTTCCCCAGTCGCAGCAGCCATTGTATCTTCCAGACCGAGGTCACAGCAGCACTTGCAGTATAGGTCCTCTCCTGTGGATGATCAGGTCTCGAGTGATTAAGCAGATAGAAAATGGCGGTCACGCCCTCGGCGGTGCGTACCGCGACCGCCGGCGCACTTCGTTATTGGCTCCTGAAACCCATAGGCTTCAATGTTAACCAATGCGGCTTTGCGCCGCGGTCTTCGACCGCCTACCGCCACGGTGTGCCCCGCCAGCGCATTGACCTCACATCCCATTGTCCCACTTCACAGGTCAGGCAGCCGCCATTTCAAGGGCCTACATGGCTTAATTTTGACTGCGACACACAGGCCTAGGCCTTGCATTGCCACACATACACGCCTTTCAACCCATTGCCATTCTTTAACTGTGCAAGCTGTCTGTACGTACCTGTGGTTTGGCTGACTCTGTGCTCCATGTTGTCCTTCCTAGGCACCGTCCGCTGGGACTTGCGATGAGAAGGAGGAATCCTCGCGTGTACCGACCGCTGGTGGACCTGTCGACAATGGAAGAACGCCATATAATACTTCAATACAGACTTGACCGTGCCACTATCCATGAACTGTGTGCCCAGCTGGAGCCAGCCCTGATGTCCCCCATCCGCCAACCCACAGGGATTCCCCCTCTGGTGCAGGTTTTGTCAGTCCTCCATTTTTTGGCCAGTGGGTCATTCCAGACCACAGTGGCCATGTCATCTGGAATGTCTCAGCCTATGTTTTCTAAGATTTTGAGCAGAGTGTTGTCTGCCCTGATGAAACTCATGCGGAGCTACATCATTTTCCCCGAGGAGGGTGACTTGCCTACAGTGAAGGGTGATTTCTATGCCCTTGGACATATCCCCAACATCATTGGTACCATTGATGGGACCCATGTGGCTTTGGTACCCCCAAAAGACGATGAGCAGGTGTACCGAAACAGAAAAAATTATCATTCGATGAATGTCCAGGTGGTCTGTTTGGCTGACCAGTACATCTCCCATGTAAATGCCAAGTTCCCAGGGTCAGTGCATGACGCGTATGTGATGCGAAATAGCAGCATCCCGTATGTGATGGAGCAGCTACAGAGACAACGTGTGTGGCTAATAGGTGACTCTGGTTACCCCAACCTGCCGTGGCTACTGACCCCAGTAAGGAATCCCCGGACAAGGGCAGAGGAACGCTACAATGAGGCCCATGGGCGTACTAGGAGGATGATTGAGCGAACCTTTGGCCTCCTGAAGGCCAGGTTTAGGTGCCTGCATATGACAGGTGGATCCCTCATGTACTCACCAAAGAAGGTGTGCCATATCATCGTGGCGTGCTGTATGCTTCACAACCTGGCTTTGCGACGCCAGGTGCCTTTCCTGCAGGAGGATGGTCCAGATGGTGGTGTTGTAGAAGCCGTGGAGCCTGTGGAGAGTGAAGAGGAGGAAGACTCAGAGGACGACACAGACAATAGGGACAGAGTGATACAACAGTATTTCCAGTAACACCCAGGTAAGAATCACCCACGCCAATTCCCAATTGCTTCTAGCCTCCTGCATCTGTACTTTCTGTAGTTCCCACCAGATATTTTTGGGTAATTTTTGATTTTCCCTTCCCTTCTCAGTGCTGTATGACGCAGTGCCTGACTTCTGCTTGGTTTGCCCATGAACTACAGCGTATTGACATTGGTATGTTGTCATCACTAATTGACAGAACAGATATTGAACAGTAATATGTAATACATTTGCTAATAATACAGCATGACTCCAAACTGATTTGTGTGCAATATGTGATTTATTTACAGGGCTAGATATTGGTACATGTGATTATAAGGGTGATGGGTGGGGGTGGAGTAATGTCCATGGCAGAGTCCAGTTCTCAGTCTCACAGGTGCATTGTCCTTTTGCCTGTGGAAGGATGGAGCAGAGGCAGTTCATGGTTGGACAGGGTGGCAATGTGGAACAGTGGGAAGAGTTCAGGGGGTATGTCCTGCTGGCGGGGGTCTTGACATCCTACTCTGTCTTTTTTTTGGATCTCATGCTCCTCTTACGGGGTGGTTGTTCTTCAGCAGGAGGTGGGGTTCTGGTGGCCTGCCGTGGTGTTGGGGCCTCCTGTCCACTAGCGCCGGCGGAGGTGGTAGGCTGTTCCTGGTCCGGGCTAGTGACAGGGGCCCTGTGTGGTGCCACATGGTCCCGCAACGCCTCTTCTATCCTGTTGAGGGCCAGGACGATGGTCCCCATTGCGGTCCCGATGATTCTCAGCTCCTCCCTGAACCCCATGTAGCGTTCCTCCTGCTGTGCCTGGATCTCCGTGAACCTGGCCAGTACCGTCGCCATCGTCTCTTGGGAGTGGTGGTATGCCCCCATGATGGTGGTGAGGGCCTCTTGGAGAGTGGGTTCCCTGGGCCTCTCCTCCCCCCCCTGTCGCACAGCAGCCCTCCGAGCTGCCCGGTTTCCCCCGGCCTCTGTCCCCTGGACGGTGTGCCCGCTACCACTGCCCCCAGGTCCCTGTTGTTGTTGGGGTGTTGGGTTAGCCTGGGTGCCCTGTAGTGGCAGACACACCGCTGATTGAGCTGTCCTAGAGACAGAGGCATGGGCCCGCTGGGTGGGAGCTGTGCTGGTGTCGGCAGAGGGGGTCGGGTCTGGTGTGGCCTGTGGCTGCCTGAGGGGAACCGACTGCCCAGAGGTCCCCGATGGTCCGGGCTGGTCATCAGGTTCACTGTCGACAGAGCTGCTATCCTCAGTGTGGGCCTGTTCCGGTGGTGGGATGGACGCTTCTGGACCCTCCTGGCTGGTGTGTTGTCGTTCGGGTCCTGCATGGGGTAAGAGAGTTTGGTTATTGTTTCTGTGTGTGCAATAGCATGCGTGTTGTGGGTGCCCTTGTCCCCCAGTGCAGGCATTCCCTGGAGGGAGGTGTTGTGAGGGTATTTAGTGGGGGGGAGGGGTTAGTGCAGTGGTCATGCTTAGGTGATGGGTGCCCATGATTTGTGTTGGCATGCAGGAGTTGGTGTTGGGATGGGTGGGTTGTGCTGGTGAGACATTGTCAGGGAGGATGTGTGCTGGGGGGTTGGGGGTGAGGGTGGGGGTGTGGGTTGGCATGCTGGTGGGGTGGGGGGGATATAGTAGTTGAGATGGGACTTACCAGAGTCCATTCCTCCGGCTACTCCAGCGAGGCCCTGAGGATGCAGGATGGTCAAGACCTCTTGCTCCCACGATGTAAATTCGGGAGGGGTGGGTGGGGGTCCACCGCCAGTCTTCTGGACCGAGATGTTGTGCATTGAGACCATCGATCGGACCTTCCCCCGTAGGTCGTTCCATCTTTTGCGGATGTCCTCCCTATTCCTGGGATGCTGTCCCACCGCGTTGACCTTGTCCACGATCCGCTGCCATAGCTCCGCCTTCCTGGCTATACTGGTGTGCTGCACCTGCGAGCCGAAGAGCTGGGGTTCCACTCTTAGGATTTCCTCCACCATGACCCGGAGTTCTTGGTCCGAAAAGCGTGGGTGCCTTTGGGGTGCCATGGGGTGGTGTGGGTGAGGTGTGGGGTGGTGTATGTGATGAGGAGTGTGTTGGTGAGTGGTGCTTTGTGCTACTATGTGGTGTGTGTGATGGTGTAGTGTGCCTCAGTGTGTCTTGCTATGGATTGTCTGCTGTGTCTCTCTCTCCTTCTCTCAGTAATTATGGTCGCAGGGGTTTGTGGGTGATGTGGGTGTGTGTTTTATAGTTGGTTGATTGTGTGGGAGTGGTGTGTGTATGTGTATCAGGTGTGTGTATTTCAAATTGTCCAATGTGGCTGTGTTTTGGTGATGTGTGTGTATTCTGACCGCGGCGGTGTGTACCGCCAATGGAATACCGCGTTTGAATGACCGCCGTGTGGATTCGTGGGTCGTAATGGCATGGGCGTATTTCTGTTGGCGTGACGGTGGAGGTTTGGTCATCTCCAGTTTATCGCTGCCTGCCGATGTGGCGGGCTGCAGTGGAGGACGGATTTTTGGAGGTTTGGCCGTTGTGGGTCCGAATGACCGTGGCGGTTGACCGCGGCGGTGTTATGGCGGTCTTATGACCGGCGGTAAGGGCATTTTACCGCCGAGGTCAGAATGACCCCCTTAGTGTCATATGCACAATATCATAAGAAAACACAATACACAGTTATACTAAAAATAAAGGTACTTTATTTTTATGACAATATGCCAAAGTATCTTAGAGTGTACCCTCAGTGAGAGGATAGGAAATATACACAAGATATATATACACAATAGCAAAAATATGCAGTATAGTCTTAGAAAACAGTGCAAACAATGTATAGTTACAATAGGATGCAATGGGGAAACATAGGGATAGGGGCAACACAAACCATATACTCCAAAAGTGGAATGCGAACCACGAATGGACCCCAAACCTATGTGACCTTGTAGAGGGTCGCTGGGACTATTAGAAAATAGTGAGAGTTAGAAAAATAACCCTCCCCAAGACCCTGAAAAGTGAGTTCAAAGTGCACTAAAGTTCCCCTAAGGACAAAGAAGTCGTGTTAGAGGAATAATGCAGGAAAGACACAAACCAACAATGCAACAACTGTGGATTTCCAATCTAGGGTACCTGTGGAACAAGGGGACCAAGTCCAAAAGTCACAAGCAAGTCGGAGATGGGCAGATGCCCAGGAAATGCCAGCTGCGGGTGCAAAGAAGCTTGTACTGGACAGAAGAAGCTGATGTTTCTGCAGGAACAAAAAGGGCTAGAGACTTCCCCTTTGGTGGACGGATCCCACTCGCCGAGGAGAGTCGTGCAGAAGTGTTTTCCCACCGAAAGAACGCCAACAAGCCTTGCTAGCTGCAAATCGTGCGGTTAGCATTTTTGGACGCTGCTGAGGCCCAGGAGGGACCAGGAGGTCGCAAATTGGACCAGCAGAGAGTGGGTACGTCGAGCAAGACAAAGAGCCCTCTCTGAAGCTGGTAGCACCCAGAGAAGTGCCAGAAACAGGCACTACAAGGATGCGTGAAACGGTGCTCGCCGAAGTTGCACAAAGGAGTCCCACGTCGCCGGAGACCAACTTAGAAAGTCGTGCAATGCAGGTTAGAATGCCGTGGACCCAGGCTTGGCTGTGCACAAAGGATTTCCGCCGGAAGTGCACAGGGGCCGGAGTAGCTGCAAAAGTCGCGGTTCCCAGCAATGCAGTCCAGTGAGGTGAGGCAAGGACTTACCTCCACCAAACTTGGACTGAAGAGTCACTGGACTGTGGGGGTCACTAAGACAGAGTCGATGGATTCGAGGGACCTCGCTCGTCGTGCTGAGAGGAGACCCAAGGGACCGGTAATGCAGCTTTTTGGTGCCTGCGGTTGCAGGGGGAAGATTCCGTCGACCCACGGGAGATTTCTTCGGAGCTTCTGGTGCAGAGAGGAGGCAGACTACCCCCACAGCATGCACAAGCAGGAAAACAGTCGAGAAGGCGGCAGGATCAGCGTTACAGAGTTGCAGTAGTCGTCTTTGCTACTATGTTGCAGGTTTGCAGGCTTCCAGCGCAGTCAGCAGTCGATTCCTTATCAGAAGGTGAAGAGAGAGATGCAGAGGAACTCGGATGAGCTCTTGCATTCGTTATCTAAAGTTTCCCCAGAGACAGAGACCCTAAATAGCCAGAAAAGAGGGTTTGGCTACTTAGGAGAGAGGATAGGCTAGCAACACCTGAAGGAGCCTATTACAAGGAGTCTCTGACGTCACCTGGTGGCACTGGCCACTCAGAGCAGTCCAGTGTGCCAGCAGCACCTCTGTTTCCAAGATGGCAGAGGTCTGGAGCACACTGGAGGAGCTCTGGACACCTCCCAGGGGAGGTGCAGGTCAGGGGAGTGGTCACTCCCCTTTCCTTTGTCCAGTTTCGCGCCAGAGCAGGGCTAAGGGGTCCCCTGAACCGGTGTAGACTGGCTTATGCAGAATTGGGCACCTCTGTGCCCAACAAAGCATTTCCAGAGGCTGGGGGAGGCTACTCCTCCCCTGCCTTCACACCATTTTCCAAAGGGAGAGAGTGTCACACCCTCTCTCAGAGGAAGTTCTTTGTTCTGCCATCCTGGGCCAGGCCTGGCTGGACCCCAGGAGGGCAGATGCCTGTCTGAGGGGTTGGCAGCAGCAGCAGCTGCAGTGAAACCCCAGGAAGGGCAGTTTGGCAGTACCAGGGTCTGTGCTACAGACCACTGGGATCATGGGATTGTGCCAACTATGCCAGGATGGCATAGAGGGGGCAATTCCATGATCATAGACATGTTACATGGCCATATTCGGAGTTACCATTGTGAAGCTACATATAGGTAGTGACCTATATGTAGTGCACGCGTGTAATGGTGTCCCCGCACTCACAAAGTTCAGGGAATCGGCTCTGAACAATGTGGGGGCACCTTGGCTAGTGCCAGGGTGCCCTCACACTAAGTAACTTTGCACCTAACCTTTACCAGGTAAAGGTTAGACATATAGGTGACTTATAAGTTACTTAAGTGCAGTGTAAAATGGCTGTGAAATAACGTGGACGTTATTTCACCCAGGCTGCAGTGGCAGGCCTGTGTAAGAATTGTCAGAGCTCCCTATGGGTGGCACAAGAAATGCTGCAGCCCATAGGGATCTCCTGGAACCCCAATACCCTGGGTACCTCAGTACCATATACTAGGGAATTATAAGGGTGTTCCAGTAAGCCAATGTAAATTGGTAAAAATGGTCACTAGCCTGTTAGTGACAATTTGGCAAGAAATGAGAGAGCATAACCACTGAGGTTCTGATTAGCAGAGCCTCAGTGAGACAGTTAGTCACTACACAGGTAACACATTCAGGCACACTTATGAGCACTGGGGCCCTGGGTTACCAGGGTCCCAGTGACACATACAACTAAAACAACATATATACAATGAAAAATGGGGGTAACATGCCAGGCAAGATGGTACTTTCCTACACAACCCCCCCCCCCAAACGAAGGACAATAAGACTAGCCATGACCTGATGAGTCTTCATTGTCTAAGTGGAAATATCTGGAGAGTCCATCTGCATTGCAGTGGCTACTCCCAGGTCTATGTTCCACTGTATAGTCCATTCCCTGTAGGGATATGGACCACCTCAACAATTTAGGATTTTCACCTTTCATTTGTTTTAGCCAAAGTAGAGGTTTGTGGTCTGTCTGAACAATGAAGTGAGTGCCAAACAGGTATGGCCTCAACTTCTTCAGTGCCCAGACCACAGCAAAGGCCTCCCTCTCAATGGCAGACCAACGCTTTTCTCTAGGGGTCAACCTCCTACTAATAAAAGCAACAGGTTGATCCTGGCCCTCAGAATTAAGTTGGGATAGGACTGCCCCTACTCCTAATTCAGATGCATCAGTTTGGACATAGAATTTTTTAGAGTAACAAGGGTTTTTCAGGACAGGTGCAGAGCACATGGCCTGCTTCAGCTCCTCAAAAGCTTTCTGACAGTTTGCTGTCCATAATACCTTTTTAGGCATTTTCTTGGATGTGAGGTCATTAAGAGGGGCTGCAATGGAGCCATAGTTCTTAATGAACCTCCTGTAATACCCAGTGAGGCCTAGGAAGGCCCTCACCTGAGTCTGAGTGGTAGGGGGAACCCAATCAATAATTGTTTGGATTTTCCCCTGAAGTGGTGCAATCTGTTCCCCACCAACAAGGTGTCCCAGATAATCCACCTTACCCTGCCCTATCTGGCACTTTGAAGCCTTGATAGTGAGGCCTGCCTTTTGCAGGGCCTCCAAAACTTTCCATAGGTGGACCAGGTGATCATCCCAGCTGGAGCTAAAGACAGCTATATCGTCCAAATATGCTGCACTGAAAGCTTCCAGCCCTTGCAGGACTGTGTTCACCAACCTCTGAAAAGTGGCAGGTGCATTTTTCAACCCAAAAGGCATTACAGTAAACTGGTAATGTCCTCCAATGGTTGAAAATGCAGTCTTAGGTTTAGCATCTTCTGACAATTTGATCTGCCAATACCCTGCAGTCAAGTCAAAAGTGCTTAGATACTTGGCAGATGCCAGTGTATCTATGAGCTCATCTGCCCTGGGTATAGGGTGAGCATCAGTTTTGGTTACCAAGTTGAGACCTCTATAGTCTACACAAAACCGCATTTCCTTCTTTCCATCTTTGGAATGGGGTTTTTGTACCAGTACCACAGGAGAAGCCCATGGACTGTCAGAGTGCTCAACCACTCCTAGTTCTAACATTTTCTGGACCTCTTGCTTTATGCAGTCCCTGACATGGTCAGGCTGCCTATAGATCTTACTTTTGACAGGTAAACTGTCTCCAGTATCTATAGTGTGCTCACACCAAGAAGTGGTACCTGGCACAGTAGAGAAGAGTTCAGAGAATTGATCTAGGAGATTTATGCAATTATCTTTCTGCTCAGCAGTAAGACAATCAGCCAAAACTACACCTTCCACAAGAGCATCTTGATCTGTGGAAGAGAAGAGATCAGGTAGAGGATCACTGTCTTCTTCCTGTCCCTCATCAGTTGCCATGAGCAGGGTGAGATCAGCCCTGTCATAGTAGGGTTTCAGGCGGTTGAGATGGAGCACCCTAAGGGGACTCCTGGCAGTGCCTAAGTCAACTAAATAGGTGACTTCTCCCTTCTTTTCAACAATTGTGTGGGGACCACTCCATTTATCTTGGAGTGCTCTTGGGGCCACAGGCTCCAAGACCCACACTTTCTGCCCTGGTTGGTACTGAACCAAAACAGCCTTCTGATCATGCCATTGCTTCTGGAGCTCTTGGCTGGCCTGAAGGTTTTTACTGGCCTTTTTCATGTACTCAGCCATCCTTGATCTGAGGCCAAGTACATAATCCACAATATCCTGCTTAGGAGCTTTTAAAGGTTGTTCCCAACCCTCCTTTACAAGTGTGAGTGGATGGACCCCTAACAGGGTGTCCAAAAAGAAGTTCAAAGGGGCTGAAGCCCACTCCTTTCTGGGGTACCTCCCTGTAGGCAAAAAGGAGGCATGGTAGAAGGATATCCCATCTCCTGCGGAGTTTTTCAGGGAGACCCATAATCATGCCTTTGAGAGTTTTATTAAATCTCTCCACCAGTCCATTTGTTTGTGGATGATAGGGTGTTGTGAACTTGTACGTTACACCACACTCCTTCCACATGGCCTTTAAGTATGCAGACATGAAATTGCTTCCTCTGTCTGATACTACTTCCTTTGGGAAGCCCACCCTGGAGAATATTCCCAGGAGGGCCTTTGCCACTGCAGGTGCTGTAGTGGTCCTTAAAGGAATAGCTTCAGGATATCTTGTGGCATGGTCCACTACCACCAAGATAAATCTATTGCCTGAAGCAGTAGGAGGGTCAAGGGGGCCAACTATGTCAACCCCTACCCTTTCAAAGGGAACCCCAACCACAGGCAGTGGAATAAGGGGTGCCTTTGGGGTGCCACATGTCTTGCCACTGGCTTGACAGGTTTCACAGGACTTACAAAATTCCTTTGTGTCCTCAGACATCCTAGGCCAATGAAACAATGGAACCAGTCTGTCCCAAGTTTTCATTTGACCCAGGTGCCCAGCTAGGGGAATGTCATGTGCCAGTGTTAGGAGGAACTTTCTGTACTCCTGAGGAATCACTAATCTCCTGGCAGCTCCAGGTTTAGGATCCCTATGCTCAGTGTACAAGAGGTTGTCCTCCCAGTAAACTCTGTGAGAGTCACTGACATTAGCCTGTTTGACAGCTTGCTGTCTGAGACCCTCTAATGTGGGACAGGTATGCTGTGCCACACTCAGCTCCTCTCTGGCAGGCCCCCCTTCACCCAAAAGCTCAGCAGTGTCTGCTTCCACCTCCTCTGGTGTAGGTTCTGCACAGGGAGGGAATTCTTCTTCCTCAGAAGTAGAATCCACTGTAGAGGGAGGGATAGTAGGAAGTGGTTTGCTTCTACTAGCCCTAGCTTTAGGGAGCACTTGGTCCATTGTTCCAGGATCCAAGCTTCCCTGTCCTTTTTGCTTTTTGGCCTGAGCCCTTGTCAAAGCAAAAATATGCCCTGGGATGCCCAGCATTGCTGCATGGGCCTCCAACTCCACATCTGACCAAGCTGATGTCTCCAAATCATTCCCTAATAGACAGTCTACAGGTAAATCTGAAGCTACCACAACTTTCTTTGGACCAGTAACCCCCCCCCCAGTTGAGATTAACAACAGCCATGGGGTGGCTAAGTGTGTTGTTGTGAGCATTGGTTACTTGGTACTGGTGACCAAGTAGGTGTTGTTCAGGGTGGACCAGTTTCTCTATGACCATAGTCACACTGGCACCAGTGTCCCTGTAGGCCTGAACCTCAACACCATTTATTAGGGGTAGCTGCTTGTACTTATCCATATTAAGCGGACAAGCAACTAAGGTGGCTAAATCAACAGCCCCCTCAGAGACTAACACAGCCTCTGTGGCCTCCCTAACAAGGCCAACCCCAACTAAGTTACCAATAGAGAGCCCAGCTACTCCCTTGGATTGGCTATTAGTAGGTTTGCTCCCACCACCACTGCTATTAGTAGGGACACTAGGTGTAGCAGTAGGGGTTGTAGTGGTAGGAGGCTTGGTGCCTTTCTTTGGACAACTGGGATCTGTTGTCCAATGGCCTTTTATTTTACATAAATAGCACCATGGTTTCTTTTCCTTGTTCTGATTAAAAGAGGATTTGGGCCCACCACCCCCACCAGAGTGTTTTTGTGGGCCTGATGAAGACTCATTTTTAGATTTGTCCCCACCCTTGTCAGAAGACTTACCATCCTTCTTTTTGTTGCCATCTTTGTCACCCCCTGTATGAACTTTTCTGTTCACCCTTGTTCTGACCCATTTGTCTGCCTTCTTTCCCAATTCTTGGGGAGAGGTCAGATCAGAGTCCACCAAGTACTGGTGCAACAAATCAGACACACAATTATTAAGAATATGCTCTCTCAGGATCAAGTTATACAGGCTGTCATAATCAGTAACTTTACTGCCATGTAACCACCCCTCCAAGGCCTTCACTGAATGGTCAATTAAATCAACCCAGTCTTGTGAAGACTCCTTTTTGGTCTCTCTGAACTTTATCCTGTACTGTTCAGTGGTTAAGCCATAACCATCCAGGAGTGCATTCTTAAGAACTTGGAAATTATTAGCATCATTTTCTTTCACAGTAAGGAGCCTATCGCTACCTTTTCCACTAAATGATAGCCATAGGATAGCAGCCCACTGCCTTTGAGGGACATCCTGTACAACACAGGCCCTCTCAAGTGCAGCAAACCACTTGTTAATGTCATCCCCCTCCTTCTAAGGGGGAACTATCTTGTGCAGATTCCTGGAATCATGCTCTTTTGCAGGATGACTATGGGGAATACTGCTGCTGCCACCATGGGTTTCTAAACCCAGTTTCTGTCTCTCCTTCTCTACTTCTAAAGTCTGTCTATCCAAATCCAGCTGTTGCTTCTTGAGCTTCAGTCTGGTTTGTTCCACTCTCAATCTATTGAGCTCCCTTTCTAACAATCTGTCATCAGGGTGGGTGGGAGGGACATGCCTTGAAACAGAAGTATGGTGAGAATGGACAGAAGGAGACCTGTCCCTTACAGAAGCCACCCTAACAGCTTGGCTAACAGAAACATCACTACCAGTATGGTGAGAATAAATGCTTTTGCTATGATGTGAGACAACACTATTTATATGGTGTGGCTCATCATCATTACCAACTATGCTAGACTGTCTAGTAATGGGCAGGCTAGGAAGTTTCTTTCCTGAATCTTTTCCTGGGGGAGTCCCTGGATCAGATTGAGAACCATTAGCTACTTTTTCAACAGATGGGGCACTTATGGCCTTATCCTGTACTCTAAGCATGTTAATTAACAGTTCTAAGGAAGGATTCTTCCCTACACTCAAACCTCTCTCTATGCAGAGAATCCTTGCTCCTTTCCAGCTAAGGTGATCATATGCAAGTTTGGACAGATCCACATTTTGGCCTGTGCCAGACATTTTTAGAGAGAGTTAAAGTGATAGTAAAAGATAAAAACGTTTGTCAGAGCTTTTAGAAAGACAGAGAAAAAAACTTTTTAAACTTTTTTGAACTTTTTAGAAAGTTAGAAGTACTTTTCAGCACTTAGAAAAGAGTGAAAAGAGGAAATGCAAAACTTTTTGGCTATGTGTATATACACTGACCTTGTTTTGTATATTTTTCTCTTATGAAAAGTACAATGACAAGAGTGGTAAGTAGTCTCAAAGCACTTATCCCACCGCTGCACAACCAATGTAGGAGGCTGGACTGGCTTGTAGTGAGTACCAAGGGGTACTTGCACCTTGCACCAGGCCCAGTTATCCCTTATTAGTGTATAGGGTGTCTAGCAGCTTAGGCTGATAGATAATGGTAGCTTAGCAGAGCAGCTTAGGCTGAACTAGGAGACGTGTGAAGCTACTACAGAACCACTTAGTGTCATATGCACAATATCATAAGAAAACACAATACACAGTTATACTAAAAATAAAGGTACTTTATTTTTATGACAATATGCCAAAGTATCTTAGAGTGTACCCTCAGTGAGAGGATAGGAAATATACACAAGATATATATACACAATAGCAAAAATATGCAGTATAGTCTTAGAAAACAGTGCAAACAATGTATAGTTACAATAGGATGCAATGGGGAAACATAGGGATAGGGGCAACACAAACCATATACTCCAAAAGTGGAATGCGAACCACGAATGGACCCCAAACCTATGTGACCTTGTAGAGGGTCACTGGGACTATTAGAAAATAGTGAGAGTTAGAAAAATAACCCTCCCCAAGACCCTGAAAAGTGAGTGCAAAGTGCACTAAAGTTCCCCTAAGGACAAAGAAGTTGTGTTAGAGGAATAATGCAGGAAAGACACAAACCAACAATGCAACAACTGTGGATTTCCAATCTAGGGTACCTGTGGAACAAGGGGACCAAGTCCAGAAGTCACAAGCAAGTCGGAGATGGGCAGATGCCCAGGAAATGCCAGCTACGGGTGCAAAGAAGCTTCTACTGGACAGAAGAAGCTGAGGTTTCTGCAGGAACGAAAAGGGCTAGAGACTTCCCCTTTGGTGGACGGATCCCTCTCGCCGTGCAGAGTCGTGAAGAAGTGTTTTCCCGCCGAAAGAATGCCAACAAGCCTTGCTAGCTGCAAATCGTGCAGTTAGCGTTTTTGGACGCTGCTGAGGCCCAGGAGGGACCAGGAGGTCGCAAATTGGACCAGCAGAGAGAGGGGACGTCGTGCAAGACAAGGAGCCCTCTCTGAAGCCGGTAGCACCCGGAGAAGTGCCAGAAACAGGCACTACAAGGATGCGTGAAACGGTGCTCGCCGAAGTTGCACAAAGGAGTCCCACGTCGCCGGAGACCAACTTAGAAAGTCGTGCAATGCAGGTTAGAGTGCCGTGGACCCAGGCTTGGCTGTGCACAAAGGATTTCCGCCGGAAGTGCACAGGGGCCGGAGTAGCTGAAAAAGTCGCGGTTCCCAGCAATGCAGCCCAGTGAGGTGAGGCAAGGACTTACCTCCACCAAACTTGGACTGAACAGTCACTGGACTGTGGGGGTCACTTGGACAGAGTCGCTGGATTCGAGGGACCTCGCTCGTCGTGCTGAGAGGAGACCCAAGGGACTGGTAATGCAGCTTTTTGGTGCCTGCGGTTGCAGGGGGAAGATTCCGTCGACCCACGGGAGATTTCTTCGGAGCTTCTGGTGCAGAGAGGAGGCAGACTACCCCCACAGCATGCACAAGCAGGAAAACAGTCGAGAAGGCGGCAGGATCAGCGTTACAGAGTTGCAGTAGTCGTCTTTGCTACTATGTTGCAGGTTTGCAGGCTTCCAGCGCGGTCAGCAGTCGATTCCTTATCAGAAGGTGAAGAGAGAGATGCAGAGGAACTCGGATGAGCTCTTGCATTCGTTATCTAAAGATTCCCCAGAGACAGAGACCCTAAATAGCCAGAAAAGAGGGTTTGGCTACTTAGGAGAGAGGATAGGCTAGCAACACCTGAAGGAGCCTATCACAAGGAGTCTCTGACGTCACCTGGTGGCACTGGCCACTCAGAGCAGTCCAGTGTGCCAGGAGCACCTCTGTTTCCAAGATGGCAGAGGTCTGGAGCACACTGGAGGAGCTCTGGACACCTCCCAGGGGAGGTGCAGGTCAGGGGAGTGGTCACTCCCCTTTCCTTTGTCCAGTTTCGCGCCAGAGCAGGGCTAAGGGGTCCCCTGAACCGGTGTAGACTGGCTTATGCAGAATTGGGCACCTCTGTGCCCAACAAAGCATTTCCAGAGGCTGGGGGAGGCTACTCCTCCCCTGCCTTCACACCATTTTCCAAAGGGAGAGGGTGTCACACCCTCTCTCAGAGGAAGTTCTTTGTTCTGCCATCCTGGGCCAGGCCTGGCTGGACCCCAGGAGGGCAGATGCCTGTCTGAGGGGTTGGCAGCAGCAGCAGCTGCAGTGAAACCCCTGAAAGAGCAGTTTGGCAGTACCAGGGTCTGTGCTACAGACCACTGGGATCATGGGATTGTGCCAACTATGCCAGGATGGCATAGAGGGGGCAATTCCATGATCATAGACATGTTACATGGCCATATTCGGAGTTACCATTGTGAAGCTACATATAGGTAGTGACCTATATGTAGTGCACGCGTGTAATGGTGTCCCCGCACTCACAAAGTTCAGGGAATCGGCTCTGAACAATGTGAGGGCACCTTGGCTAGTGCCAGGGTGCCCTCACACTAAGTAACTTTGCACCTAACCTTTACCAGGTAAAGGTTAGACATATAGGTGACTTATAAGTTACTTAAGTGCAGTGTAAAATGGCTGTGAAATAACGTGGACGTTATTTCACCCAGGCTGCAGTGGCAGGCCTGTGTAAGAATTGTCAGAGCTCCCTATGGGTGGCACAAGAAATGCTGCAGCCCATAGGGATCTCCTGGAACCCCAATACCCTGGGTACCTCAGTACCATATACTAGGGAATTATAAGGGTGTTCCAGTAAGCCAATGTAAATTGGTAAAAATGGTCACTAGCCTGTTAGTGACAATTTGGCAAGAAATGAGAGAGCATAACCACTGAGGTTCTGATTAGCAGAGCCTCAGTGAGACAGTTAGTCACTACACAGGTAACACATTCAGGCACACTTATGAGCACTGGGGCCCTGGGTTACCAGGGTCCCAGTGACACATACAACTAAAACAACATATATACAGTGAAAAATGGGGGTAACATGCCAGGCAAGATGGTACTTTCCTACAGAAGGTAGCTATAGCAGAGCAGCTTAGGCTGAACTAGGAGACATGCAAAGCTCCTACTATACCACTGGTGTCATATGCACAATATCATAAGAAAACACAATACACAGATATACTAAAAATAAAGGTACTTTATTTTTATGACAAAGGGGGTTATTCCAACTTTGGAGGAGGTGGTAATCCGTCCCAAATGTGACGGATTTACCACCAGCCGTATTAGGAGTTCCATAGGATATAATGGACTCGTAATAGGCTGGTGGTATATCCGTCACTTTACCGTCACTTTTGGGACGGATTACCACTTCCTCCAAAGTTGGAACAACCCCCAATATGCCAAAAGTATCTCAGTGAGTACCCTCAGTATGAGGATGCCAAATATACACAAGATATATGTACACAATACCAAAAATATGCAGTAATAGCAAAAGGAAGTAATGCAAGCAGTGTAAAGTCACAATAGATTGCAATAGGAGCACATAGGTATAGGGGCAACACAAACCATATACTCCAAAAGTGAAATGCGAACCACGAATGGACCCCAAACCTATGTGAGCTTGTAGAGGGTCGCTGGGACTGTAAGAAAACAGTGAGGGTTAGAAAAATAGCCCACCCCAAGACCCTGTAAGGTAGGTGTAAAGTGCACCTACAACCCCCAGAGAGCACAGAAGACGTGATAGGGGGATTCTACAAGGAAGACCAACACCAGCAAAGCAACAACAGTGGATTTCCGGACCTGAGTATCTGTGAAACAAGGGGACCAAGTCCAAGAGTCGCAACAGTGTCGAGAGTGGGCAGATGCCCAGGAAATGCCAGCTGAGGGTGCAAAGGAGCTGCCACCGGATGGAAGAAGCTTGGTGTTTTGCAAGAACGAAGAGGACTAGGAACTTCCCCTTTGGAGGATGGATGTCACACGTCATGAAAAAGCTTGCAGAGGTGTTCCCACGCAGAAAGACCGCAAACAAGCCTTGCTAGCTGCAAGGGTTGCGGTTAGGGTTTTTGGATGCTGCTGTGGCCCAGGAGGGACCAGGATGTCGCCACTTGGATGAGGAGACAGAGGGGGCACCCAGCAAGTCAGGGAGCCCTCACAGAAGCAGGCAGCACCCGCAGAAGTACTGGAACAGCACTTAGAAGAGGAGTGAACCGGAGTCCACGCAAAGTCACAAAAGGGAGTCCCACGACGCCGGAGGACAACTCAGAAGGTTGTGCACTGCAGGTTAGAGTGTCGGGGACCCAGGCGTGGCTGTGCACGAAGGAAATCCTACAAGAGTGCACAGGAGCTGGAGCAGCTGCAAATCACGCGGAACCCAGCAATGCAGTCCAGCGTGGGGAGGCAAGGACTGAAGAGTCCCTGGACTGTGGGAGTCACTTGGACAGAGTTGCTGAGTTCCAGGGACCACGCTCGTCGTGCTGAGAGGGGACCTAGAGGACCGGTGAAGCAGTCTTTTGTTGCCTGCGGTTGCAGGGGGAAGATTCCGTCGACCCACAGGAGATTTCTTCAGAGGTCCTGGTGCAAGAAGGAGGCGGGCTACTCCCAGAGCATGCACCACCAGGAAACAGGCGAGAAAGCCGGCAGGATGAAGCGATACAAGGTTGCAGTGGTCGTCTTTGCTACTTTGTTGCGGTTTTGTAGGCGTACTGAGCAGTCAGCGGTCGTTCGTTTGGCAGAAGGTGAAGAGGGAGATGCAGAGGAACTCTGGTGAGCACTTGCATTCGGTATCTGAAGAATTCCCCAAAGCAGAGACCCTAAATAGCCAGAAAGGGAGGTTTGGCTACCTAGGAAGGAGGATAGGCTAGTAAGACAGGTAAGAGCCTATCAGAAGGAGTCTCTGATGTCACCTGCTGGCCCTGGCCACTCAGAGCAGTCCAGTGTGCCAGCACACCTCTGAATCCAAATGGCAGAGGTCTGGGGCACGCTGGAGGAGCTCTGGGCACCTCCCCTGGGAGGTGCAGGTCAGGGGAGTGGTCACTCCCCTTTCCTTTGTCCAGTTTCGCGCCAGAGCAGGGCTGGGGGATCCCTGAACCGTTGTAGACTGGCTTATGCAGAGATGGGCACCATCTGTGCCCATCAAAGCATTTCCAGAGGCTGGGGGAGGCTACTCCTCCCCAGCCCTGACACCTTTTTCCAAAGGGAGAGGGTGTAACACCCTCTCTCTGAGGAAGTCCTTTGTTCTGCCTTCCTGTGCCAGGCCTGGCTGGACCCCAGGAGGGCAGAAACCTGTCTGAGGGGTTGGCAGCAGCAGCAGCTGCAGTGAAACCCCGGGAACGGCAGTTTGGCAGTACCCGGGTCTGTGCTAGAGACTCGGGGGATCATGGAATTGTCTCCCCAATGCCAGAATGGCATTGGGGTGACAATTCCATGATCTTAGACATGTTACATGGCCATGTTCGGAGTTACCATTGTGACGCTATACATAGGTAGTGACCTATGTATAGTGCACGCGTGAAATGGTGTCCCCGCACTCACAAACTCCGGGGAATTTGCCCTGAACGATGTGGGGGCACCTTGGCTAGTGCCAGGGTGCCCACACACTAAGTAACTTTGCACCCATCCTTCACCAGGTGAAGGTTAGGCATATAGGTGACTTATAAGTTACTTAAGTGCAGTGGTAAATGGCTGTGAAATAACGTGGACGTTATTTCACTCAGGCTGCAGTGGCAGGCCTGTGTAAGAATTGTCAGAGCTCCCTATGGGTGGCAAAAGAAATGCTGCAGCCCATAGGGATCTCCTGGAACCCCAATACCCTGGGTACCTCAGTACCATATACTAGGGAATTATAAGGGTGTTCCAGTATGCCAATGTGAATTGGTGAAATTGGTCACTAGCCTGTTAGTGACAATTTGGAAAGCAGAGAGAGCATAACCACTGAGGTTCTGGTTAGCAGAGCCTCAGTGAGACAGTTAGTCATCACACAGGGAACACATACAGGGCACACTTATGAGCACTGGGGCCCTGGCTGGCAGGGTCCCAGTGACACATACACTAAAACAACATATATACAGTGAAATATGGGGGTAACATGCCAGGCAAGATGGTACTTTCCTACAATGACTTAATGCTGCTATCAACGACTATTTTGCTGTTGGATTGAGAACAGGGGCTTCTTCTTTAGGGTGGTCCTGATTATCAGACATAGGGCCTTATTTTCGAGGTCCTAGCAGCACACTGTGCCACTGGAGCATCACTTTTTTTTTAATCCTCTGGTAGCGCAGTGTGCCAGCCCATATTTACAAGGCCACGCAAAGCCACCATGAGTGGTTTTTAATGGTCTTGTAAATATGTACCACTTTCATGCATAACACTGTTCCCAGGAAACACCCCAGGAACCCGAAGGAATCTGATGCATTCCCAGATTTACAAGTCAGGAATGTGTCAGATTCTTAAGCCACCTCAGGGGTGGCGCAAGAGTGTCACAACGAGGAGAAATATATTTATTTCTCCCAATTGTTTCCTCTTTCTAGGTGTGCTGCATTCTGCAGCACACATAGATAGAGGCATACACTTCTTGTATTGTTTTCCTTCCTGCACAAAAACAATCATCCCCACAATGCAGGTACCCTTGCGCCATGATGCATGGGGTCCTGCATTGGCGCATCGCAGCAAATTGTGCTCAGTTGGAGAGAACAGAAATGCGCTGTATTTTGTTGATACGGTGCATTTCTGCCCTTTCTTGGTGGTGCAGGGTGGTGCAGCAGGGCACTTGCTGTGCTACCCTGCACCAATGGCCTTCTAAATGAGGCCTGTAATCTATTGTCTGGTACCATCATCCCTCCTGGACATCTTCCTATATAGTTATGCCTTCCTTTCTGTGATGCCCAGCTCTGATTGCCATAGTGTCTTTGAATGCTCTAGTTCCTTCTCATACTCCTTTCACAGATGTTGCTGGGGCCTAAACTAACATTATTTGATAGTCTCAGGTTTTTAGATATACACTTCTTTTTCAGCTTTGGAAACATGCATGACTGTAGGTCAGATGCTGATTTAGAGGAGGACTGTAATGGTAATTTCACAAAACAAAAGTTAAAACCTATACCCACAACTCCAGAACCCAAATTATCCTATTTGTAGTTTGTTTGAGGGCACATGTTTCAACGTTGGTTCTTCCAAACTGTGATGGTAGCTGTTAGAAATGGGGTCTTTGGTTGACAGTCAGGTTACCCCCTGTTCAAGCAAGGACCCTCACTCTAGTCAGGGTAAAGGAGATTCACCCTCAGCTAACCCCTGCTTACCCCCTTGGTAGCTTGGCAGAGCAGTAGGCTTAACTTCAGAGTGCTAGGTGTAAAGTATTTGTACCAACACACACAGTAACTTAATGAAAACACTACAAAATGACACAACACCTGTTTAGAAAAATAGGAAATATTTATCTAAACAAAACAAGACCAAAACGACAAAAATCCGACATACACAAGTCAAGTTATGAATTTTTAAAGATTAAACTCAAAAATAGCGCTTAGAAACAAAAATGCTTCGATGAGATGTTAACACGGCGTCGTGACGGAGTTGTTCCCAACAAGCCGACACCAGCGGCGCCGGACACGGAGTCGTGTAGACCCCCAAGTACAGTACCTTTGGTGAAGAGAGAAAACAAGCCGATGCATGAAGTCGGGGACCGCGGCGTCTGTGCGAAACGTTGAATCGTGCACTTCGAGCGGCGTCGGTCACGACGTGGTGCGGCGACTTCCACGGAGTCGCGGACTTCAGCGGGGCTGCAGCGGCGTCGGGCCTGCAAAGAGCGTCGCGTTCCAGCTAAGGTCACGGCGTCAGGTGCAGGCGGCGTTACCGGATTCAGCAGCGGCGTCGGTTCGGAGTCGTCCGAAGTCGATTTCCTTGGGTTTCCACCAGCTTTCCTTTCAAGGGCCCAGGGACTGGATAGGGCACCACTTGTCAGAGCAGGAGTCTCTCCAGAGACTCCAGGTGCTGGCAGAGAGAAGTCTTTGCTGTCCCTGAGACTTCAAACAACAGGAGGCAAGCTCTAAATCAAGCCCTTGGAGATTTCTTCACAAGATGGAAGGCACACAGAGTCCAGTCTTTGCCCTCTTACTCTGGCAGAAGGAGCACTGCAGGAAAGCTCCACAAAGCAAAGTCACAGGCAGGGCAGCACTTCTTCCTCAGCTATCAGCTCTTCTCCAGGCAGAGGTTCCTCTTGGTTCCAGAAGTGTTTCTAAAGTCTGTAGATTTGGGTGCCCTTCTTATACCCATTTTAGTCTTTGAAGTCACCTTTCTTCAAAGGGGACTCACACCTACTTGTGAAATCCTGCCTTGCCCAGACAAGGCCTCAGACACACACCAGGGGGTTGGAGCCGGCATTGTCAGAGGCAGGCACAGTCCTTTCAGATGAGAGTGATCACTCCACCCCTCCCTCCTAGCATAGATGGCTAATCAGAAAATGCAGGTTACACCCCAGCCCCCTTTGTGTCACTGTCTAGTGCGAGGTGAAAAACAACCCAACTGTCAAACTGACCCAGACAGGGAATCCACAAACAAGGCAGAGTCACAGAATGGTTTAAGCAAGAAAATGCTCACTTTCTAAAAGTGGCATTTTCAAACGCACAATCTTAAAATCAACTTTACTAAAAGATGTATTTTTAAATTGTGAGTTCAGGGACCCCAAACTCCACATGTCCATCTACTCTCTAGGGGAATCTACACTTTAATCATATTTAAAGGTAGCCCCCATGTTATCCTATGAGAGAGACAGGCCTTGCAACAGTGAAAAACAAAGTTGCCAGTATTTCACTGTCAGGACATATAAACCACATTACTATATGTCCTACCTTATCCATACACTGCACCCTGCCCTTGGGGCTACCTAGGGCCTACCTTAGGGGTGCCTTACATGTAAAAAAAAGGGAAGGTTTAGGCCTGGCAAGTGGGTACACTTGCCAAGTCGAATTTACAGTGTAAAAATACACACAGGGACACTGCAGTGGCAGGTAGGTCTGAGACATGATTACAGGGTTACTTGTGTGGGTGGCACAACCAGTGCTGCAGGCCCACTAGTAACATTTGATTTACAGGCCCTGGGCACCTCTAGTGCACTTTACTAGGGACTTAACAGTAAAACAAATATGCCAATCATGGAGAACCAATTACGTACACATTTTAAACAGGAGCACTTGCACTTTAGCACTGGTTAGCAGTGGTAAAGTGCCCAGAGTAACAAAAACAGTAAAATCAGAGTCGAGCACACATCAACAACCGGGGGAACAGAGGCAAAAAGTTAAGGGAGACCACGCCAAGGATGAAAAGTCTAACAGTAGCTATCAGAATCTTCGGCAAAACGGCCACCCTAACAATGGTTATTAGTTTACAAATGAAATTAAGTCCCCAAAATACTGCTGTAGAAAGTACAGTGTCTCTAACTTGTTGGAAAAAGTAGTTCAGCTTGCCGTAGAGACCTGGTGGAAATCACAGTGTAATGTCACTTTGAGGACACAGAATATAAGATAGACTCAATAAAATGTCTTTCAGTATCCTTTGATGGCCTGGACTTTTTAAAGCCTCCAGCAAACACAGTGGTATTGTGTAGGCCTGGGTGGCGTTCACGGAGTTCCACGGAGTTTATATAAAATTTCATGGAATTCCGCGTAGGCAGAGTTCAGTGAGCCGTGGAGTGGCACCCTCTCCTGAATGCGCTCGACCTCAGAAGCGCTAAGCAGTGTTAGACAGGCCCGACGCTGCTTAGCGCTTCCAAGGTCGGAGCAATTCAGGAGAGGGCCGTAGGCAGTGAAAGCTGCTGTTTGAGGCCTCTTGTGCACCAGCCTGTCCCGTGTGCACTGAACACTGGACAGGTTGGTGCACAAGAGACCTGAAACAGCAGATTTCTTTCGCTGCCTAGGGCCCGGGCCTGAATTCAGGCCATGAGCAGAGCCCGCAAGTCACTCCTATCAATTTGAACTGCAGTGGTTAATGTTCGCTTTAAATATAAAATCCGGACAGAAGTCATCATTTGAGCTGGAAGCCTGGAGATCATGTCTCCTCATTTCACTTAACAGGAGGTGTACAAATGAAATTAAACACACTTTACAAGCATTGCTTGTTAAATGGTGTTTTTTAAAACGGACCGCGCAGGAAAGAATGTTAAACAAAGGTGCAACAATCTTAGTTATTAATGTATTTTTGAGGTCTGTGTAGTGCTGCTACGTCATCTCGCAGTTACATAACCGAGCTAGAATACATTGCTCTTGTGCAGTGGGCCAGCATTTACATATTTGAGGAATCAGTGGACCTTATGCTTAACCAAAGGCTTAACTTATTGCTTACATATTACATTTCAAATTGCCATTGTGAAACTATCACAGAAACATTCTGAGTGCGCGGACGCTTCCTTTGTGGCATACAGGTTAATGATGCACCTGTTAATGTGCCCATTCAAGTACAGTCTAGTAGATAAAGCTGTAAGTTTGTTAATGAAATGGACGTGGGGACGCAAAGGGGCGATCAGAAAGCGCGGCTCACGCTGCGATCTAGATCACGCTCTGGCTCAAGTCCACGAAGCAGATGAAGTTTGATTTATGTCTCAGAAGAAGTGAAATCACCGAAGAATGCAGACGATGGAGCTTCCAGATCACTGCGGCGAGAGCGCGTGTGGATATCCCATTTACAATCAGCGGGAGAGGACGGCTTTAATGAACACATTTGTTACAGAGTCTTCTGGTAAATAAATTAAGCCATTAAATGCCACCAGCCAAGGAATTAAATGTACTGTGAGAGAATAAGTGGAACATGATATGTGAACATTTTAAAGACTGGTATTTACGGTTTAGAGATGACAGCGATCGCAGGCGCCGCACTCTGCCTTCTCTGAGGGCGTCAACTCGCCAGCGAGGAGATCCGAGCCCTTATCAGCCTCGTGAAGAATTGCCCTGCGTGTGACTCAGACCCTGGCACCTAGATTAAACCGGATATTTATTGAGCAGCAAGGGGATTTCATGTACTCTCGGATAATGATGGCTAGTGAATAGCAGCATCATTTTGGGATTTATACTTGTTCAGCTCTGCCCTCAGTGTTCATAGTGGGATTTAAATAAAATATTTAGTTATGATTAGTTGCTCGCAGGAGAATGGGTAGAGATAAGTCTCCTCTCAAGGGCGCAGTCGTACTCAAAGCGCGGTTGACCTCCTGCTTGAAGCCGATTAATATTGCTTTCCTCTCAGGGGCGGGGGCGGTACCCTTTAGCTCTTCTGTTTCTATATGACCTGACAAGGTGTTGGCTCTACTTGCACATTTATTCCACGAAGAAGGCAGATTTATCAGTTACGCAGTGGTGTTGATAAATAGCAGGGAGGACCATCCATTTTGTTAGAAGTGGTGTACTGTGATTGATCTTTGTGGAGGGGGGAGGTTCTGAGCGCGGCTTCCGTTGCTTGATATTGGCACAGGTCCTTCCGGTGCAAAGTGGCAACCAGCGGCCTTGTCTCTGAGGAGAAAGGACAAACCTCTAAATCACAGTAAGAAGACAGCCAAACAGAGGGCTGAGAGGGATCCAGACTGCCAATGAACTTGTAAACGTTTTTGTAGCTCTGCTCTCAACAGTATATATTATTACTGCTCTTTAGCGTAAGGAGATCGGCTACTGGGCCTCGCACTGAAGTTACCGCAGGTAACATCCTATAATATTTGCGTGCTGCTGCCATAGCTAGCTGAGAGACACACCCTTTATGGCTTCCAACAATCTGGATTCCACTCCTTCGTTGAACCCCTCTACCTTTTCTGGTTCTATATTAAGTTATGTGACTTTTGCTATTGTTCCGTAGTGTTGTGGCACTCTGAGGTTTGTGTTGTCTGATGGGCATCGATTTCCCAGAAGACCAGAGTTAGTTAGGAGGTGAAGTGTCAGTCTTCTCATATCTACTCACGTCTCCACGCACCGTGGCCCGTATTTAAAGTAGGGTTGCATCCCCCTTGCACCACCCAAATGGTCGCTATGGCAAAGCAAAACCATGAATGATATTTACCAAGCCATGCAAGGCCACCTTTTGTGACCCTGCATGGCTTGGTAAATCTGGAGTAATGCAAGGCTGCCTTGCATTACTCTGCACCAGGGAAGCATTGTGTGGGCGTAGTGTGGGTGTTCCAACTCATTCACCCATGTATTTTAGTACATTCCCAGATTTACCATTAGTGGTAGACCTTGGAATGCTTCAAACTGTGACCCCTCACCAGGGAAAGTATCACAAAGAGAAATATGTTTATTTCTCCTTGTTTGTCCTCTTTCTATGTGTGCTACATTCTGCAACGGTATAGGAAAAGAGGAAAATGCCTCTGAGGATTGTTTTTATGCAGGAAGGCATCCCTTCCTGCCCAAAAACAATCCTTTCTACAACGCAGACACCCTTGCACCACAGTGCAAGGATGTCTGCATTGGCGCTAGGCTGCAGTTTGTGAACCAGCGCAGGCAGAGAGCAGGAATTGGTGTATAATATTAGAGAACATTCCTGCCATCTCCCTTTCACTCGTGTAGGACAGCAAGGTGGCTTGCTGTGTTGCATACAAATTTGATAAATATCCCCACATGTCTCCAATGTGACACCTTGTCCGTGTTGTCCTACCTTAACTGAATCCTCCTAGTGTCTTATTGTGTCTATGGCTCTCTGCGTCTGTTTTACTGTGCCTCTGTCTCCCTTGTTTATGTTGTCCCTTGTGTCAGCCAGAACCGCTGCCCCTACCCTAACCTTTGTCCTTTTCAGTGCGTGCACTCTCCCTCCTTCTTTGCCTAACCTTGCATTGATAATCTACATTTTTACATAGCCTGTCCACAAAAGAGATCTGTTGACAATTAACCAAGCACCTTCTTACAAAAGAGGGCCAGGGGAAATGTAAAGACCCACAGAAGTTGATACCCTAAACCAACTCACTATAAAACACCACAAAAACTTCTGGGTCTAAAACATAGTAAAAAATACATCCTAAGTAACTATAACTTGTGCCCTAAATTAACTACTACTTGTAAACTCCACCATGCACAATTTTGTCATCAATGATGTCATATCAGATGTTAAAGTGATGTTTTCAGTGATATAGAAAATATCTTGTGTGATGTAGTATGTGAGGTCATAAGTAGTGCATGATGAGGGTGCTAGTTATAGTTACTTTCTGGGCACAAGTTATAGTTACCCTACGAGAGCTCAACTGCCCTACAAGGCTGTGTGTGATGCAGGGTTGAATGCAGGGCCTGGCCTGTGCTGAACCCCCTGACAGTGCTCTTCCTACCACGGCGCATGCCCTTTGGCTGTGAGCAGTGGAAAGTTGAGCACAGTCAGGCTCAAAACGCATTCATAAAAACAATGTAAAAAAAGACTCACAGATATGTTAATTCTATTTTCCTTTTAGTTAAATCTTTAATAGACATTTTTACAATAACCACTGTTATTAAACATTACATTGCGTGAATTCATGAAATATATATTTAATAAAAAATCTTGGTGATTGTTGGACAAAGATGATAGATCTGCTTTATTCATATAGATATGCACACCCCTTATGAAGGCTAATAGGCAAACATTTTATATTTCAGTGTTGTGACTCTTTGAAAAAGTCCGTAAGTCTGCCTGAGTGTGGCAAGGACCAGGGAGATCAACTATTCACTGAGCATGCCAGAAGGTGTCTACTGTGGGAGCTACGGTGCTTCTAGGGGCTGCAGGGCAGGCCCTGCAGCCAACCCCATGCTGCACACAACCAAAGGCCAAATTGGCTGGGCTTACCGCAAGGCCCCACCACCATCTACAGCGTTGGGTTGGTTATTGCCTATGGCAATAAAATATTACCTTTTGTTACAAAATCAAAGACATTCACTGGAAAAACAAAGGTTAAAGTGATTTTATAGTTAGGAAGTGTAATTATATCTTACTTTAACTTCAAAAACTTAAAAATACACAAAAAACAGAAGGTAAAGTAACGTTATAGATATGTGAAAATGTCAGTGACAAAGTAATGTTTTGAACTAAATAAATACTGAAATTCACCAGTTATATTTAGCTCAAGTAACTATAACTCGCATTGTCACCACGCACTGCTTATGACATCACATATGACATGTTCTAAGACATCATTGATAAAATCAATGCAACATTTAAAATGACATAATTGGTGGCAACACTGTGCATGGCATGAGTTACTGTTACTTGAGATAACTATAACTGGTGCATGTCAGTGTTTTTTTTGTGTTTAAAACATTATGAGGGTCATTCTGACCCTGGCGGCCGGTGGCCGCCAGGGCCACCGACCACGGGAGCACCGCCAACAGGCTGGCGGTGCTCCAACGAGCATTCTGACCGCCGCGGTCAGAAGCGGAAAGTCAGCGGTCTCCCGCTGACTTTCCGCTGCTCGTGTGAATCCTCAATGGCTGCGGAGCGCGCTCCGCAGCCATGAGGATTCCGACCCCCCCTACCGCCATCCTGTTCATGGCGGGAAAGCCGCCATGAACAGGATGGCGGTAGGGGGGGTCGCGGGGCCCCTGGGGGCCCCTGCCGTGCCCATGCCAATGGCATGGGCACGGCAGGGGCCCCCGTAAGAGGGCCCCGCAAAGTATTTCAGTGTCTGCCTTGCAGACACTGAAATACGCGACGGGTGCCACTGCACCCGTCGCACCTTCCCACTCCGCCGGCTCGATTACGAGCCGGCATCCTCGTGGGAAGGTCGTTTTCCCCTGGGCTGGCGGGCGGTTTTTCAGCAACCGCCCGCCAGCCCAGGGGAAAACTTGTAATACCCGCCGCGGTCTTTTGACCGCGGCGCAGTATTTTGGAGGGCGGCATCCTGGCGGGCGGCCTCCGCCACCCGCCAGGGTCGTAATGAGGCCCTATGTGTATATATATATATATATATATATATATATATATATATTACACAATTACACTGTGGAGTTATACTTAGGTTTGGCACTGTCTGACAAATCTTCACTAAATTCTACTAAAAATGTAATGCACCTCAGCTCATGTGGTACATGAGGTCATAATTAGTGCATTGCAGGAATGTGGGAGGCTGATGTTGTTTTTTAGTGGGTACCTATGGTACTTACACCTTATACCAGGTCCACTTACCCCTTATTAGTGAAATATAGGCAGTGTCTCAAAGCCAGGCTGTCTTGAGGTAGCTCTGGATGAGCAGCCAATGCTTATCTAGGAGACATGCAAAGCTCATGCAATACCACTGTTGTCACACAGAACTCACACACATAAAAGAAAATACCCAGTGTTACTAAAATAAAGATACTTTATTTTGGTGACACAAATACCAAAAATACCATAGACACTCTACTCCCTTAGGAGGTAAGTAATACACAAATTATATACACTAGTATGCAGAAATAGACATAACAACAGTTACAACACTGTGCAATTAGTGAAAATCACAATAGTTAGAAATGGGCCTGGGGGAACACAAACCATATACTAAGAAAGTGGAATGCGAAATTTGGTCTCCCAACTAAGCAAATGTAGTGTGTAGAGGGGAGATGGGAGTACTAGAAAACCACAAAGGTAAGTACTAGAACCCACCCCAGTGCCCAAGAAAGAAGGAGTAAAATACAGTAACTTTCCCAGAACACACACAGAAATGAAAAGAAGGATTATGCAAGAACCAGAAGAGGCTGCAAGACACCAACCTGGACCTGAGGACATGTGGAAGAAGGAGACCAAGTCCAAAAGCACAGAAGAGTCCAGGAAGAACAGGAGCCCCTGCTAATCCTGATGAAGGTTCAAAAGAAGAAACACCGGTGAAGAAGAACAGTCAGTATTGCACCCAAGAAGATGGAGTCAGGTTCCTGGTTGGTGCAAGTGATGTCACACGGCGGATGGAAGATTGCAGTCTGGTTTCCGTCACTGGAGTCCGCCAACAGGCCTTGGCACACGCAGGGCTTGCAGTTAGAGGAAAATTGCGCTGCCCTGGACCAGGAAGGACCAGGTGGTCTCTACCCAGGAGTGGGAGTTGAAGGGGGCTCTCAGCAGTACAGAGAGCCCACGGAGCACCAGGCAGAGTGCACAGGAGTTCCACCGCACAGGGACAAAGAAGGTGCAAAAGGAGGCCCAAACAGCACTACGACAAAGGCTCCCACACCGCTGGGGAGCCACTCAGAAAGCTGTGCGTCACAGGATAGAATGCTGGGGGGCGGAGCTGTAGGATGTATGAAGAACTTCTAAGAAGGATGCCAACAAGCCGTGGAAACTGCAAAACACACAGTGCACGGGGGTACTGTCTTGCATGGGAAGGCAAGCTCTTACCTCCACCAAAGTTGGGCAGTTGGACATGAGGACCATCAGAACCACTTCAGTCCACCACCTGTGTGGCAGGATCCAAGCAGCTCAGCAGGAGAGGTGATCCACGCAGCCAGTCATTGCAGTAGGTGCCTACAGAAGCAGGGGAGTGACCCCTTCACTCCAAGTGAGATTCCTTCCCTCTTCTGGTGCAGGCTGAAGACGGGCTGTCTTCAGAGGATGCATGACTTGAAAACAGTTGCAGTTGCTGGCAGGAGGTGAAGATACAATGTTGCAGAAGGCATCTTGCTTCTTTGGTGCAGTTTGTAGAGTTCCTGGAGGGTCCAGATGCAGTTTCTTCAGTGAGAAGTCAAAGTGGAGGATGCAGAGGATTCCTGCTGGAGTCTTGCAATCCGAATCTTATGAACCACGCAAAGGAGAGACCCTAAGTAGCCCTGAAATGGGATTGGTCTGCTAACCAGGCAAGCACCTATCAGGGGAGGGCCCTGACGTTATTTGCTGGTACTGGCCACTCAGATGCTCCCAGAGGTCCCTGCCAACCTTTAATCCAAGATGGCAAAACCCAGGGACCTTCTGGAGGAGCTTTGAGCACCACATCTAGGATGGTGATGGATAGAGGAGTGGTCACTCCCCTTTCCTTTGTCCAGTTTCACACCAGAGCAGGGACTGGGGGTCCCTGAACCGGTGTAGACTGGATTATGCAAGGAAGGCACCAAATGTGCCCTTCAAAGCATTTTTAGTGGCTTGGGGAGGCTACCCCACCCAAGCCTTTAACACCTATTTCCAAAGGGAGAGGGTATAACACCCCTCTCCCAAAGGAAATCCTTTGTTCTGCCTTCCTGGGCTTGAGCTTTTCAAGCAACAGGAGGGCAGAAACCTGTCTGTGAGGTGGCAGCAGCCGAGGCTGCCTGGAAAACCTCAGAAGGCTGTAATGGCAGTACTGGGGGTCCTCAAAGGAGCCCCCAGAGTGCATGGGATCATACAACCAATGCTTGCAAAAGCATGGGGATATGATTCCTACATGTTTGATACCAAACATGCCTCTGTTCGGAGTTACCATTATGTAGCTGGACATAGGTAGTGACCTATGTCCAGTACATGCATAAAATGGCACACCTGGAAAATGGTCCTGGAGGTTGTGGGGGCACCTCTGCTAGTGCAGGGGTGCCCTCACACACAGGTACTTTGCACCCTGCCCTCAGGGCTGGGGGGCCTGCTATAGGGGTGACTTATAAGTTACATGGTGCAGTATAAATGGCAGTGAAAGGGTGCATGCACCCTTTTATGCAGGCTGCAATGGCAGTCCTGCAGAATCCTTTGCATGGGCTCCCTGTGGGTGGCAAAATATATGCTGCTGCTCATAGGGATCCCCTGGAGCCCTAATGCCCCCCTGGGTACCTAGGTACCATATAGTAGGGACTAATAAGGGGGCACCAGTATGCCAATTGTGAGTGGCATACTGTGTTAACAGTATCCAGTGACCAATTTGAAGGGAGAGAGCATAACTACTGGGGTCCTGATTAGCAGGATCCCAGTAGAAACAGTCAAGCACACTGACATCAGGCAGAAAATGTGGGTAACCATGCCAAGAAAGAGAGTTCTTTCCTACAAGAAAAGGGTAAGAAGGGTAAGTTATAGTTAGCTCAGTAAACTATAACTGATGAGTTTCAGTGTTTAGTTTAAAAAGGTATTTTAATGGACATTTACACCTAACTATAACTTTACTTTAACCTGAATTTCTACGTTTCATTTAAGATATTATTACCGGACCTATTATGTCACTTTAATCTTTGTTTTTAGAGTAACGTTCCATGTTTTTTTTTAATTTAAGGTAACAAATTATTACCTTCCATAACAATAACGTTACATTATATAAATAAATTACAATGATAGCTCCACTGTGGTTGCTAGGTAGCCTGTGTTAATGGTTGAGAAGAGACCTTTACTAAAATGCCCACTATTTTGAAGCGTTTGCCATAAAGCGTATAGCAAAAAGGCAATAGAAATACCTTCTGTATAGTGAAAAGCAGCTGAAAAATGCATATTGGTGAGAACATTGGGCAATTCTGATGTTGCAGAAATTCTTATTTTGTCTATACTAAATTCACGATGATACCTTTTGACAGAATCAGTAAGCCTGCTATTTCATAGTGGCATAAAGTATCTTCTTTTGAAGTGCATTGAGGCAAAGTGTTTTTTTAACACTAACTTTATTGCATCTCCAATATGCAAACAAGCAACACCATCCAGTAAGTACTATAGAATTATGAAATCATGCTGAACTGTTATGATGGCAATCACAGAAATCGTTCTTCATTGCAATAAGCAGTGGGATACAATGGAACAAAACATGTTATTGTAAAATTTATCATTGAGTGGTGTGTAATTCAAACTATTAACTGAATAACCCCATTCCTCCCTCCCCTTCTTCTGCACCTGGTATCATCACCATGGGCATTAACTGCGTCACAACATGTGGACAGGGAATGGTAATAATGTGGCATTTAACTAATGGCTGCATGGAGTTCAGCATGCACCACTGATTATGGTGATGTGAGGCATGGACTCCAGCCAATGCCTAGTGACACTGTATCAGGGTGTATTCACAGGGTGGAGCACTGGCATCTCTATGGGATAAGCAGAGCATCACATCAGAGGAGGGTTAGGATTTTAGATTAGTTGTCTGCAGCATTTCAACAGTGCATCGCATTCCATTGCTATGGGTTTTTTCTGCAAACCCAGTTTTCTTCCTGGCACAATGCGCCATTGTACCAAGGCCCTCATCTCTCCACCTCCTCACTTCACTGGGAACAAGGGGCACCACCAAGGATTTCAGTGCCCCATTATGAGTTGCTTAGCCAGTAAAAGCACCAGATCTACAAAGTGTGTCCCTTGGGTCTAATGAAATGCCAGTGATCTTGCTCGGTCAGTTCCGACAATGCATCAAGTCAATCAGTAAGGTATTTAGCAGCTTGAAAATCTGATCTGGGATAATAATCAGTACATTTACAAAGTGGTAGAGTAGGCAGGGTAGCATCACCATTTTGGCGAGGGCTACGCTGCCCACCACTGAGAATGGTAAAGTAACCCAAAAATTAATCTTTGAATTGAGGGATGTTATTATCTTTAGGAGGTTACCTTTTTCCAATAAATCCAATGCTTTGTAATAATCCTGCACCCCTAAGTATTGGAAAGTCTAGGCCACTACTTAAATAGTGATCTCTCCAATAGGTAGAAATGGTTAAGTATATGTGCCTTTGAATGGGAAAGCACTGGAATTTTCAATATTTAGACAGAGGCCAGATAGTCACACAAACATAGAGAACATTCTGGCCATTTCGGCCAGGTTGGTTCGGAAATCTTTCACATGCAATATCATATCATCAGCATATAATGATATAATGATATTGCATGAGTCATGGGTCCTATAGGGATCCCCAGCCCTTGGCTTCCTATTTAATAAATTGTGCCAAGGGGTCTAGTGCTTGTACGAAAAGTAGCAGTGATAGCGGACATCCTTGTCTGGTGCTGTAAAATGTTGTGTATGAATCAGAGATATGTTGCCCTGTCCGTGCCTTTGTTGCGGGAGAAGCATATAGTAATTGTACCCAGCATATATAAGTAGCGCAAATTTCAAAATGCTTGAGGACAGCAAACATAAAATCCTGCCCTAATGTATCAAAAGCCTGCCTTAGATCCAAAGAGAGACATCCTGTCCACTGATAGTGGCCTCGGGCAGCATTCATGGTTTTATGTAAATGGTGCATGTTGATTGAGGTCTTGCGGTTTGGGACAAATCCACACTGGTCTATGTGCAAAAGCTTTGGGAGCAGGGGGAGGAGCTGCCACACTGGTCTATGTGCAAAAGCTTTGGGAGCAGGGGAGCTGGTGTGCTAAGACTTTACTGAGGATTTTATATTCGGTATTGAGTAAAGATAGAGGTCTATATGAAGACATGTCAGAGGGTGGCAACTAGCTGTTATTTATTGGTGGGGGGGTAGCCTGCCTTCTTCCAGAGAAGTCTTGTAGTGTTACTCCAATTATGGGGTTAAGCTTGTGGCAAAGGTGGCATAAAATTCTACAGGGAGGTCATCATAGCCAGATGTTTTCTTATGAGCAAGTTCTTTAATGGCTCCACGAATTTCACCAGGGGTGAAGGGTGCCATTACTTTGGGCAATCAGCCATTCCAGAAAGGAATGAATGGTCGAGGGGTCCGCAGTGGGAGGGGCAGAATATAGGGCAGCATGCAAATCATGGAAAGCTGTATTCATTTCCATTTGGGTGGTCACCTGGGGGTTCTGAGGTGTAGGTATAGTGAGGATAGGAGTGGGCGGGGTTGGTTTAATCATATGGGCACTTGATTTATCTGCCTTGCTTTGGGTCTCCTGCGCATATGCCCTGTAGTCGATGACCCTTAAGCGTTCCAGGAGCTCAGGATTTTTGATCCTGGCTTCTTGTAACTTTAGGGCATGTATCTCATTTTCTACTGCTGTCTTCTCCAGTGGACTTAAGCTTTATTTAACGCAGGTAAGATAATGGAGGACTGTTTTAAAGGCTCCCATGACCATGCCTACAGATGTTCCTCACACTACCGCCTCAAATGCTTCCTTTCCACTAGTGGAGAAAGGGCCATGTTGGAGTTTTCAGCAAAAATAAGCATCCATTGTTTTGGCTATGGTGTCTCAGAAAACCCCATCTTCTAATAAATTAAGTTATAAAGGCCATGTGGGGAAGGGAGCTGGCACCTGGCCCCATGTTATTGTGATCTCTAATGGATTATGGTCTGACAGTATTTTTCCCAGGTATTTTGCATGGGTAACATTAGTCTGGAGCGGGTGGTGAATAGGATTTTATCAAGGTGAGCATGTCATGCATATGGTGAGAGTAAAATGAGTATTCATGCATGCCCTCATTACAGCTGTGCCAAACATCTGATAGTGTCCACCCCTCCACCCACTGTTGCAGGACCCAGGCTTGTCATACCGAACCAGAGCTCGGTAGAGGGGGATGTGACCAATCCAAGTCGACATCTAGTACTGCAATAAAATCCCTTGCTATGAACTAGGGTAATGAGCCCAATCTGTGAGAATTGTGGACCAATGCACAAAGAAAACATCCTGTTCCATTTTGGGAGGATATATACTACCCAGCACCACAGGTGCATTGTCCAGATAACCTAAATAAGACTTGGGGCCTAATTACGAGTTTGGCGGAGGGAATTACTCCTTCACAAACATGACGGATATCCTGTTTGCCATATTACATATTCCATAGGATATAATGGACTTTGTAATACATTGGACGGGATATACGTCACGTTTGTTATGGAGTATCCCCTCCGCCAAACTCATAATGAGGCCCTTAAAGCGATGCTAATGTCTACAGCTGCAAACTGAATCCCAGCACAGATCCCTATAGCAGCACCCTGTACGAAGGCATAATAGTAGTTGTGAAACAGTTGGCCTCTTTGTTTCTTTTGCAGCTTGAGGGCCTAAGGGGATGGATCGCCTGGAAACAAATCAGGTGTGTCTGATGGTGCTGAAATTGGGACAGAATCCAGTAATGTTTTTGCATGGACCCTACGCCACTAACATTCCAAGCGATCATATTATATTTGTGTGCAACAGCTATTATCACTTAATAAGAACAAGCATGGGAATTCGCACATAATATGACAATTGACAGCATAATAAGCAGAATCCATATGTGACGATGTTGTTGAACAATAAATATAAACAAACCCCAATGCAAGGTCCAGCGAAAGAAACTTGTTCGACCAGAACTGTAAGAAAAATTTGAAAACAAGATAACAATGCATGTAGTTGCCCTTGGGGGCATGGCGTTTAGCCTGCAGGCATGTCTTGGTGGGGACAAGTGGCCCATCTAGGGGCTGGCACTTTCCCAGACCCTGGTCTCCGGCATCCAGTACTGACAAGGTACATCACACAGGGGGAGGCTGCTAAAGAGTCAGCAACCAGTTTGAGGGGTGTGCTATAAAAGTACCCATACTAATTTGAAGGTGATGTACTTGTAAAGTCAATGACCATCATGTCAGGTGATAGTGTGTTTCTTTAAACATGCAAGGGGCTGTCAAAGCGACATTCTCATAAATTCCTGAGGGGAGGTTGTAGACCTGGCCCTTTTGTGAGTTCATCCCCAGACTTTTTGCCTCCTTACTCCTGTTTTTTTCTGACCTCTTACTGTTGGTTCTAGGACTCTGAGCACTTTATCACTGCTGATCAGAGCTAAAGTGCAGCTGCTCTCCCTTCTAAAGTTGGTATGATTGGCTTATACCTAATTGGCATATTTAATTTACCTGTAGGTCCCTTGTACATTGGCATCCCTATACCCAAGACCTGTAAATGAAATGCTACAGTGTGCCTGCAGTGCTGCTTGCGCCACCTACTGAAGTAGCCTTTCAAACCTGTCTCAGGCCTGCTAGCGCAGGGGCTGCATGCACAATTTACTGCCAAAGGGACCTGACATCTAAATTTACTTACCAGGCCCAGAACTCCCCTTTTACTACATGTAAGTCACCCCTAAGGTAGGTGCAAGCTATCCCTATGGGCAGGGTGCTATGTATGTAGAAGGCAGGACATGTGCCAGGTTGCATGGCTTGTCCTGGTAGTGACAGACAGTCTATTTGGTTTCTCACTGCTGTGAGTGCTGCCTTCTCATAGGATTACATTGACGTGCCCTGCCTTATGTGCATGGGGTATTGTCTGATTTATGAGGGGTATCGTAGAAATGTTTGGTATGGCTGTAATGGTAGTGAGAAATGCTGCTTACAGGTGTAAGTAGATTTTTTAATATGATTACAGAAATGCCACTTCTGGAAAGTGAGGATTTCTCTGGGCTTATGACTCTAGTGTTTTTCAGCTTGACTCCAATCCACATCTGGGCAGAGTGACAGTTGGGCTTTGTGCATACTTTTCAGACAGCCTTACACAGGGAGGGTGGAGGTGTCACAGAGGTGCACCTGCACTTTGAATGGTCTTCCTGGGCTGAGAGAAGGGGAGGTGGGCCCCCCTCCATCTGTAAAGGCTGTGCCCTGGCCTCACACAAAGGGCTCATTTACCCCGACTGATGTTTGGAGCCTGTGCTGGAGGAGAGAGGGGGCACTCCCACCACCAGTTGTAACTGGTTGGAACCTCCTTTCCTCCTCTTTGTTAAACCTTTGCAAAACTGAGTATAAATACAGGGGATTTTCCCCCACAATTTCCAGACTCTCTGGAAACTTGAACATGCTTGCAACTGGATACAGAATGCTGCTGGAGGGATTCACCAGGAACTGCCTTGGACTGCTACTGCTGTGCTGACCTGTAACCTGCTAGGTCACTTAGAGAAAGTGCCACTGTCTGCATCACCTTTGTGCAGACCTGCTGCTGGGCCCTGCTGCTCTGTACTCCAACTTTTGTGTCACCCAGAGGCTGGGTGCTGTGGCTCCTGACCCCTGCGATCACCTGCCGCAGCGCGGTAGGGGCACTCCCTTTTCTATTGCTTATAGCACCTGGGGAGGGCATTGGATCCCTTGCTGATAGCACCTTGAGAGCTTTATTGTGCCTTTGTCCTCCGCGTCTTGCGAGCGCGTTGCCATGCCAAAATCCCTGCTGCAACCCGGTCATTTCAGAAATTGATGAGCGCACTGGAAACGCGCTCCTTAATGTGCCCCCGGGGCACCACTGAGTGAAAGACTGGAGCAAGCTCACTCCTAGCAGTGCCCCTAGGGCAACACATGCTCCATGGAGTGCCCACGGGGCACCAACAGGCATTGACTTTGGGCCTAGGATCACCTCCGCGGCCCGGAGGAACTCTCACACCAGGATAGGGTGTGGACAGGCTGGGAGAGTGAGGCGCCGGGCTCAGGAGAGCTTGTGGTGCACCCCCCCTCTCCTCGCCAGATGAGATTCGGCCTCAGGAGGTCTTCTCTCCCGCAGGGATTGGTGCACCTGCTGCGCCCCCCTTGACTGCTAGAGAAGTACTGGCGGAAGTGTGCGGCTCTATGACCCCGGATCCAGGAGGCTGTCATGGAGCCCCTAGTCCCCCCTGAGTGGGGAACCAGACATCTTTAGCCATCCCACAAGGACACGGGAGGCAGCCTAACTCTAGTGGGGGCCCCAGCCCCAGGTCAGTTCTCCTGCCCGTGCCGACACTCACCATCAGACGGCCCCCATTTCAGCGCGGGAGGAGCACTGGGGCCCCCCTTGCCTTACCTGTGATTAACATTTGCACTAGAGGACTGGCACTGTACCCTTCTTAATGCTATGGCAATAATGATAATGGGGTTGCTGAGGCACCATGCATTTATGCTAATCTGTGTTATGGGCATGTAGGCTAATATGTTTTCCTGAGTTGCCATACACTCCTTTTATGGGCATTTATGATGTTGTTCTAAACCTGTTTTTATTTGACTTGCCATATGCATCTGCTAATGTTCTTTTATGGGCATTCCCTGGTAATATGTGTTATGACTTGCCATGGATTTTCTAATGTTACTTTTGATGACATGATTCTTTCATGACAAGTGTATTTCTATAGTAATGTTTTCCTGACTACTGCTTATGTTGCAGAATAATAAGTAACCTGTGTGTTATGTGTGACTACTGCTGATTTCTGCAGCGTAACAGTATTGTGTAACATTCTGACAACTGCTTGGGTAGCAGGGTGTTACTGACATGTTGTGTTTGGTCTAATGATGTTGTGTATAATACAATTAATTTTTTTATAAAACTTGGTGTTGGGTTTCCTTTGTGGCGAGGATAGTGCATCACATGTGTTGTGCAAATGCTTTACACATTGCCTCTTGCATAAGCCTGACTGCTCATGCCAATCTACCAAGGGGGTGACCAGGGGTTATCTTGGGTGTGTAACTCACTCGCCCTGACAAGCTTGTATACCTTAGCCAACCAGAAACCCCATTTCTAACAGGAGGTGTTAGAAATGGGGTCTTTGGTTGGCAGTCAGGTTACCCCCTGTCCAAACAAGGACCCTCACTCTAGTCAGGGTAAAGGAGACTCACCCTCAGTTAATCCCGCTCACCCCCATGGTAGCCTAGCCCGAGCAGGAAGATTTAACTTCAGAAGCAATGTGTAAAGTATTTGTACCAACACACACAGTAATACAGTGAAAGCACTACAAAATGGACACCACACCAGTTTAGAAAATTAGGTAATATTTATCTAAATCAAACAAGACCCAAACAACAAAAATCCAACATACACAAGTAAAGAAATGAATTTTCAAAAGAATGAGAGTCTGAATCCTTAGAAAACAGTGAGAATGCTGTTGTTACACAAAATACCCGGTTAGTGTCAAAAGTAAAGCCTCAGGGGCGAGCGTGCATCGGAAAAGGGTATTGATGCGTTAATCCCTTACTCTCAAGTGAGGCCGTGCGTTGTTTCCTTCTCTGGTGCGGTTGGCGATGCATCGTTTTCCGGGCGGAGCACTCAGATCCACGCAGTCAGGTTGACTTTGACTCCCAGGGACTATCCATGGAAAATCCGGTCACACGGTATCAGAAAACCATGCTGCGTGGAGTTTGTGTTGTTATCAGCCTCCATAAATGGGTGTTGTGCGTCGTTTCTCCAGCCACGATGCGTTGATCTCACAGCTGCGATGTCTCTATCGAAGATTTCCCAGCACGGCATTCTGGGTGTGGATTTTCAGTTCTTTTCTGCCAACTTCACATTTTAAGGGTCCAGGGACTGGATAAGGCAACACTTGGCAGGGCAGGAGTCTCAGCAGAGAGTCCAGGTGCTGGCAGGGGAAGTCTTTCATGTCTGTGAGAGTTGAAACACAGGTGGCAAGCTCAGTTATAGCCCTTGGAGATTCTTCTCAAGCAGGAATGCACAACAAAGTCCAGTATTTGTCCCCTTTCACAGGCAGAAGCAGCAACAGCAGGATAGCCCAACAAAGCACAGTCACAGGCAGGAGCAGCACTTCTCCTCAGCTCTTCAGCTCTTCTCCTTGGCAGAGGTTCCTCTTGAATCCAGAAGTGATCTAATTTTCAGGGGTTTTGGATCCACTACTTATACCCCTTTCTGCCTTTGATGTAGGCAAACTTTAAAGGAAAGTCTCTCTTGTTTGTAAGATCCTGCCTTGCCCAGGCTCCCTAAGGGAATCTGCACTTTATAAATATTCAAAGTCAGCCCCCACGTTATCTTATGAGAGAGATAGGCCTTGCACAGTGAAAACCGAATTTGGCAGTATTTCACTGTCAGGACATATAAAACACGGTAGTAAATGTCCTACCTTAAACATACACTGCACTTTGCCCATGGGCTACCTAGGGCCTACCTTAGGGGTGCCTTACATGTAAGAAAATGGAAGGTTTAGGCCTGGCAAGTGGGTCCCTTGCCAAATCGAAATGGCAGTTTAAAACTGCCCACACAGACACTGCAGTTGCAGGTGTGAGCCATGTTTACAGGGCTACTAATATGGGTGGCACAACCAGTGCTAAAGGTCCACTACTAGCATTTGATTTGATTTACAGGCCCTGGGCACCTCTAGTGCACTGTACTTGAGACTTACCATTAAGTCAAATATGCCAATCATGGAAAGCCAATTACACATTCATTTTACATAGGAGCACTTGCACTTTAGCACTGGATAGCAGTGGTAAAGTTCCCAGAGTATCAAAAACAGCAAAAAAACTGAGTCCAGCATACATCAACAACAGAGGCAAATAGTTTGGGGAGACCACGCCAAGGATGCCAAGTCTAACTCGAGGTGAAACCCAATAGCGGAAATAATCCCAGTTTATAAAAAAGGATCTAGGCAGGACTCTGGAAATTATAGGCCAATCAGTTTAAAAGTGGAGGGGGTTGTAAAATGGGCAGGGGTGATGGTGGAGGAATGTCCATGGCAGAGTCCAGTCTATTTGTTTCACAGGTGCATTGTCCAAAGGGGCATAGGAAGTGGAGCAATTGCAGTTGAAGGATGGACAGGGTGACAAAATGGGACAGAAGGGTGACATTCAGGGGGGGTCTCATTTCCTGGCGGGGGTCTTGGCAATGTTCCTGTCTTGTTCCTGGAACTCAGGGACCATTTGCGGGGTGGTTATCCATCTGCAGGGGGTGGGTTGCTGGTGTTGTGTTCCTGTGGCAGTGCCTCCTGTGCACTAGCGCCGGCGGAGGTAGAGGGCTGTTCATCATCCAGGCTAGTGTCAGGGGCCCCTTGTTGTGCCACAGTGTCCCTCCAGGTGTTGACAAGGTCTTGCAGCACCCCTGCAATGGTGACCAGGGTGTTGTTAATGGACTTCAGGTCCTCCCTGATCCCCAGATGGTGTTCCTCCTGCAGCCGCTGGGTCTCCTGAAACTTGGCCAGTACCGTTGCCATCATCTCCTGGGAACACTCTAGAACACAGCTAGAACTCCAGAAGCTAATCACATCATTGCTAGGATACAACAGTTGGTTTCTCTCGGTCCTAGGGGTTCCGGCTGCAGTGCTTCTCCAGGCGACAGGTATCTTCATCCCGGGCAGTCGCATTCAGGGAAGGCTGCGTTATTCCCTCTGCAGGTGTTGTCATGGGGGTGTAGAGAGGTCATCCAGGGTGGACATGCCAGCAGAGCCGCCTGGGGATCCTCTCTGGCTAGTTGGTTTCTCTGGACACGGGCAGGGGCATCAGGTGCAGAGTAGTTGGACTCACGCTTCTGGAGTGAGGTGAGAGTCCCTTTAAAGATGGTTTCTTTGTCTTCTTTTTGGACAGGTCCGCTATCCATGGGAGTTTCATGGTCCTCAGTGGTGCAGGCAGTCCCCTGGAGGCTTTTCAGGGGTCGCTGGCCCTGCATAACGCATTGATACTTTTATTGCAGATTTTTGAAGCAGGAGACTGGCAGGTAGGGCTGGCGCCGAGTCAGTTGGTGTCTCCTTCTCTTCTTTGCGGGGTTTTCAGATCAGCAGTCCTTCTTCTTTCTTGAGGTTGTCAGGAAATCTAAAGAGTTGGGTTCAGGGTATGTTAGTGTCAGAGGGCAGTTGCCAGTGGCTACTGTCCCTGAGGGTGGCTGCACCCTCCAGTCACACACACCCTTTTCACAAGCAAGCTGGACCATGTTAACACTTTCTACTTGAGTTTAGCAAAACACTCACCAGAATACTGCAGACTAGTCAGAGCTCAGCAGCCACAATGTAAAGGATAGGGCAGGAACTTTCTTTGCTCTGCATTCAGGAGGTGTGATGTGTATCCACAGCAGAATCTCAGCCGTCCTCTCCACCACCTCCCTAGACCAGCCCCATGTCAAAACACAAAAGCTGAACGTAGGGCAAAGGGGACAAGATTCTGATATGAAAGAAGAACGAAGAGCATCAAGCTCAGCTGTCCCTGGGTGTGGCTGAGATAGCGTTTCCACCTGGGGTTGTTGTTTAGCACGTGTCATATTGTCCCTGAAAGGTAAATAAGAGATTGAATCCTATTCCTTTTGGTGTGTGTCCTATAGTCCGTCTATACTGGAGTACCTGCTATTGGGTAACTCACCCTATAGTCCCCATTTCTCTGCATTAAGTTTTAATGGTGAGGTTCATGGGCACTGTTTGTTCTGAAAGAACCTACAAATAGCTAGGTATTGTCTATACTCCTCCTAAGTGACAATTAACTGTTTGCTCCCTTCTTTATATTCCCTCTTAGGTATCTGCTCTCCCTTCAAGGGTTTTAATTCATTTTGCATGGTGTTTCATCACATATGAAATTCCAAAAGTAATTCCATAGATTATGTGCTGAGTTACAACTTCACAAACTCCAGGACATGTCCATGCTCTATGCACTTTTGCTAGTGATGCATTAGAGCTTAATTGCACTCCTAGTTTAATTACTGGTGTATCTGACCGCTAAACTGTTCCTTTGTCTTTCTTATAATGGGTTCTAGAGTTTGTGACTAAGTAGCTTAGGGCCAGATGTAGGTAGATATGGTTTTGCGACTCGCAATTTGCGAGTCGCAGAACCATATGCAGAATGGTGTCCATGACACCATCTGCAAATCGCAAGGGGGTCGCAAAGACCCACCTCATTAATATTAATGAGGTGGGTCGCAATTTGCGACCCCCTTGCAATTCCCTGCACTCACAGGGATGGTGGCCTGCTGGAGAAAGCAGACCGCCATGTCTGTGACTGCTTTTTCAATAAAGCAGTTATTTTTTTTGGTATTGAAGCCTGTTTTCGTGAAAGGAAAACGAGTTGCAATACAAACGAAAAAATGAAACCATTTGGTTTCATTTTTTCAGAGTAGGCAGTGGTCCATTGGACCACTGACTGCTCTGAAAAATTATTTTTGGCGACATTCACAAAGGGGAAGGTGTCCCCTGGGGACCCCTTCCCTTTTGAGAATGAGTTAGCATCCACTTCACATGGGTGCTAACTGCGAATTGCTTTGCGACCGCGTTAGCGGTCACAAAGCAATTCTGCATCGCGGTGCGAATCGCAAATAGGAAGGGAACACCCCTTCCTATTTGCGAGTCGCATTCCCATTTTTGGGAATGTGCATCGTGATGCCCGTTTTGCATGGTGCAAACTGCGAATTTCGCAGTGTTCGCCATGCAAAACGGTTCCTACATCTGGCCCTTGGCCTGGTAACATTGACATGCAAATATGTACTTGAGCCTCACCTTCTTTATTTGATTTCACATTTTTCTTACAGTTTATGTGCTGGATTCAGTGAGAGAAAGTCAGGTCTGCAAGGAAAACAGGTCAGGTGACTCATCTGTGGAGAGGCTCTTGAGTAGCACAATGCAAGAATGTATTCAGCACAAATCACCTCCTCCTGCTGAGACTTCTCTAGGACGAGCACCGCAGTGTGTTGGGCATGGCCTTTTATAGCTTTGGCATGTCCAATATGTTAGTTGGTCATATGCACGCAGTCATTTCTCACAAAACCTTGTGAATGCCTTGTTTTGAGGAAACAGCGTAAGAACTCCCTTTCTTGTGTAAAGCAAAGGATCACTGGCACCAGCTCATTGGGCAGCACATGTATGATGAGTGTGGCGAGGGGCTGTGGTGTTCTCATCTGGGTATCTCCTGTGTCTGGTGGTGGTTTCCCCAGATAGAATCACTGTCAACCTCCTTCGCCATACTCACATCACACCACACCTGAAGGAGGTCCACTGTCTACCGATACACAAACATGCACAATTCAAGCTCCTCACCCACTCTTTCAAGGCACTACTCAACACTGGTCCAGCATACCTCAACAATCTCATTTGCTTTCACTGTCCAGACATCTTCTCTTGTCTGAACTCCTACTTGCACAAATCCCACAAGTAAGCATACCCAGATCTGGTGGTTGAGTCTTCTCCTACATAGCTCCTAAAACCTGCCACTACACATAAGACCACTCCTAAACTGTCCAGAGCGTCTTGAATTATGCAAGAAGATGAAGACCTGGCTTTTCAAGTAGTCCCATTAGACCTTAGGTTTGTCTAGACTCACACATTCTCAGTGCCATTATTCCCTCCTGGTTCATAGTGGATCCCTGCATATTCCTGCAGTTTATGTCACAGAAATGCAATACAAATAGTGTTTTATTCAATGTTTCACTTACTATGCATAACATAATTTAAGAATAATCTCTCTAAAGTCTGCATACTTAGCCCACAAGCAAGGGTAGGTGCCTAATATATAACAAAAACAATTTCACTGTACAGGTTTATCATATTTTCCATACAACTGGACTAGGTGTGATTACAATCTCGAATCCTATATATCTGCCTGTGAAAATACTAACAAAGCCATTCAAAGTTATTTCCTACTTCAGTTTTAAAATCTGATTTAATGAGGAAATCATTTTTGATAACTTGGATGTAAATGTAGCTTCATAACACTGTACTTTTAATTGCCTGACTTAGAACTGGCTTAAAATATCAGTTCTGCCACTCATAAAACATCTGGAGCTCTTTAGTTAATTTTGCAGTTAGGCAAAGAGAAAGTGCTGCAAAAGAAGGTGGGGAAATTGTGTAAAAAAAGTATGACTGAGTGGCAGAATTTCTCCCATCATTCGTCAAAACATAGGATAAATCTGGCACCATCTCGACACAACCTACATGTACTTGGGAAGACTCCATCTTAAAAAGGAGGCCCTGCTGAATGAAAGAAGTCTCCCGACTCTTGCTGGAAGAAGATGGCACATTGAAAGACTCGTAGGCTTCTGACTACTGTTGGCACCCAGGGAATGGAACTGCTCTCGAAGGGTTAAGAGTCGGGCCTCTTGTTTCAGGGACACAAAAAGTAGAAATCCTGACTCTAGGAGGTCTCAGCTGACCACAGAGGACTGTACCCTCATGGAGGCCTGACTGGAGAAAGATCTGGCACCCAGGAGCCTGCCCGGAGGATATAGGAGGTGTAGGTCTGACCAGATAGAACTTTCCCAGCAGTTGGAGAAAAGTGGGATTTAGTGTTTTTTGTATCTGTGGAGGACAGGATTAAGCTGTAGAGGATTGTCCAGAAAGGTTACACCCAAGGTGAGCAAAAACAAACTGGTTCTTCCTGTCAGGATACTTCAATTCGATTTCCTCAGAAGCAGAAGATAACTCCTCAGTCCCGACCCGAGCTACTCACAACAAATGTTAATCCTTTGTGCTGAGTACCCCGGAGGGGGACAGGTGAATGGGATTGTAGCGAGACTGCCAAAGAGATGATAAATGTCAGTACTCAGTCTGCCTCTTCACGTCTAAGATTGGATGCAGTACCTGCAAGAGTCACAGTCGCAATTACTAGGGACATACAACATGAGTTTTACACTTTCTACTCTTAACACTTAATTCTCTTTAATTCTATTATTTCTTCACTCACCCTGAGTTCTCTGTAGCCTTGCTTCTCTCTATGAATGATAAGCTCTTCTTAAAAATGCTTATTACTGATTCTGGAAGAACTTCTCAACCTTTGTTAGAGATTGGTTTTATTTTGATATATATATATATATATATATATATATAGTTGGTGATAATGCGTTCTCCAAATCAGCTGATGTTTGTTGGTTTCTACTTTACATTAGAGAGTTCAATTACGTTTATTGCATTGGTAATTCTTGCTTGTGAAATTGTGTTTCTCCTGTCTTATTTTGACTTCTGTCAATACTTGTATTTTTAAATGCTTGTTTATTCAAGTTTATTTCTTCTTTCTTACTTTGACATCTGTTGATAACTTGTATTTGTAAATGCTTGTTTATTAAAGTTAGTTTCTCCTTTCTTACTTCGACATCTGTCGATAACTTGTATTTGTAAATTCTTGTTTATTAAAGTTTGTTTCTCTTTTAAACTCTACTTTGGTTTATTACCGTTGCATTTGTAAATGCTTACTTGTTAACATTCATTTCTCCGTTAAACTCAGCCTTCATTTATAACCTTGGTATTTGTAAATAATTGCTTGTTAAAGTTTGTTTTTCTTTTGACTTTGGTATCTTAAACAGGAACCTTGTAAACATAAGGTTTATTCATACATTAAACTCTGTAGCCTTGCCAACCCTCCACGGGAACGGTCTACTATCAAACTCCTTGAATAAACCTTGACAATATTTATCACGTTTTCTGTAAAATAGTCTTCAAGGGTAATTTTACCTCACAGGAGTTTCTGCTCTGAAGCGCGCACTCGCTCCACACAGCTGATTCCTGTCAGACCTCAGTTGAAGTGCGAAGCTTCCAGCTGGTGAGCTCGTAACCTAGCAACCAACCGATTGCAAGAATAGAACTGTAACTAACCTTCAGGACTCACGACGGCCATCTTGAATCTTCTCTTCTTGATTCTTCCTTTGAAATAAGCAGAAGATTACTCTGCAAACCTTCTTCCAGTTTGGGCTTTGCTGTCTCCACTGAGAATATCTCTTTGCTTTTCTCAAGCATTTCTTTGATTTGATTTGGCAAGTTTGTGTGGTCATGACAGTACTCCCCCTCAAGGAACAGTTCTCCAATTTAGGTTTGCTTGGGTAGGTTCTATGAAACTTTCTCACTAATCTTGAAGCATGTACATACTCGTGTGGCTCCCTGGATCGTTCCTCTGGACCATAACCTTTCCAATCAATTAGATAATAAAGCTTGCCATTACGGATTTTTGAATCTAAGATTTGATGGACCTCATACTCTTCTGCAGAGCTAATCTGATTAGGACTTGGAGGGGAGTTTTGACGTAAATTTGGAGGACTGTTCTTTAACAAGGAGACATGGAAAACAGGATGTATCTTTAGATGAGCTGGCAACTGCAATTTAACTGCCACTGGATTGATCATCTTGTCAACTTTAAATGGGCCTATAAATCGTGGCTGAAATTTGCGATTTCCTGTGAGACGTGAGTGGATAACCAAACTTTGTCTCCTTTCGAATAAATGGGGCTCTCTCTTCTTTTTCTATCAGCCTGAGTCTTATATGAATCTTTTGCTTGAATGATGTTTTTTCTAGCCCTAACTAACGTGATCTGCAAATCCCTCACCATCTCTTCTACTGCAGGCACTGAATCATCTTCTTTACCCAACATTGCATTAGGATGTCTACCATGATTCAAATAAAAGGGGGTGAACCCAGTGGTGGAATGAACAGCATTATTGTAAGCAAATTCAGCTGCCCACATCAACTCGGGCCATTCCTTCTCTTGATCAAATAAATTGAGTCTTAAATACTGTTCTAACTCTTGATTTACTCTCTCTGTTTGCCCATTGGTTTCAGGATGGTAACTGGTAGAGTAACGAGAATCGATTCCTAATCTTTTACTAAAGGCCTTCCAAAAGCAAGAAACAAATTGGGACCCCCTGTCTGAAACTAGAATTTTTGGGATACCTTGGGCGCGTACTATGTGTTGTGTAAACAACTGTGCAACCTGTGGGGCTCGAGGGATTTCTTTCAAAGGAATGAAATGCGCCATTTTAGTGAAAGTGTCTACAAAAACTAGGATAGTGTTAAAACCTTGGCTACTAGGGAGGTCCACTATAAGATCCATAGTAACAGTATGCCAGGTGTAAGAGTATGCCAGGCATGGGGTGCAGTGGGCAAAGGTCTTAACAGACCTTGTGAAGCTGTTCTATTTGATTTCCCTCTTTGACATTTGTCACAAGTTGACACATAGGGGGTCATTACAACCCTGGCGGACGGTGTTAAAGCGTCTGTAATACCGCAAACAGGCCGGCGAAAAAAAAAAGGGAATTATGACCGTGGCGGAAACCGACAACATAGACAGCCACTTTAACACTCCGACCGCCACGGCGGTACAGACAAGCAGCGCGGCGGTCATCCCCAACAGACAGGCCGAAGACAAAGTACCGCCCACAGTATTACAACAGGCCAATCCGCCACCTTTTCCGGGGCAGATTCACCGTGGATAAAAACACAGCGGAAATAGCCATTTCAAAGGGAAAGCGCTCACCTAAACAAACTCCACGAGGAAGGAGGGCACCATGGAGCCGGAACTCCAAATACTCCCTGCGCTTGTCTTCCTGCTCCTCTACGAACATCAGCAACGGCGGCGCCGAAGACAACGGTGAGTACTGCACCTACGACATAGGGGAGGCAAAAGTCACGGACACACACACGCAACACCCCCACCCCCAACCCGACCCTCACCCACTACAACACACACACCAATGCATTTCCGAGCATCACAGTAACAACCCCCAAGCCCCCCGGAAGAATGCTAAGACAAAAGGAAATTAGTTCAACAATTGTAATGTATCAAAATACATTAAGCTTATATATACATCAATATATACACATTCCAAATATATACATCACGATTAGTAGTGCAGGTATGCACATTTCAATGTCCGTGGACCACTGGGCCCAAAATGCATGGGCGAGGCCCACACACGATGCCTGTCCTGAAACGGAGAGAACACTGCAGGGGCATCAGATAGTAATACAACAGGCACCTCAGGGGGAAGGGAAGGGGGGCACCTCAGCCGGATGACCGCACCACGCCAGATCCACAACGGGGCTCCATGCCCATTGATGTATCCTGGGGAGTGCAAAGCCACAGTCCCTCAAGTCTCTACAGTGGGTGGTTTGCCCACTGACATATCCTGGGGAGTGCAAAGCCACAGTCTCTCAAGTCTCTACAGTGGGTGGTTTGCCCACTGACATATCCTGGGGAGTGCAAAGCCACAGTCTCTCAAGTCTCTACAGTGGGTGGTTTGCCCACTGCCATATCCTGGGGAGTGCAAAGCCACAGTCTCTCAAGTCTCTACAGTGGGTGGTTTGCCCACTGTACCATCCTGGGGAGTGCAAAGCCACAGTCTCTCATGTCTTTTCAGTGGGTGGTTTGCCCACTGTACCATCCTGGGGAGTGCAAAGCCACAGTCTCTCATGTCTTTTCAGTGGGTGGTTTGCCCACTGTACCATCCTGGGGAGTGCAAAGCCACAGTCTCTCATGTCGTTTCAGTGGGTGGTTTGCCCACTGTACCATCCTGGTGAGTGCAAAGCCACAGTCTCTCATGTCTTTTCAGTGGGTGGTTTGCCCACTGTACCATCCTGGGGAGTGCAAAACCACAGTATCTCAAGTGGATAACAGTCTCCACTGGTTCTGGAGGGGGACTGGTGCCCAGAGTGCATCACGCTCCCCGTGACGGTCCCAGTTCCGTCACTGCCCCTGCCGCTCATGGGCAAACGATGCTTGAGTTGCCAGTGCTTGCCCTGTTCAGTGGTGCTTGCCCTGTTCAGCGGTGCTTTCCATGGCGGTCTTTGCCCTGTTCACCGGTCTTTGCCCTGTTCAGCGGTGCTTGCCCTGTTCAGCGGTGCTTTCCATGGCGGTCTTTGCCCTGTTCAGCGGTGCTTGCCCTGTTCAGCGGTGCTTGCCATGGTGGTCTTTGCCCTGTTCAGTGGTGCTTGAGTTTGCAGTTTCTGACCTGTTCAGCAGTGCTTGCCTTGGCGGTCTTTGCCCTGTTCAGCGGTCCTTGCCCTGTTCAGCGGTGCTTGCCATGGTGGTCTTTGCCCTGTTCAGCGGTGCTTGCCCTGTTCAGCGGTGCTTTCCATGGCGGTCTTTGCCCTGTTCAGCGGTGCTTGCCCTGTTCAGCGGTGCTTGACTTTGCTGTCTCTGACCTGTGCAGCGGTGTGTGCCATGGCTGTCCCTCATTGCCCGGCGGGGCTGTTGCTGCCGGGGCCCTCTTGGGCACTGACTCTGATGGTGGTCTCCTGACCAGTGACGATTGTGCTGCCCTCCTGGGCACTGACTCCGGCGGTGATCTCCTGACCAGTGACGATTGTGCTGCCCTCCTGGGCACTGACTCCGGCGGTGGTCTCCTGACCAGTGACGATTGTGCTGCCCTCCTGGGCACTGACTCGCGGTGGTCTCCTGACCAGTGACGATTGTGCTGCCCTCCTGGGCACTGACTCCGGCGGTGGTCTCCTGACCAGTGACGATGAGGCTGGCGGTGGCATCTTGGGCAGCTTGGAGGATGGCGACTTTCTCCGCCGTGCTGCTCTTCCCAGACTTTGGAGACTTCTTCTGCCCCTTCACCACCTTGGGAGGAGTCACAGCTGACTCGACACTCCCCCCGGGACCCTTGTGGGCGGCTTTGCCGGCAGGTGTCTTCCCTCTCTCCCGTCGGGCACTGTCCAACTTCTGGTGCTTCACAGGGGGTGGACTGGCAGTGCTTTGGCTCCGTGTCACACTGGCTGCCCTGGTGCCCGGTGCACTCCACATACCTCGAACAGGCACCACTGGTACCGGAATCTTTTTGGCTGAGGTGCTACTACGGGACCTGTGAATTGGAGGGGGGGGTGATGGGACAGAGGTCAAGGTTGCTCAGGAAAAGTTTCTGACGAACACTGGGACGGGTAGCTGGAGGGGGTCTGGGAGTGGAGGAAGAGGAGGTGGTTGTAGGAGGTGTAACTTTTGATGCTTTGGGTGCAGGTGCATGTTCTGGAGACTGTCGTGAGGTGGATGGATGTTGGGTGTGTGTGTGCCCGCGTTTGTATACTTTGGGAGGGGGCGTCACAGACACACTGGGAGAGGACACGGGGGACTTGTAAATGGTAGTGGGGGTGGTGAGTGCAGGTGAGCGGGGTGTGGTGCTGGGTGTTCTGGTGCGAGTCCTAGTGGCTGTAGTGGTAGTGCATGCAGGTGAGAGTGTAGATGACACTGGGAGGGAGGAGGGAGACGACGAGGAGGGGGACACAGTGGAGGCAGTGGATGTTGGTGTGTCTGTATGTGTGTGATGCTTGTGTGAGTGCCTGTGGGATGTGTGGTGCCTATGTTTGCCTGAGCTGCCCTTGTGTGTTGAGGTGTGTGCAGGCTGGTCTGATGGTGTGCTTGGGATAGGTTGAGGTAGAGGGGATTGGGTCTGGGTAGAGGAAGTTGGAGGGAGGAGGCTAGACACAGGGACAATGGCTGCCATCAGTGCTGAGGCCCGAGATTGCAGGGTTCGATGATGGGCAGCCTGACCAGAATGAATGCCCTCCAGGAATGCATTGGTGTGTCTTAACTCCCTCTCTACACCCTGGATGGCATTCACAATGGTAGACTGCCCAACAGTGAGTGACCTGAGGAGGTCAATGGCCTCCTCACTGATGGCAGCAGGGGTGACAGGGGCAGGGGCTGAGGTGCCTGGGGCGAAGGTGATGCCCACCCTCCTGGATGAGCGGGCATGGGGCGAAGGCTGAGGGGCTGCTGGGAGGGCGGTGCTGGTAGACGGGGTGGCGGCTGTACCTGTAGAAGTGGGGGGCACAGATGGTGCCGCCACCACAAGGGAGCTCCCATCGGAGGACAAGTCCGTGTCGCTGTTTGCTGATCCGCTGACCGCCGTAAAGGTCTACTCGCCCTCTGTCCCACTGGTGTATTCGGAGTCCGTGGTGTGGCCCTCCATGGCCATGTCGGACGCAGCCCCCTCGTGCTCTGGTGCCCCTGTACCTCCGCCTGATGATGCTGATGCACAAAAGAACAGGGAGAGCACAAAAAGGGGTGGGGAAACAGAAGAAAGACAGGTTGAGTGCATGGCTTACCGCTACCGTTGGCGGACAATACAGACACAGCTTCCCCCTGCACTGCGGCCTCTTGGCCTCTACAGATGCAGTTCCTGGTATATGGCCTACTTGGCTATGAGTGTCATCTGCCCACATAGATTGCACAGGGGCATGTATACCTGTACTTGGCACTCTACAGAGGTGGGGTGGAGTGGCACATGGCCTGCATTACAGAGGGGCCTAGCCTACGGAACTCGCCCTGGCCTAGGGAAACCCACAGCCCTCCTCCCCCACCCAGACCCCTCCACTCCGCGCAAAGTCATGAGAATGTGAGTGTACTCACCCCCTTGTGTCTGCTGTGATGCCCTCATGCGCCCATCCAATTCAGGGTAGGCCACCGCCAGGATCCGGAACATCAGGGGGGTCATGGTGCGACGGGCACCCCTCACACGTTGGGAGGCCATCCCCAGCTGAGCCTCCGCCGTCTTCTTGCTCCAGCGGCGAATGTCCTCCCATCTTTTACGGCAGTGGGTGCTCCGTCTCTGGTGGACCCCCAGGGTCCGGACGTCCTTAGCGATGGCACGCCAAATATCCTTCTTCTGGTGGGCGCTGACCTACATGACATGTACAGGGGAAGAAGAGAAGTCATTACCAACTGCACCATCAAAGTGAGTGGCCCACATCCCTACCCTTGTCATGTGGCACATGCATCACAGTCCTTCATGCTCACATAACTCTGCCCCCTTCCTACTTACATCCAGCCCTCTCCACCCCGGCATAGCCCATACAACTTGCACCCTATGTACTCACCTGTTGGTCTGGAGGACCGTAGAGTAGCGTGTACTGGGGGAGGACCCCGTCCACGAGCTTCTCCAATTCCTGTGCAGTGAAGGCAGGGGCCCTTTCCCCAGACGCACGTGCTATTGTCTCTTCTAGACCGAGGTCACAGCAGCACTTGCAGTGTAGGTCCTCTCCTGTCGAAGATCAGGTATCGAGTGATTGAACAGATAGTAAATGGCGGTGACGTCCGCAGCGGTGCGTATCATCACCGCCGGCGCACTTCGTCATTGGCTCCTGGGACCCATAGGGTCCAATGTTAACCAATGCAGCATTGCGCCACGGTCTTCGACCGCCTGCCGCGACGGTGTACAACGCCAGCGCAGTTACCTCACATCCCATTGTCCCACTTAGACCAGTACATCTCCCAGGTAAATGCTATGTTCCCTGGCTCTGTGCATGACGCCTACATCCTGCGGAATAGCAGCATCCCTTATGTGATGGGTCAGCTCCAGAGGCACCGGGTGTGGCTATTAGGGGACTCTGGTTACCCCAACCTGTCATGGCTACAGTGAGGAATCCCAGGACCAGGGCAGAGGAACGCTACAATGTGGCCCATGGGTGGACTAGGAGGGTGATCCAACGCACCTTCGGCCTCCTGAAGGCCAGATTCAGGTGTCTCCATATGACAGGTGGTTCCCTATTCTACTCACCAAGGAAGGTGTGCCAGATCATCATCGCCTGCTCTATTCTTCACAATCTTGCTTAGCGACGCCAGGTGCCTTTTCTGCAGGAGGATGGTCCAGATGACGGTGTTGTGCCAGCTGTGGAGCCTGTGGACAGTGATGAGGAGGAAGCAGAGGAAGAAGACATTGATAACAGGGACTCTGTCATACAGCAATATTTCCAGTGACACACAGGTGAGAACAATTTTTTTACTATTACATTTACTTTCACACTTCTACCTCTATCCTGTCTGTCAATTTGAAGCAGTATTTGCTAACTGAGTGGTACATTTCCATTACGGTTTCACAGGTGTGGTTACCAACGTGTGTCATCTGCTTGCATCCTTCATGGGCTTGTGATGTGTTACATAGGTATGTTGACATTACATTTTCGAACGGATTGTGTCATTGTCATAGATAAAACACATTTTCAAAATCACAGACTGACTCCAGATTGTTTTGTGTTTCAAGGGTGTTTATTGAAGTGATAATTATTGGAGGGGGTGGCAAAATGGTGATGGGTGATGGTGGAGGAATGTCTATGGGAGAGTCCAGTCTATTAGTCTCACAGGTGCACTGCCCATATGGGCATAGGAAGTGGAGCTGGGACAGTTCCAATCTGGACAGGGTAACAAAGTGGGACAGTGGGATGACAATCAGGGTGGTCTCATTTCCTGGCGGGGGTCTTGCCATCTTGCTCTGTCCTGTTCCTGGATCTCAGGGACCGCTTGCAGGGTGGTTCTCCGTCTGCAGGGGTTGGGGTGCTGGTGTGGTGGTCCTGTGGCGGGACGTCCTGTCCACTAGCGCCGGCGGAGGTGGTGGGCAATTCATCGTCCAGGCTAGTGTCAGGGGCCCCTTGGAGTGCCAAGGTGTCCCTCATGGTCTTCTGTATGTCCTTCAGCACCCCTACGATGGTGCCCAGGGCGGAGCTGATGGTTCTGAGCTCCTCCCTGAACCCCAAATACTGTTGGTCCTGCAGGCGCTGGGTCTCCTGAAACTTGGCCAGGACCATGGCCATCGTCTCCTGGGAGTGGTGGTATGCTCCCATGATGGAGGAGAGTGCCTCGTGGAGAGTGGGTTCCCTGGGGCTGTCCGCCCCCTGTCGCACAGCAGCCCTCCCAGTTCCCCTGTGTTCCTGTGCCTCCGTCCCCTGGACTGTGTGCCCACTACCACTGCCCCCAGGTCCCTGTTGTTGTTGGGGTGGTGGGTTGTCCTGGGTTCCCTGTAGTGGTGGACACACAGCTGATTGGCATGTCCTGGGTACGGAGGTATGGGCCCGCAGGGTGGGTGCTGTGCTGGTGTTACCAGAGGGTGGAAGGTCAGTGTTGGGCTGTGCCTGTGCGAGGGGAACCGACTGTCCCGAGGCCCACGATGGTCCGGGCTGGTCATCTGGATCCAGTTGGCCAGAGCTGCTGTCATCACTGTGGGCCTCTTCTGTGGGTGGGGTGGAGATGTCTGGACCCTCCTGTCTGGTGACGTTAGGTAGTGGTCCTGCAGGGGTATAAAAGCATGATTATTGCATGTGTGTGTGTCATAGTGTGCAATAGGTGGGTGAGCGTGTACCCCAGTGCTAGCATTCCTGTGTGGGGGCTTGTGTGATGATGGTTAGGGGGTGTTATGGGTATGTGCAGTGGGCATACTTTAGTGATGGGTGTCCATGCTTTGTTGTGTCATGCAGGGCTTGGTGTTGGGATGGGTGGTTTGTGTTATTAGCACATTAGTGAGGAGTTGGAGTGATAGGGGAGGGGGTGAGGGTGGGGGTGTGTGATAGCATGCAGGTAGGGTGGGGGATATGATAGTTAAGATTTGACTTACCAGTGTCCATTCCTCCACTGACTCCTCCGAGGCCCTCTTAATGCATAATGGTCAAGACCTGCTCCTCCCATGTTGTTAGTTGTGGGGGAGGAGGTGGGGGTCCGCCGCCAGTCCGCTTAATCGCGATGTTGTGCCTGGAGACCACTGAACGCACCTTCCCCCGTAGGTCGTTCCACCTCTTCCTGAAGTCGTCCCGATTTCTTGGGTGCTGTCCCACTGTTGACCCTGTCGACTATTCTTCGCCATAGCTCCATCTTCCTAGCTATAGAGGTGTGCTGCACCTGTGATCCAAATAGCTGTGGCTCTACCCGTACGATTTCCTCCACCATAACCCTGAGCTCCTCCTCCGAAAACCTGGGGTGTCTTTGGCGTGCCATGGGGTGGTGTAGGTGATGTGTGGGGTGTATGTGGTGATGAGTGTGGTGATGTGTAGTGGTGTGTGGTATTTTGTGCGTGGATGTTGTGTGGGTGATGGTGTTGTGTGCCTCTGTGTGGTGGGGTTGCCTATTGCTGTGCTATTTCTCTGTCGCCTTCGTCTCTAATTTTGGGTCGTAGGGATTTGTGGGTGATGTGGGTGTGTGTTTTATATTGTGTTTGGTGTGTGGGAGTGGTGTTTGTATGTGTATCAGGTGTGTGTATTTTGAATTGTCCAATGTGGCGGTGTTTTGGAGATGTGTTTGTATTTTGAGCGCGGCGGTGTGTGCCGCCAATGGAATACCGCGGTTGAAAGACCGCTGCGTGGATTCGTGGGTCGTAATAGCATGGGCGTGTTTCTGTTGGCGTGACAGTAGAGGATTTGTTTTCACCAGTTTATCACTGACCTTTGGTGTGGCAGACTTGTGTGGGTGTCTGAGTTTCGGCGGATTCCGAGATGTGGGTCATAATAGCTGTGGCGGAATTCCGCGGCCGCGGCGGTGTGTTGGCGGTCTTCTGCACGGCGGTAAGCGGCTTTTACCGCCAATGTTGTAATGACCCCCATATTGTCTTATCTGAGTTTTCATTTTTGGCCACCAAAATTCTCGTTGTATCAGATTTTGAGTTTTTTAAATTCCTTTGTGTCCAGCCAATTGATCATCATGATAAGCATGAAGAATTTTTTCTTGCAGCTCCACAATCGGAACATACAGTGCACCTTTAAAGTATGGCAAACCATTTTTGATTTCTCTTCCGTGGCCTTCTTTGGACCACTTCAGCATTCCTTCGAATGTTAAGTTTTCTTGAATTTCTTTGGTTAAATCTTCATACAATATGGCAGATATGAACTTCTCTCGTAGAATAATCAATTCTTTTTCTGGAGGCTCTTTAACTGCACCGGTATCAATTTGAGATAGAGCATCTGCCTTCCCATTTACTTTTCCTGGTCTAAAAGTGATAACAAAATTAAAGTTTGCAAAATATAGGGACCAACGCAGTTGCCTAGCTGTTAGAGTTCGAGCTGATTTTAAAAACTGTAAATTTCGGTGGTCCATGTAAACGGTCACTTTATGCTTAGCTCCCAAAATGTAATGCCTCCACTCACGAAATGTTTCTTTGACTGCCAATAGCTCCTTATCCACAATTAAATAATTTATCTCTGTTGGTGTTAATTTTCGAGAGAAATAGGCCACTGGATGTAATTGACCTGTATCTTTATGACGCTGGGAAAGGATACCTCCTTTGGCAACATCTGAAGCATCTGCCTCCACATAACATGGCTCATCCGGATTGGGGTGGAGCAAGATGAATGGAGCTGAGACAAAGGAATTCTTCAAAAAATTAAAAGCATTTTCAGCTTCTTTTGTCCACTCAAACTTCACTCCTTTCTTCAACAATCGAGTAATGGGTGTAACTGTTTGAGAAAAATTGGATATGAATCTTCGATAAAAATTAGCGAACCCCAAGAAACTCTGGATCTCTTTGACATTACAAGGAGAAGGCCAATGTTGCACTGTCTTTATCTTGGTAGGATCCATACTAACTCCTTCTGGTGACAAAATGAATCCTAAGAACTCAACTCGTTTAACATGAAATGCACACTTCTCCAATTTTACATAGAGATGGTTTTCTTGCAAACTTGTGAGGATGGATCAAACAAGGGAAATGTGCTCATGTAGATTGTCGGAAAAGATTAAAATGTCATCTATATAAACCACGGCAATCCGGTCGAGGAATTCTCGTAATATATCATTAACGAAATGCTGGAACGCAGCGGGAGCATTGCATAATCCATAAGGCATCACTTGATATTCAAATAATCCGTATTGAGTCTGAAAAGCGGTTTTCCATTCATCCCCTGAAGCCACTCGTATCAAATGATATGCTCCTCGCAGGTCCAATTTGGTGTAGATTCTAGCATTCTTTACTTGATCTAATAAAACTGACACTAAAGGCAGTGGGTATCGATTCTTGATGGTAACCTGATTGAGGGCTCAATAATCAATGCAAGTTCAAAGACCCCCATCCTTCTTTGGTATGAAAAATAGTGGGGATGACACTGGGGATTCAGAAGGACGAATAAAACCATTAGCAAGATATTGATCCAAATACTCCTTTAAATGTTGGTTCTCTGCTTCGGTCAATGCGTATATTCTGCTACATGGCAATATCGCACCTGGCTCCAGTTCAATTTTGCAGTCGTAGGGTCGATGTGGCGGCAATTTCTCAGCCTCCTTTTCATCAAAAACGGCGACTAAATCCTCATATTCTTTTGGGATTTCTGTTGTTTTTAGTGCAAAGATCATGGAAGAGTGTGATGATAAACAGGCCTCTTGGGACTTGGTGGACACTTCCACTCCATCATGAAAGCAATTCTCTTTGCAGTAGGAGGAATTCATCTTGATCGTTCTCTTGCTTCAATCAATTGGTGGATTATGTTCTGTAAGCCAGGGCATACCCAAAATGAGTTGAAATTGTGGAGCATCTATCAAATTAAAGATTATCTGCTCCTGATGCCCACCAAAACCTTGCATCTGAATTGGTTCGGTCTCCTGGGAAATGGGTCCTGAAGAAAGATTGGTTCCATCCACAGCTCTTACTACTTCCAAAGTAGATTTCTTGATAAATCAAATACCCATTTTACGAGCATATTTGATATCGCAGAAGTTGCCCGTAGCTCCAGAGTCTATCATAACTGAGATCCCTTGAATTTTCTTCTCAAGGGACTTAACTGATACTGTTTGTACCAAATGTGGCGCTGCAGTTTGTAAGGTATTTGCCACTCGTTGATCTAAAGGAGTTGTCTTGGGTTCTGCTTTCATCAGGGCAACTCCCTCTACTGATGAAGCTGGCCTTTTCCCGACTGAAGAGCTTTGGGTTTCTTGGGACAGTTTTTAACAAAATGCCCAGATGCACCACAATATAAACATAGTTGATTCACTCTTCTTTTCTCTTTTTCTTCCTTAGATAAAGGACCTCTGATGGAACCAACTTGCATTGGTTCTTCTATCGTTATCCCTTCTCCTGCTCTCGTATGATCATTTCTTACAAGATCAATTCTCAGGGGAAATGGTTGATATTCTCTTCTCTTTGCTGCTCTTTGTTCGGTTAACCGGTGGTCAATCTGTAACACAAGATCAATTAACTCCGAAATTTCAGTGGGTCTGTTTGGAACTTGTGCTAAGGCATCTTTCAATTCATCTCTCAGTCCCCGATAAAATATGGCGGCTCTTTTTGACTCCGGCCAGGCAGTTTCTACAATGAGTTTATTGAAATGAGCCAGATAGGCTACCAGATATTTATTACCTTGCCTGATTTCCAATAGTTAATTGTCAGTGGCTTGAGCTGCAGTTCGCCAATCAAATATTCTTAAGAACTCTTCCTTGAAATTTTGGAAATTATATAAAACAGGATCATTTCTGGAAATTATTGGCATGGACCATGCGGCTGCATCACCTGTCAGATAAGACAATATAAATGGCTCTTTGGACTGGTCTTCGGAAAAAATGACTGGTCTACATAAAAAAATGCAATGAGCATTGGGTCAGAAAAATCTGCGCCTTATTTGAATCCCCACCGAAGCGCTCGGGTTGAGCCAAAGGAATAATAGGGGAAACCGCATGAATTACTTGAGTGGATATACCTGCAGACTGTGAAGGGCTAGAGATTTGTGAAAACACAGATTCATTTGATTTAGCGGTGTTCCCTAACTCATTTATTCGCTGTTTTATTTGGACTGTTTCTTCTATGATGTTATTTAATTGTTTCTGTAACCCTTCCAAAACGGTGGCTAATGCTTTTATATCAATTCCTTCTGCCATTCTGTTCAGGAGGAAATCTGTTTTTTCCCTAAAATTAGGGTGAAGGCACTTCAATCTGTCAGGATACTTCAATTCGATTTCCTCAGAAACAGAAGATAACTCCTCAGTCCCGACCCGAGCTACTCACAACTAATTTTAATCCTTTGTGCTGAGTACCCCGGAGGGGGAAAGGGGAATGGGATTGTAGAGAGACTGCTACAGAGATGATGAACGTCAGTACTCATTCCGCCTCTTCACGTCTAAGATTGGATGCAGCACATGCAAGAGTCACAGTCGCAATTACTAGGGACATACAACATCAGTTTTACACTTTCTACTCTTAACACACACTTAATTCTCTTTAATTCTATTATTTCTTCACTCACCCTGAGTTCTCTGTAGCCTTGCTTCTCTCTATGAATGATAAGCTCTTCTTAAAAATGCTTATTACTGATTCTGGAAGAACTTCTCAACCTTTGTTAGAGATTGGTTTTATGTTGATATATATATATATATATATATACATATATATATATATATATATATATAGTTGGTGATAATGCGTTCTCCAAATCAGCTGATGTTAGTTGGTTTCTACTTTACATTAGAGAGTTCAATTACGTTTAGTGCATTGGTAATTCTTTCTTGTGAAAGTGTGTTTCTCCTGTCTTATTTTGACTTCTGTCAATACTTGTATTTGTAAATGCTTGTTTATTAAAGTTCGTTTCTCTTTTCTTACTTCGACATCTGTCGATAACTTGTATTTGTAAATGCTTGTTTATTAAAGTTTGTTTCTCTTTTAAACTCTACTTTGGTTTATTACCGTTGCATTTGTAAATGCTTACTTGTTAACATTCATTTCTCCGTTAAACTCAGCCTTCATTTATAACCTTGGTATTTGTAAATAATTGCTTGTTAAAGTTTGTTTTTCTTTTGACTTTGGTATCTTAAACAGGAACCTTGTAAACATAAGGTTTATTCATACATTAAACTCTGTAGCCTTGCCAACCCTTCACTGGAACGGTCTACTATCAAACTCCTCGAATAAACCTTGACAATATTTATCACGTTTTCTGTAAAATAGTCTTTAAGGGTAATTTTACCTCACAGGAGTTTCTGCTCTGAAGCGCGCTCTCTCTCCACACAGCTGATTCCTGTCAGACCTCAGTTGAAGTGCGAAGCTTCCAGCTGGTGAGCTCGTAACCTAGCAACCAACCGATTGCAAGACTAGAACTGTAACTAACCTTCAGGACTCACGTCGGCCATCTTGAATCTTCTCTTCTTGATTCTTCCTTTGAAATAAGCGCAAGATTACTTCTGCAAACCTTCTTCCAGTTTGGGCTTTGCTGTCTCCACTGAGGATATCTCTTTGCTTTTCTCAAGCATTTCTTTGATTTGATTTGGCAAGTTTGTGTGGTCATGACACTTCCCTCTTGACATTTTTTGGCTTTGGACAAGGAAAAGATACATTGTCCACCTGAGGGTAAAGCACGCACAGCAGCAACAACATTTGCTTTTGTCCCACTCCAAGGGTTTGGTGTCAGAACCAACAGCTTCAGCTGGGGCCCCAATAGGACGAGGCATCTGACTTTGAGAGACCTTCACCAGCTTCAGCCTTGAACCTTGCCTTGCTAGAAGATGTTGATGATCACTTGGTGTATCTGACCTTGGCGTTATCTCAATCAAACTGAAATCACATCTAGCCCTAGTCTACCACAAACTGCTGTTGTTCAATGACACTTTACATTTTCTACACATATTGTTTCTTAAAACTTTAAAAATTCTTATCTTCATTTTCCCTTATCATCTTTTTGCACAATTAACTTTTCTCTGTTTTTCTAAATTGGTTTGGGAATTTTATTGTATTGTGTTAATGACTTTAAAATTGTTGGTATGGCTTAACTTCACAGATGATAGTGATTGCCCGCTGCTTGTGACATACAGAGATTCTCTGCGAACTTTCTTTAGACCAGAATGTGTAGATTGCATTTGTAAGGGCAACCACCTCCCAAATTAACAATCCAATTTCTGACAATTCACAATTATCCAACAAATGTGGCATGACGGTATGACTCTAGTCACTAAGGACTTGATTTAGATATTGGTAGAGGGGATTACTCTGTCACAAATGTGATGGATATTCTGTCCGCTGCATTATGGCCCGATTATAGCTTATGGAGATTGTAACATGTTGGATGGGATATCTGTCCGGTTTGAGACAGAGTAACCATACGCCAAGCTCTGAATCAGGCCCTAAGTCTCATCTAAATAGTCATGCTAAAATGTAATGAAAAAGAAAAATTGTGTAAATAATAATTATTGGACGCCTGGATATTGGCACAGGTGATTAGCTGCACTCTGTAAATCATGTTTGCTTGATTGATTGATCATTCCCAATCTTATTAATAGAAAAGAGCTTAAAATTTGGGAATAGTGCATGTCTCGTTTAACGCTTGGCCCACCCACATAAGTGAGGCACTGTTTTTCTCTGGAGATTTGGAGGAACGCTAGGTGGTAGGACATTTGTAGCTGCCTACAGATTCCAGGACTTTGCTTCACAGAAAGTCAAGGAAATGTGTTTTTTAGGCATTTGAGAGGTTTAAGCTTTGCAGGGGATTGCGGATAAAAAACATGGTGAGAACCAAGCAAGTCAGCCCAACCTAGATACCCCTAAGTGTGTGGTTTTAAAAAATGTACAGGGTGGGCTAGGTTTCCCTAGGTGCCGACTGACCTAGGATCCAAAATCACTAGGAACCCACATTGGGAAAAAAGGTTCAGCTTTCATTGGAAAACATTGATGTATCCATGTTGCGTTTTGGGCCATTTCCTGTTGCCACACTAGGCCTACACACACAAATGAGGTAACATATTTATCAAGAGACCTGGGGAAATGCCAGGTGGAACGAAGTTTGTGACTGCCCACAGACTCCAGCACATTCCATCACAGAAATGTGAGAAAAATGTGTTTTTAGTCAAAGTTTGAGGTGGTGAGGGCCACGCAAGTTAGCTTACCCTAGATAGCCCTTGGTGTCTAGGTTTCATAAATTTATGGTTGGCTAGGTTTCCCTAGGTGCCGACTGAACTAGGGTCCAAAATCTCGAGCTACTCACATTGGTAGAAAAGGGTCAGTTTTCACTGAAAAAATGTGATGCATCCATGTTGTGTTTTCCAGCTGTTTCTCGTTGCAGGCACTAGGCCTACCCACACAAGTGAGGTACATTTTTATGAAAAGACCTGGGGAAATGCCAGATGAAAGGAAGTTTGTGGCTGCCCACAGATTCTAAATTTTTCCATCACAGTAGTGTAAGAAAAATGTGTTTCTTTTAGTCAAAGTTTGAGCTTTGAAAGGGATTCTGGGTACAAAAACATGGAGAGAGACATGCAAGTCAGCCCACCCTGCATACCCGAGGTGTCTATTTTAAAAAAATGTATAGGATGGCTAGGACTTCCTAGGTGGCAGCTGAACTAGGGTCTAAAATCTTGAGCGACCCACATCAGAAAAAAGGGTCCGTTTTGAGTTGAAAAATTAGCTGCATCATTGTTGCATTTTGGGCCATTTCCAGTAGCAGGTACTAGGCCTACCCACACAAGTGAAGTGCCATTTGTATCAGAGACTTGTGGGAGCATAGACTAATAGAACATTTGTTATTACCTATTACCTATTGGATTTCACTGCATCTATGCCTTTCAAATGTAAGCCAGTGTATTAGAAAGATGACAGTTTGATAAATACCCTTCAGATCACATGCAAGTGTGGGTACCCACAAATTCAGAGATGTAGAAATAACCACTGCTCCTAAATGCAATATCTTGTGCCAATTTCAGAAATACATAGATTTCCTTGATATCCATTTTTCAATCTGTGTATTCCACTTTAAGAACTGGTCTATACTCGGTACTCAATAAAAAGCCATTCTACGGTGCAGCTCAGTTGTTGGATCTGGGTTATTAGGGTTCTTGGAGTCCTTAGAAACCCTATATATCCCCACAACCAGGGTCTAGAAGACATAATGGTATATTACTTTTGTCAATCTGTGTAGGAAAGTGCAACTTTTGACATGGTTACCCCCACGTTTTGCCTTTTATCTGATATAATGTTGACTGAAGGTGCACTGAATTTCTGCTAACCAGGTCCCCAGTGCCAGGTCTCTTTCCCAAAACTACACAGTCATTTCCCCAATTGGCAAAACTTTTAGCACCCTCTGTAACTCCCTAGTAAAAGGTACGCCTGGGGTAATAAAGGGGGTCCCTAAGGGCTGCAAAACAAATTGTGCCACCCTAAGGGACCTCTCACCAAACACATGCCAGGCTGCCATTGTGGACTGCGTGTCTTGGTGTAGACAAAAGTAAAAACACAAAATGAAACACAGCCTGTGTGTCATGTCCCCTAACACTGCATGCAATATATGTAAGTCATCCCTCTAGCAGGCCTTACTGCCCTAAGGCAGGGTGCATTATATTTCATGTGAGGGTATGTCAGCACAAGCAGATTTGCCCCTGCTATGTCTTTTTCAATTCTCAGACATAGAAAGTGACCAGGGAAGCCATTTGAGAAACATGTCCTGGACACTGGTCCCCAGCTGCATGATGGCTTCACTGAAGATAGGAATGTTTGGTATCAAACATCTTGTATTGGTGAACCCACACTGACGCCAGTGTTAGAGTTACTAATCCTTGCACCCAGAGGGCACCTTATAAGTGCCCCACGGAAACCAACCAACTACTAGTGTGTTCACTGACTAGTCCTGACCAATTCAGCCATCTTAGCCATGTTCCTGACCCCGTAAGGTGAGAGCCAGTGCTCTGTAGGCCAGACACAAAAGCCTGCACTGGGCGGGGGTGTTGGCATCTCCTCCAGGCAGCATGGGCATTCTAGGGCAGGAAGCACCAAATACCTAGCATCCTTTGTAATGCCACTGAGGTCTCTTCAGATGGTGGAGATAACAACCCTCCCTATCCTGACCCCACTTCTTGGTGGCAAGGCAGGTGGAAAAATTTGTTAGATTAGGAGGTGTGCCACATCATGCCTGTCCCATCCCTGAGGTGGACAACCTCAAGTGGACCACACTTTTTAAATTCCTCCATGATGTTGTGGATGGAATTAGACCTCTAGGGTCAGGGTTATGCCCACTTGTGAACGGAAATGGTCATAGAGAGGGTGTAGTCACCATAAAGGTGGGCAACCCATTAGCTGCCACCTGTCACTCCATATAAATGTCCTTAAAATTAGTAATTAGGTGGCACCTCTCAACCCAAGAACATGATGACCTAAAAGGCCCAACGATACGAAAGAGTTGTACCAGCAGAAGAGGAGAAAAGAAGCCTCGGACCTGGTACCAAGCTCGCTGGCCTGTCTGCAACCATTGACAGACCTTGCACCAAAAGACGACTCGTCCTACAAATAAGCCTTCAGAAACCTAGGAGGACTGCCTGCCTTAAAAAAAGACTCAAGGCTCCCGTGAGCAGCAGACCTGCTCCCCAACAAACTCTGAAGAAAATGCTCTGCAGTCTCTGGAATTACAAAGACCCGACTCCTGAAGGCAACACTGCACCCGCCACCACCGACCTGAGTTAAAGTGGAGCTCTGGTGTCAACAAGGTTCTCTAACTCCCCAGAGCTCAGTCTATTGTGGTGGCACCCCTCCTGGACTCCCCGAAGTCACCTGCAGCCCTTGCGTGCAGGCCCCCTCTCCAGCCACCTGTGGGGAGGGAGAAACCTGACACTTGAAGCAACCAATGCACCCATTGCCCATGCCCTGAGCTGAATGGGCCATTGGTGTCCATGATGTCCCCTAACTTTCTTGAGCCCAAGTCAACTGTGGTTTCACCCCTCCTGGACTCCAGGAGGACACCTGCAGCCTCAGACCACAGGACCCCTCAACCATGAGGCCCCTGGACACAGAAACATGATGCCAAAGGACACCCCTGCATCCGTAGCCCCTTGGCCTTGGTGAAGAGGACCAAAGGTGCACCTATGTCCCCAAGCACCCCATGTTTGTTACCTACCTGTTGGTTATCCCCGACTGGCTTACTAGCCAGAGCCTGTAGCCTATTATTTTAATGGAGACCAATCCCCATTTGGGCATCAGATGCCGTCCTTCACGTCTGCACCCGGCCACCCCAGTGCTGCCTAGAGTGAACTGTTGATTTTATCCTGACCCTGGTCCAATACTCACCTGAAGCCTTGAGATTTGTCTCGTAGGTCATCATAGAGTATGTGTTGCTGAACTTGTTTTTCCTCCCATAGGACAACATTGAAGAACCCTGAAATTGCAGTGTCCACTTTTACAAACGAAAAGAATGTATACTTAAAAGTGTGCTTACCTTGTGACACAGTTCTGGGTTTCAAAGTATATATAAAACCTTTTTTTTTTCTACTTTGGTCTCAGATTTATTCTTTGAGTGTGTGCCCAGTTATTGCCTCCGTGAGTAAAACATTTGCTTAGCACTACCCTGTGATAAGCCTAACTGCTTGCCCACACCACCACAAATAGAGCACTGGTCCGATCTGCTTTTGCCTACTTTTGTTGAGAGCACTAGAAAGAGGGAGAATCTGCTGCATCTGAGAAAAATGCCAAAACTGTGATACAAAATCAGCTCTAAATGTTCCTGAAAGATGGGAAGATGGTGACTTTAGTACAGAAAACTGTTTGTGGATGCTGTTTTTACAGAAAAACAAAGCAATTTTATCTGGAGCACTTTTTCGCTATTTTTCTAAAAAAAAACATTTTGCTACATTTTGCCTATTTTCTCGGGCCCCTGCAGTGAAATACTCAAACTGTGGGTAACTTTACAATCCCCAGGATGTTGGGAAAAAATGTTATGGCCCCCTAAGCGCGAACTACCCCAAATAGCCAAATAGCCAAAAAAGCCAAAAAAAGGCTCAGCATTGGGAGGGAGGCCCAGCAGCTAAGGGGTTAAGGAAGCGTAACAGTGTAATTACCTGCAAACAATTTAATTTGTCACTGCTCTCTCTGGAATTATTCACTTCAATAGAACATTTTCAGCATGGGCTGTTTTTACCTTACAGTTGCCTGTGATTGCAATGAGATTTTCATCACACATTACAAATAGGAGATTGTTATAGACACTTCATTAATTGTTCAAATATTTTTAACTGTTTAATGTACTTTTCATATAGGTGACATACATTTTACAGACCGTGGCCCCAAAAATGGTTCAAATATACAATTAAGATGCAGCAAGACAGCAAACCTGATGTGGAACGAATTTTAAAGTGCATTAAGACACTATCCCTTTAAATGAGAAACAGGCTTGGATACGGTTTGTCAGGCTGCTGTAAAAAGAGAGTTCCCAGTGTCATTGGAACAATAGATATCCTGATTTCTGATGCCACAGATGGGGTATCAGAACTTCGTGGTGCAGAAGATCAATCAAGGAGCCTGAAACATTAGTTATTTAGGCCGATTATTTGACATTAAAGAATTAGCAGAAGCTGGGAAACAAATACAAACAAGTTTCCATACGGATGCGTTCTCACAAGAGGGCTAAGTCATGTGTGACTCCAAGCAGATCACTGCTGAATCACGACAATATGATGGATACATTTGTGCCTGGACAAATTCCACAAGCGAGTCCTCAACATAGGGAAAAAAACTGCCTGAACAATAATGACTATGCGGCTTTGATACCGGAAGTAAGGTAAAGCTTTGATTAAAATAAAGTCAGACGTGAGGCAGGAGACAAGATTAGCCTTAATATTTAGAAACAGATGAAACAAATAAGAACAAAACTAGAAATTTGAGGAATATGAACTATCAAGCTATTCCAATACCATTTATTCATAAAAATATATATGTTAAAATAGGCTATTGATTTGAAGGTAAACAAACACTGGCAATGCCAATAGGACTTTCTTATGAATGAAAGTGCCTTTGTTTCACCTTTGATTTTAGGCACTAAGTAAGTCATCATATACGTTCCTTGTCTCTCATCTTTGCTTGCAAGCATTCATTCAACCATCTACAAACTCACTTTTGAAGTCACCCCCTAAAAGACACAAAGTTCAACATCATATGCACAATGAATTTTTAAAAAACTGCAATCTAAGCAGAGTGAGCATACAATAGTAAAACTAAACATAGTAATGATTGTCTGTCCAGTAGATGTAGAGCCAACGTATTGGCCTTCTTAGAATTATAAAGCGATGATACACTATGGACAACAACATTAGATAATGGTCACCTCATTTAAAGAAAGTGGTCACATTAGATAAGGCCCACTGCAGATGAAATGAGCTACAAGCACGTGACCTGTTAGCTTTGCCTGAGGAGCTGTAGTATTGTCCTGAGATATTTTAAAATAAAAAGAGGCAAGGCAAAGAAATAAAAGGACAATTATAAAGGAGAAAACTGAAAAATAAACTAGCCAACCAGCCCCGTCACTGAAGCGTTCACATTTCAGGTGCATGTACACATGTGATCAGAAAATGCCTTCACTCTCAGGGCAAAAGAGCCAATGACTGATGTGGACTGAACCATTACTCAATACAGTATGCTGTCATGAATGGACGAAGAGTGTAAATCACACTCAAACAGACCAGTGGCAGACCAGGGCTGAACCAAAGGCCCTCTATGTATCTATATGGATATATATTTATATATGTATTCACTGAAAAAAATAAACGAAGGTTACAGGGATGCTATAGTTAGGTTCTGAATTTACGAATTCAAAACCCTAGAAATTCAGGAGTTATAGATAAAGTTATTTCAAGTAACTTTTACTTGTGCCCTAAGGTAACTATGACTTGTGCCCTCGCTATTCACAGTTTTCTGATCAATAATTTTATTGCAAACGTTGCAGTGATATAAAAGATGCCATAGATGATGTCATCAATGATATGATATATGGAGTAATTAGCTGTGCATTGAGAAGGCGTGAGTTATACATACCTTAGGATACAATTTATAGTTACTTGAAATAACTCTAAATATAACTGCTCAATTTCTATGGTTTTGTACAAGTAAATTCAGAGCCTAACTATAACGTCCCTGTAACATTTGCTTTTTTCAGTGAATTTCCATGCTTCTTTAACGTAAAGTAATTTTAAATACTATACGTTAATCCAACCACTGCTGCGCACAGCCTTCGGCCATGTGCGGCAGGGGTTGGCTGCTGGGCCTGACCTGTGGCCAAGCTCTGTAGCCAAGCCCTTATTACCACCCAACCCCACACTGCACACAGTCTTTGGCTGTGCGCAGCAGGGTGGCCACAGGGTTTGTGAGTCTATGACTGGGTCTGGGTGGATGCATGAGTGTCTGAGGCGGTGTGTGAGTGGGCGCATGAGTCTCTGAGAGCATGTATGAGGGAATGGATTAGTGTATAGATGAGTCTTTGAATGTTTTTTAAATTGTTTTGCATATTCTCGAATATTCTTGAAAATCTTGTAGAATATTCAAGGATATACTCGAATATTTGTGAATATCATTTTAAACCCATATTTTGACCCTGAAATGCCCCTATATCACACCCCTGGGCCCAGGGTACAACCACACTGACCCCTGATATCACTTATAATTTATATTTTCAGCCCCGGGGACCCTCTCCCATTACATAAAATATAGGCCATAACTTTCTAGTCAGGTTGTGACAACTAATTACAGCACTTCTATTCACGCGTGCATTCGGGAATATTTGTGATTTATGTGCTGCCAGAGATATACAAATTTGGACTTGCCTTAATTTCTCATAAACTACTAAACAGATTTAGACCAAATATGAAAAAAATGTAATCTGCGTACCAAAAACTACCTTTCTGCCAAATTTGGTGTAATTCCTTCCAGCGGTACGGGCTGTAGTCAAGTTCAAATCTCTTACGGGAATTAACATGGGAAACAACTGTTTTTTGACCCTCCCTTTTTTCTTGGCCCCCGCTTTTTCTATGGAAACATGGTCCTAACTATAACTTTCTACTGGTGACTTCAAGTAGGTAATATATATGTATGTATTATGTATTGATCTTCTTTGTTACAAGATCCTAGCAGACAACTAAGAAGAGATTCTGGCAAAAATGATTACACTGCAGATATTCTCCCTGTACTGTGTGTCAGGGACGGTAACCAACACCAACCTTCTTCCCTGCAAAGGTAAATTGATATTTCATTTTACAAAATATCTATCTTTAGGCTTTAATACAGAGAAATAACAATCCACACTTAAACGCCTACTGACTTTAACATACGTTTTTTACGATCAATATGCCAAGCCTACTGCATTTATCATAACTTTTCATAATAAACAGATTAGACCTATGGCATCAGAAATACAAAGTTACCCAACCAAACCTCTAGGTGTTACCTCAACTTTCCTCCATAACCATCTCAGACCTACTATGCTGGTTACAATCCTTCCTAGAAGGCAACCATCAGGAATGTCATAATAAAAGTACCAATTTAAACACAATTCAGCTGTAAAAACAATGTAAGTTCCCTACTAATAGGACCTAATAAGGATTACCACAGTGCAAATCATCTATCCCTTTGGTTTTGTCGGGTAGGTCTTCAGCATTAAAACCCTTGCCAACTAAGGTAATCTGCAAGATTCCATGTAAATAAATACCTCCCTACAGGCTTTAGCATAAGGTAATAACAATACAACCTTAAAAGCCTGTTGCCATTTACAAATGCCTTTCATAATAAGTAAGTAAGGCCTACTTGATTTGTTATAACTTTGCATTATAAACAGAGCACATCTAAGGAATTTGACAAAAGTTTTCCCAGTGTACTAATAAGCCACCTAGCTTTTGCCAATGGCTTGGCAAAGTATACAACACAGGCCTACTGAAGTGCTCATAAATTGGCAATCATTGTTCTAACACTTGTACAATTACAAATAAGTACAAAATTACAGTTGGCAAAACAATATGCAACCCCTCTCAATAGTCCTAGCAAAAATCATCACAGGAAAATTCTGCTCCCAAGGTTTGTCGGAGTGGGCAACCAAAGCCAAGAACCTTGCCTACTCTGGTAATCTCTCAAAATATATGTAACCAAATACCTTTCAATTGATGTATATGAATTAACAGAAAATCAAAAACTAGGAACCCACATCTGATGAAAACAAATCATGGAAAACCAATTTTTAAGAAAACAATCTTAAGAAAATACAAGTAAATCAAAAATTAAAGGAAAGATTTTAAAGGAAAGATCATTTTATAGAAAAATCCAAAACTACATTAAACTTAATGGAGTTTAGTACTAGTGAGTTGTTTTAGGTTCACGGATGGGTCATGTTTAAGGGTGAGAAGGGCTTTTTGGGGTTAGGAATGGGTGAAGTTCAGGCACAGGAAGGATTTTTTGGCTTCATGGATGGGTGGAGTTTAGGGCTGGTGAGGGGTTTTTATGTATCAGGAATGGGTGGAGTTTAGGTGCGGTGAGGGGTCATTAGGTTTCATGGATGAGCGGAGTTACGGGTGTGATGTGTTAGGGTTTAGGGATGGGTGGAGTGTTTTTGGTTTTGAGGGTGTTTAAGGTTCATAGGTGGGTGGAGTTTAGGGCTGTTGATGGTTTTTAAGGCTCAGTGATAGAGGTTAGGGGCGGTGAAGAGTTTTTCGAGTTCCATATTAGGTGGGCTTTAGGGGGGTGACTGGTATTAACGATTCAGAAATGGTTGGAGTTTAGGTGAAGGATGGAGTTTTTAGGGTTCAGAAATGGGTGAAATTTATGTGTAGTGGAGTGGGGGAGTGGGTGGAGAGTAGGAGCAGGAAGGGCCTTTATGGTTCAGGGATAGGTGTAATTTACAGGTCAGGGCTAGGTGTACTTTAGGCAGTTGTGGCTGGTGACTAGGCAAAGTGGCAGGGCAGAGGAGGGTGGAACAAAGCAGAAATATATATTTTAAAAAACTTACCTTCAGTGCACTGCTGCACCGCTGCTCTCTGCCACACTACAGGCACAGGCTCCCAGCCTGCCCTGTGGCCAATCATGACACTGCTTGCCAGGATGAAGCACACTGGGCACAAGGCCGCCTCCAGAACCAGTGGAGAAGCCACCCACTTGAGAGACTGTGGCTTTCCACTCCCCAGGACCAAGCAGTGGGCAAACCACCCACTTGAGAGACCGTGGCTTTGCACTCCCCAGGACCAAGCAGTGGGCAAACTACCCACTTCAGAGACTGTGGCTTTGCACGCCCCGGGACCAAGCAGTGGACAAACCACCCACTTGAAAGACTGTGGCTTTGCACTCCCCAGGATATCGCACAGGGCACGTTGCCCCCTCCAGAACAAGTGGTGTACCATCTTCCGGCTGAGGTGCCCCCCCATTCGCTGTCCCCCTGAGATGCCTGAGTATTTTAGACCAAATGCCCCAGCAGTGTTCTCTCCGTGTTGATGCAGGAGTAAGACGGGGCCTTGGCCTATGTGATATGGCCCTGTGGCCCACGGACATTATGGATTGGGCAGTGTCCCTCCATTTGTATATCTGTAAATACTGTTTTAAATTTTGAGGAAGTATTTCTAGAATTTTATCTTTTTACACTCACTTCAATCACTTCCTTTTGTCCTTGCATTATTCCTGAGGGGTACGGGGTGGATGTGTAATGTTGCTGCATCTGTTTATGTGTATGTTGTTGGGGATGGGGGTGTTGCGTGTGTGTGTCACCCTCTTTTTCCTCCCCCCTCCGCTATGTGCTAGGCGGCAGTACTCACCATGGTCGTCGTCACCGGCGTTGGTATTCCTGGTGTAGGAGGAGGTAGACCAGCATGGGGAACACCTGCAATTCAGACTCCATGGTGGCGTGGTTCTTCCCTGAGTCTCCAGAGGCGAGTCCTTTGACTTCTGAGATCTGTTTCGCCCATGCTTTTGTTGTCATTGGTACCGCCACAGAAAAGGTGGTGAATAGGCCTGCTGTAATTCAGGTGGCGGAACATTGTCTTCCGCCTGGCAGTTGGCGGTTACCGCCGCAATGCTTGTTGCTACCGCCGTGGCGGTCAGTGTGTTAAAGTGGCTGTCTGTGTTGGTGGTTTCCGCCGTGGTCATAATTCCATTTTTTTTACTGCCGGCTTGTTGGCAGTATACCCGTCGCTTTATCACTGACCGCCAGGGTTGTGATGAGGGACTTTATATCACTTTTCAGTGACATCTCAACATTTACCTATTGCATCTTTAATCGTTTTGACCTGCATTTATCAGGTAAATCTTATATATTTTTCTACACACTGTGTGGTGTATTATTGTTGCGCTATATGGCGTTATTGTATGATTTATTGCACAAATACTTTACACATTGCCTTCTAAGTTAAGCCTTACTGCTCAGTGCCAACCAAAGACCCCATTTCTAACAGATACTATTTACTTTTTTTAACTTAGAGTGCCCTGTAAACATAAGGCTTGTGTTTGGCAAAAACGTGCCCACAAAGCACAATATGGCCAAGTTTTTTTTTTTTTTTAAAGCTAGCTTTCTGTTATTTTGTCAAGTCATTTTTTCTCAGTTTCTTCTTATGTTTTTGTTTGTTTTTGCGCATTGGCGCTGTAGTCGAAAGATGACAAATCACTTGTTTGCAGTATGAGAGACCTATTGTATTGCAAATGCTTGTTTAATACATAATTACAATGGTTAATATCAGAAGCAGGTCTATCGGAGGTATTTATATCAGTGCTTTTCTTCAAGAGACATTATTTCAGAATTATATATTTTACGTTGTCAAACAATTTTTTCAGATGCTTTTAACTCACTGACCTTGCAGCTCCAATAAACACCATCCATCCTTGACCACTAACAACCCCTAAATGCCATCAATCCCTAACCCACCTGAGTTACACCCTTCCCTGAAGCCTAATTGACCTTTGTACCACTAAACTTCACCCATCCCAGAAAACGAACAACCCCTTACTACACCCAAACTCAGGGGTGGCTCCTCCACTATGGTGGAGGAGCATCACCCCTCCCCACCCCTTGCCAGCAATAGCAGCTGCAAACCTTTAAAAAGAAAACAATAATAAATTATGTTTATTATTGTTTTACTTTTAAAGGGGCAGGGCCATAGGGATAACGGCCATGAAGGGGAGTGCACAGAGCACTCCCCTCAGTGCGCATGTTTGTTTGGCCGGCCAAACACACATGCGCACAGTGCTCTCTCCAACCCGACACTGCTCCCACTCTGCCTTGGAGTGACCAGCCAGGGTGCTCCAGCCAATCAGGAGGGAATGAGTGGATGCCTTCTTCCACAGGTTCTGAAGGGGGCTTTGTGCCTAGTGTGCTTCATCCTGGGAAGGAGACATTGCGTGGATGACTTCTTCCACTGGTTGTAGAGGGGGCTTTGTGCACAGTGATGCAGATATTTGGGAGTGCAAGGTCACAGTCTCTCACCTGGGTGTCGTACCCACAGGATTTGCAGTGGGCAGGATGCATTACACTCCATGGAGGCAGGGCTACACACTGCCCACCGGTGGTGACGGCTGCTCAGTGGTGGCAATGCCGGTGCTGGTGTCAGTGCTGGCAGTGGTGGGGGGAGGCTCCAGCCCTTCCCCTGCAGCCTCGGATGGCTGCCCACTGGGGGTGCTGCTGCTGGCAGTGGTGCTGGTGGCGGTGCAGGTGGCGGTGCTGATGGCGGTGCAGGTGGCGGTGCTGGCAGTGGTGGGGGGAGGCTCCAGCCCTTCCCCTGCAGCATCGGACAGCTGCCCACTGGGGCTGCTGGTGGCGGTGCTGATGGCGGTGCAGGTGTCGGTGCTGGTAGTGGTGGAGGGAGGCTCCGGCCCTTCCCCTGCAAGCTCGGATGGCTTGTTGTTGGGGGCTCAGATTCTGTCACAGCACCAGGCCTCCTGTCCCTCCTGCCTGCAGGGGCAGGCCCTTTATACTTGCCCTTAACGTCTGGTGGTGCCTCCTTGCCCTTGCCGTCTGGTGGTGCTTCCTTGCCCTTGTCGTCTGGTGGTGCCTCCTTGCCCTTCCCCTTGTAAGCTGGTGGTGCCTCCTTGCCCTTGGCAGTTGGTGGTACATCCTTGCCCTTCCCCTTGGCAGCTGGTGCAGGCACACTGCCAGTACTGATGGGTGTCTCCTTGGAGCCTCTCACACCTGCAGTAGCTGCCGAAACTACAGTGGCCGTGGACTGGGTGGCTGAGATGCTAGCCTGTGTTCTGCCCATCATGGCCCGGCGTGAAGTACGGGGTAGGGAAGAGGTCAACGGCAGAGAGGAAAAGCTTCTTAGGGACACTGGGGTGGGAAGAGGGTGAAGGTTTGGGAGTGGAGGAAGAGGGAGTGGTTGTAGGAAGTATCTGTCTGCTGTGTTTGGGTGCAGGTGCATGGGCTCGATGCTGTTGTGAGGTGGATGGCTGTTGGGTGTCTGAGTGCTTGCTTTTGTGTACTTTGGGAGGAGGGGGCACAGACACAGTGGGAGAGGACACAGGGGACGTGTGCATGGATGTGGGTGGTGGTGACTGCCAGTGAGGGACGTGTAGTGATAGGCGTGATGGTGATGGAGGCAGTATGTGTGGATGTAGTGCATGCAGGTGTGAGTGGAGTGAGGTGGACAATGAGGAGGAGGGGGACCCAGTGGAGTCAGTGGATGTTGGTATGTCAGTATCTGGATGGTGTTTCTGTGAGTGCCTGTGGGATGATGTGTGGTGCTTGTGTTTGCCTAAGCCACTCCTGTGTGTTGTCTTGGGTGCATGCTGGTCTGAATGTGTGCTTGGGATAGGTTGGCGTTCAGTTGCATGGAACTGGGCAGAGGAAGTTGGAGGGAAGAGGCTAGAGACAGGAACAATGGCTGCCATCAGGGAGGAGGCCAGAGCCTGGAATGATCTCTGTTGGGCCGCCACGCCAGAGTGAATTCTCTCCAGGAATGCATTTGTATGTTGCAAATGCCCTGCCAGGCCCCGGATGGCATTCACTATGGTTGACTGTGCAACAGGGATGGATCGCTGGAGGTCAATAGCCTCCTCACTCAGGGCAGCAGGGCTAACAGGGGCAAGAAAAGCGATCAGCCGACACGTGTTTCGTCCTGAGCGGACTTCTTCAAGGCTGAGAAAATTACAACAAATAACAGTCAGTGTATAACAAACAAAACGTACAATTTTACACCAAAATACAATACATACCTAACATTCATTTAACCTATCCTATCCTAAGATCAATACATAAAAATTATTTGTTCAGAGAAATATCCCCAATATTATATTGACATCCTATTCAGGATGTACCTCAATTTGAAATTAGAAAAGAAACTACTCACGAGAAGAAGAGAACCATCACCAACATTTCCTTTCGTATCAGAGTGTTGTGTACTAGCCAAAGATATACCATAAAAAAAGGCTCCCCAGGTCACCAAAATATAACTCAATGGCAATCACCGCTATGATTGTACATTCCACATGCAAAACCCAAGTAAGCAAACATTTCTCTTTTGTGGATAGTAGAATATTTCATGTCCAATAAAAATATATACCTTTGATCCTTTACATGTCCGAAATGTTATGTTCATATCCCATCTATCATGTACTAAAAAAGGAGAAAGATATCAATTTCATTATTCTCCTTTTGCTCCTCAAGTATATTCTTTAAATGTGTCACTTTGAATAATTATCGTGCCCATACTGACCTGTTTATAACCACAGGCAATCACCTCTTTTTGCCTCTTTATAGGCCGTCTAAACACTGGGTGTCACAGGGCTCGTTCATGTTTTGCAAAGCCAACTGAAACGTAGACAATTGAAAATAACTCCAATGGCCCCTCTACAGACACCCTAGTATTTTACAATTACTATACGGTCACTTTCTGCCCATGTGGTTAGATTTATTAAACCAGTATATAACCGATTTTTGGCAGTAAAAAGAAAACATAAATGACGCTTTCTTTTCCATTGCTTGCGTTTAGATGCACTTCCCAAACTGGCATTGTTAGCTTACCTATCCATCCATCTGTCTCGTGAAGTACGCAAGGGTTGTATCCCTCGTGTATGCCCTTCGTTTTTTTTCGCAATAAGTGCGAGCCTCTTACCGGCATTTTTAAAAGCTGCGTTCGTATTGATGACGATGTAGCTAACCAAGACGACGGACTCCCGTCTATTCTTTCTAACGCCGGTGGCCATTTTGAAGTGGTTTGTATTTCAAAGACGGAAGCTAATAGAAAGTCAAGACGACCTTCTGCCTATCACAATTAACTACAGCGGCCATCTTAACACGGTGAATACGACTTCCATCTACCCATTATTACCGCAATATCCATTGTTGAAGTGATTAGTATTTAAAAAAGGGGGCTAACCAATAACAGAGGCCGCATATTGAATGTCACTACGGGGACCATTTTCACTATGTATACATGTTTATATTTATTTGTTTAAGAATTTTTTTTAATTGTTTTTGTATGACAATTTCTATTTGTATGATTATATCCTTGGATTGGATAAAAATATTCTTGTGTTATGTCTTGTTCTTTTGGTCAGTGTTGTCGATTTTCCATACTATTCTAGAAAAGGAGAGGACTAAAATAACTGTCTAGTTAAACATATTATGATCCTCATATTTATTGTGACATTACATTATTTATAAAGTATAGATTTAGACTTATTGGTGTGCTCCACTGGTTTGTTCCATTGTTATTAGAACGGGTTCATCATTATGAACCCTTCTTTACACATTAAGGCAACGATGTGTTTCAGCGTATGAGCACCCATAATTTTCCTTGTTGAATACTTATTTGAATGTGCATTTATTTCAATCAATGAGTTGCCATTTGTTGTTAATTCTAACAGGGGCAAGGCCTGAAGTGCCTGGGGCAAAGGAGATGCCTACATTCCTGGGTGAGTGGGCACAGGAAACTCGCTGAGGCGCTGCTGGGAGGGCAGTGCTGGTACGGGGGTGGCAGCTGTACCTGTGGTTGTGGTGGCCATAGAGGCGCCCGCCACCACCAGGGAGCTTTCATTGGAGGAGGTATGACTTTCAGAACTGTCCTCTCCTGTCTCCGCCGTGGTGCTCCTCTCGCCCTCCGTCCCACTTGTGCCCTCACTGTCGGTGGATTCGGCCTCATGGGCCCTGTAGGATGCAGCTCCCTCCGTCGTCAGTGCCTCTGCTCCTCTACCAGATGATGCTAATGCACAGAAGGTCAGGATGACAAAACAAAAATGTGGGGGGAAGAGACAGAGGATACAGTTGGTCAGTGGCAGCCACACCACCACCATTGGCATACACAACACACAGGGAACAGCCCTACGCACTAGGCAATGCACCACCAGTCACAATGCTATTCACCAGGCTATGGACAGTAATACCTAACGCCAGTTGCAGCATACCTGAGACCCACAGAGCGCTGCCCAGTAGTGGATGCCCACTAGCTTGTTTAGAGGTGGAGTTCATCAGCCCCTGCCCAACATAGAACCTACCCTGCAATGTCCTGCCTGGCCTAGGAGCACGAACATGTGCACATCCCCCACCCAGAGACCACCCCACCACGCGCAAGTAGTATATTAGGAACTGTACTCACCCCCTTGTGGCTGCTGTGATGCGCTCAGGCGCCCATCCAGCTCCGGATAGGCCACCACCAGTATGCGGAACATCAGGGTTCAGGGTTTGACGGGCACCCCTTCCTCGTTGGGAGGCCATCCCTAGCTGGGCCTCTGCCATCTTCCGTGCTCAGCATCTCAAGTCCTCCCACCGTTTGTGACAGTGGGTGCTCCGCCTGCTGTAGACCCCCAGGGTCCGCACGTCCTTGGTGATGGCATGCCATATACCCTTTTTTTGATGGACGCTGACCTGCAGAGGAAATACACTTTGAAAAAGGGTATAAGTCATACCGTCCGGCCTGTTACACTAATGGTCCTCCATAGCCCTCCCATCCCCTTACGCACATACATAGCCCACCATACACACAGCACGCAGCCCACCACCCCTCAAACGCCCCCCCCCTTACATGAGGCCCTCACATACAGCACGCCTTGCATTCATGCCCCATGCATCGTGCTCACAGTGTACTCACCTGTTGGTCTGGAGGCCTATGCAGCATTCGGTACTGGGGTAGGACCCCATTCACCAGTCCCTCCAACTTTGCAGTGGTGAAGGTAGGGGCCCTTTCCCCAGTGATTCGAGCCATGGTCGGTTCCAGACACAGGTCACAGCAGCACTTGCAGTGTAGGTCCTTTCCTGTTGAAGGTCAGGTAGCAAGTGAGTGAACAGATAGAAAATGGCGGTCACGTCTGTGGCGGTGCGTACCGTCACTGCCGTCGTACATCACCATTGGCTACTGTAACCCATAGGGCCCAATGTTAACCAATGAGGAGTTGCACAGCGCTACTCGACCGCCTCCCGCAACTGCCCACAACGTCAGCGGCATTTCTTCATTTCCACCTGTCCATCCACACAGGATAGGCGCCTGCCATTTCAGGGGGGAGGCAGGCCATGGCATCTAACTGCGTCACAGCACACATAGGCACAATTTGGGCCTAAACATCATCATACTGTTTCTGTCACAACATGCAATGCACTGTACATTTAGGAAATGTAGAAAACTGACCAGATGCTCATCATTTTGCCCCCTTGATTACAACCGGTGAAGATGAATAGGAGAGGGAAACATCCCCCCGTATACAGGCCCCTGGTGGACTAGGGAACAATGGAGGACAGGCACATTATCCTCACCTACAGACTTGATAGGGCCACAATCCAAGAGTTGGATGCCCAATTGGACACAGACCTGATCTCTGCTATCCGTCACCCCACTGGGATACCCCCTCTTGTGCAAGTCCTATCTGTGCTCCATTTCTTGGCAACTGGCTCCTTCCAAGTGACAGTGGGCTTGGCAGCAGGAATGTCACAGCCAATGTTCTCAAACGGGCTGACCAGAGTATTGTCTGCCCTGATGAAATATATGCACAGCTACATCGTTTTCCCTCAGGTGGAGGATTTGGCCACAGTGAAAGCTGACTTCTATGCAATGAGACATATCCCCAACATTATTGGGGCAATAGATGGTACACATAATGCCTTTGTCCCACCCCGGAGAAATGAACAGGTGTTCAAAAATAGAAAAAGCTTTCACTCTGTAAATGTGCAGATAGTGTGCCTGGCGGACCAGTACATCTCCCATGTGAATACAAAGTATCCTGGGTCTGTGCATGATGCCTTTACCCTGAAGAATAGCAGCTTCCTATATGTGATGGCTCAACTCCAGAGGCACCGGGTGTGGCTAATAGGTGAGCCCATGGTCCCCACCCATTGGATGTTGGTGTAAGGGTATGGGGTTGTCCCTAAGGGTTAGTGTCTGGCTAACAGGTATCCCTCGGTATTTGCAGGTGATTCTAGTTACCCCAACCTCTCATGGCTACTGACCCCAGTGAGGAATGCCAGGACAAGGGCAGAGGAATGTTACAATGAGGCACATGGGCGAACAAGAAGAACTATAGAGCGGACCTTTGGCCTCCTGAAGGTAAGGTTTCAGTGCCTCCATCTAACACGTGGTTCCATGTTGCACAACCTTGCCTTACGTCGCCAGGTGCCTTTTCTGCAGGAGGATGATGCTGGAGATGGGCGTGTGGCAGTGGTTGAGCCTGTGTATAGTGACAAAGATGAGGCAGAGGATGAGGATGCGAACAACAGAACAGCAGTCATTCTACAGTACTTCCAGTGACACACAGGTAAGACACTGTAACTTAACCTACCATTGCTATTTTGTGTTGTAAATTTTAACTGGCAGGCTGATATTCCCACTACTATGGCCACTTTCTGTACCCTCTGACATGTCTATTTACAGATATGTGTGACCCACTCTGGCTCCTGGTGTATTGACTGCAGCAAACTAGAGGTCATACCTAAGTAAACATTACTGTACAGTGGAATTGCAAGGTCTACAGATTGTAAAACAAATACATATTTCAATCACTTGACAGACTCAATACTTTAGTATTTTTTACAAGGATGTTTATTCATGTGTTAATAAGTGGATGGGGTATTGCCATAGGCTGGAGGGGTGGTGGAGGAGAGTCCAGGATGGAGTCCAGTCTATTTGTATCACAAGTGCATTGTCCAAGGGGGCATAGAAAGTGGAGCAATGGCAGTTCAAGGTGGACAGGGTGACAGAGTGGGACACAAGGGTGACAGTCAGGAGAGTCTTATTTCCTAGCGGGGGTCTTGGCAATGTTCTCTGGCTTCTGCCTGGATCGCAGGGACCGTTTGTGGGGTGGTTCTCCTTTGAAAGGGGTTGGGGTGCTGGTGGCCTGTTGTTCCTGTGGTGGAGCCTCCTGTCCACTAGCTTCAGCGGAGGTGGAGGGCTGTTCATCGGTTTGGCTAGTGTCAAGGGCCCGTTGGTGTGCCACTGCCTCCCTCATGGTGTCGACCATGTCTGCCAGCACCCCTGCAATGGTGACCAGGGTGGTGTGGATATCCCTCAGGTCCTCCCTGATCCCCTGGTATTGTCCCTCCTGCAGCTGCAAAGTCCGCCAGCCCAAAGGTCAGTGATAAACTGGTGGTACGAAAACCCACACCATTACGCCAACAGAACTACACCCACAACATTATGACCCACAAATCACCGCGGCGGACATTCAACAGCGGTAAACCATTGGCAGTACATACCGCCACGCTCAAAATACACACACTAACAAAACACCACCACATTAGACAATTCAAACTACACACACCTGACACACATACACATACCACACCCACACACACACACCACTATAAAACACACACCCACATTACCCACATCCCTTTACAACTAACAAAAATTGCCAATAGAGAGAGATACAACAAGAGCACCCACACAACCAGAGCCACAGAACACTATCACCCATACACCATCCACACACCTCACAGCACACACCCCAACACATCACCCCACACACCCTCACACACACCACCCACACTACACCCATGGCACCACAAAGACACCTCAGGTTCTCAGATGAGAAGCTAAGGGTCATGGTGGAGGAAATCATCAGGGTAGAGCCACAGCTATTTGGATCACAGGTGCAGCAGATGTTCATTGCTAGGAAGATGGAGCTATGGCGGAGAATCGTGGACAGGGTCAATGCTGTGGGACAGCACCCCGGAACAAGGGATGACATCAGGAAGAGGTGGAACAACCTATGGGGGAAGGTACGTTCCGTGGTAGCAAGACACCAGATAGCTGTACAGAGGACTGGTGGTGGACCCCCATATCCTTCCCCACAACTAACAACATGGGAGGAGAAAGTCTTGGCGATTACGCATCCTGAGGGCCTGGCAGGAGTAGCAGGAGGACTGGACTCTGGTAAGTCAAATCTTTACTACTTTCACCACCCCCCTACCTGCATGCCACACACACAAGCTCCCACCCCTGTCCTCACCCCATCATGCCACCACCTCACATATACCCCACCATCCCAACCCACCCATCCCAATACCAAGTCCTGCATGTAACTCCAATGCATGGGCACCACTCACAGACCTGCATGGACACCCATCACCACAGTATGCACACTAGTGACAATCACTTAGCCAACCAAATCACAACTCACACAAGCATAGAGGGAATATACCCATGCACAAGATGTCACACGCAGTAACAATAATACTGCATTTACATCCCCACAGGACCCCCACACAACATCACCGGAGAGGAGGTGCCAGAATCATCCGGTCCCCGCCCCGAAGAGTCCCACAGTGATGACAGCAGCTCTACACGCCTGGATCAGGATAACCAACCTTGTCCATCAGGGACCTCCGGACAGTCGGTGACCCAAGCACAGTCCCATACCACTAACAACACACAAAAGGAGAGTACTAGGAGTGTTGCTAACCCACACCACCTCCCAAAGGAAACTATATCATCACTAAAGGTGTGGGGTAGTAGGAACTGAGGGTGGGCCTGGGTTGATTCCCTCAGTGCACCGTGTTCGAATCGCTTTAGATTCTAAAGTGGGGAAGTCATGGTGGGAAAATGTCCAAGTCAGGGGGTGCTATGTAGTTCTACAGGTGGAGAGGGGAGTTCCCTTACGGACTAGGTGGTCTCACACACATAATAGTGTCTTGCTTCATCATTTGACCACCTAGCCCCACCCAAGTAAGATGATACTACTTGGGCGGACTCAACCTCTTGGTTAAAAGAACCAGAGGGAGTGCTGAAATTAGACTAACTTGATAATTACAGAGATCCAGATGGGGTGAAAAATAAAATTGCCAAGCAAGTCACCAATTACTACTGCTAGTTTTAATGAGGGTGTATGCTGGTAAGGTTAAGAACAGGGGGGAACAGAAGGCTCGTTCGAGGATAATGTCTCTTAGAGTCTAAAAAGGAATACGTATGACCAACATATTTCTGCCCTCACTAAGTGCTGGTAGGTCAGAGGCATTCGTCAGGGTCTGAGCACATGCAAAAGGTGAGGTGCTCGAAGTGAAAAATGTATGGCCTACCTGAACAGGTAGATGGTGGGGTAGGTCTAAAATAGCCCGTAGTTGGGGGTGGTTTGCCTCTGGTCTGGCTAGTGCCGGGGGGGGGGGGTTCCCTTGTAGTCACACTCACTCCAAAGGGAATACCATGGGGGGGTACCTACATGCCGAAACCAGGCCGCTCTTGAGTCCCATACCACCACAGAGCCTCAGGAAACACCAGCACAGCACCCACCCAGCAGGCCCATACCTCTGTCTCTAGGACACGTCAATCAGAAGTGTGTCCACCACTACTGGGACCCCAGACAACCCTACAAACACAGGACGATCAGGGACCTGGGGTCAGTGGCAGTGGGCACACGGTTCAGGGGACAGAGGCACAGGAAAACAGGGAGCTGGGAGGACTGCTGTATGACAGGGGGAGGACAGGCCCAGGGAACCGACTCTCCACGAGGCACTCACCAACATCCTGGGAGCAAACCACCATTCCCCGGAGACCATGAGCCAGATACTTGCCAAGTTGCAGGAGACCCAGCGGCTGCAGGAGGGACAGTACCTGGGGATCAGGGAGGAAATGAGGGACATCCACACCACCCTGGTCACCATTGCAGGGGTGCTGGCTGACATGGCCAACACCATGAGGGAGGCAGTGGCACACCAACGGGCCCCTGGCACTAGCCACACCGATGAACAACCCTCCACCTCCGCTGACGCTAGTGGACAGGAGGTCCCACCACAGGAACAACAGGCCACCTGCACCCCTCCCCCTGCAGATGGAGAACCACCACACAAAAGGTCCCTGCGTCTTCGCCGCCGTTCGTGTTTGTGGTGTAGGAGGAGGTAGACCAGCATTGGAAATATGTGCAGTTCGGGCTCCATGGCGTCGTGGTTCCTCCTTGCGTGTCGAGAGGTGAGTCGTTTCCCTTCTGTGTGCTGTTTCCGCCATGCTTTTGATGGCATTGGTACCGCCCTGGAAAAGGTGCCAGATTGGCCTGTCATATTAAAGTGGCGGGAAATTGTCTTCCGCCTGGCTGTTGGCGCCACGGTGCTTGTTGCTACCGCTGTGGCGGTCGGAGTGTTAAAGTGGCTTCCTGTGTTGGCGGTTTACGCTGTGGTCATAATTAAATTTTTTTTACCGCCGGCTTATTGGCGGTAGTACCACTGCTTTATCACCGACCGCCAGGGTTGTAATGAGGGCCTCAGTGTCACGTACGCACACTTACAAATGCAGACACTCAACCTCGCCCTACGTTCTTACACACATACTCAAAAAATAGTCTCACTCCATTGTGCTGTACTTATGCGCAATCACGTAATGCTCCAGAGTGATTTCTGTCATTTAACAACGCTGTCCTCGTGCAGTCTCACATAGCCATATTCCAATCCAGTTACAGTCTCACTTAACCATGCTGTACTTGGTCCACACACTCGAACAGTCACTCGCACAAATAAGCAAGACACCAAACACACACTTGGTAATGCAGTCACTCATGTTAGTTCAGTCTCGGACAAACTTGTGCCTGCCGTCATGTGTGCTAAACACACTTGTCAGTTTATAACATGGTAACGTTCACACACCTAATAGAACCATGCCGGAGCCAGTGTTCACAGAAAATGAAAACTGAGCTGAATAAAATATGTACCATAGTGTGACCACCTGGCATTGAGGCAAATTCTGGACAGGACTATAAAAAAATCAGGACAAAGGGTCAAAATTCTGGATAAAAATTCAGGACGAGGGATCAAAATTCAGGACAACAATTCAAGAACAAATGTCAGTTTTACAGACACACCCAAGAGAGGCCATACCCCATTACACTATCAGTGCATTTATTTACTCTTTTTTAACATAGCATTATTTATTCACTGTGGTCTTTTTGTGATTGCATCCTGGTATGCTGCATTCAGGTGTCACATTATGCCCTTGTTCAGTAGTAAATTAATACCCTTAAGCACTGTGTCAAGGCCATCACCCCTACCTAAATCTACCCAATCTTTCTTAAAGTAACAACAACATTTTGATTATGTTTCTGAACATTTTAAAACCCCTGGAAACAGTTTGGAAAACATTAAGGTAATTAACCTTATGCTAGCTTAAACAAATTGAGCGAAAACATTGTGCTCACCCCAACCTCCCATGTAATCTCAACCTAAAAACATTTAATGAGGCAGGGCAGATGGTGTGGGCGACAGTCTCACACCTAATGTCAGGACGTGAGATACCTACAACTTTTCTGTAGTCTCACAACACTAGAGTGTGTGTCTGGGACTCTACATTTATCTCAGAACTGGGAGCCCGGACTACCAATCAAAGATAATAAAAGAGGAGGATGAGATTGAGATCAAATAGGAGGTTGTTGAACCGGATAAATAAGGAAGAGAAGAACAAGGTGGGACAGATCCTATAATCAGACAAGACTATCGAAAGATATTGGATACCTGGGGAGTTGTCTCTGCAGACAGGAGAGAAACAGAAGAGGCACTGTCAAGTGGTTGAGCAAGCAGCATCCACCCATCTTGGCAAAATCTTCTGGTGCAAAGGTCTGCTGTTCATGCTTGTAAAGGGTGAGCAGGGGCCAGACCCCTTGCAAGGATGTGCAAGGCTATTTCCCACTTTGTCCATGTCTTAAAATGGTTTTGAAATTGAGCAAAAGCCAAACTAGTGATCTGGGTTATCCCTAGGTGTCAAGTACACATAGAATCTTCAAAATATTTGGGATGTAAATTGCATAAACAAAATGTAAACATTTTAAAATGTAATTATTGTTTCTTTAACATATGACACTGTTTACCCCTTTACATACAATTAGACCTGAGATTGAACTGGGAGCCAGTTTCCTTTTGATGCGTAGTGATTAATATCTACCATTCTCCCACTGATTTGAAGGATGGAAATCTCGGCAGAGCGTCACGTCCCTCTGATCCCAGTTTGCTTTTTGGTTTTCTCTTCTGCTTTCCTTAATGGGCCACGTGGCACTAGTGAAGATGGTGTGCTACCCAAATGATAGTATTATTTTGCAATCCTTCTCCTGCTCATCCTTCTTTCCTTCTTCAGACATGCCAGACATCTGATTTTGTCGATGGGGTGCCATCGGGTAGCTCTTTCCACACTAAAACTACCTATGACTGCGGGTGGATTAGGCCTTCTGGACTTAAAATGCTATTATTCAGCTGCACAGGTCCAATGGGTGGGTCACTGGCTTTCTGCCTGCCCCCCAGCATGAGATGGGGTTTATCTGTAAAGACTTTTAAGGAGGGCTTACTGCACTGCTCATTGTTTCCTACTGACCATTCTACGGCTCACCATCTGGGGTTATAATGCACAGCTTTCTGTTGCCGTGCTAGAACCTGTAAACTCACTGACACGAAGAAACCCTGTGCTCCTGCACTGCCTTTGCTAAGCCTTCCCTCTTGCACAGGATGGCTAGGCTCAGAGCATACTTCAGATGTCTTAAAATTGTGGGATTTGTTTCTGAACGGCAAGCTACTAAATTTCCAAACCCTTGTGGCAGACTACCATTTTCACCCCAGTCAACTCCTTAGTTACAACCACCTTAAATAATCATTAAATGCCCCATTTCATGTCTGCCACCTAGCACTAACCCTACATGAGGTATGCCAGAAGCTCTTCACCATAAGGACTGGTGACAAACCCATAGATTGGGTGTACAGACCTTTCCTGCAAAACTGAGGCTGCTCCAGGTCTTCTTGTCATACTACCTGGGTGATTGATGTGGCCAAACCTCTGCAAGATACAGCCTAGACTAAAATACTTGACTTTCCCCACAAAGTATTCCACGGCTGTCACTTTAAGTACATTTATAGAGCTTCCTTGGGAATAAATTCCACCCATTGCTTGCCATTGGCTTTGTGTTTTGTAACTCACATTTCTTTGCTTTCAATTTTCTGGCTTTATTTGTTTTAGTTTAGCAGCTAGAGATCCTCCCTTCTCTTGACCAAACCTTATTTACAGTATCCTTCTGAGAGCTCCCTTTCTGTGAACAGGTCTGTACATCTTGTTCTTTTCTCATCACATTTGCTGTGCATTCAAAGAACAATGTAAATGTCAGGCTCTATCTTAGGTGGGAACTTAGGCCCTCATTACAACCCTGATGGTTGGTGTTAAAGTGGCGGAAATACCGCCAACAGGCCAGAGGTAATTACCGCCAAATTATGATCATGGTGGTGTTATCTCCTATAGACAGCCAATGTACCACACCGACCGCCAACGACATTAAAAGCCTGGCAGAAATACTGCACAGAAGTGAAAGGATTCACCATTGGAGACACAGGGAACAACCATGCCTCCATGGAGCCCGAGCTGCATGTCTTCCCCATGATTTTCTATGTGCTGCTCCACCATGAACACCAATGCCGGCGAAGACGATGACGGTGAGTACAGATGCCTAGCATACAAGGGAGGGAGGAAAAAGAGAGTGACACACACATGCACTACACACACACCCCCAACACAATACACACATTCAGCTGCATTACCAAAACATTTGTACCCCGTACCTCAGATGAATAATGCAAGGACAAAACGATTTTGAGAAAGTGAATGTAAAGAGAGAAACACATCAAGATAAATAAGTGAGGCAAGACAAGAGATAGATACATATGTACTCAAAAAGGGACACTGCCCTGTCCACAATGTACATAGTCCTCATGGCCACAGGCCAATGTCCAAGGCCAAACATTGCACCTGCCTCAACATGGAGAGAACACTTCAGGGGCATCTGTCGGTAAATAGGCAGGTGCCTCAGGGGGATGGGGGAAGTGGGGGCACCTCAGCAGGGAGATGGAACAACACCACTGGTTCTGGAGGGGGCAATATGCCCTGTGCTTGGTCCTGGGGACTGCAAGGCCACAGTCTCTCAAGTGGGTGACTTGCCCACTTGCTCTGGAGGGGGCAACATGCCCTGTGCTTGGTCCTGGGGAGTTCAAGCCCACAGTCTCTCTAGTGGGTGACTTGCCCACTTGCTTTGGAGGGGGCAACGTGCCCTGTGCTTGGTCCTGGGGAGTACAAGGCTACAGTCTCTCAGGTTGGTGACTTGCCCACTTGCTCTGGAGGGGGTAACATGCCCTGTGCTTGGTCCTGAGGAGTGCAAGGCCACAGCCTTTCTCGTGGGTAACTTGCCCACTGGTTCTGAATGGGGCATCGTGCCCTGTGCTCTTGATCCTGGCGAGTCTGGGTTAGCTGGTTGTCTTACTTACTGGTTCTGGAGGGGGCATCGTGCCCTGTGCTCTTGATCCTGGGGAGTCTGGGGTAGGTGGGCGTCTTACCCACTGGTTCTGGAGGGGGCATTGTGCCCTGTGCTCTTGATCCTGGGGAGTCAGGAAGGGGTGGGTGTCTTACCCACTGGTTCTGGAGGGGGCATCGTGCCCTGTGCTCTTGATCCTGGGGAGTGCAAGGTCACAGTCTCTCAGGTGGGTGTCATACACAATGGATTTGCAGGGGACAGGCTGCACAGCAGCCCATGGATGCAGGATTACATACTGTCTGCCGGCGGTGAGGGCGGTTCACTGGAGTTGGTGCTGCTGGTGGGGAAGGCTCCTACCTATCCCCTGCAACCTCGGATGGCTGCACAACCATGCTTAGTGGTGGGGGCTCCATCACAGTTCCTACCCCAAGCCCCTTGCTCTTCCTGCCTGCTGGTGCACGCTCCTTTGTCTTCCTGGCAGAAGCTTGGTCAGGCTCCTTTCCCTTCTTGGCAGCAGCTTGGGCAGACTCCTTTCCCTTTTTGGCAGCAGCTTGGGCAGGCTCCAGGAAGCTTCCATCGGAGGAGGTATATGTGTCGGAACTGACCCCTCCAGTCTCCGCAGTGGTGCTCCCCTCGCCCTCCGTCCCATTGGTGCCCTCAGCATCAGTGGACTCTGCCTTTTGGGTCCTGTGGGATGCAGCTCCCTCCATCACCGGTACCTCTGCTCCTCCGCCAGATGATGCTAATGCACAGAAGGACAGGATGACAAAACAAAAAGGGGGAAGGGACAAAGGATACACTTGGTCAAAAGATGCACCAACACCACTTCTGGCGTACACATCACCCTCACACACAGGGAACTAGCCTACACAATATACCATAGCACGACCCGAGAAAAAGTTTGCATCCAAGGCATAGGGAGGGGCACACACCGCCAAATGCAGCACACCTGGGATCCACGCAGCCCTGACCAGAAGTGGATGCTTACAGGCTAGGTAGCAGGATTATCCCCTCAGAACCCTAGCCACCAGGGGCCCTACACTGCAATGTCAGGCCTGGCCTAGGGGCTTCCACTGACACACATACTCCACCCGGATACCACCCTACCATGTGTAAGTTGTAATGATTTGCACTGTACTCACCCCCTTGTGGGTGCTGTGATGCCCTCAAGTGCTCATCCAGCTCAGGATAGGCCACCACCAGTATGCAGGTCATCAGGGGGGTCAGGGTTCGACAGGCACCCCTTCCTCTTTGGGAGGTCATCCCCAGCTGGGACTCCGCCGTTTTCCATGCCCAGCGTCTCAGGTCCGCCCACCGTTTCCGACAGCGGGTGCTCCGCCTGCCATGGACCCCCAGGGTCTGCACATCCTTGGTGATTGCACGCCATATACCCTTCTTTTGATGGGCGCTGACCTACAGAGGAAATACACACAGGAAAATAGTATTAGTCAAGCAGTCCTGCCTGTTACACTTATAGCTCACTATACCTCTATGTAGGAAAGTACCATCTTGCCTGGCATGTTACCCCCATTTTTCACTGTATATATGTTGTTTAATTTGTATGTGTCACTGGGACCCTGGTAACCCAGGGCCCCAGTGCTCATAAGTGTGCCTGAATGTTTTACCTGTGTAGTGACTAACTGTCTCACTGAGGCTCTGCTAATCAGAACCTCAGTGGTTATGCTCTCTCATTTCTTTCCAAATTGTCACTAACAGGCTAGTGACCATTTTTACCAATTTACATTGGCTTACTGGAACACCCTTATAATTCCCTAGTATATGGTACTGAGGTACCCAGGGTATTGGGGTTCCATGAGATCCCTATGGGCTGCAGCATTTATTTTGCCACCCATAGGGAGCTCTGACAATTCTTACACAGGCCTGCCACTGCAGCCTGAGTGAAATAACGTCCACGTTATTTCACAGCCATTTTACACTGCACTTAAGTAACTTATAAGTCGCCTATATGTCTAACCTTTACCTGGTAAAGGTTAGGTGCAATGTTACTTAGTGTGAGGGCACCCTGGCACTAGCCAAGGTGCCCCCACATTGTTCAGAGCCAATTCCCTGAACTTTGTGAGTGCGGAGACACCATTACACGCGTGCACTACATATAGGTCACTACCTATATGTAGCTTCACAATGGTAACTCCGAATATGGCCATGTAACATGTCTATGATCATGGAATTGCCCCCTCTATGCATTCCTGGCATAGTTGGCACAATCCCATGACCCCAGTGGTCTGTAGCACAGACCCTGGTACTGCCAAACTGCCCTTCCTGGGGTTTCACTGCAGCTGCTGCTGCTGCCAACCCCTCAGACAGGCATCTGCCCTCCTGGGGTCCAGCCAGGCCTGGCCCAGGATGGCAGAACAAAGAACTTCCTCTGAGAGAGGGTGTGACACCCTCTCCCTTTGGAAAATGGTGTGAAGGCAGGGGAGGAGTAGCCTCCCCCAGCCTCTGGAAATGCTTTGTTGGGCACAGATGTGCCCAATTCTGCATAAGCCAGTCTACACCGGTTCAGGGGACCCCTTAGCCCTGCTCTGGCGTGAAACTGGACAAAGGAAAGGGGAGTGACCACTCCCCTGACCTGCACCTCCCCTGGGAGGTGTCCAGAGCTCCTCCAGTGTGCTCCAGACCTCTGCCATCTTGGAAACAGAGGTGCTGCTGGCACACTGGACTGCTCTGAGTGGCCAGTGCCACCAGGTGACGTCAGAGACTCCTGCTGATAGGCTCCTTCAGGTGTTAGTAGCCTATCCTCTCTCCTAAGTAGCCAAACCCTCTTTTCTGGCTATTTAGGGTCTCTGTCTCTGGGGAAACTTTAGATAACGAATGCAAGAGCTCATCCGAGTTCCTCTGCATCTCTCTCTTCACCTTCTGCCAAGGAATCGACTGATGACCGCGCTGGAAGCCTGCAAACCTGCAACATAGTAGCAAAGACGACTACTGCAACTCTGTAACGCTGATCCTGCCGCCTTCTCGACTGTTTTCCTGCTTGTGCACGCTGTGGGGGTAGTCTGCCTCCTCTCTGCACCAGAAGCTCCGAAGAAATCTCCCGTGGGTCGACGGAATCTTCCCCCTGCAACCGCAGGCACCAAAAAGCTGCATTACCGGTCCCTTGGGTCTCCTCTCAGCACGACGAGCAAGGTCCCTCGAATCCAGCGACTCTGTCCAAGTGACCCCCACAGTCCAGTGACTCTTCAGTCCAAGTTTGGTGGAGGTAAGTCCTTGCCTCACCTCACTGGGCTGCATTGCTGGGAACCGCGACTTTTGCAGCTACTCCGGCCCCTGTGCACTTCCGGCAGAAATCCTTTGTGCACAGCCAAGCCTGGGTCCACGGCACTCTAACCTGCATTGCATGACTTTCTAAGTTGGTCTCCGGCGACGTGGGACTCCTTTGTGCAACTTCGGGTGAGCACCATTTCACGCATCCTCGTAGTGCCTGTTTCTGGCACTTCTCCGGGTGCTACCTGCTGCTGAGAGGGCTCCTTGTCTTGCGCGACGTCCCCTCTCTCCCCTGGTCCAATTTGCGACCTCCTGGTCCCTCCAGGGCCACAGCAGCGTCCAAAAACGCTAACCGCATGATTTGCAGCTAGCAAGGCTTGTTGGCATTCTTTCGGCGGGAAAACACTTCTGCACGACTCTCCACGGCGAGAGGGATCCGTCCACCAAAGGGGAAGTCTCTAGCCCTTTTTGTTCCTGCAGAAACCTCAGCTTCTTCTGTCCAGTAGAAGCTTCTTTGCACCCACAGCTGGCATTTCCTGGGCATATGCCCATCTCCGACTTGCTTGTGACTTTTGGACTTGGTCCCCTTGTTCCACAGGTACCCTAGATTGGAAATCCATTGTTGTTGCATTGTTGGTTTGTGTCTTTCCTGCATTATTCCTCTAACAAGACTTCTTTGTCCTTAGGGGAACTTTAGTGCACTTTGCACTCACTTTTCAGGGTCTTGGGGAGGGTTATTTTTCTAACTCTCACTATTTTCTAATAGTCCCAGCGACCCTCTACAAGGTCACATAGGTTTGGGGTCCATTCGTGGTTCGCATTCCACTCTTGGAGTATATGGTTTGTGTTGCCCCTATCCCTGTTTCCCCATTGCATCCTATTGTAACTATACATTGTTTGCACTGTTTTCTAAGACTATACTGCATATTTTTGCTATTGTGTATATATATCTTGTGTATATTTCCTATCCTCTCACTGAGGGTACACTCTAAGATACTTTGGCATATTGTCATAAAAATAAAGTACATTTATTTTTAGTATAACTGTGTATTGTGTTTTCTTATGATATTGTGCATATGACACTAAGTGGTACTGTAGTAGCTTCACACGTCTCCTAGTTCAGCCTAAGCTGCTCTGCTAAGCTACCATTATCTATCAGCCTAAGCTGCTAGACACCCTATACACTAATAAGGGATAACTGGGCCTGGTGCAAGGTGCAAGTACCCCTTGGTACTCACTACAAGCCTGTCCAGCCTCCTACATTGGTTGTGCAGCGGTGGGATAAGTGCTTCAAGACTACTTACCACTCTTGTCATTGTACTTTTCATAAGAGAAAAATATACAAAACAAGGTCAGTGTATATACACATAGCCAAAAAGTTTTGCATTTCCTCTTTTCACTCTTTTCTAAGTGCTGAAAAGTACTTCTAACTTTCTAAAAAGTTCTAAAAAGTTTAAAAAGTTTTTTTCTCTGTCTTTCTAAAAGCTCTGACAAACTTTTTATCTTTTACTATCACTTTAACTCTCTCTAAAAATGTCTGGCACAGGCCAAAATGTTGATCTGTCCAAACTTGCATATGACCACCTTAGCTGGAAAGGAGCAAGGAGTCTCTGTGTAGAGAGAGGTTTGAGTGTAGGGAAGAATCCTTCCTTGGAACTGTTACTTAACATGCTTAGAGAACAGGATAAGGCTAGAAGTGCCCCATCTGTTGAAAAAGTAGCTAATGGTTCTCAATCTGATCCAGGGACTCCCCCAGGAAAAGATTCAGGAAAGAAACTTCCTAGCCTGCCCATTACTAGACAGTCTAGCATAGTTGGTAATGATGATGAGCCACACCATATAAATAGTGTTGTCTCACATCATAGCAAAAGCATTTATTCTCACCATACTGGTAGTGATGTTTCTGTTAGCCAAGCTGTTAGGGTGGCTTCTGAAAGGGACAGGTCTCCTTCTGTCCATTCTCACCATACTTCTGTTTCAAGGCATGTCCCTCCCACCCACCCTGATGACAGATTGTTAGAAAGGGAGCTCAATAGATTGAGAGTGGAACAAACCAAACTGAAACTCAAGAAGCAACAGCTGGATTTGGATAGACAGACTTTAGAAGTAGAGAAGGAGAGACAGAAACTGGGTTTAGAAACCCATGGTGGCAGCAGCAGTATTCCCTATAGTCATCCTGCAAAAGAGCATGATTCCAGGAATCTGCACAAGATAGTTCCCCCTTATAAGGAGGGGGATGACATTAACAAGTGGTTTGCTGCACTTGAGAGGGCCTGTGTTGTACAGGATGTCCCTCAAAGGCAGTGGGCTGCTATCCTATGGCTATCCTTTAGTGGAAAAGGTAGGGATAGGCTCCTTACTGTGAAAGAAAATGATGCTAATAATTTCCAAGTTCTTAAGAATGCACTCCTGGATGGTTATGGCTTAACCACTGAACAATACAAGATAAAGTTCAGAGAGACCAAAAACGAGTCTTCACAAGACTGGGTTGATTTCATTGACCATTCAGTGAAGGCCTTGGAGGGGTGGTTACATGGCAGTAAAGTTACTGATTATGACAGCCTGTATAACTTGATCCTGAGAGAGCATATTCTTAATAATTGTGTGTCTGATTTGTTGCACCAGTACTTGGTGGACTCTGATCTGACCTCTCCCCAAGAATTGGGAAAGAAGGCAGACAAATGGGTCAGAACAAGGGTGAACAGAAAAGTTCATGCAGGGGGTGACAAAGATGGCAACAAAAAGAAGGATGGTAAGTCTTCTGACAAGGGTGGGGACAAATCTAAAAATGAGTCTTCATCAGGCCCACAAAAACACTCTGGTGGGGGTGGTGGCCCAAATCCTCTTTTAATCAGATCAAGGAAAAGAAACCATGGTGCTATTTATGTAAAATAAAAGGCCATTGGACAAGAGATCCCAGTTGTCCAAAGAAAGGCACCAAGCCTCCTACCACTACAACCCCTACTGCTACACCTAGTGTCCCTACTAATAGCAGTGGTGGTGGGAGCAAACCTACTAATTGCCAATCCAAGGGAGTAGCTGGGCTCACTATTGGTAACTTAGTTGGGGTTGGCCTTGTTAGGGAGGCCACAGAGGCTGTGTTAGTCTCTGAGGGGGCTATTGATTTAGCCACCTTAGTTGCTTGTCCCCTTAATATGGATAAGTACAAGCAGCTACCCCTAATAAATGGTGTTGAGGTTCAGGCCTACAGGGACACTGGTGCCAGTGTGACTATGGTCATAGAGAAACTGGTCCACCCTGAACAACACCTACTTGGTCACCAGTACCAAGTAACCGATGCTCACAACAACACACTTAGCCACCCCATGGCTGTTGTAAATCTCAACTGGGGGGGGGGTTACTGGTCCAAAGAAAGTTGTGGTAGCTTCAGATTTACCTGTAGACTATCTATTAGGGCATGATTTGGAGACATCAGCTTGGTCAGATGTGGAGTTGGAGGCCCATGCAGCAATGCTGGGCATCCCAGGGCATATTTTTGCTTTGACAAGGGCTCAGGCCAAAAAGCAAAAAGGACAGGGAAGCTTGGATCCTGGAACAATGGACCAAGTGCTCCCTAAAGCTAGGGCTAGTAGAAGCAAACCACTTCCTACTATCCCTCCCTCTACAGTGGATTCTACTTCTGAGGAAGAAGAATTCCCTCCCTGTGCAGAACCTACACCAGAGGAGCTGGAAGCAGACACTGCTGAGCTTTTGGGTGAAGGGGGGCCTGCCAGAGAGGAGCTGAGTGTGGCACAGCAAACCTGTCCCACATTAGAGGGTCTCAGACAGCAAGCTGTCAAACAGGCTAATGGGGATGTCAGTGACTCTCACAGAGTTTACTGGGAGGACAACCTCTTGTACACTGAGCATAGGGATCCTAAACCTGGAGCTGCCAGGAGATTAGTGATTCCTCAGGAGTACAGAAAGTTCCTCCTAACCCTGGCACATGACATTCCCCTAGCTGGACACCTGGGTCAAATGAAAACTTGGGACAGACTGGTTCCATTGTTTCATTGGCCTAGGATGTCTGAGGACACAAAGGAATTTTGTAAGTCCTGTGAAACCTGTCAAGCCAGTGGCAAGACAGGTGGCACCCCAAAGGCACCCCTTATTCCACTGCCTGTGGTTGGGGTTCCCTTTGAAAGGGTAGGGGTTGACATAGTTGGCCCCCTTGACCCTCCTACTGCTTCAGGCAATAGATTTATCTTGGTGGTAGTGGACCATGCCACAAGATATCCTGAAGCTATTCCTTTAAGGACCACTACAGCACATGCAGTGGCAAAGGCCCTCCTGGGAATATTTTCCAGGGTGGGCTTCCCAAAGGAAGTAGTATCAGACAGGGGAAGCAATTTCATGTCTGCATACTTAAAGGCCATGTGGAAGGAGTGTGGTGTAACTTACAAGTTCACAACACCCTATCATCCACAAACAAATGGACTGGTGGAGAGATTTAATAAAACTCTCAAAGGCATGATTATGGGTCTCCCTGAAAAACTCCGCAGGAGATGGGATATTCTTCTACCATGCCTCCTTTTTGCCTACAGGGAGGTACCCCAGAAAGGAGTGGGCTTCAGCCCCTTTGAACTTCTTTTTGGACACCCTGTTAGGGGTCCACTCACACTTGTAAAGGAGGGTTGGGAACAACCTTTAAAAGCTCCTAAGCAGGATATTGTGGATTATGTACTTGGCCTCAGATCAAGGATGGCTGAGTACATGAAAAAGGCCAGTAAAAACCTTCAGGCCAGCCAAGAGCTCCAGAAGCAATGGCATGATCAGAAGGCTGTTTTGGTTCAGTACCAACCAGGGCAGAAAGTGTGGGTCTTGGAGCCTGTGGCCCCAAGAGCACTCCAAGATAAATGGAGTGGACCCCACACAATTGTTGAAAAGAAGGGAGAAGTCACCTATTTAGTTGACTTAGGCACTGCCAGGAGTCCCCTTAGGGTGCTCCATGTCAACCGCCTGAAACCCTACTATGACAGGGCTGATCTCACCCTGCTCATGGCAACTGATGAGGGACAGGAAGAAGACAGTGATCCTCTACCTGATCTCTTCTCTTCCACAGAACAAGATGCTCTTGTGGAAGGTGTAGTTTTGGCTGATTGTCTTACTGCTGAGCAGAAAGACAATTGCAGAAATCTCCTAGATCAATTCTCTGAACTCTTCTCTACTGTGCCAGGTACCACTTCTTGGTGTGAGCACACTATAGATACTGGAGACAGCTTGCCTGTCAAAAGTAAGATCTATAGGCAGCCTGACCATGTCAGGGACTGCATAAAGCAAGAGGTCCAGAAAATGTTAGAACTAGGAGTGGTTGAGCACTCTGACAGTCCATGGGCTTCTCCTGTGGTACTGGTACCAAAACCCCATTCCAAAGATGGAAAGAAGGAAATGCGGTTTTGTGTAGACTATAGAGGTCTCAACTTGGTAACCAAAACTGATGCTCACCCTATACCCAGGGCAGATGAGCTCATAGATACACTGGCATCTGCCAAGTATCTAAGCACTTTTGACTTGACTGCAGGGTATTGGCAGATCAAATTGTCAGAAGATGCTAAACCTAAGACTGCATTTTCTACCATTGGAGGACATTACCAGTTTACTGTAATGTCTTTTGGTTTGAAAAATGCACCTGCCACTTTTCAAAGGTTGGTGAACACAGTCCTGCAAGGGCTGGAAGCTTTCAGTGCAGCATATTTGGACGATATAGCTGTCTTTAGCTCCAGCTGGGATGATCACCTGGTCCACCTATGGAAAGTTTTGGAGGCCCTGCAAAAGGCAGGCCTCACTATCAAGGCTTCAAAGTGCCAGATAGGGCAGGGTAAGGTGGTTTATCTGGGACACCTTGTCGGTGGGGAACAGATTGCACCAATTCAGGGGAAAATCCAAACAATTATTGATTGGGTTCCCCCTACCACTCAGACTCAGGTGAGAGACTTCCTAGGCCTCACTGGGTATTACAGGAGGTTCATTAAGAACTATGGCTCCATTGCAGCCCCTCTTAATGACCTCACATCCAAGAAAATGCCTAAAAAGGCATTAGGGACAGCAAACTGTCAGAAAGCTTTTGAGGAGCTGAAGCAGGCCATGTGCTCTGCACCTGTCCTGAAAAGCCCTTGTTACTCTAAAAAATTCTATGTCCAAACTGATGCATCTGAATTAGGAGTAGGGGCAGTCCTATCACAACTTAATTCTGAGGGCCAGGATCAACCTGTTGCTTTTATTAGTAGGAGGTTGACCCCTAGAGAAAAGTGTTGGTCTGCCATTGAGAGGGAGGCCTTTGCTGTGGTCTGGGCACTGAAGAAGTTGAGGCCATACCTGTTTGGCACTCACTTCATTGTTCAGACAGACCACAAACCTCTACTTTGGCTAAAACAAATGAAAGGTGAAAATCCTAAATTGTTGAGGTGGTCCATATCCCTACAGGGAATGGACTATACAGTGGAACATAGACCTGGGAGTAGCCACTCCAATGCAGATGGACTCTCCAGATATTTCCACTTAGACAATGAAGACTCATCAGGTCATGGCTAGTCTTATTGTCCTTCGTTTGGGGGGGGTTGTGTAGGAAAGTACCATCTTGCCTGGCATGTTACCCCCATTTTTCACTGTATATATGTTGTTTTAGTTGTATGTGTCACCGGGACCCTGGTAACCCAGGGCCCCAGTGCTCATAAGTGTGCCTGAATGTGTTACCTGTGTAGTGACTAACTGTCTCACTGAGGCTCTGCTAATCAGAACCTCAGTGGTTATGCTCTCTCATTTCTTTCCAAATTGTCACTAACAGGCTAGTGACCATGTTTACCAATTTACATTGGCTTACTGGAACACCCTTATAATTCCCTAGTATATGGTACTGAGGTACCCAGGGTATTGGGGTTCCAGGAGATCCCTATGGGCTGCAGCATTTCTTTTGCCACCCATAGGGAGCTCTGACAATTCTTACACAGGCCTGCCACTGCAGCCTGAGTGAAATAACGTCCACGTTATTTCACAGCCATTTTACACTGCACTTAAGTAACTTATAAGTCACCTATATGTCTAACCTTTACCTGGTAAAGGTTAGGTGCAAAGTTACTTAGTGTGAGGGCACCCTGGCACTAGCCAAGGTGCCCTCACATTGTTCAGAGCCAATTCCCTGAACTTTGTGAGTGCGGGGACACCATTACACGCGTGCACTACATATAGGTCACTACCTATATGTAGCTTCACAATGGTAACTCCGAATATGGCCATGTAACATGTCTATGATCATGGAATTGCCCCCTCTATGCCATCCTGGCATAGTTGGCACAATCCCATGACCCCAGTGGTCTGTAGCACAGACCCTGGTACTGCCAAACTGCCCTTCCTGGGGTTTCACTGCAGCTGCTGCTGCTGCCAACCCCTCAGACAGGCATCTGCCCTCCTGGGGTCCAGCCAGGCCTGGCCCAGGATGGCAGAACAAAGAACTTCCTCTGAGAGAGGGTGTGACACCCTCTCCCTTTGGAAAATGGTGCGAAGGCAGGGGAGGAGTAGCCTCCCCCAGCCTCTGGAAATGCTTTGTTGGGCACAGATGTGCCCAATTCTTCATAAGCCAGTCTACACCGGTTCAGGGGACCCCTTAGCCCTGCTCTGGCGCGAAACTGGACAAAGGAAAGGGGAGTGACCACTCCCCTGACCTGCACCTCCCCTGGGAGGTGTCCAGAGCTCCTCCAGTGTGCTCCAGACCTCTGCCATCTTGGAAACAGAGGTGCTGCTGGCACACTGGACTGCTCTAAGTGGCCAGTGCCACCAGGTGACTTCAGAGACTCCTGCTGATAGGCTCCTTCAGGTGTTAGTAGCCTATCCTCTCTCCTAAGTAGCCAAACCCTCTTTTCTGGCTATTTAGGGTCTCTGTCTCTGGGGAAACTTTAGATAACGAATGCAAGAGCTCATCCGAGTTCCTCTGCATCTCTCTCTTCACCTTCTGCCAAGGAATCGACTGCTGACCACGCTGGAAGCCTGCAAACCTGCAACATAGTAGCAAAGACGACTACTGCAACTCTGTAACGCTGATCCTGCCACCTTCTCGACTGTTTTCCTGCTTGTGCACGCTGTGGGGGTAGTCTGCCTCCTCTCTGCACCAGAAGCTCAGAAGAAATCTCCTGTGGGTCGACGGAATCTTCCCCCTGCAACCGCAGGCACCAAAAAGCTGCATTACCGGTCCCTTGGGTCTCCTCTCAGCACGACGAGCGAGGTCCCTCGAATCCAGCGACTCTGTCCAAGTGACCCCCACAGTCCAGTGACTCTTCAGTCCAAGTTTGGTGGAGGTAAGTCCTTGCCTCACCTCACTGGGCTGCATTGCTGGGAACCACGACCATTGCAGCTACTCCGGCCCCTGTGCACTTCCGGTGGAAATCCTTTGTGCACAGCCAAGCCTGGGTCCACGGCACTCTAACCTGCATTGCACGACTTTCTAAGTTTGTCTCCGGCGACGTGGGACTCCTTTGTGCGACTTCGGGTGAGCACCATTTCACGCATCCTCGTAGTGCCTGTTTCTGGCACTTCTCCGGGTTCTACCTGCTGCTGAGAGGGCTCCTTGTCTTGCTCGATGTCCCCTCTCTCTCCTGATCCAATTTGCGACCTCCTGGTCCCTCCAGGGCCACAGCAGCGTCCAAAAACGCTAACCGCACGATTTGCAGCTAGCAAGGCTTGTTGGTGTTCTTTTGGCGGGAAAACACTTCTGCACGACTCTCCACGGCGAGAGGGATCCGTCCACCAAAGGGGAAGTCTCTAGCCCTTTTCGTTCCTGCAGAAACCTCAGCTTCTTCTGTCCAGTAGAAGCTTCTTTGCACCCACAGCTGGCATTTCCTGGGCATATGCCCATCTCCGACTTGCTTGTGACTTTTGGACTTGGTCCCCTTGTTCCACAGGTACCCTAGATTGGAAATCCATCGTTGTTGCATTGTTGGTTTGTGTCTTTCCTGCATTATTCCTCTAACAAGACTTCTTTGTCCTTAGGGGAACTTTAGTGCACTTTGCACTCACTTTTCAGGGTCTTGGGGAGGGTTATTTTTCTAACTCTCACTATTTTCTAATAGTCCCAGCGACCCTCTACAAGGTCACATAGGTTTGGGGTCCATTCGTGGTTCGCATTCCACTCTTGGAGTATATGGTTTTTGTTGCCCCTATCCCTATGTTTCCCCATTGCATCCTATTGTAACTATACATTGTTTGCACTGTTTTCTAAGACTATACTGCATATTTTTGCTATTGTGTATATATATCTTGTGTATATTTCCTATCCTCTCACTGAGGGTACACTCTAAGATACTTTGGCATATTGTCATAAAAATAAAGTACCTTTATTTTTAGTATAGCTGTGTATTGTGTTTTCTTATGATATTGTGCATATGACACTAAGTGGTACTGTAGTAGCTTCACACGTCTCCTAGTTCAGCCTAAGCTGCTCTGCTAAACTACCATTATCTATCAGCCTAAGCTGCTAGACACCCTATACACTAATAAGGGATAACTGGGCCTGGTGCAAGGTGCAAGTACCCCTTGGTACTCACTACAAGTCAGTCCAGCCTCCTACACTCTACGCATCACCATTTACACACACATGGCCCAGCACACAACCAATACTCCGCCCAAAGGACATCCATCCGCCCCTCCTTAACCGAGTCCTTCACGCACAACTCCATGCATTCATGCCACAAGCATCATGCCCACAGTGTTCTCACCTGTTGTCCGGAGGCCCATACAGCAGTCCGTACTGGGGTAGGACCCCATCCACCAGTCTCTCCAATGCCTCAGAAGTGAAGGCAGGGGCCCTTTCCCCAGTTACACGGGCCATGGAAGGTTACAGACACAGGTCACAGCAGCACATGCAGTGTAGGTCCTCTCCTGTGGATGATCAGGTAGCAAGTGAAGAATACAATAGAAAATGGCAGTCACGTCCGTGGCGATGCATACTGTCACCACTGGCATAGATCACCATTGATCCCAAGTGCCCAATGTTAGCCAATGAGGAGTTGCACAGCAGTTCCCGACAGCCTCCTGCAACGGCGCACAACATCAGCAGAGATACCTCACTTCCACCAGCCCCTAGACAAAGGAAAGGGGGACGCTATTTCAGGTGGGGGGTGCAGGCCCTGGATATTTGCTGCATCACTAGTGAAAATTGGACATACTATTCAAATCACACTTACCCATTACAAGTTAACAGCATGCAAAGTTCTGTTGTAGCCCCATTGTTCAGTTTGTGACCAGCTCCTCACTCTTTTGCCCCATAGATTGCTACTGAGGCGGATGAATAGGAGCTGGAGACATACCCCCGTGTACAGACCCCTGGTGGACTTGGCAACAAAAGAGGATAGGCACATCATCCTCACCTATAGACTTGACAGGGCCACAATCACAGAGTTGTGTGCTCAATTGAAGCCTGACCTGATATCTGCCATCCGTCCACCCAACTGGGATCTCCCTCTTGTGCAAGTTCTATCAGTGTTCCATTTCCTGGCAACTGGTTCTTCCCAAGTGACAGTGGACTTGGCAGCAGGAATGTCACAGCCAATGTTCCCAATAGTGCTGACCAGAGTGTTTTCTGCCCTGATTAAACACAAATGCAGCTACATTGTTTTCCCCCAGGTTGAAGATTTGGCCACAGTGACGGCAATTTCTGTGCAATGGAACATATCCTCATCATAATTGGGGCGATTGATGGAACACATATTGCATTTATTCTCCCCGTCAAAATAAACAGGTGTTCAGAAATCTTTCCACTCTATGAATGTACAGATGGTGTGCTTGTCAGACCAGTACATCTCCCACGTCAATGCTAAGTATCCTGGGTCGGTGCATGATGCCTTTGTCCTGAGGAATAGTAGCATCCCACATGTGATGGCCCAACTGCAGTTGCACAGGGTGTGGCTAATAGGGAAGCCCTGGTCTCCACCCAGTTTATGTTGGTGTATGGGTATGGTGTGGACCATATAGGATAGTGTGTGGCTAAATGTTGTCCCTCAATATTGCAGGTGACTCTGGTTACCCCAACCTCTCATGGCTGCTGACCCCTCTGAGGAATGCCAGGACAAGGGCAGAAGAATGTTATAATGAGGCACATGGGCAAACTAGAAGGATAATAGAAAGAACCATTGGCCTTCTGAAGGCCAGGTTCAGGTGCCTCTATCTAACAGGTGGATCCCTGTGCTACTCACCCAAGAAGGTCTGCCAGATAATAGTGGCATGCTGCATGTTGCACAACCTTGCCCTGAGACGTCATGTGCCTTTTTTGCAGGAGGAGGAGGCTGGAGATGCCAGTGTGGCAGCAGTGGACCCTATGGACAGTGAGGATGAGGAGGCAGAGGATGCGGATCAGTGCAACAAAACATCAGTCATCAGACAATACCTCCAATGACACACAGGTAGGACACTGTCAGCTACAGGTCATCAATCTATGCTCATTTTCTGTACAGTTGAATTGCAATGTTTGTACCTGTTTCAATGAATGCATAATTGAAAAACATGACATATTCCAAACTTCCTTTTTTTTCCAAGGGTATTTATTGAAGTGCTAAAATATAGACGGGCAAGTGCAATGGGCTGGGGTGATGATGAAGGAAAGTCCAGGGTAGTCTGTTAGTAGCACAGGTGCATTGTCCAAGGGGACATAGGAAGGGGAGCAATGGAAGTTCAAGGTGGACAGGGTGACAGGGTGGGACACAAGGGTGACAATCAGGAGAGTATTATCTCCTGGTGGGGGTCTTGGCAAGTGTCTCTGGTTTCTGTCTAGTTCAAAGGGAATGTTTGCGGGGTGGTTCACCTTCTGTACGGGGTGGGGTGCTGGTGGCCTGTTGGTCCTGTGGCAGGGCCTCCTAGCCACTAGCGGCAGCAGAGGTGGATGGCTGTTCAGATGACTGGCTAGTGGCAGGGGACCGCTGTTGTGTGACTGCCTCTCTCATAAAATTGGCCATGTCTGCCAGCACCCCTGCTATGGAGACCAGGGTGTTGTTGATGGCCTGCAAGTCCTCCCTGATCCCCTGGTACTGACCCTCCTGCAGCCGCCTGTTGTCCAGGATCTGGCCCATTGTGTCCTGGGAATGTTGACATGCTCCCAGGACCTCGGCAAGTGCCTCCTGGTGAGTCAGTTCCCTGGGCCTGGCCTCCCCCTGGCACACAGCAGTCCTCCCAGTGCCCCTGTTGGCCTGTGCCTCTGTCCCCTGAAGTGTGTGCCCACTGCCACTGACCCCAGGTCCCTGATTTTCTTGGGTATGATGTATGGCCTGGGGTCCCTGTAGAGGTGAACACACTTCTGATTGACGTGTCCTGGGGACAGAGGTGTGGGTACGCTGGGTGGATGCTGTGGTGGTGTTTCCTGATGGGGGAAGCTCTGTGGTGGTGTGTGACTGGGTATGGGTAACTGGCTGTCCAGAGGTCCCTGATGGGCCAGGTTGGTCATCCAGATCCAGAAGACCAGAGTTGCTGTTATCACTTTGGGCCTCTTCTGTTGCCTCAAAACAGAGAGAACACTGCAGGGGCATCAGGTCGAAAAACAAACAGGCACCTCAGGGGGAAGGGGAGGGGGGCACCTCAGCTGGATGATGGTATGACGCCACTGCTCCTCGAGGGGGCTCCATGCCCACTGCTTGGTCCTGGGGAGTGCAAAGCCACAGTCTCTCAAGACTCTCAAGTGGGTGCACTGCCCACTGCTTGGTCCTGGGGAGTGTAAAGCCACAGTCTCTCAAGTCTCTAAAGTGGGCGGGTTGCCCACTGCTTGGTCCTGGGGAGTGCAAAGCTACAGTCTCTCAAGTCGGTGAAATGTTCCACTGGTTCTGGAGGGGGCTTGGTGCCCAGAGTGCTTCATCCTGCCAAGGACTGTGTGAGTGGATGTTTTTCTCCACTGGTTCTAGAGGGGGCTTTGTGCCCAGTGATGCTGCACCTGGGATGTGGCATGTTGACTTTGTCTCACCTGTGTGTTACAGCCATGCGATGGACCCGGAACAGGTAGCATGATACTCCATGGAGGCAGACCCACACTCCATCCTGCGGCGACTTAGGCTGCCAATTGTTGGTTCGTGTCAGTGCTGGAGGTGGTGTCTCAAGTGGCGTGCCCAGGGTCCAGGACGTCACCTGCAGACTCTGACGGCTGCACACTGGGGATGGGGCTGATGTCCAACAAAGTGGCATCGGCTGTCCACATGACGGTGCTGATTGTGGTGCAGGCAGCGGTGGCTGTGGCGGAGATGCTGTCAGTGCTGGCCGTGGTGCAAGTAACTGTTGTGGTGGATGGAGACACCATACCGTCTCTGGCAGCCTCGGATGGCTGATCCTTGGGGAGGATGCTGCAGACTGACGTGGCAGCGGCGGTGCAGGTGGCGGTGCAGGTGGCGGTGCAGGGGCGGTGCAGGTGGCAGTGCAGGTGGCAGTCAGAGCGGCGGTGGTGACTGGGGTGCATGTGGCTGCCATCCCTGATGAGTTGGTGGTCACCAGCCCGTCCCCAGGTGAAATTGTGCCCAGAGGTGATGTGCCCTTTGGCTTGTGGCCCTTCCCCCTCTTGACAGCCGCTGCAAGGACCTTGGCACCGTCCACTCTGTGTTTGTGTGAAGCCTTGCTGGGTGGGTGTGTGACTGGCCCCTGCTTGAAGCCGGTCCCTTTTTGAGCTTTGCAGGTGGTGGAATAGGGTGGTCCTTCTTTTCTGTTGGTGGCACACTGGCAGCTCTGACGGGTACCCCCTTTGACCGTACTGGAGTAGCAGGGACCACAGCGGATGCAGATTTGGTGGCTGAGGTGCTGGGCTGGGATCTAGACATCCTGGCCCTAGGAGAAGGACGGGGGAGGTGTAGGGAAGAGATCCAGGTTTGCTAGGTAATTTTTTTGGGACACACTGGGAAGGGAAGATCGAGGGGGTTTGGGAGTGGAGGAAGAGGTAGTGGTTGTAGGAGGTGTACGTCTGCTGAGTTTGGGTGAAGGTGCATGGGTTGGAGGCTGTTGTGAGGTGGATGGCTGTTGAGTGGGTGTGTGCCTGCGTTTGTGTACTTTGGGAGGAGGGCTCACAGACACACTGGGAGAGGACACAGGGGACGTTTAAATGGTAGTGGGGTGGTGATTGTACGTGAGCGGTGTGTAGTGATGGGCGTGCTGGTGATGGAGGTAGTGGCTGGGGATGTAGTGCATGCAGGTGTGAGTGGAGACAAGACTGGGAGGGAGGTGGATGACGTGGAGGAGGGGGACACAGTGGAGGAAGTGGATGTTGGTGTGTCTGCATGGCGATGGTGCTTGTGTAAGTGCCTGTGGGATGTGTGGTGCTTATGTTTGCCTGAGCCACTTTTGTGTGTTGATGTGTTTGCATGCTGGTCTGATGGTGTGCTTGGGATAGGCTGAGGTAGAGGGGATTGGGTCTGGGTAGTGGAAGTTGGAGGGGGAAGGCTGGACACCGGGACAATGGCTGCTATCAGTGCTGAGGCCAGAGCCTGAATGAATGCCCTCCAGGTATGCATTTGTTTGCTGCAAATGCCTCTCGACACTCTGGATGGCATTCAAAATGGTTGCGGCTGTACCTGTTGTTGCGGTGGGCACAGAGGTGCCCGCCACCGCAAGGGAGCTCCCATCAGAGGAGGAGTCGCTGTCGCTGGTGTCCTCTCCTGTCCCCGTTGTGGAGCTCCCCTCACCCTCCGTCCCACTGGTGCCCTCACCGTCGGTGGATTCACCCTCCTGGGCCATGTGGGATGCAGCTCCCTCCATCTCTGGTGCCTCTGCTCCTCCGCCAGATGATGCTAATGCACACAAGGACAGGGTGACAAAACAAGAAGGGGGGGAAGACAGAGGAGACACATGGTCAATGCCAGCAACACCACTACCGTTGGCAGACACAACACACAGGGGGGCAGCCCTATTCACTAGGCCATGCACTAGCAGTTAGTAGTAAAATCACCTGCCCATGTGGGACTATGCCTAACACCATTTGCCGCACACCTGGAACCCACAGGAGCCTGACTAGTTGTAGATGCCCACTACCACTATTGGGGTTCGAGAGCCTCAGAGCCTGCCTAACAAGGGACTTACCCTACCAAGGTCGCCGAGGCCTAGGGGAACCCCCAGCCCACATCCCCCACCCAGGCACCTTGTAAAGTGCGCAGAGTCAGCTGAATGAGACTGCACTCACCCCCTTGTGGATGCTGTAATACCCTCAAGCGCCCATCCAACTCCGCATATGCCGCCAGGATTCGGAACATCAGGGGGGTCATGGTGCGACAGGCACCCCTTCCACATTGAGAGGCCAGCCCCAGCTGGGCCTCCGCCGTATTCTTGCTCCAGCGGCACAGGTCCTCCCATCCGTTGCGGCAGTGGGTCCTCCGTCTATGATAGACCCCCAGGGTCTGCACTTCCTTGGTGATGACACGCCAAATACCCTTCTTCTGGTGGGTGCTGACCTAGAGGAAAGGTACAGGATGAAAGGAAATTACTCTCCTGTCCGGACCGTCATAGTCATTGCCCACCAGTTCCCACCCATGCCCTGACGCACATACACTCACCACCCTCACATGCAGGCCTCAGCCCAATCCCACATGTATCTTCCATCCACACAACTCCATACATTCATGGCCCACTGTAGGAGGCTGGACTGGCTTGTAGTGAGTACCTAGGGGTACTTGCACCTTGCACCAGGCCCAGTTATCCCTTATTAGTGTATAGGGTGTCTAGCAGCTTAGGCTGATAGATAATGGTAGCTTAGCAGAGCAGCTTAGGCTGAACTAGGAGACGTGTGAAGCTACTACAGTACCACAAGTGTCACTTGCACAATATCATAAGAAAACACAATACACAGTTATACTAAAAATAAAGGTACTTTATTTTTATGACAATATGCCAAAGTATCTTAGAGTGTACCCTCAGTGAGAGGATAGGAAATATACACAAGATATATATACACAATAGCAAAAATATGCAGTATAGTCTTAGAAAACAGTGCAAACAATGTATAGTTACAATAGGATGCAATGGGGAAACATAGGGATAGGGGCAACACAAACCATATACTCCAAAAGTGGAATGCGAACCACGAATGGACCCCAAACCTATGTGACCTTGTAGAGGGTCGCTGGGACTATTAGAAAATAGTGAGAGTTAGAAAAATAACCCTCCCCAAGACCCTGAAAAGTGAGTGCAAAGTGCACTAAAGTTCCCCTAAGGACAAAGAAGTCGTGTTAGAGGAATAATGCAGGAAAGACACAAACCAGCAATGCAACAACTGTGGATTTCCAATCTAGGGTACCTGTGGAACAAGGGGGCCAAGTCCAAAAGTCACAGGCAAGTCGAAGATGGGCAAATGCCCAGGAAATGCCAGCTGCGGGTGCAAAGAAGCTTCTACTGGACAGAAGAAGCTGAGGTTTCTGCAGGAACGAAAAGGGCTTGAGACTTCTCCTTTGGTGGACGGATCCCTCTCGCCGTGGAGAGTCCCGCCGAAAGAACGCCAACAAGCCTTGCTAGCTGCAAATTGTGCGGTTAGCATTTTTGGACGCTGCTGAGGCCCAGGAGGGACCAGGAGGTCGCAAATTGGACCAGCAGAGAGAGGGGACGTCGAGCAAGACAATGAGCCCTCTCTGAAGCAGGTAGCACCCGGAGAAGTGACAGAAACAGGCACTACGAGGATGCGTGAAACGGTGCTCGCCGAAGTTGCACAAAGGAGTCCCACGTCGCCGGAGACCAACTTAGAAAGTCATGCAATGCAGGTTAGAGTGCCGTGGACCCAGGCTTGGCTGTGCACAAAGGATTTCCACCGGAAGTGCACAGGGGCCGGAGTAGCTGCAAAGTCGCGGTTCCCAGCGAGGTGAGGCAAGGACTTACCTCCACCAAACTTGGACTGAAGAGTCACTGGACTGTGGGGGTCACTTGGACAGAGTTGCTGGATTCGAGGGACCTCGCTCGTCGTGCTGAGAGGAGACCCAAGGGACCGGTAATGCAGCTTTTTGGTGCCTGCGGTTGCAGGGGGAAGATTCCGTCGACCCACGGGAGATTTCTTCGGAGCTTCTGGTGCAGAGAGGAGGCAGACTACCCCCACACCATGCACAAGCAGGAAAACAGTCAAGAAGGCGGCAGGATCAGCGTTACAGAGTTGCAGTAGTCGTCTTTGCTACTATGTTGCAGGTTTGCAGGCTTCCAGCGCGGTCAGCAGTCGATTCCTTATCAGAAGGTGAAGAGAGAGATGCAGAGGAACTCGGCTGAGCTCATGCATTCGTTATCTAAAGTTTCCCCAGAGACAGAGACCCTAAATAGCCAGAAAAGAGGGTTTGGCTACTTAGGAGAGAGGATAGGCTAGCAACACCTGAAGGAGCCTATCACAAGGAGTCTCTGACGTCACCTGGTGGCACTGGCCACTCAGAGCAGTCCAGTGTGCCAGCAGCACCTCTGTTTCCAAGATGGCAGAGGTCTGGAGCACACTGGAGGAGCTCTGGACACCTCCCAGGGGAGGTGCAGGTCAGGGGAGTGGTCACTCCCCTTTCCTTTGTCCAGTTTCGCGCCAGAGCAGGGCTAAGGGGTCCCCTGAACTGGTGTAGACTGGCTTATGCAGAATTGGGCACATCTGTGCCCAACAAAGCATTTCCAGAGGCTGGGGGAGGCTACTCCTCCCCTGCCTTCACACCATTTTCCAAAGGGAGAGGGTGTCACACCCTCTCTCAGAGGAAGTTCTTTGTTCTGCCATCCTGGGCCAGGCCTGGCTGGACCCCAGGAGGGCAGATGCCTGTCTGAGGGGTTGGCAGCAGCAGCAGCTGCAGTGAAACCCCAGGAAGGGCAGTTTGGCAGTACCAGGGTCTGTGCTACAGACCACTGGGATCATGGGATTGTGCCAACTATGCCAGGATGGCATAGAGGGGGCAATTCCATGATCATAGACATGTTACATGGCCATATTCGGAGTTACCATTGTGAAGCTACATATAGGTAGTGACCTATATGTAGTGCACGCGTGTAATGTTGTCCCCGCACTCACAAAGTTCAGGGAATTGGCTCTGAACAATGTGGGGGCACCTTGGCTAGTGCCAGGGTGCCCTCACACTAAGTAACTTTGCACCTAACCTTTACCAGGTAAAGGTTAGACATATAGGTGACTTATAAGTTACTTAAGTGCAGTGTAAAATGGCTGTGAAATAACGTGGACGTTATTTCACTCAGGCTGCAGTGGCAGGCCTGTGTAAGAATTGTCAGAGCTCCCTATGGGTGGCAAAAGAAATGCTGCAGCCCATAGGGATCTCCTGGAACCCCAATACCCTGGGTACCTCAGTACCATATACTAGGGAATTATAAGGGTGTTCCAGTAAGCCAATGTAAATTGGTAAAAATGGTCACTAGCCTGTTAGTGACAATTTGGAAAGAAATGAGAGAGCATAACCACTGAGGTTCTGATTAGCAGAGCCTCAGTGAGACAGTTAGTCACTACACATGTAACACATTCAGGCACACTTATGAGCACTGGGGCCCTGGGTTACCAGGGTCCCAGTGACACATATAACTAAAACAACATATATACAGTGAAAAATGGGGGTAACATGCCAGGCAAGATGGTACTTTCCTACACAACCCCCCCCCCCAAACGAAGGACAATAAGACTAGCCATGACCTGATGAGTCTTCATTGTCTAAGTGGAAATATCTGGAGAGTCCATCTGCATTGGAGTGGCTACTCCCAGGTCTATGTTCCACTGTATAGTCCATTCCCTGTAGGGATATGGACCACCTCAACAATTTAGGATTTTCACCTTTCATTTGTTTTAGCCAAAGTAGAGGTTTGTGGTCTGTCTGAACAATGAAGTGAGTGCCAAACAGGTATGGCCTCCACTTCTTCAGTGCCCAGACCACAGCAAAGGCCTCCCTCTCAATGGCAGACCAACGCTTTTCTCTAGGGGTCAACCTCCTACTAATAAAAGCAACAGGTTGATCCTGGCCCTCAGAATTAAGTTGTGATAGGACTGCCCCTACTCCTAATTCAGATGCATCAGTTTGGACATAGAATTTTTTAGAGTAACAAGGTCTTTTCAGGACAGGTGCAGAGCACATGGCCTGCTTCAGCTCCTCAAAAGCTTTCTGACAGTTTGCTGTCCATAATACCTTTTTAGGCATTTTCTTGGATGTGAGGTCATTAAGAGGGGCTGCAATGGAGCCATAGTTCTTAATGAACCTCCTGTAATACCCAGTGAGGCCTAGGAAGGCTCTCACCTGAGTCTGAGTGGTAGGGGGAACCCAATCAATAATTGTTTGGATTGTCCCCTGAAGTGGTGCAATCTGTTCCCCACCAACAAGGTGTCCCAGATAAACCACCTTACCCTGCGCTATCTGGCACTTTGAAGCCTTGATAGTGAGGCCTGCCTTTTGCAGAGCCTCCAAAACTTTCCATAGGTGGACCAGGTGATCATCCCAGCTGGAGCTAAAGACAGCTATATCGTCCAAATATGCTGCACTGAAAGCTTCCAGCCCTTGCAGGACTGTGTTCACCAACGTCTGAAAAGTGGCAGGTGCATTTTTCAAACCAAAAGGCATTACAGTAAACTGGTAATGTCCTCCAATGGTAGAAAATGCAGTCTTAGGTTTAGCATCTTCTGACAATTTGATCTGCCAATACCCTGCAGTCAAATCAAAAGTGCTTAGATACTTGGCAGATGCCAGTGTATCTATGAGCTCATCTGCCCTGGGTATAGGGTGAGCATCAGTTTTGGTTACCAAGTTGAGACCTCTATAGTCTACACAAAACCGCATTTCCTTCTTTCCATCTTTGGAATGGGGTTTTGGTACCAGTACCACAGGAGAAGCCCATGGATTGTCAGAGTGCTCAACCACTCCTAGTTCTAACATTTTCTGGACCTCTTGCTTTATGCAGTCCCTGACATGGTCAGGCTGCCTATAGATCTTACTTTTGACAGGTAAACTGTCTCCAGTATCTATAGTGTGCTCACACCAAGAAGTGGTACCTGGCACCGTAGAGAAGAGTTCAGAGAATTGATCTAGGAGATTTATGCAATTATCTTTCTGCTCAGCAGTAAGACAATCAGCCAAAACTACACCTTCCACAAGAGCATCTTGTTCTGTGGAAGAGAAGAGATCAGGTAGAGGATCACTGTCTTCTTCCTGTCCCTCATCAGTTGCCATGAGCAGGGTGAGATCAGCCCTGTCATAGTAGGGTTTCAGGCGGTTGACATGGAGCACCCTAAGGGGACTCCTGGCAGTGCCTAAGTCAACTAAATAGGTGACTTCTCCCTTCTTTTCAACAATTGTGTGGGGTCCACTCCATTTATCTTGGAGTGCTCTTGGGGCCACCGGCTCCAAGACCCACACTTTCTGCCCTGGTTGGTACTGAACCAAAACAGCCTTCTGATCATGCCATTGCTTCTGGAGCTCTTGGCTGGCCTGAAGGTTTTTACTGGCCTTTTTCATGTACTCAGCCATCCTTGATCTGAGGCCAAGTACATAATCCACAATATCCTGCTTAGGAGCTTTTAAAGGTTGTTCCCAACCCTCCTTTACAAGTGTGAGTGGACCCCTAACAGGGTGTCCAAAAAGAAGTTTAAAGGGGCTGAAGCCCACTCCTTTCTGGGGTACCTCCCTGTAGGCAAAAAGGAGGCATGGTAGAAGGATATCCCATCTCCTGCGGAGTTTTTCAGGGAGACCCATAATCATGCCTTTGAGAGTTTTATTAACTCTCTCCACCAGTCCATTTGTTTGTGGATGATAGGGTGTTGTGAACTTGTACGTTACACCACACTCCTTCCACATGGCCTTTAAGTATGCAGACATGAAATTGCTTCCCCTGTCTGATACCACTTCCTTTGGGAAGCCCACCCTAGAAAATATTCCCAGGAGGGCCTTTGCCACTGCAGGTGCTGTAGTGGTCCTTAAAGGAATTGCTTCAGGATATCTTGTGGCATGGTCCACTACCACTAAGATAAATCTATTTCCTGAAGCAGTAGGAGGGTCAAGGGGGCCAACTATGTCAACCCCTACCCTTTCAAAGGGAACCCCAACCACAGGCAGTGGAATAAGGGGTGCCTTTGGGGTGCCACCTGTCTTGCCATTGGCTTGACAGGTTTCACAGGACTTACAAAATTCCTTTGTGTCCTCAGACATCCTAGGCCAATGAAACAATGGAACCAGTCTGTCCCAAGTTTTCATTTGACCCAGGTGCCCAGCTAGGGGAATGTCATGTGCAAGGGTTAGGAGGAACTTTCTGTACTCCTGAGGAATCACTAATCTCCTGGCAGCTCCAGGTTTAGGATCCCTATGCTCAGTGTACAAGAGGTTGTCCTCCCAGTAAACTCTGTGAGAGTCACTGACATCCCCATTAGCCTGTTTGACAGCTTGCTGTCTGAGACCCTCTAATGTGGGACAGGTTTGCTGTGCCACACTCAGCTCCTCTCTGGCAGGCCCCCCTTCACCCAAAAGCTCAGCAGTGTCTGCTTCCAGCTCCTCTGGTGTAGGTTCTGCACAGGGAGGGAATTCTTCTTCCTCAGAAGTAGAATCCACTGTAGAGGGAGGGATAGTAGGAAGTGGTTTGCTTCTACTAGCCCTAGCTTTAGGGAGCACTTGGTCCATTGTTCCAGGATCCAAGCTTCCCTGTCCTTTTTGCTTTTTGGCCCGAGCCCTTGTCAAAGCAAAAATATGCCCTGGGATGCCCAGCATTGCTGCATGGGCCTCCAACTCCACATCTGACCAAGCTGATGTCTCCAAATCATTCCCTAATAGACAGTCTACAGGTAAATCTGAAGCTACCACAACTTTCTTTGGACCAGTAACCCCCCCCCAGTTGAGATTTACAACAGCCATGGGGTGGCTAAGTGTGTTGTTGTGAGCATCGGTTACTTGGTACTGGTGACCAAGTAGGTGTTGTTCAGGGTGGACCAGTTTTTCTATGACCATAGTCACACTGGCACCAGTGTCCCTGTAGGCCTGAACCTCAACACCATTTATTAGGGGTAGCTGCTTGTACTTATCCATATTAAGGGGACAAGCAACTAAGGTGGCTAAATCAATAGCCCCCTCAGAGACTAACACAGCCTCTGTGGCCTCCCTAACAAGGCCAACCCCAACTAAGTTACCAATAGTGAGCCCAGCTACTCCCTTGGATTGGCTATTAGTAGGTTTGCTCCCACCACCACTGCTATTAGTAGGGACACTAGGTGTGGCAGTAGGGGTTGTAGTGGTAGGAGGCTTGGTGCCTTTCTTTGGACAACTGGGATCTGTTGTCCAATGGCCTTTTATTTTACATAAATAGCACCATGGTTTCTTTTCCTTGTTCTGATTAAAAGAGGATTTGGGCCCACCACCCCCACCAGAGTGTTTTTGTGGGCCTGATGAAGACTCATTTTTAGATTTGTCCCCACCCTTGTCAGAAGACTTACCATCCTTCTTTTTGTTGCCATCTTTGTCACCCCCTGTATGAACTTTTCTGTTCACTCTTGTTCTGACCCATTTGTCTGCCTTCTTTCCCAATTCTTGGGGAGAGGTCAGATCAGAGTCCACCAAGTACTGGTGCAACAAATCAGACACACAATTATTAAAAATATGCTCTCTCAGGATCACGTTATACAGGCTTTCAAAGTCAGTAACCTTACTGCCATGTAACCCCCCCTCCAAGGCCTTCACTGAATGGTCAATGAAATCAACCCAGTCTTGTGAAGACTCCTTTTTGGTCTCTCTGAACTTTATCCTGTACTGTTCAGTGGTTAAGCCATAACCATCCAGGAGTGCATTCTTAAGAACTTGGAAATTATTAGCATCATTTTCTTTCACAGTAAGGAGCCTATCCCTACCTTTTCTACTAAATGATAGCCATAGGATAGCAGCCCACTGCCTTTGAGGGACATCCTGTACAACACAGGCCCTCTCAAGTGCAGCAAACCACTTGTTAATGTCATCCCCCTCCTTGTAAGGGGGAACTATCTTGTGCAGATTCCTGGAATCATGCTCTTTTACAGGATGACTATGGGGAATACTGCTGCTGCCACCATGGGTTTCTAAACCCAGTTTCTGTCTCTCCTTCTCTACTTCTAAAGTCTGTCTATCCAAATCCAGCTGTTGCTTCTTGAGCTTCAGTCTGGTTTGTTCCACTCTTAATCTATTGAGCTCCCTTTCTAACAATCTGTCATCAGGGTGGGTGGGAGGGACATACCTTGAAACAGAAGTATGGTGAGAATGGACAGAAGGAGACCTGTCCCTTACAGAAGCCACCCTAACAGCTTGGCTAACAGAAACATCACTACCAGTATGGTGAGAATAAATGCTTTTGCTATGATGTGAGACAACACTATTTATATGGTGTGGCTCATCATCATTACCAACTATGCTAGACTGTCTAGTAATGGGCAGGCTAGGAACTTTCTTTCCTGAGTCTTTTCCTGGGGGAGTCCCTGGATCAGATTGAGAACCATTAGCTACTTTTTCTACAGATGGGGCACTTATGGCCTTATCCTGTACTCTAAGCATGTTAATTAACAGTTCTAAGGAAGGATTCTTCCCTACACTCAAACCTCTCTCTATGCAGAGACTCCTTGCTCCTTTCCAGCTAAGGTGATCATATGCAAGTTTGGACAGATCAACATTTTGGCCTGTGCCAGACATTTTTAGAGAGAGTTAAAGTGATAGTAAAAGAAAAAAAGTTTGTCAGAGCTTTTAGAAAGACAGACAAAAAAAACTTTTAAAACTTTTTAGAACTTTTTAGAAAGTTAGAAGGACTTTTCAGCACTTAGAAAAGAGTGAAAAGAGGAAATGCAAAACTTTTTGGCTATGTGTATATACACTGACCTTGTTTTGTATATTTTTCTCTTATGAAAAGTACAATGACAAGAGTGGTAAGTAGTCTCAAAGCACTTATCCCACCGCTGCACAACCAATGTAGGAGGCTGGACTGGCTTGTAGTGAGTACCTAGGGGTACTTGCACCTTGCACCAGGCCCAGTTATCCCTTATTAGTGTATAGGGTGTCTAGCAGCTTAGGCTGATAGATAATGGTAGCTTAGCAGAGCAGCTTAGGCTGAACTAGGCGACGTGTGAAGCTACTACAGTACCACAAGTGTCACTTGCACAATATCATAAGAAAACACAATACACAGTTATACTAAAAATAAAGGTACTTTATTTTTATGAAAATATGCCAAAGTATCTTAGAGTGTACCCTCAGTGAGAGGATAGGAAATATACACAAGATATATATACACAATAGCAAAAATATGCAGTATAGTCTTAGAAAACAGTGCAAACAATGTATAGTTACAATAGCATGCAATGGGGAAACATAGGGATAGGGGCAACACAAACCATATACTCCAAAAGTGGAATGCGAACCACGAATGGACCCCAAACCTATGTGACCTTGTAGAGGGTCGCTGGGACTATTAGAAAATAGTGAGAGTTAGAAAAATAACCCTCCCCAAGACCCTGAAAAGTGAGTGCAAAGTGCACTAAAGTTCCCCTAAGGACAAAGAAGTCGTGTTAGAGGAATAATGCAGGAAAGACACAAACCAGCAATGCAACAACTGTGGATTTCCAATGTAGGGTACCTGTGGAACAAGGGGACCAAGTCCAAAAGTCACAAGCAAGTCGGAGATGGGCAAATGCCCAGGAAATGCCAGCTGCGGGTGCAAAGAAGCTTCTACTGGACAGAAGAAGCTGAGGTTTCTGCAGGAACGAAAAGGGCTAGAGACTTTCCCTTTGGTGGACAGATCCCCCTTGCCGTGGAGAGTCGTGCAGACGTGTTTTACCGCCGAAAGAACGCCAACAAGCCTTGCTAGCTGCAAATCATGCGGTTAGCGTTTTTGGACGCTGCTGAGGCTCAGGAGGGACCAGGAGGTCGCAAATTGGACCAGCAGAGAGAGGGGATGTCGATCAAGACAAGGAGCCCTCTCTGAAGCAGATAGCTCCCGGAGAAGTGCCAGAAACAGGCACTACGAGGATGCGTGAAACGGTACTCGCCAAAGTTGCACAAAGGAGTCCCACGTCGCCGGAGACCAACTTAGAAAGTCGTGCAATGCAGGTTAGAGTGCCGTGGACCCAGGCTTGGCTGTGCACAAAGGATTTCCGCCGGAAGTGCACAGGGGCCGGAGTAGCTGCAAAGTCGCGGTTCCCAGCAATGCAGCCCAGCGAGGTGAAGCAAGGACTTACCTGCACCAAACTTGGACTGAAGAGTCACTGGACTGTGGGGGTCACTTGGACAGAGTTGCTGGATTCGAGGGACCTCGCTCATCGTGCTGAGAGGAGACCCAAGGGACCGGTAATGCAGCTTTTTGGTGCCTGCGGTTGCAGGGGGAAGATTCCGTCGACCCACGGGAGATTTCTTCGGAGCTTCTGGTGCAGAGAGGAGGCAGACTACCCCCACAGCATGCACAAGCAGGAAAACAGTCGAGAAGGCGGCAGGATCAGCGTTACAGAGTTGCAGTAGTCGTCTTTGCTACTATGTTGCAGGTTTGCAGGCTTCCAGCGCGGTCAGCAGTCGATTCCTTATCAGAAGGTGAAGAGAGAGATGCAGAGGAACTCGGCTGAGCTCATGCATTCGTTATCTAAAGTTTCCCCAGAGACAGAGACCCTAAATAGCCAGAAAAGAGGGTTTGGCTACTTAGGAGAGAGGATAGGCTAGCAAGACCTGAAGGAGCCTATCACAAGGAGTCTCTGACATCACCTGGTGGCACTGGCCACTCAGAGCAGTCCAGTGTGCCAGCAGCACCTCTGTTTCCAAGATGGCAGAGGTCTGGAGCACACTGGAGGAGCTCTGGACACCTCCCAGGGGAGGTGCAGGTCAGGGGAGTGGTCACTCCCCTTTCCTTTGTCCAGTTTCGCGCCAGAGCAGGGCTAAGGGGTCCCCTGAACCGGTGTAGACTGGCTTATGCAGAATTGGGCACATCTGTGCCCAACAAAGCATTTCCAGAGGCTGGGGGAGGCTACTCCTCCCCTGCCTTCACACCATTTTCCAAAGGGAGAGGGTGTCACACCCTCTCTCAGAGGAAGTTCTTTGTTCTGCCATCCTGGGCCAGGCCTGGCTGGACCCCAGGAGGGCAGATGCCTGTCTGAGGGGTTGGCAGCAGCAGCAGCTGCAGTGAAACCCCAGGAAGGGCAGTTTGGCAGTACCAGGGTCTGTGCTACAGACCACTGGGATCATGGGATTGTGCCAACTATGCCAGGATGGCATAGAGGGGGCAATTCCATGATCATAGACATGTTACATGGCCATATTCGGAGTTACCATTGTGAAGCTACATATAGGTAGTGACCTATATGTAGTGCACGCGTGTAATGTTGTCCCCGCACTCACAAAGTTCAGGGAATTGGCTCTGAACAATGTGGGGGCACCTTGGCTAGTGCCAGGGTGCCCTCACACTAAGTAACTTTGCACCTAACCTTTACCAGGTAAAGGTTAGACATATAGGTGACTTATAAGTTACTTAAGTGCAGTGTAAAATGGCTGTGAAATAACGTGGACGTTATTTCACTCAGGCTGCAGTGGCAGGCCTGTGTAAGAATTGTCAGAGCTCCCTATGGGTGGCAAAAGAAATGCTGCAGCCCATAGGGATCTCCTGGAACCCCAATACCCTGGGTACCTCAGTACCATATACTAGGGAATTATAAGGGTGTTCCAGTAAGCCAATGTAAATTGGTAAAAATGGTCACTAGCCTGTTAGTGACAATTTGGAAAGAAATGAGAGAGCATAACCACTGAGGTTCTGATTAGCAGAGCCTCAGTGAGACAGTTAGTCACTACACAGGTAACACATTCAGGCACACTTATGAGCACTGGGGCCCTGGGTTACCAGGGCCCCAGTGACACATATAACTAAAACAACATATATACAGTGAAAAATGGGGGTAACATGCCAGGCAAGATGGTACTTTCCTACACCCACGCATCATGCTCACAGTGTACTCACCTGTTTCTCTGGAGGACCGTAGAGTAGCCTGTACTGGGGGAGGACCCCATCCATTAGTCTCTCCAACTCCTCCGAAGTGAAGGCAGGGGCCCTTTCCCCAGACACTCGAGCCAATGTCGCTTCCAGACACAGGTCACAGCAGCACTTGCAGTGTAGGTCCTCTCCTGTTGAAGGTCAGGTATCAAGTGAGTGAACAGATAGAAAATGGAGGTCACGTCCGTAGCGGTGCGTACTGTCACCGCCGGCGTACAGGCTCATTGGCTCCTGGAACCCATAGGGCCCAATGATAACCGATGCTAAATTGCGATGCTGCACAACGCCAGCGCAGTTACCTCATTTCCCCTTGTCCCTCCTTAGAGGTCAGGAAGCTGCCATTTTAGGGGGGCACATGGCATGGCAGCTAACAGCATCACAGCACATTTGGGCAGAAATACGAACAGACAATGCCACACATGGATTTACTCACATTACAGCAAAAACAGTTGTGCAACCTATGTGGTACATGACCCTCTGCTCATCATTCTCCTCCGTAGGGCACATCCGCTGGGGCAGATGATGAGATGGCGTCATCCTCCGGTGTACAGAACCCAGGTGGACCTGTCGACAATGGAAGACAGACATATCATTATCACCTACAGACTTGATCGTGCCACAATCCAAGAACTGTGTGCCCAATTGGACCCTGACCTGATGTCAGCTATCCGCCATCCCACAGGAATACCCCCTCTAGTGCAGGTCCTGTCAGTGCTCCATTTCCTGGCAAGTGGCTCCTTTCAAACTATAGTGGCCATGGCATCAGGGATGTCTAAGCCAATGTTCTCCAGCGTGTTGACCAGAGTGTTGTCTGCCCTGTTGAAACACATGCTCAGCTACATTGTATTCCCCCAGGTGGAGGATTTGCCCACAGTGAAAGCTGACTTCTATGCCCCGGGACATATCCCCAACATCTTTGGTGCCATTGATGGTACACATGTGGCATTTGTCCCCCCGCAGAAATGAACAGGTGTACAGAAATTGAAAAAGCTACCCTTCTATGAATGTGCAGATGGTGTGTTTGGCAGACAAGTACATCTCTCATGTGAATGCCAAGTATCCTGGCTCTGTGCATGATGCTTACATTTTGAGGAATAGCAGCATCCCTTATGTGATGGGCCAACTCCAGAGGCACTGGGTATGGCTACTAGGTAAGCCCAAGGTCCCCACACAGTATGAATAGGAGTCTGGGTATGGGGTAGTCCCTAAGGGTTAGTGTGAGTCTAACAGATTTCCCTCGACATTTGCAGGTGACTCAGGTTACCCCAGCCTCTCATGGCTACTGACCACAGTTAGGAATGCCAGGACAAGGGCAGAGGGACACTACAATGAGGCACATGGGCGAACTAGGCGTATTATTGAGCGGACATTCGGCCTCCTGAAGGCCAGATTCCGGTGCCTCCATCTAACAGGTGGCTCCCTATACTACTCACCGAAGAAGGTGTGCCAGATAATCGTGGCATGCTGCATGTTGCACTTCCTGGCTTTGCGACGCCAGGTGCCTTTTCTGCAGGAGGATGGGCCTGATGATGGTATTGTGGCAGCTGTGAAGCCTGTGGACAGTGAGGAAGAGGAGGCAGAGGAAGAAGATATTGACAACCGAAACAACATCATCATGCAGTACTTCCAGTGAGACACAGATAAGAGACTGGCACTGCTCATCTCATATCTGACTACTGTAGAACATTGTATAAAATCAGCCTCATAACCTCTGTGTATGGACACTGACAGTTCACTTTGGCTTTCCATTTCACAGATCTTGGTAGCTCACTCTGCCTTCTGCTATGTTTACTGCTGCCCAACAACTGTCATACATTGGTATGTGCAAATGAACATTTACATTGATATTTGTGGAAGAAGTTGTAATTATACATTTGTGAAAGTACAGACTGACTCCAGATTGGTTTTTTATTCAAGGGTGTTTCTTTATGGGCTAATGTGTATAGGGGTATGTGGAATTGGCTGGGGTTATGGTGGAGGAAGGTCCATTGTAGAGTCCAGTCTCTCAGTATCACAGGTGCATTGTCCAATGGGGCATAGGAAGTGGAGCAATGTCAGTTCAAGGTGGACAGGGTGACAGAGTGGGACAGAAGGGTGACAATCAGGAGAGTCTTATTTCCTGGCGGGGGTCTTGGCAATGTTCTCTGTCTTCTGCCTGGATCGCAGGGACCGTTTGCGGGGTGGTTCTCCTTCTGCAAGGGGTGGGGGGCTGGTGGCCTGTTGGTCCTGTGGCGGGACCTCCTGTCCACTAGCGCCGACGGACGTGGAAGGCTGTTCATCGTTGGTGTCAGGGGTCTGGCGGTATGCCACTGTCTCCCTCATGGTGTTGGCCATGTCTGCCAGCACCCCTGCAATGGTGACCAGGGTGGTGTTTATGGACGTCAAGTCCTCCCTGATCCCCAGGTACTGTCCCTCCTACAGCCGCTGGGTCTCCTGAAACTTGGCCAGTACTGTGCCCATGGTCTCCTGGAAATGGTGGTATGCTCCCATGATGTTTGATAGTGCCTCGTGGAGGGTCGGCTCCCTGGGCCTGTCCTCCCCCTGTTGCACAGCAGGCCTCCCGGCTTCCCTGTTATCCTGTGCCTCTGTCCCCTGAACCATGTGCCCACTGCCACTGACCCCATGTCCCTGATTGTCCTGTGTTTGTGGGGTTGCCTGGGGTCCCTTTAGTGGTGGACACAGTGCTGATTGATGTGTCCTGGGGACAGTGGCATGGGCCTGCTGGGTGGGTGCTGTGGTGGTGTTTCCTGAGGGGGGAGGTTCTGTGGTGGGGTTTGGGACTGTGGCAGGGGAATCAACAGTCCAGAGGTCCCTGATGGGCCACACTGGTCATCTTCATCCAGGCGTGCAGAGCTGCTGTCGTCACTGTGGGCCTCTTCTGTGGGAGGACTGCAAATGGCTGGCACCTCCTGCCCGGTGACGTTGTGTAGGGGTCCTGTTGGAGTATAAATGCATTGTTATTTTATCTGTGTGTGCCATCTTTTGCAATGGGTGTGTTTCCCTCTACTACTGTGCTTGCAATATCGCCTTGGCCCTTGTGAGTGGTGATTGTGTGCCCTGGGTGAGTCTCTCCCTTTGACATGCTTTGGTGATGGGTGTCCATGCATTGTTGTTGCATGCAGGGCTTGGTATTGGGATGGGTGGGTTATGATAGTGGGGTATATGTGAGGTGGTGGAGTAATGGGTGTGAGGGTAGAGGTAGGAGTTAGTGACGGCATGCAGGTAGGGTGGGGGATATAGTAGTAAAGATTTGCCTTACCAGAGTCCAGTCCTCCTACTACTCCTGCGAGGCCCTCAGGATGCATGATCTCCAAGACTTGCTCCTCCCATGTTGGTAGTTGTGGGGGAGGACGTGGGGGTCCACCGCCAGTCCTCTGTACGGCTACCTGGTGTCTGGATACCACAGAATGTACCTTCCCCCGTAGGTCATTCCACCTCTTCCTGATGTCATCCCGTGTTCTGGGGTGCTGTCCCACTGCGTTGACCCTGTCGACAATTCTCCACCATAGCTCCATCTTCCAGGCAATGGAGGTCTGCTGCACCTGTGATCCGAATATCTGTGGCTCTAACCAGATGATTTCCTCCACCATGACCCTGAGCTCCTCCTCAGAAAACCTGGGGTGTCTTTGAGGTGCCATGATGTGGTGTGAGTGATGTATGAGGTGATGGTTGATGTGGTGTGTTTGGGTGTGTGGTGTGATGTGCGTGGATGGTGTATAAGTGATGGTGTTGTGTGCCTCTGGATGCTGGTGTTGTCTTTGCTTTTCTCTCTCTTTGCTCTTTGCTTCTTCAAACTTTTTAGTGTAAGGGGTTGTGGGTAATGTCGGTATGTGTTTTATATTGGATTGGGTGTGTGGGTGTGGTGTGTGTATGTGTATCAGGTGTGTGTATTTTGAATTGTCCAATGTGGTGGTGTATTGTAGGTGTGTGTGTATTTTGAGCACGGCCGTGTGTACTGCCAATGGTTTACCACGGTTTAATGACCGCTGCATTGATTTGTGGGTCGTGATAGTGTGGGCGTATTCCTGTTGGCACAATGGTGTGGGTTTTGGTACCGCCAATTTATCACTGACCTTTGGTGTGGCGGACTTGTGTGGGCGTCTGTATTGTGGAGGATTTCTAAGTGTGGGTCATAATACTCGTAGCAGATTTCCACTGCAGACACGGTATGTTGGCGGCCGTCGGCACGATGGTCAGCGGGCTTTACCGCCAGGGTTGTAATGAGGGCCCATGAATACTCCACTCCACTCTGCTCTGTACCACTCCACACCACTGCACCCTACTCTGCATCACTCAAATTTACACCACTCCATGCCACTGCACTGTGAGCCACTGCACTTGTCTCCACTCTGAACCACCACACTCCATGCCACTGCACTCTATGCTACTTCACACTACCCCTCTCTACTCTACTCTGTACCACTCTACTCTATGCCAATGACTATACACCGCTCTACAGCACTACGCTCTGCACCTCTGCACGCTATACCCTTCAAGTCTAGGCAACACCCATCTAGTCCGCACAACTCCACTCTGTGCCACTCTGCAACATTGCACTGTATGCCACTGCACTCTATGCTAATACACGCTATGCTAGTGCACTTTTGTAGGAGGCTGGCCTGGCTTATAGTGGGTACCTGATGGTACTTACACCTTGTGCCAGGTCCAGTTATCCCTTATTAGTAGATCAGTAGTGTTCTAACAGCTTAGGCTGATAGAGGTAGCTATAGCAGACCAGCTTAGGCTTAACTAGGAGACATGCAAAGCTCCTACTATACCACTTATATCATATAGCACTATATCATAAGAATCACAATACTCAGAGTTGCTAAAAATAAAGGTATTTTATCTTAGTGACAATGTGCCAAAAATATCTCAGAGGATATACTCCCTTAGGAGGTAAGTAAAATACACAAATATACACACAAATCAAAATCAGGTAAGTAAAAAGTTAGAAAAGTAGTGCAAACACTGTAGAATACAATAGGATGCAATAGGCCTGGGGCAACACAAACAATATACTAAGAAAGTGGAATGCGAACCACTTAGAGACCCCGGGCCTAGTGTATTGTGTAGAGGGTCGCTGGGAGTGTAAGAAAACACTAAGGGTGTCCAAGAAACCCCACCCCAAGACCCTGAAACGTAGGAGTGAAGTTACCCCACTCTTCCAGAAACACACTAAAGTCGTGAAAGGACATTCTGCAAAGACCACAACAGACTGCAAAGCACTGAAGATGGATTCCTGGACCTGAGGACCTGCAAAGTAAGAGGACCAAGCCCAAGAGTTACAAACGTGTCCGGGGGGACAGGAGCCCACTAAACCCCGGATGAAGGTGCAAAATGGCTGCCTACGGGTGGAAGGAGCTGAAGATTCTGCAACAATGGAAGATCCCAGGAACTTATCCTTTGCACAAAAGATGACCCACGGTGTGCTGGAGGATGCAGAGTTGTTTCCACGCAGAAAGACCGCAAACATGCCTTGCTAGCTGCAAAGGTCTTAGTTGAAGAAAATAGGTGTTGCCTGGGCCCAGGAAGGACCAGGAGGTCGCCCCTTGGAGGAGGAGACAGAGGGGGTGCTCAGCAGTACAGAGGGCCCACACAGAAGCAGGCAGCACCCACAGAAGTACTTGAAAAGGGGTTCAAGAAAACTGACCATGGCGGTTGTCTCAACACTACAAAGGAGGCCGGTGGTCAACTCAGCGAGTTGAGTAATGCAGGACGGAGTGTTGGGGACCTGGGCGGTGCTGTGCACGAAGGATTTCTTGCAAAAGTGCACAGAAGGCCTAGCAGCTGCTGTTCACGCAGTACACAGGATTAATGTCTGGCGTGGGGAGGCAAGGACTTACCTCCACCAAATTTGGACAGATGGACCACTGGACTGTTGGGGTCACTTGGATCCAGCTCCTGTGTTCCAGGGACCACGCTCGTCAAGATGAGAGGGGACCCAGAGGACCGGTGAAGCAGAAGTTTGGTGCCTGTGTTAGCAGGGGGAAGAATCCGTCGAGCCATGGGAGATTTCTTCTCGGCTTCCAGTGCAGGGTGAAGGCAGACAGCCCTCAGAGCATGCACCACCAGGAAACAGTCGAGAAAGCCGACAATGTTGCTGGTACTCTCCTTGCTACTTTGTTGCAGTTTTGCAGGCGTCCTGGAGCAGTCAGTGGTCGATCCTGGGCAGAAGTCAAAGAGGGAGATGCAGAGGAACTCTGGTGAGCTCTTGCATTTGTTATCTGACGAGAAACCCACAGGAGAGACCCTAAGTAGCCCTCAGAGGAGGATTGGCACCTAGCCAGGTAAGCACCTATCAGGAGGGGTCTCTGACGTCACCTGCTGGCACTGGCCACTCAGAGGCCTCCATTGTGCCCTCACACCTCTGCATTCAAGATGGCAGAGGTGTGGGACACACTGGAGGAGCTGTGGGCACCACCCCTGGGGTGGTGATGGACAGGGGAGTGGTCACTCCCCTTTCCTTTGTCCAGTTTCGTGCCAGAGCAGGGGCTGGGGGGATCCCTGAACCGGTGTAGACTGGCTTATGCAAGGAGGGCACCATCTGTGCCCTTCAAAGCATTTCCAGAGGCTGGGGAAGGCTACTCCTTCCCAGCCCTTAGCACCTATTTCCAAAGGGAGAGAGTGTAACACCCTCTCTCAGAGGAAATTCTTTGTTCTGCCTTCCTGGGTCTGGGCTGCCCAGACCCCAGGAGGGCAGAAGCCTGTCTGTGGGTTGGCAGCAGTGGTAGCTGGAGTGAAAACCCCAGAGATCTTGTTTGGCAGTACCCGGGGTCCATGCTGGAGCCCCGGGGATGCATGGATTGGCACCCCAATACCAGATTTGGCATGGGGGGACAATTCCATGATCTTAGACATGTTACGTGGCCATATTTGGCGTTACCATTGTGAAGCTACATATAGGTATTGACCTATATGTAGTGCACACGTGTAATGGTGTCCCCGCACTCACAAAGTCAGGGGAAATTGCCCTGAACTATGGGAGGGGGTACCTTGGCTAGTACCCTCATACTTAGTAACTTTGCACCTAACCTTCACTAAGTGAGGGTTAGACATATAGGTGACTTATAAGTTCTCAATACTTAAGTGCAGTGTAAAATGGCTGTAAAATAACGTGGACGGTATTTCACTCAGGCTGCAGTGGCAGTCCTGTGTAAGAATGGTCTGAGCTCCCTATGGGTGGCAAAAGAAATGCTGCAGCCCATAGGGATCTCCTGGAACCCCAATACCCTGGGTACCTAGGTACCATATACTAGGGAATTATAAGAGTGTTCCAGTGTGCCAATCAGAATTGGTAAAAATGGTCACTAGCCTGCAGTGACAATTTTAAAGAGCATAAGCACTGAGGTTCTGGTTAGCAGAGCCTCAGTGACACAGTTAGGCACCACACAGGGAACACATTCAGGCCACAAACTATGAGCACTGGGGTCCTGGCTAGCAGGATCCTAGTGAGACAGGCAAAAACAAACTGACACACAAGTAAAAATTATGGTAACATCCCAGGAAAGATGGTACTTTCATACAACTTTACTCTGTAACACTCAACTTCATGCCCCTACACTCTACATCAATACACTGTCCATCACTTTAATCTACTCTATGCCACGGCACTCTACACCACTTTACTCTATTCCATTATACTCTATGCCACTCTGTGCAACTCCACTCTACCCTACACCTCTTCACTCTTCTGTGAAACAATCTACTTTTACCATTGTACTGTGCGCCACTGCATTCTATGCCACTGCACTCTACTCTATACCTCTCCACTCTATGCCACTGCACTCTACTCTGAAACAATCTATTCTGCACCACTGCACTCTACGCCACTCTGTCCCACTGCACTCTAAACCACTGAATTCTACTTCAATGCACTCTATACTAATGCACTCTAAACAACTGCACTATACACCACTGCACTCTGACACTCTATTCTGCAACAATGCACTGGCCACTGCTATACTCTACACCACTCTACTCTATACTACTGCATTCTGCACCAGTACACTCTATTTCACTGCACTCTATACCACTCTACTCTGCATAACTTCACTCTACGTCACTGCACGTTACAGCACTATACTCTGCTCTGCACCACGCTACACTACTCCACTCTGCACCACTCTACACCACTGTACTCTATTCCACTTGAGTCTACTCTGCACTCTATGCCACTGCACCACTGTACACTACTGTGCTTCATGCCACTCTACTCTGCCCAATGCCACTGCACTCTATGACAATGCACTCTAAGCTGCACTATACGCCACTTCCCTCTACTCTGTACCCCTGTACTCTACACCACTTCTCTCTGTGCCATTGTACACCACTTTACTGACACTCTACTCAGCAACATTGCACTCTCTGCCACTGTACTCTACACCACTCTACCCTGTACTACTGCACTCTACGCCACTGCACTCTGTGCCACTGAACTCTACACCACTGCCTTCTACTCTGCACTGCACCACTCTACACTACTCCACTCTGCACCACTCTATGCCTCTGCACTTTCTGCCATTCTAGTGTATGCCACTCTACTCCACTGCACTCTATGCCGCTCAACTCTGTACCACGCCATTCCATTCCACTGCACTCTAAACCACTGCACTCTATGCCAATGTACTCTAAACAACTGCACTGTCCCCCACTGCACTCTACTCTGCACCACTGTGCTCTACGCCAATGCTCATATGCCGCTCTATTCCACTCTACACCACTATGCCACTAACTTTTAGCCATGCTGAACTGCAACCACTCTGGTGTATAACATCGTAAAACACATTGGCAAAGCCAATTACTCTTGGGTAGATGAGACCTATTGGCATTGCCAATGTTTGTTAGTACTAGGGTACCAAGGTCCCTGAAAGAACTGAGAATGTGTACGTCCTTATTTTAAACATGCATTACACACATCATAATATAGGCTGCTACAAAATGCACAAATACATTTTGGCTAAATAAAAAAAAAGTCCTTCTAAAACACAGATTTGAATTATAAACAGTTTATACCTAGAACTAACATTTTTTTGTAACAGTCCAATAAAACCACTACTCCAGAGTTCACGTTGCAACACCCTTAGAGTAACTCTCTAAAAGAAAATATCTTATTCATCAGAAAGCTTCAAGTGACTCCTTTGATTAAAGTCAACGCAGGTTTCCAGGCCCCTTTACATTTCCAGATTTACCGGTTGTGCATATTTGCATTTCTTTAGGGAAGGAGACACCCTGGCAGAAGGCCTTTTCTTTCTTCCCCTCCCTCCTTTGAAGCACAGGAGACTCCCTGCCTTTCAATCTAACTGAGGAAACTGATCTGTGCTAATTACATTTTGTCCTTTAGGTGAAAGGCTAAAATTATGGACAAATGGTGTCCGTTTAGCTTTTCACCATGGACAACGGATGGCATGGCGAAATTACGGGTAGTGCATAAAAACTACGGACGGGAGGTCACCCTAAGGTACCAGGAGCAAAGAACTACTATCGATCTACTGGGAAACGAGGAAAGCGCAGCTCACACTCATCCGGCTTTGGCATAAGGCCGGGCAGCGTCTTTTGAAGGAATCTTTCATTTGTTACTGGGACAAAACTTGGAAAATGGGAAATCACACTTTCAACAAGTTAATTGTCATCTTTTAACAACAGCGGCCACTAGCAAAAACAAAAAACAAACAAGTGGAATCTGAGAAAAGATGACTTAACAAAAAAAAAAAGTTTGCTTTCAAAAATAAAACTTTGCAATTTTGTTTGCCCTGCGGGCCATGTTTTTGCGAGTCACAAGCTTTCAGTTTGCGCAGAACTGGAAGTTAGAACAAAATAGCACCTCTATCACGTCGGGAGCAGAGGATTGGCACTAATTAAGTTAAAATCAATTAGTGCGTGATCCCTGCTCCACACAGAGGAAGGGAAATGATGCCAGACATGCTGTGACGAATTACCAGGCTGTAAACAAGAGTGCCAGGCAAGCTAACAAATGGTGAGTGACCGTCGGGCTCCAAACCCTTTACTGAATACAACAGCCTCTAACATACTAGACAGATGCGCAAGCACATGCATTTGCAGCATCACCCCTAAAAATACACAGGAAAAAGCCAATTTCGAACAAAAAGACGTTTTTTGAATTGTTGTCTGTAGAATGGTAAATGTCATTCCTTCAGAAAATTTCCATTAAGCAGTTCAGGTGAAATGTTTTTTCAGTAATGGTATTCCATGAAATTATGTAACAACAATCCACTTCCAGGGGCCTGTTGGATTTACCTAATGCTTTAATCAATAAATAAGCAAGTCCTGCTCCCTTTGTAAATAAGCTAGACCTAAGGAACCGGGCATACCATTTCCCTGCCCACCAGTCAAGCCTATAGCTTTTATTATTGGCTTGTCACCATACCAACTCAGTCCTTCTGTGCTGAGTGTAAGGCAACCATCAGCTACACAGTCATGAAACTGCAAATGTATACTTAATTACAGCTGGCATGGTAAAATACCACCTCTCTTTACATGGTTTGATAAGGATTCTCACAGTGCAAAACTTCTATACTCATGTTTGGCAAAGGGGGCAATTAGCCCCAAACCCTTGCCTACTAAAGTAGTCTATGAGATTTCATGTAATGAATAAAAACTGTAGGCTTTAATTTAGTAACAATCCACCCTTAAATGCCTATTGACTTTATCATATGCTTTCACAATCAATAAGCCAGGCTTACTACCTTTATCATAATTTTTCATCATAAATAATCAGGCCTATAGATTTTATCATTGACATGTCACCAAGACCAAATCAAACCTGCTATACTGAGCATAAACTTTCTACAAGCAACCACCCTGCATACATTCATTAAAGTACAAATGAATACAAAATTACAGCTGGCAAAGCAAAAGACTATCTTTCCTATCTTAACAATGATTATTTTAGTGCATATCTTCAATACCTAAGGTTTGCTTGGGTGAATCACCACATTCAACCCCATGCGTACTATGATAATCAGTGAAATTGCTTGCAACAAAATACCTGTTTGCAGGCTTTAGCATGGTGTAATAATCCATCCTTAATTAGCTATTCTATTTAACGCATGCTTTTTACAATAAGCAGGTCAGGCTTTGTTATGGCACTTCATAATTAACAGATCAAACCTCTAAAATATGACATGACTTATCTCAACCAACCGATGAAGCATTTATCATTTACTATTGGCTTTACACCTTACTCAAAACTGGCCAATTAAAGTGCACATAAATTGGAAACCATCATGCATACAGGATCAAAGTTACAAACATACAACTTGCAAAGCAATATAAAAACCCACTCCCAAAGCCTAAACAGTGGGAACTCCCTGGGAATGTATGAGTGGAAGGGCAGCCTACTACAATAATCAGTGAGGTAACATGTAAAAGAATACCTATCAGTAGTCTTTACAATTGAGTGGTAACAATTTACAGTTCAATGCCTTTTACATATGCTTTTCGCAATCCATATGTTAGGCCTAATGACTATACCATAACTTTTCATATTAATTATATCAGGCCTATAGACATGATCTTTGGCTTGCCACCTTAACTAACTCAGTTCTGTTGTATCAAGTATAAGCTTTAACACAAGCCAAAAAATGCAGTACAAGCAGTCTCTTTTTAGTAAAACACATACATTTGTCCCAATCAAATCCTCTACTCAGGGGAACCAACATGTGCATAGGCCTAAGCCCCTCTTCAGTAGCGTTACATTGTTATTTTGTTGTGTTGTCTTAATATGTTGTGTTATGATGTGTCAGATTAGCTGGATTTATAAAACAAGGCTTATCCCCCGGTTGGATATCTAGGCGCTCAAGCAGCTTTATAGGTGTGGGTCTGCAGGAGTGGAGAGTGAGTCAGCCACAGGTAGTTAAAGAGTTAAAGAGCCTGGTCTTCAGATTCTTATGGAATTAAAGAAGCAAGGAGGAGGCCATATTGGTTAGAGGGAGATCATTCCAGGTCCTGAGTGCTGGCAGAGGAAGCCTTTGATGGCCCTGAGACTTCAAAACCGGGGCAAACCTAATCCAAGGCCTTGGAGACACTTAACAAGTAGGAATATAGCACAAAGTCCAGTCTTTGTCCTCTTTCAGGCAGAAGCAACAACTGCAGGCCAACCCAGCAAAGCACAGTCACAGGCAAAGGGACAGTACTCCTCCTCCAGCTCATCTCCTAGGCAGAGGGTCCTCTTGACTCCAGAAGTAATCTAAACATCTGGGGTTTTGGGTCCACTACTTATACCCCTTTCTTCCTTTGAAGAAGTAGGCAAACATCAAAGGAAAGTCTATGTTGTTGACACGGTCCTGCCTTGACCAGGCCTGTCCCCAGACACACACCATGGGGTTGGAAACTGCATTGTGTGAGGGCAGGCACAGCCCTTTCAGGTGTACATGTCTGCTCCTCCCTCCCCATTCTCGTCCAGGAGACTCAATAAGATATGCAGGCTACATCCCAGCTCCCCTTGTGTCACTGTCCAGCGGAGATTCACAAACAGCCCAACTATCAGTCTGACCGAGACATGGAATACACAAGCAGGCAGAGACACAGAATGGTTAAGCAAGAAAATGCCCACTTTCTAAAAGTGACATTTTCAAAATGACATTCTAAAAAACAACTTTACCGAAAGATATATTTTTAAATTCTGAGTTCAGAGACCCCAGACTCCAAATCTCGATCTGCTCACAATGGGAAACTGTACTTAAAAGATATTTAAAGGCGGTCCCCTTATTAATCTATGAGAGAGATAGGCCTTGCAACAATGAAAACCAAATTTGGCAGTATTTCACAGTCAAGACATGTAAAAGACATCACAACATGTCGTACCTTAAACATACACTGCACCCTGCCCATGGGGCCTACCTTAGAGGTGCCTTAGAGGTACAAAAAGTGAAGGTTTGGGCCTGCCAGGTCAAATTGGCAGTTTAAAATTGCACACACAGACACTGCAGTGGCAGGTCTGACCCATGTTTACAGGGCTACTCATGTGGGTGACACAATCAGTGCTGCAGGCCCACTAGTAGCATCTGTTTTACAGGTACTGGGCACCTCTATTGCACTTTACTAGGGACTTACTAGTAAACCAAATATGCCAATCATGGAAAAGCCAATTACACATCCAGTTTACACAGAGAGCACTTGCACTTTAGCACTGGTCAGCAGTGGTAAAGTGCCCAGAGTACCAAAACTAGCAAAAACAAAGTCCAGCACACAGTAAAAAACACAGGAAGCACAGGCAAAAAGAAAGGCGAGACCACGCCAAGGATGCCAGGTCTAACAGCAGTGTTTGTGGATAGGCAGCCAGTGGAGCTCTCTGAGGTGTGGAATGATGTGGGTGTGACATGGAAGGTCTAGGATGAGTCATGCTGGGGGATTCTGGATGGTCGGAGGTCGGTAGAGGAGGTGGTTAGAGATTCCAGCATAAAGTGTATCTAGTCTGCTGGTGACAAGGGCATGGGTGATGGTACATCTGAAGTTCCTGGGAATGCATTTGAAGATTTTGCGAAGCATGCTAAGTATATGGAAGTGTGAGTGCACCCGAGAGCCCGCCAGCAAGATGCATTTGAAGATTTTGCGAAGCATGCTAAGTATATGGAAGTGTGAGTGCACCCGAGAGCCCGCCAGCAAGATGGCTGCCACTTTGTGAGACTCTGCCAGCCAAGTACGATTACCTTCAATCTATCCCCTTCAATCTGAGGCATTAACACCTGGCTGGGATGATAACTTTACCTTGCAGTGCTCCTGACCAGGATAAGGCATTTAGGGCCAGATGTAGCAACTGTTTTGCATGGCACAAACTGCGAAATTCGCAGTTTCGACATGCAAAACGAGCATCGCGATGCTCATTCCCATTTTGCGAGTCGGTACTGACTCGCAAAATGGGAATGCGACTCGCAAATAGGAAGGGGTGTTCCTTTCCTATTTGCGATTCGCACTGCGATGCAAAATTGCCTTGTGACCGCAAACGCGGTCGTAAAGCAATTCGCAGTTAGCACCCATGTCAAGTGGGTGCTAACTCATTCGCAAAGGGGAAGGGGTCCCCATGGGACCCCTTCCCCTTTGTGAATGTCACCAAAACTATTTTTTCAGAGCAGGCAGTGGTCCAATGGACCACTGCCTACTCTGAAAAAATGAAACCAAATGGTTTCATTTTTTCTTTTGTATTGCAACTTGTTTTCCTTTAAGGAAAACGGGCTGCAATACAAAAAAAAAAAAAAATGCTTTATTAAAAAAGCAGTCACAGACATGGAGGTCTGCTGTCTCCAGCAGGCCACCATCCCTGTAAGTGCAGGGAATCGCAAGGGGGTCGTAAATTGCGACCCACCTCATTAATATTAATGAGGTGGGTCTTTGCGACTCCCTTGCGATTCGCAGATGGTGTCATGGACACCATTCTGCATATGATTTTGTGACTCGCAAATTGCGAGTCGCTCCAACTCGCAATTTCCGAGTCGCAAAATCATATCTACTTACATCTGGCCCCTATTTCCTGAGGCCTCACCCGGGTAGCACAAAAATCATTCCGGAGTCACAGGCTGCATGGATGTTGGACGTGTGGCCTGCATTGTGGCACAGGCTGTGCTGTGCACATGCGGCCACGCTGCCCGGAAGATGGTGGTGAAGGATGTTGGTGGGCACCCGGCACTGACCTTGGAGACTCTGGTCTGTTCTGCAGATTCTGGCGAGGACTGGGGCAGCCCTTGGGACACAGCTAGCTAAGCTGGACAGCACTGCAAGGGAGCATGTCGCTGAGTGTCGTGGCAGGTAGAAGGCTTTGGGAAGAAGGTCATGGGGCAGCAGGAGTGGTGCAGCCACCTGCGACTGCAGCACTGCTATTTTTGGGGTGGTGTTGGCCCCCCACACCCCTTTGTGATACCTGTGCTGGGGCTGGAGATACTGGCTGAGGGTCCAGGGAAGCAGCAGGCTGGCCCCAGGAGATCCAGTGGCACCCTTTGATCATCCTTCTGCACCCTGCAGGCACTTCTGCCACTGGCATACCCTTGTGGACCAGCCCACCTAGTGACCAGGTAGGGCACCTGGTTGAGTCTCCCTTTCTGATGCGAGTGGATGCAGTGGAGCTGTCACTGCAAGCCTGAGGGCCCTCCTGCAATGCCATGCCCCCCCAACTGGCCTCTACTGCTGGTATATGCCAGTAATGGTCAAAACATCGCTGTACATAGCTGTTTGGGGGGCCCCCACAAATCAACTTGCGTGCCTAATGGGGCAAATGTACTTTCCTAGAGCATGAACAAGTGGTCACCTCGTGGTTAGGAGCATCACTAAGGGAAGGAGATAGCTGCTAACCAGGGATTGTTGTAGCAGTGAAATCTTTGCTTTGAAGGTGGTGTGGGTTACTGCAGGCCTGTTTGTGCCTGTTGTGGAGGCCTATTGGGGTGTGGCAGGACCCTAGTGAGGGGGAACACTCAGAGGCTGGTGCCTCCTATACCCGGTCATAGCTGCTGTGTGCTTGAGAGTAGTGATAGCGGCTGCGGTTCATCTGCTCGTGCCTTCCTTCCAAGGCATTGTCTTGGGAGAAGGTGGGATCGACCCCTACATCATTTATATCTTGCCTCAGAAGTTGTGAGCTTCACTTTTGCAGTCTTGGTCACCCAGTGGTGATGGGGAAAGCTGATTATGAACAGTCCAAACTCAGCTTTGACACAGGTAAAAAGTCTAGAACTCTGGGTTGGCTCCCTGAGGATGACATATCGGACCCCTGGAAAGGCGATGACCAGTACAATTGTCATCCATCAAAGCCATGTTCTTGGACCTCAAGCAAAGTCTCACATCTGTTGACTCAAAAAATGATCTTATTAAGGAAAAGGTGGGTGACCATAACAGCAGACGTGAACAGTTGGAACGCTGCCTCTCCGACCTGAATGACGAACAACAGACAATGGGTGAAAGAATACTGCAGATGAAAAGAGTCTTGGGGGGTTATCCATAATAAAATAGAAGACTTGGAAACATGGACATGGAGGAATAACCTATGCATGGTGGGTTCGCTGAGTCCACCTCCATGGGACACATGGAAGATTATGTGGAGGAAATGCTGAGATTTTTGTGTGGGGAAGTCTGTGCTTCTGGTGATTGAGAGGGCTCATCGCTCCTTGGGCCCGCAGCTTCTGCCGGGTGACCAGGCTTGGTCTATCATCGCCAAATGATTTAATTTCAGAGATCGTGACACCCTTCTTCATTTGGCCTACGAGCAGAGGCCTCTCATATTCCAAAACAACACACTTACCATATATCCGGACTATACCATAATGGTCCAAGCTGCATGAAGGGATTTCATGCCGGTAAAAAGATTGTTATTTTAGACAGATGCTACATACTCTCTGATATATCCGGCACAGCTGAGGATAAAACATTGGGGTAAACTTCATTACTTTACAAACCCCAGGGCCGCTGCCAAATCTGTGAAAGTTCTTCCAAAAATTAGAAGCATACCCTCTCCTCCGGGCTGCATGGAGACCACTGCCAAATTAAGCAACTGTGATTGAGGTGGGGAGCCACCATGCCAGAGTGCATGCTCTGCTCGGACTTCCCAAACTGATGTCTTTACAACTGTGTGCTGTACCTGGCCGGCCTCCTAGCCACAGACTCCTTGTTCCTTGGCCACCTGCCCTTCCCACGGGTTGTATTTATGGGGCCTGCTGGGATGAGTCTGTTGCTGGATGTGTACTCCCACTTCCTGGGAAAGTTAATGGGATGTACTTGGGGTGGGTTTACACTGGCTAACCAGATTTGGAGGTCAGAGTGGTTAAAGGGAATGTTGTGGATTTGTTCACTATTTGTTGTCCTTGCAGCCCTAGCTATGTTTAGCCCCCTTCTTTCCTTCTTGTACTCAAACATATCCTTGGCATCTGTCCCGCAACTCCATTGCTGCTATACCTACAGCCCCTGTTACACTGCTGCACTCCACCATTATCACATCAACTTGTCTAAGGTAGAATGTTTGCAGCCCCAACAATGTATGTAAGGTGTGACTGATGTCCGCCTTTCTGCTACGCTACAAGGTAGATATGTACATGCTGCAGAAGCTTCATCTCACTGTGGCCACCAAATTGCAGCTGTGGACGGGCTAGTTTGGGGAACATCATGTAGCACATTGCTCCTGTTATGCCTGGGGGTAGCGATAATTATTCAGAAGGGCTTCCACTGGCACACCAGGATGGCACTCTGCAACCTGTCGGGATGACATGTGCTTCTGGCAGGAGTGCTGTATGATTCTCTTCCGACTGTTGCCAGTATATGGCCCTAACTCAATCAGTCCTGTGTTCTTTTCGTAGGTGTGAATTTGGCTGAAACATTTGGTCCAGAGGCCCTTTTGGGGGGGGCGGGACACCTTTAACATCGTAATGGACCCATAGCCGACTGCAACACTACAACCAGATCGTTGCATCCTAATGAGGTGCTCTTGGTACGCTCAATCTTAGGTGAGAAAAGATTAATGGATCTATGACACGGCAGACTTGACCTTGATAGGGAAGGCACCTTCTTAACCACCACACATAACACTTTGTCCCACCTAGACATGTGGGTCACAACCAGAGATGTAGACTCATGGACACACCATGTAAAGCACTGCCTGTGCACACTCCCAGACCATTTCCTGGTATTCCTAGAATTATGCATCATGGGGGGGGTACAACTTGCATTCACTTGATGACTTCTTGGGGGTGCTTTTAGAGACCCAGTCTTTAGAGACAAGGGCCAAAGGGCAATAGTCGAATATTTTGATTGCAATAGGGACTCTATGCAATCCCGTTTGGTGCCCTGGGAGGCGTTTAAGGCAGGGAATCAGGGGGTCTGCATGGCTTAACAATATGGGATTCCTTGCGGGCTGCGCCATGAGCTCAATATGTTAGAGGAGACGCTGAGAGACATTGACATGTGCTACTATACTTCAGGAGATGCCTCCACACTAGCTGAGGTCAGAGCTAAGTTTAATCAATATGAGGAAGCTGCACACCATGAAGTGTGCTAGCTAGGGTGCGAGGCACATGCGGGGCACTTTGGTATGAGTGACAGAGCTGGAAAGACACTAGCATATCTTTTGAGCAAGCCTTGGGCTAGTGACTACGTGGTGGAGTAAGAGAACCATCTGGGAAACCTATAGGTGGGTACTGTGGTGGTCAAGCAGACAATGACCGAGTTCTACACCTTGCTCTACTCTTCTACTCACACTCAAGACACCTATACAGGAAACTTTGAAACACTTCAACTGGAAGACAGTAACAGGTGCTTTATAAATGCTCACCATTGAAGATATTGTCCATTTCGTCCTGGGGCTCCCTGGGGATAAGACATCTGGCCTGGATGGTCTAACAGTGATGTTTTACATAGAGTATGCTGATCTATTAGCATCCCACCTCCTTGAGTGGTATGCCAAATCTAAAGAAATTGGAACCCTCCTTGCATAAGTCGCTTATTGTTACAATTCTTAACCCTGGTAATGACCTTCGTAAGTGCAATTCTTGCTCCTCGCTCTCACTGATTAATATTGATAACAGAATACTAACTAAATTGTTAGCGTCCCATCTGATCCCCCTCCTGCCGCTCATAGCTTGCCCGGACAATTCTGTGTTCGTACTGCATAGACCAACTGCACATAACCTGCTGACATTCTTTGCTGTGGCAAAATCGGTTGACCCAGAGTGTAAAGTAGCACCAGTGTTTCTAGGGACGAGGAGGGGGTTTGATTGCTTGGACTGGCCCTATCTTTATGCATTATTGCTCTTAGCCTGAGTACAAAATGAATCAGTTTTAATTGGGTTTCTCTATGTAAAGCCCACAGCCTGACTGTATCAACAGCCCCATGTCTGAGCCCATCTCCGTGTCAAGGGGAACACATCAGGGGTGCTCCCTGTCGCCATTACTGTTTGCTGTGGCAATAGTGCCCCTGGTCACTCGCTTGCAGCAACATCACACCCATTGGGCCCCGCATTCATGCTGTGGGCAATTTTGGTGTCGATGTATGCAAACGATGTTACGATGTATGTAAAGGACCTGCAAAAAAATTGAGATGTCCTAATCAGGGAGTTTACAAATTAGGTGGCCTGTCAGGAATTATGATTAACCGGGTGAAATCTACAATATTTCCCCTTGCAGGGATCACTAGGCAATATGCTTCTATGTTTCTTCTATGCTGGGCGTTGGAACCTGTGCATTAACTGGGATCTGGCTTAGTAGAGATTTAGATGAGTTATGGACAGCTAACTACAGATGGGTGATACCTGGCTGGAGGGTCAAATAGAACACTGGTGCCCTTTACTGCTTTCACTCACAGGGCGGATAGCAATAGCCAAAATGGTGATACTTCCCAAATTCCTTTACTTGTTTGTAAATATTCATTAGTTCTGAGACACACCCGTGTTCGCTCCTGATCACTCTAACCTGGGCGGGAATGCAACCACGGGTATTGTGGGAATTGTTTACCCTCCTCTTCAAGCAGGGAGAACTTGAGGCACTGAATATGGATTTATATTATAACTGCGCTCTAGCGCAGCTTGCACACTTTTTGGTTCATCCCATACAGTACCAGCCCCACACCACCCCAGAACATGATCAAGTTCAGCCCCACCCATTAACGCTGATGCTGAACCTACCCCCGCATCGCCTGTGCGCCCGCTTGGACACCATGGCTTGCAGGACATGGGCATGTACAAACTCCGCTGTAGAGTGCATGCAGGCCAACTCTTTGCTCCCCTTGTGCCTATACTAGGTCACCTGACGCTGCCCTTCTCAGGGGAGGTGGGCATGTGTGACTGATTGTGCATTCTGCAGTTGACTATCATGTGGCACTTTACCCTAATGGACAGTTTATTGACTCCAAGCAAGCTCTGCAGGAGCCCTCTAACAGCTTTTTACACGGGCTAACCTATTTTCAAGTGCGCACCGGGATTCGTCCCCAAAGTACCACTTTCTCGGATAACCATGTTATGCTCCAGGCTCTGGAGGTATTGCTTACTGCTCCTTCCCCAACCTGTTTGGTTACAAAATTGTACCTTGCAATTCAGGCCACGGCCCCAGTGATTGCTCCCCGCATGCGGGAGGCATGGGAAGACGACCTGGGGGAACTCTTTCCAGGCGAGCGCTTATTTGCACACTCTCCCCAATTACCAATTGCATTTGATTAATTTAAAGTTTTTGCACCACTTTTATTACACATCTGTCCACTTTCTTGGAATGGGCCTTCAGGCAGATGCACGTTGTCAGCGATGTTTCTTCTCAGAGGCAGATTTTGTTCATTCAGCCTGGTGCTTGATGCTATTGTGGGCTCTGATGTCCCTCACACCCCAATAATTGCTCTACTAAGTTATGTGAATGATGTCTAAAATTGGGAAAGGAAACTGGTGGGCATGCTGTGTTGTTGGCAAAGGTCAGGATTGCAATGCGCTGGGGGCGTCGTAGTGTGCCTTGTAAAGCTGATTGGTTGCAGGATACTGCATATTGCCAAGAATAGTTACACACCTACTAGGACCAGATACCTGCAGGATCACATTCTCAAGATATCTGGGTTCCCCTTGTGCCCTATCCCAGGCACACACTGCTGACTCACCGGAACCAGCCCCAGACTTTTGATAGGAGACTTTCTGCTTGTAATGTTGCATTCATTGGAGTTGCCTGAATGCGTCATCTATATCCAGACATTGTACCCATGGCTTAACTGATTTTTAGAGTGCATATTGTCTGCCCTTCTCCTGTTCTCAACCCTCCCTCCTCTATCTTGATCTTTCCACCCATGTTAGAAATGGGGTCTTTGGTTGGCAGTCAGGTTACCCCCTGTCCAAGCAAGGACCCGCACTCTAGTCAGGGTAAGTCACACACAATCCAAATTATCCTGTGCCCATCCTCTGGTAGCTTGGCACTGAGCAGTCAGGCTTAACTTAGAAGGCAATGTGTAAAGTATTTGTGCAAAAAATCATACAGTAACACAATATAGCACTGTAGGAAAGTACCATCTTGCCTGGCATGTTACCCGCATTTTTCACTGTATGTATGTTGTTTTAGTTGTATGTGTCACTGGGACCCTGCCAGCCAGGGCCCCAGTGCTCATAAGTGTGCCTGAATGTGTTACCTGTGTTATGACTAACTGTCTCACTGAGGCTCTGCTACTCAGAACCTCAGTGGTTATGCTCTCTCATTTCTTTCAAATTGTCACTAACAGGCTAGTGACCAATTTTACCAATTTACATTGGCATACTGGAACACCCTTATAATTCCCTAGTATATGGTACTGAGGTACCCAGGGTATTGGGGTTCCAGGAGATCCCTATGGGCTGCAGCATTTCTTTTGCCACCCATAGGGAGCTCTGACAATTCTTACACAGGCCTGCCACTGCAGCCTGAGTGAAATAACGTCCATGTTATTTCACAGCCATTTTACACTGCACTTAAGTAACTTATAAGTCACCTATATGTCTAACCTTCACCTGGTAAAGGTTGGGTGCTAAGTTACTAAGTGAGCCAAGGTGCCCCCACATTGTTCAGGGCCAAGTCCCCGGACTTTGTGAGTGTGGGGACACCATTACACGCGTGCACTACATATAGGTCACTACCTATATGTAGCTTCACAATGGTAACTCGGAATATGGCCATGTAACATGTCTATGATCATGGAATTGCCCCCTCTATACCATCCTGGCATAGTTGGCACAATCCCATGATCCCATGGGTCTCTAGCAAAGACCCTGGCACTGCCAAACTGCCTTTCCCGGGGTTTCACTGCAGCTGCTGCTGCTGCCAACCCCTCAGACAGGTTTCTGTCCTCCTGGGGTCCAGCCAGGCCTGGCCCAGGAAGGCAGAACAAAGGACTTCCTCAGAGAGAGGGTGTTACACCCTCTCCCTTTGGAAAATGGTGTTAGGGCTGGGGAGGAGTAGACTCCCCCAGCCTCTGGAAATGCTTTCATGGGCACAGATGGTGCCCATTTCTGCATAAGCCAGTCTACATCGGTTCAGGGACCCCTCAGCCCTGCTCTGGCACGAAACTGGACAAAGGAAAGGGGAGTGACCACTCCCCTGACCTGCACCTCCCCTGGGAGGTGCCCAGAGCTCCTCCAGTGTGCTCCAGACCTCTGCCATCTTGGAAACAGAGGTGCTGCTGGCACACTGGACTGCTCTGAGTGGCCAGTGCCAGCAGGTGACGTCAGAGACTCCTTCTGATAGGCTCCTTCAGGTGTTGCTAGCCTATCCTCTCTCCTAAGTAGCCAAACCCTCTTTTCTGGCTATTTAGGGTCTCTGTCTTTGGGGATTCCTTATATAACGAATGCAAGAGCTCCTCCGAGTTCCTCTGCATCTCTCTCTTCACCTTCTGCCAAGGAATCGACTGCTGACCGCGCTGGAAGCCTGCAAAACTGCAACAAAGTAGCAAAGACGACTACTGCAACTCTGTAACGCTGATCCTGCCGCCTTCTCGACTGCTTTCCTGGTGGTGCATGCTGTGGGGGTAGTCTGCCTCCTCTCTGCACTAGAAGCTCCGAAGAAATCTCCCGTGGGTCGACGGAATCGTCCCTCTGCAACCGCAGGCACCAAAGAACTGCATCACCAGTACCCTGGGTCTCCTCTCAGCACAACGAGCGAGGTCCCTTGAATCCAGCAACTCTGTCCAAGTGACTCCCACAGTCCAGTGACTCTTCAGTCCAAGTTTGGTGGAGGTAAGTCCTTGCCTCCCCACGCCAGACTGCATTGCTGGGAACCGCAACCTTTGCAGCTACTCCGGCCTCTGTGCACTCCCGGCGGAAATCCTTTGTGCACAGCCAAGCCGGGTTCACAGCACTCTAACCTGCATTGCACGACCTTCTAAGTTGTCCTCCGGCGACGTGGGACTCCTTTGTGCGACTTTGGGTAAGCACCGTTTCACTCCACTTTGTAGTGCCTGTTCCAGCACTTCTGCGGGTGCTGCCTGCTTCTGAGAGGGCTCCTTGTCTTGCTCGACGCCCCCTCTGTCCCCAGATGCAATTGGCGACATCCTGGTCCCTCCTGGGCTACAGCAGCATCCAAAAACCCTAACCGCATGATTTGCAGCTATCAAGGCTTGTTGGCGGTCTTTCTTCAGGAAAACACTTCTGCACAACTCTCCACGGCGTGAGAGATCCGTCCTCCAAAGGTGAAGTTCCTAGCCCTTGTCGTTCCCACAGAATCTTCAGCTTCTACTGTCCAGTAGCAGCTTCTTTGCACCCACAGCTGGCATTTCCTTGGCATCTGCCCATCTCCGACTTGCTTGTGACTTTTGGACTTGGTCCCCTTGTTCCACAGGTACCCTCGTTTGGAAATCCATTGTTGTTGCATTGCTGATTTGTGTCTTTCCTGCAGAATTCCCCTATCACGACTTCTATGTCCTTTGGGGAACTTTAGTGCACTTTGCACTTACTTTTCAGGGTCTTGGGGTGGGCTATTTTTCTAACCCTAACTGTTTTCTTACAGTCCCAACGACCCTCTACAAGGTCACATAGGTTTGGGGTCCATTCGTGGTTCGCATTCCACTTTTGGAGTATATGGTTTGTGTTGCCCCTATCCCTATGTGTCCCCATTGCATCCTATTGTAACTATACATTGTTTGCACTGTTTTCTAATACTATTACTGCATATTTTGGTATTGTGTACATATATCTTATGTATATTTGCTATCCTCATACTGAGGGTACTCACTGAGATACTTTTGGCATATTGTCATAAAAATAAAGTACCTTTACTTTTAGTATATCTGTGTATTGTGTTTTCTTATGATATTGTGCATAAGACACTAGTGGTACTGTAGGAGCTTCACTCGTCTCCTAGTTCAGCCTAAGATGCTCTGCTAAGCTACCATTATCTATCAGCCTAAGCTGCTAGACACCCTATACACTAATAAGGGATAACTGGGCCTGGTGCAAGGTGTAAGTACCCCTTGGTACTCACTACAAGCCAGTCCAGCCTCCTACATTGGTTGTGCAGTGGTGGGATAAGTGCTCTGTAACTACTTACCACTTTTGTCATTGTACTTTTCATAAGAGAAAAATATACAAAACAAGTTCAGTGTATGTACGCCTAACCAAAAAGTTTTGCATTTCTTTTCTCACTTCTTTTCTAAAGTGCTCAAAAGTACCTCTAACTTTCTAAAAAGTTCTTAAAAAGTTTTAAACGTTTTTTTTCTGTCTTTCTAAAAGTTCTGAAAAACTTTTTTCCTTTTTCTATCACTTAAACACTTTCTAAAAATGTCTGGCACAGGCCAAACTGTTGAGCTGTCCAAACATGCTTATGATCACCTCAGCTGGAAAGGAGCAAGGAGTCTCTGCATAGAAAGAGGTTTAAGTGTAAGGAAGAATCCTTCTAGAGAACTGTTAGTGAATATGCTTATTGAACAGGATAAGGCCAGAGCTGGCACTCCTGTTGAAAAGTTAGCTGATGGTTCCCACTCTGACTCTGGGGCACCCCTAGCTAAAGAAGTGGGAGGGAAACTTCCAAGCCTGCCCCCTAGCAGACAACCTAGCATAGTTGGAACTGATGTTGAGTCACATCATACAGATAGTGTGGTCTCACATCACAGTAAGAGTATTCCTTCTCATCATAGTAGAAGTGCTGTTTCTGTGAGCCAGGCTGTTAGGCTGCCTTCTGTTAGGGACAGGTCTCCTTCTGTCCTTTCTCATCATACTTCTGTTTCTAGACATGTCCCTCCCACCCACCCTGATGACAGATTGTTAGAAAGGGAGCTCAATAGATTGAGAGTGGAACAAACCAGACTGAAGCTCAAGAAGCAACAGCTGGATTTGGATAGACAGTCCTTAGAAGTGGAGAAAGAAAGACAGAAATTGGGTTTAGAAACCCATGGTGGCAGCAGCAGTATTCCCAATAGTCATCCTGCAAAAGAGCATGATTCTAGGAATCTGCACAAGATAGTTCCCCCTTATAAGGAGGGGGATGACATTAACAAGTGGTTTGCTGCACTCGAGAGGGCCTGTGTTGTACAGGATGTCCCTGAAGGCCTTGGAGGTGTGGTTACATGGCAGTAAAGTTACTGATTATGAAAGCCTGTATAACTTGATCCTGAGAGAGCATATACTTAATAACTGTGTGTCTGATTTGTTGCACCAGTGTAGGAAAGTACCATCTTGCCTGGCATGTTACCCCCATTTTTCACTGTATATATGTTGTTTTAGTTGTATGTGTCACTGGGACCCTGGTAACCCAGGGCCCCAGTGCTCATAAGTGTGCCTGAATGTGTTACCTGTGTAGTGACTAACTGTCTCACTGAGGCTCTGCTAACCAGAACCTCAGTGGTTATGCTCTCTCATTTCTTTCCAAATTGTCACTGACAGGCTAGTGACCATTTTTACCAATTTACATTGGCTTACTGGAACACCCTTATAATTCCCTAGTATATGGTACTGAGGTACCCAGGGTATTGGGGTTCCAGGAGATCCCTATGGGCTGCAGCATTTCTTTTGCCACCCATAGGGAGCTCTGACAATTCTTACACAGGCCTGCCACTGCAGCCTGAGTGAAATAACGTCCACGTTATTTCACAGCCATTTTACACTGCACTTAAGTAACTTATAAGTCACCTATATGTCTAACCTTTACCTGGTAAAGGTTAGGTGCAAAGTTACTTAGTGTGAGGGCACCCTGGCACTAGCCAAGGTGCCCCCACATTGTTCAGAGCCAATTCCCTGAACTTTGTGAGTGCGGGGACACCATTACACGCGTGCACTACATATAGGTCACTACCTATATGTGGCTTCACAATGGTAACTCCGAATATGGCCATGTAACATGTCTATGATCATGGAATTGCCCCCTCTATGCCATCCTGGCATAGTTGGCACAATCCCATGATCCCAGTGGTCTGTAGCACAGACCCTGGTACTGCCAAACTGCCCTTCCTGGGGTTTCACTGCAGCTGCTGCTGCTGCCAACCCCTCAGACAGGCAGCTGCCCTCCTGGGGTCCAGCCAGGCCTGGCCCAGGATGGCAGAACAAAGAACTTCCTCTGAGAGAGGGTGTGACACCCTCTCCCTTTGGAAAATGGTGTGAAGGCAGGGGAGGAGGAGCCTCCCCCAGCCTCTGGAAATGCTTTGTTGGGCACAGAGGTGGCCAATTCTGCATAAGCCAGTCTACACCGGTTCAGGGGACCCCTTAGCCCTGCTCTGGCGCGAAACTGGACAAAGGAAAGGGGAGTGACCACTCCCCTGACCTGCACCTCCCCTGGGAGGTGTCCAGAGCTCCTCCAGTGTGCTCCAGACCTCTGCCATCTTGGAAACAGAGGTGCTGCTGGCACAGTGGACTGCTGTGAGTGGCCAGTGCCACCAGGTGACGTCAGAGACTCCTTGTGATAGGCTCCTTCAGGTGTTGCTAGCCTATCCTCTCTCCTAGGTAGCCAAACCCTCTTTTCTGGCTATTTAGGGTCTCTGTCTCTGGGGAAACTTTAGATAACGAATGCAAGAGCTCATCCGAGTTCCTCTGCATCTCTCTCTTCACCTTCTGCCAAGGAATCGACTGCTGACCGCGCTGGAAGCCTGCAAACCTGCAACATAGTAGCAAAGACGACTACTGCAACTCTGTAACGCTGATCCTGCCGCCTTCTCGACTGTTTTCCTGCTTGTGCATGCTGTGGGGGTAGTCTGCCTCCTCTCTGCACCAGAAGCTCCGAAGAAATCTCCTGTAGGTCGACGGAATCTTCCCCCTGCAACCGCAGGCACCAAAAAGCTGCATTACCGGTCCCTTGGGACTCCTCTCAGCACGATGAGCGAGGTCCCTCGAATCCAGCGACTCTGTCCAAGTGACCCCCACAGTCCAGTGACTCTTCAGTCCAAGTTTGGTGGAGGTAAGTCCTTGCCTCACCTCGCTGGGCTGCATTGCTGGGAACCGCGACTTTGCAGCTACTCCGGCCCCTGTGCACTTCCGGCAGAAATCCTTTGTGCACAGCCAAGCCTGGGTCCACGGCACTCTAACCTGCATTGCACGACTTTCTAAGTTGGTCTCCGGCGACGTGGGACTCCTTTGTGCAACTTCGTTGAGCACCATTTCACGCATCCTCGTAGTGCCTGTTTCTGGCACTTCTCCGGGTGCTACTTTCTTCAGTGAGGGCTCTTTCTCTTGCTCGACGTCCCCTCTCTCTTCAGGTCCAATTTGCGACCTCCTGGTCCCTCCTGGGCCCCAGCAGCGTCCAAAAACGCCAAACGCACAATTTGCGTCTAGCAAGGCTTGTTGGCGTCCTTTCGGCGGGAAAAGACTTCTGCACGACTCTCCAAGGCGAGAGGGATCCGTCCACCAAAGGAGAAGTCTCTAGCCCTTTTCGTTCCTGCAGAAACCTCAGCTTCTTCTGTCTAGTAGAAGCTTCTTTGCACCCGCAGCTGGCATTTCCTGGGCATCTGCCCATCTCCGACTTGCTTGTGACTTTTGGACTCGGTCCCCTTGTTCCACAGGTACCCTAGGTTGGAAATCCACAGTTGTTGCATTGCTGGTTTGTGTCTTTCCTGCATTATTCCTCTAACACGACTTCTTTGTCCTTAGGGGAACTTTAGTGCAGTTTGCACTCACTTTTCAGGGTCTTGGGGAGGGTTATTTTTCTAACTCTCACTATTTTCTAATAGTCCCAGCGACCCTCTACAAGGTCACATAGGTTTGGGGTCCATTCGTGGTTCGCAGTCCACTTTTGGAGTATATGGTTTGTGTTGCCCCTATCCCTATGTTTCCCCATTGCATCCTATTGTAACTATACATTGTTTGCACTGTTTTCTAAGATTATACTGCATATTTTTGCTATTGTGTATATATATCTTGTGTATATTTCCTATCCTCTCACTGACGGTACACTCTAAGATACTTTGGCATATTGTCATAAAAATAAAGTACCTTTATTTTTAGTATAACTGTGTATTGTGTTTTCTTATGATATTGTGCATATGACCCTGAGTGGTACTGTGGTAGCTTCACACGTCTCCTAGTTCAGCCTAAGCTGCTCTGCTAAGCTACCATTATCTATCAGCCTAAGCTGCTAGACACCCTATACACTAATAAGGGATAACTGGGCCTGGTGCAAGGTGCAAGTACCCCTTGGTACTCACTACAAGCCAGTCCAGCCTCCTACATTGGTTGTGCAGTGGTGGGATCAGTGCTTGAGACTACTTACCACTCTTGTCATTGTACTTTTCATAAGAGAAAAATGTACAAAACAAGGTCAGTGTATATACACATAGCCAAAAAGTTTAGCATTTCCTCTTTTCACTCTTTTCTAAGTGCTGAAAAGTACCTCTAAACTTTCAAAAAGTTCTTAAAAGTTTTAAAAGTTTTTTTTCTGTCTTTCCAAAAAGTTCTGAAAACTTTTTTCTCTTTTTCTATCACTTTAACTCTCTCTAAAAATGTCTGGCACAGGCCAAAATGTTGATCTGTCCAAACTTGCATATGACAACCTTAGCTGGAAAAGAGCAAGGAGTCTCTGTATAGAGAGAGGTTTGAGTGTAGGGAAGAATCCTTCCTTGGAACTGTTACTTAACATGCTTAGAGAACAGGATAAGGCCAAAGGTGCCTCATCTGTTGAAAAAGTACCTAATAGTTCTCAATCTGATTCAGGGACTCCCCCAGGAAAAGATTCAGGAAAGAAACTTCCTAGCCTGCCCATTACTAGACAATCTAGCATAGATGGTAATGATGATGAGCCACACCATATAAATAGTGTTGTCTCACATCATAGCAAAAGCATTTATTCTCACCATACTGGTAGTAATGTTTCTGTTAACCAAGCTGTTAGGGTGGCTTCTGTAAGGGACAGGTCTCCTTCTGTTCATTCCCATCATAGCTCTGTTTCTAGGAATGTCCCTCCCACCAACCCTGATGACAGAATGTTAGAGAGGGAACTCAATAAGTTGAGGGTGGAACAAACCAGACTGAAGCTTAAAAAGCAACAGCTGGATTTGGATAGACAGTCTTTTGAATTAGAGAAGGAAAGACAGAAGTTGGGTTTAGATACCCATGGTGGCAGCAGCAGTATTCCCCATAGTCATCCTGCAAAAGAGCATGATTCCAGGAATCTGCACAAGATAGTTCCCCCTTATAAGGAGGGGGATGACATTAACAAGTGGTTTGCTGCACTTGAGAGGGCCTGTGTTGTACAGGATGTCCCTCAAAGGCAGTGGGCTGCTATCCTATGGCTATCATTTAGTGGAAAAGGTAGGGATAGGCTCCTTACTGTCAAAGAAAATGATGCTAATAATTTCCAAGTTCTTAAGAATGCACTCCTGGATGGTTATGGCTTAACCACTGAACAGTACAGGATAAAGTTCAGAGAGACCAAAAAGGAGTCTTCACAAGACTGGGTTGATTTCATTGACCATTCAGTGAAGGCCTTGGAGGGGTGGTTACATGGCAGTAAAGTTACTGATTATGACAGCCTGTATAACTTAATCCTGAGAGAGCATATTCTTAATAATTGTGTGTCTGATTTGTTGCACCAGTACTTGGTGGACTCTGATCTGACCTCTCCCCAAGAATTGGGAAAGAAGGCAGACAAATGGGTCAGAACAAGAGTGAACAGAAAAGTTCATACAGGGGGTGACAAAGATGGCAACAAAAAGAAGGATGGTAAGTCTACAGACAAGGGTGGGGACAAATCTAAAAATGAGTCTTCATCAGGCCCACAAAAACACTCTGGTGGGGGTGGTGGGTCCAAATCCTCCTTTAATCAGAACAAGGAAAAGAAACCATGGTGCTATTTATGTAAAATAAAAGGCCATTGGACAACAGATCCCAGTTGTCCAAAGAAAGGCACCACTGCTCCTACCACTACAACCCCTACTGCTACACCTAGTGTCCCTACTAATAGCAGTGGTGGTGGGAGCAAACCTACTAATAGCCAATCCAAGGGAGTAGCTGGGCTCACTATTGGTAACTTAGTTGGGGTTGGTCTGATTAGGGAGACCAGAGAGGCTACTTTAGTCTCTGAAGGGGCTATTGATTTAGCCACTTTGGTTGCTTGCCCCCATAACTTGGAGAAGTACAAGCAACTAACCCTAATAAATGGTGTTGAGGTCCAGGCCTACAGGGACACAGGTGCCAGTGTCACAATGGTGATTGAGAAACTGGTGCACCCTGAACAACACATACTTGGACACCAGTACCAAGTAACCGATGCTCACAACATAACACAAAGCCACCCCATGGCTGTTGTAAATCTCAACTGGGGGGGGGGTAACTGGTCTAAAGAAAGTTGTGGTAGCTTCAGATTTACCTGTAGACTGTCTATTAGGGAATGATTTGGAGACATCAGCTTGGTCAGATGTGGAGTTGGAGGCCCAAGCAGCAATGCTGGGCATCCCAGGGCATATTTTTGCTTTGACAAGGGCTCAGGCCAAAAAGCAAAAGGACAGGGAAGCTTGGATCCTGGAACAATGGACCAAGTGCTCCCTAAAGCTAGGGCTAGTAGAAGCAAACCACTTCCTACTATCCCTCCCTCTACAGTGGATTCTACTTCTGAGGAAGAAGAATTCCCTCCCTGTGCAGAACCTACACCAGAGGAGCTGGAAGCAGACACTGCTGAGCTTTTGGGTGAAGGGGGGCGTGCCAGGGAGGAGCTGAGTGTGGCACAGCAAACCTGTCCCACATTAGAGGGTCTCAGACAGCAAGCTGTCACACAGGCTAATGGGGATGTCAGTGACTCTCACAGAGTTTACTGGGAGGACAACCTCTTGTACACTGAGCATAGGGATCCTAAACCTGGAGCTGCCAGGAGATTAGTGATTCCTCAGGAGTACAGAAAGTTCCTCCTAACACTGGCACATGACATTCCCTTAGCTGGGCATCTAGGACAAATGAAAACTTGGGACAGGCTTGTTCCCCTGTTTCATTGGCCTAGGATGTCTGAGGACACAAAGGAATTTTGTAAGTCCTGTGAAACCTGTCAAGCCAGTGGCAAGACAGGTGGCACCCCAAAGGCACCCCTTATCCCACTGCCTGTGGTTGGGGTTCCCTTTGAAAGGGTAGGGGTTGACATAGTTGGCCCCCTTGACCCTCCTACTGCTTCAGGCAATAGGTTTATCTTGGTGGTAGTGGACCATGCCACAAGATATCCTGAAGGTATTCCTTTAAGGACCACTACAGCTCCTGCAGTGGCAAAGGCCCTCCTGGGAATATTTTCCAGGGTGGGCTTCCCAAAGGAAGTAGTATCAGACAGGGGAAGCAATTTCATGTCTGCATACTTAAAGGCCATGTGGAAGGAGTGTGGTGTAACGTACAAGTTCACAACACCCTATCATCCACAAACAAATGGACTGGTGGAGAGATTTAATAAAACTCTCAAAGGCATGATTATGGGTCTCCCTGAAAAACTCCGCAGGAGATGGGATATCCTTCTACCATGCCTCCTTTTTGCCTACAGGGAGGTACCCCAGAAAGGAGTGGGCTTCAGCCCCTTTGAACTTCTTTTTGGACACCCTGTTAGGGGTGCACTCACACTTGTAAAGGAGGGTTGGGAACAACCTTTAAAAGCTCCTAAGCAGGATATTGTGGATTATGTACTTGGCCTCAGATCAAGGATGGCTGAGTACATGAAAAAGGCCAGTAAAAACCTTCAGGCCAGCCAAGAGCTCCAGAAGCAATGGCATGATCAGAAGGCTGTTTTGGTTCAGTACCAACCAGGGCAGAAAGTGTGGGTCTTGGAGCCTGTGGCCCCAAGAGCACTCCAAGATAAATGGAGTGGTCCCCACACAATTGTTGAAAAGAAGGGAGAAGTCACCTATTTAGTTGACTTAGGCACTGCCAGGAGTCCCCTTAGGGTGCTCCATGTCAACCGCCTGAAACCCTACTATGACAGGGCTGATCTCACCCTGCTCATGGCAACTGATGAGGGACAGGAAGAAGACAGTGATCCTCTACCTGATCTCTTCTCTTCCACAGATCAAGATGCTCTTGTGGAAGGTGTAGTTTTGGCTGATTGTCTTACTGCTGAGCAGAAAGATAATTGCATAAATCTCCTAGATCAATTTTCAGAACTCTTCTCTACTGTGCCAGGCACCACTTCTTGGTGTGAGCACACTATAGATACTGGAGACAGTTTACCTGTCAAAAGTTAGATCTATAGGCAGCCTGACCATGTCAGGGACTGCATAAAGCAAGAAGTTCAGAAAATGTTGGAACTAGGAGTGGTTGAGCACTCTGACAGTCCATGGGCTTCTCCTGTGGTACTGGTACCAAAACCCAATTCTAAAGATGGAAAGAAGGAAATGCGGTTTTGTGTAGACTATAGAGGTCTCAACTTGGTAACCAAAACTGATGCTCACCCTATACCCAGGGCAGATGAGCTCATAGATACACTGGCATCTGCCAAGTATCTAAGCACTTTTTATTTGACTGCAGGGTATTGGCAGATCAAATTGTCAGAAGATGCTAAACCTAAGACTGCATTTTCGACCATTGGAGGACATTACCAGTTTACTGTAATGCCTTTTGGTTTGAAAAATGCACCTGCCACTTTTCAGAGGTTGGTGAACACAGTCCTGCAAGGGCTGGAAGCTTTCTGTGCAGCATATTTGGACGATATAGCTCTCTTTAGCTCCAGCTGGGATGATCACCTGGTCCACCTATGGAAAGTTTTGGAGGCTCTGCAAAAGGCAGGCCTCACTATCAAGGCTTCAAAGTGCCAGATAGGGCAGGGTAAGGTGGTTTATCTGGGACACCTTGTTGGTGGGGAACAGATTGCACCACTTCAGGGGAAAATCCAAACTATTATTGATTGGGTTCCCCCTACCACTCAGACTCAGGTGAGAGCCTTCCTAGGCCTCACTGGGTATTACAGGAGGTTCATTAAGAACTATGGCTCCATTGCAGCCCCTCTTAATGACCTCACATCCAAGAAAATGCCTAAAAAGGTATTATGGACAGCAAACTGTCAGAAAGCTTTTGAGGAGCTGAAGCAGGCCATGTGCTCTGCACCTGTCCTGAAAAGCCCTTGTTACTCTAACAAATTCTATGTCCAAACTGATGCATCTGAATTAGGAGTAGGGGCAGTCCTATCACAACTTAATTCTGAGGGCCAGGATCAACCTGTTGCTTTTATTAGTAGGAGGTTGACCCCTAGAGAAGAGCGTTGGTCTGCCATTGAGAGGGAGGCCTTTGCTGTGGTCTGGGCTCTGAAGAAGTTGAGGCCATACCTGTTTGGCACTCACTTCATTGTTCAGGCAGACTACAAACCTCTACTTTGGCTAAAACAAATGAAAGGTGAAAATCCTAAATTGTTGAGGTGGTCCATATCCCTACAGGGAATGGACTATACAGTGGAACATAGACCTGGGAGTAGCCACTCCAATGCAGATGGACTCTCCAGATATTTCCACTTAGACAATGAAGACTCATCAGGTCATGGCTAGTCTTATTGTCCTTCGTTTGGGGGGGGGGTTGTGTAGGAAAGTACCATCTTGCCTGGCATGTTACCCCCATTTTTCACTGTATATATGTTGTTTTAGTTGTATGTGTCACTGGGACCCTGGTAACCCAGGGCCCCAGTGCTCATAAGTGTGCCTGAATGTGTTACCTGTGTAGTGACTAACTGTCTCACTGAGGCTCTGCTAACCAGAACCTCAGTGGTTATGCTCTCTCATTTCTTTCCAAATTGTCACTGACAGGCTAGTGACCATTTTTACCAATTTACATTGGCTTACTGGAACACCCTTATAATTCCCTAGTATATGGTACTGAGGTACCCAGGGTATTGGGGTTCCAGGAGATCCCTATGGGCTGCAGCATTTCTTTTGCCACCCATAGGGAGCTCTGACAATTCTTACACAGGCCTGCCACTGCAGCCTGAGTGAAATAACGTCCACGTTATTTCACAGCCATTTTACACTGCACTTAAGTAACTTATAAGTCACCTATATGTCTAACCTTTACCTGGTAAAGGTTAGGTGCAAAGTTACTTAGTGTGAGGGCACCCTGGCACTAGCCAAGGTGCCCCCACATTGTTCAGAGCCAATTCCCTGAACTTTGTGAGTGCGGGGACACCATTACACGCGTGCACTACATATAGGTCACTACCTATATGTGGCTTCACAATGGTAACTCCGAATATGGCCATGTAACATGTCTATGATCATGGAATTGCCCCCTCTATGCCATCCTGGCATAGTTGGCACAATCCCATGATCCCAGTGGTCTGTAGCACAGACCCTGGTACTGCCAAACTGCCCTTCCTGGGGTTTCACTGCAGCTGCTGCTGCTGCCAACCCCTCAGACAGGCAGCTGCCCTCCTGGGGTCCAGCCAGGCCTGGCCCAGGATGGCAGAACAAAGAACTTCCTCTGAGAGAGGGTGTGACACCCTCTCCCTTTGGAAAATGGTGTGAAGGCAGGGGAGGAGGAGCCTCCCCCAGCCTCTGGAAATGCTTTGTTGGGCACAGAGGTGCCTAATTCTGCATAAGCCAGTCTACACCGGTTCAGGGGACCCCTTAGCCCTGCTCTGGCGCGAAACTGGACAAAGGAAAGGGGAGTGACCACTCCCCTGACCTGCACCTCCCCTGGGAGGTGTCCAGAGCTCCTCCAGTGTGCTCCAGACCTCTGCCATCTTGGAAACAGAGGTGCTGCTGGCACACTGGACTGCTCTGAGTGGCCAGTGCCACCAGGTGACGTCAGAGACTCCTTGTGATAGGCTCCTTCAGGTGTTGCTAGCCTATCCTCTCTCCTAGGTAGCCAAACCCTCTTTTCTGGCTATTTAGGGTCTCTGTCTCTGGGGAAACTTTAGATAACGAATGCAAGAGCTCATCCGAGTTCCTCTGCATCTCTCTCTTCACCTTCTGCCAAGGAATCGACTGCTGACCGCGCTGGAAGCCTGCAAACCTGCAACATAGTAGCAAAGACGACTACTGCAACTCTGTAACGCTGAGCCTGCCGCCTTCTCGACTGTTTTCCTGCTTGTGCATGCTGTGGGGGTAGTCTGCCTCCTCTCTGCACCAGAAGCTCCGAAGAAATCTCCCGTGGGTCAACGGAATCTTCCCCCTGCAACCGCAGGCACCAAAAAGCTGCATTACCGGTCCCTTGGGTCTCCTCTCAGCACAACGAGCGAGGTCCCTCGAATCCAGCGACTCTGTCCAAGTGACCCCCACAGTCCAGTGACTCTTCAGTCCAAGTTTGGTGGAGGTAAGTCCTTGCCTCACCTCGCTGGGCTGCATTGCTGGGAACCGCGACTTTGCAGCTACTCCGGCCCCTGTGCACTTCCGGCGGAAATCCTTTGTGCACAGCCAAGCCTGGGTCCACGGCACTCTAACCTGCATTGCACGACTTTCTAAGCTGGTCTCCGGCGACGTGGGACTCCTTTGTGCAACTTCGGCAAGCACCGTTTCACGCATCCTTTTAGTGCCTGTTTCTGGCACTTCTCCGGGTGCTATCTGCTTCAGTGAGGGCTCTTTGTCTTGCTCGATGTCCCATCTCTCTTCAGGTCCAATTTGCGACCTCCTGGTCCCTCCTGGGCCCCAGCAGCGTCCAAAACCGCCAAACGCATGATTTGCATCTAGCAAGGCTTGTTGGCGTCCTTTCGGCGGGAAAACACTTCTGCACGACTCTTCACGGCGAGAGGGATCCGTCCACCAAAGGGAAAGTCTCTAGCCCTTTTCGTTCCTGCAGAAACCTCAGCTTCTTCTGTCCAGTAGAAGCTTCTTTGCACCCGCAGCTGGCATTTCCTGGGCATCTGCCCATCTCCGACTTGCTTGTGACTTTTGGACTCGGTCCCCTTGTTCCACAGGTACCCTAGGTTGGAAATCCACAGTTGTTGCATTGCTGTTTTGTGTCTTTCCTGCATTATTCCTCTAACACGACTTCTTTGTCCTTAGGGGAACTTTAGTGCACTTTGCACTCACTTTTCAGGGTCTTGGGGAGGGTTATTTTTCTAACTCTCACTATTTTCTAATAGTCCCAGCGACCCTCTACAAGGTCACATAGGTTTGGGGTCCATTCGTGGTTCGCATTCCACTTTTGGAGTATATGGTTTGTGTTGCCCCTATCCCTATGTTTCCCTATTGCATCCTATTGTAACTATACATTGTTTGCACTGCTTTCTAAGACTATACTGCATATTTTTGCTATTGTGTATATATATCTTGTGTATCTTTCCTATCCTCTCACTGAGGGTACACTCTAAGATACTTTGGCATATTGTCATAAAAATAAAGTACCTTTATTTTTAGTATAACTGTGTATTGTATTTTCTTATGATATTGTGCATATGACCCTGAGTGGTACTGTGGTAGCTTCACACGTCTCCTAGTTCAGCCTAAGCTGCTCTGCTAAGCTACCATTATCTATCAGCCTAAGCTGCTAGACACCCTATACACTAATAAGGGATAACTGGGCCTGGTGCAAGGTGCAAGTACCCCTTGGTACTCACTACAAGCCAGTCCAGCCTCCTACAACCAGTACCTGGTGGACTCTGATCTGACCTCTCCCCAAGAATTGGGAAAGAAGGCAGACAAATGGGTCAGAACAAGGGTGAACAGAAAAGTTCATACAGGGGGTGACAAAGATGGCAACAAGAAGAAGGATGGTAAGTCTTCTGACAAGGGTGGGGACAAATCTAAAAATGAGTCTTCATCAGGCCCACAAAAACACTCTGGTGGGGGTGGTGGGCCCAAATCCTCTTCTAATCAAAACAAAGAAAAGAAACCATGGTGCTATTTATGTAAAATAAAAGGCCATTGGACAACAGATCCCAGTTGTCCAAAGAAAAGCACCAAGCCTCCTACCACTACAACCCCTACTGCTACACCTAGTGTACCTACTAATAGCAGTGGTGGTGGGAGCAAACCTACTAATAGCCAATCCAAGGGAGTAGCTGGGCTCACTTTTGGTAACTTAGTTGGGGTTGGTCTGATTAGGGAGACCACAGAGGCTGTGTTAGTCTCTGAGGGGGCTATTGATTTAGCCACCTTGGTTGCTTGTCCCCTTAACATGGATAAGTACAAGCAACTACCCCTAATAAATGGTGTTGAGGTTCAGGCCTACAGGGACACTGGAGCCAGTGTGACTATGGTCATAGAGAAACTGGTCCACCCTGAACAACACCTACTTGGTCACCAGTACCAAGTAACCGATGCTCACAACAACACACTTAGCCACCCCATGGCTGTTGTAAATCTCAACTGGGGGGGGGCGGTTACTGGTCCAAAGAAAGTTGTGGTTGCCTCAGGTTTACCTGTAGACTGTCTACTTTGAAATGATTTAGAGACATCAGCTTGGTCAGATGTGGAGTTGGAGGCCCATGCAGCAATGCTGGGCATCCCAGGGCATATTTTTGCTTTAACCAGGGCTCAGGCCAAAAAGCAAAAAGGACAGGGTGACTTGGATCCTGGAACAATGGACCAAGTGCTCCCTAAAGCTAGGGCTAGTAGAAGTAAAGCACTACCTACTATCCCTCCCTCTACAGTGGCTTCTACTTCTGAGGAAGAAGAATTTCCACCCTGTGCAGAACCTACACCAGAGTAGCTGGAAGCAGACACTGCTGAGCTTTTGGGTGAAGGGGGGCCTGCCAGGGAGGAGCTAAGTGTGGCACAGCAAATCTGTCCCACACTAGAGGGTCTAAGACAGCAAGCTGTCAAACAAGCTAATGGGGATGTCAGTGACTCTCACAGAGTTTACTGGGAGGACAACCTCTTGTACACTGAAGCAAGGGATCCTAATCCTGGAACTGCCAGGAGGTTAGTGATTCCTCAGGAGTACAGAAAGTTCCTCCTAACTCTAGCTCACGACATTCCCCTAGCTGGACATTTGGGACAAATGAAAACTTGGGACAGACTTGTTCCCTTGTTTCATTGGCCTAGAATGTCAGAGGACACAAAATAATTTTGCAAGTCCTGTGAAACCTGTCAAGCCAGTGGCAAGACAGGTGGCACTCCAAAGGCACCCCTTATTCCACTGCCTGTGGTTGGGGTTCCCTTTGAAAGGGTAGGGGTTGACATAGTTGGCCCCCTTGACCCTCCTACTGCTTCAGGCACTAGGTTTATCTTGGTGGTAGTGGATCATGCCACCAGATATCCTGAAGCAATTCCTCTAAGGACCACTACAGCACCTGCAGTGGCAAAGGCCCTCCTGGGAATATTTTCCAGGGTGGGCTTCCCAAAAGATGTGGTATCAGACAGGGGAAGCAATTTCATGTCTGCTTACTTAAAGACCATGTGGAAGGAGTGTGGTGTAACATACAAGTTCACTACACCCTATCATCCACAAACAAATGGACTGGTGGAGAGATTTAATAAAACTCTCAAAGGCATGATTATGGGACTCCCTGAAAAACTCCGCAGGAGATGGGATATCCTTTTACCATGCCTCCTTTTTGTTTACAGGGAGGTACCCCAGAAAGGAGTGGGCTTCAGCCCCTTTGAACTCCTCTTTGGACACCCTGTGAGAGGTCCTCTAACACTTGTTAAGGAGGGTTGGGAACAACCTTTAAAAGCTCCAAAGCAAGACATAGTGGACTATGTACTTGGCCTCAGATCAAGGATGGCTGAGTACATGAAAAAGGCCAGTAAAAACTTCAGGCCAGCCAAGAGCTCCAAAAGCAATGGCATGACAAGAAGGCTGTTTTTGTTCAGTACCAACCAGTGCAGAAAGTGTGGGTCTTGGAGCCTGTGGCCCCAAGAGCACTCCAAGATAAATGGAGTGGACCCCACACAATTGTTGAAAAAAAGGGTGAAGTCACCTACTTAGTTGACTTAGGCACTGCCAGGAGTCCCCTTAGGGTGCTCCATGTCAATCGCCTGAAACCCTACTATGACAGGGCTGATCTCACCCTGCTCATGGCAACTGATGAGGGACAGGAAGAAGAGAGTGACCCTCTCCCTGATCTCTTCTCTTCCACAGAACAAGATGCTCTAGTGGAAGGTGTAGTTTTGGCTGATTGTCTTACTGCTGAGCAGAAAGACCATTGCATAAATCTCCTGGGTCAGTTTTCTGAACTCTTCTCTACTGTGCCAGGTACCACTTCTTTGTGTGAGAACACTATAGATACTGGAGACAGCTTGCCTGTCAAAAGTAAAATCTATAGGCAGACTGACCATGTCAGAGACTGCATAAAGCAAGAGGTGCAGAAAATGTTAGAACTGGGAGTGGTTGAGCACTCTGAAAGTCCATGGGCTTCTCTTGTGGTACTTGTACCAAAACCTCATTCCAAAGATGGAAAGAAGGAAATGCGGTTTTGTGTTGACTACAGAGGTCTCAACCAGGTAACCAAAACTGATGCTCACCCTATACCCAGGGCAAATGAGCTCATAGATACACTGGCATCTGCCAAGTATCTAAGCACTTTGACTTGACTGCAGGGTATTGGCAGATCAAATTATCAGAAGATGCAAAAGCAAAAACTGCATTTTCAACCATTGGAGGCCTTCACCAATTCACAGTAATGCCTTTTGGATTGAAAAATGCACCTGCCACTTTTCAGAGGTTGGTGAACACAGTCCTGCAAGGGCTGGAAGCTTTTAGTGCAGCATATCTGGACGATATAGCTGTCTTTATCTCCAGCTGGGATGATCACCTGGTCCACCTATGGAAAGTTTTGGAGGCCCTGCAAAAGGCAGGCCTCACTATCAAGGCTTCAAAGTGCCAGATAGGGCAGGGGAAGGTGGTTTATCTGGGACACCTTGTTGGTGGGGAACAGATTGCACCACTTCAGGGGAAAATCCAAACTATTATAGATTGGGTTCCCCCTACTACTCAGACTCAGGTGAGAGCCTTCCTAGGCCTCACTGGGTATTACAGGAGGTTCATTAAGAACTATGGCTCCATTGCAGCCCCTCTTAATGACCTCACATCCAAGAAAATGCCTAAAAAGGTATTATGGACAGGAAACTGTCAGAAAGCTTTTGAGGAGCTGAAGCAGGCCAGGTGCTCTGCACCTGTCCTGAAAAGCCCTTGTTACTCTAAAAAATTCTATGTCCAAACTAATGCATCTGAATTAGGAGTAGGGGCAGTCCTATCACAACTTAATTCTGAGGGCCAGGATCAACCTGTTGCTTTTATTAGTAGGAGGTTGACCCCTAGAGAAAAGCGTTGGTCTGCTATAGAGAGGGAGGCCTTTGCTGTGGTCTGGGCACTGAAGAAGTTGAGGCCATACCTGTTTGGCACTCACTTCATTGTTCAGACAGACCACAAACCTCTACATTGGCTAAAACAAATGAAAGGTGAAAATCCTAAATTGTTGAGGTGGTCCATATCCCTACAGGGAATGGACTATACAGTGGAACATAGACCTGGGAGTAGCCACTCCAATGCAGATGGACTCTCCAGATATTTCCACTTAGACAATGAAGACCCATCAGGTAATGACTAGTCTCATTGTCCTTCGTTTGGGGGGGGGGGGTGTAGGAAAGTACCATCTTGCCTGGCATGTTACCCCCATTTTTCACTGTATATATGTTGTTTTAGTTGTATGTGTCACTGGGAACCTGCCAGCCAGGGCCCCAGTGCTCATAAGTGTGCCTGAATGTGTTACCTGTGTTATGACTAACTGTCTCACTGAGGCTCTGCTAATCACAACCTCAGTGGTTATGCTCTCTCATTTCTTTCAAATTGTCACTAACAGGCTAGTGACCAATTTTACCAATTTACATTGGCATACTGGAACACCCTTATAATTCCCTAGTATATGGTACTGAGGTACCCAGGGTATTGGGGTTCCAGGAGATCCCTATGGGCTGCAGCATTTCTTTTGCCACCCATAGGGAGCTCTGACAATTCTTACACAGGCCTGCCACTGCAGCCTGAGTGAAATAACGTCCACGTTATTTCACAGCCATTTTACACTGCACTTAAGTAACTTATAAGTCACCTATATGTCTAACCTTTACCAGGTAAAGGTTGGGTGCTAAGTTACTTAGTGTGTGGGCACCCTGGCACTAGCCAAGGTGCCCCCACATTGTTCAGGGCCAATTCCCCGGACTTTGTGAGTGCGGGGACACCATTACACGGGTGCACTTCATATAGGTCACTACCTATATGTAGCTTCACAATGGTAACTCCGAATATGGCTATGTAACATGTCTATGATCATGGAATTGCCCCCTCTATACCATCCTGGCATAGTTGGCACAATCCCATGATCCCACGGGTCTCTAGCACAGACCCTGGCACTGCCAAACTACCTTTCCCGGGGTTTCACTGCAGCTGCTGCTGCTGCCAACCCCTCAGACAGGTTTCTGCCCTCCTGGGGTCCAGCCAGGCCTGGCCCAGGAAGGCAGAACAAAGGACTTCCTCAGAGAGAGGGTGTTACACCCTCTCCCTTTGGAAAATGGTGTTAGGGCTGGGGAGGAGTAGACTCCCCCAGCCTCTGGAAATGCTTTCATGGGCACAGATGGTGCCCATTTCTGCATAAGCCAGTCTACACCGGTTCAGGGACCCCTCAGCCCTGCTCTGGCACGAAACTGGACAAAGGAAAGGGGAGTGACCACTCCCCTGACCTGCACCTCCCCTGGGAGGTGCCCAGAGCTCCTCCAGTGTGCTCCAGACCTCTGCCATCTTGGAAACAGAGGTGCTGCTGGCACACTGGACTGCTCTGAGTGGCCAGTGCCAGCAGGTGATGTCAGAGACTCCTTCTGATAGGCTCCTTCAGGTGTTGCTAGCCTATCCTCTCTCCTAAGTAGCCAAACCCTCTTTTCTGGCTATTTAGGGTCTCTGTCTTTGGGGATTCCTTAGATAACGAATGCAAGAGCTCATCCGAGTTCCTCTGCATCTCTCTCTTCACCTTCTGCCAAGGAATTGACTGCAGACCACGCTGGAAGCCTGCAAAACTGCAACAAAGTAGCAAAGACGACTACTGCAACTCTATAACGCTGATCCTGCCGCCTTCTCGACTGCTTTCCTAGTGGTGCATGCTGTGGGGGTAGTCTGCCTCCTCTCTGCACTAGAAGCTCCGAAGAAATCTCCTGTGGGTCGACGGAATCGTCCCCCTGCAACCGCAGGCACCAAAGAACTGCATCACCGGTACCCTGGGTCTCCTCTCAGCACGACGAGCGAGGTCCCTTGAATCCAGCAACTCTGTCCAAGTGACTCCCACAGTCCAGTGACTCTTCAGTCCAAGTTTGGTGGAGGTAAGTCCTTGCCTCCCCACGCCATACTGCATTGCTGGGAACCGCGACTTTTGCAGCTATTCCGGCCTCTGTGCACTTCCGGCAGAAATCCTTTGTGCACAGCCAAGCCTGGGTCCACGGCACTCTAACCTGCATTGCACGACCTTCTAAGTTGTCCTCCGGTGACGTGGGACTCCTTTGTGCGACTTCGGGTGAGCACCGTTTCACTCCACTTTGTAGTGCCTGTTCCGGCACTTCTGTGGGTGCTGCCTGCTTCTGAGAGGGCTCCTTGTCTTGCTCAACGCCCCCTCTGTCCCCAGATGCAATTGGCGACATCCCGGTCTCTCCTGGGCCACAGCAGCATCCAAAAACCCTAACCGCACGATTTGCAGCTATCAAGGTTTTTTGGCGGTCTTTCTTCAGGAAAACACTTCTGCACGACTCTCCACGGCGTGAGGGATCTGTCTTCCAAAGGGGAAGTTCCTAGTCCTTGTCGTTCCTACAGAATCTTCAGCTTCTACTGTCCAGTAGCAGCTTCTTTGCACCCACAGCTGGCATTTCCTGGGCATCTGGCCATCTCCGACTTGCTTGTGACTTTTGGACTTGGTCCCCTTGTTCCACAGGTACCCTCGTTTGGAAATCCATCGTTGTTGCATTGCTGATTTGTGTCTTTCCTGCAGGATTCCCCTATCACGACTTCTATGTCCTTTGGGGAACTTTAGTGTACTTTGCACTCACTTTTCAGGGTCTTGGGGTGGGCTATTTTTCTAACCCTAACTGTTTTCTTACAGTCCCAACGACCCTCTACAAGGTCACATAGGTTTGGGGTCCATTCGTGGTTCGCATTCCACTTTTGGAGTATATAGTTTGTGTTGCCCCTATCCCTATGTGTCCCCATTGCATCCTATTTTAACTATACATTGTTTGCACTGTCAAACTTTCGCTTTGTCTTTTCATTTTTCCGGGGGGATTGTAGGATGTTACTGTGATTTTTGTGAATGCATTGGTGTGTATGTTGTATAATGCGAGGTTGGAGGTGGGGGTGGGGGTGTTTGGTGGGTGTCCCCCTAACTTTTGCCTCCCTCCTCCCCCATGTCGTAGGTGCAGTACTCACTGTTGTCTCTGGCGCCTACGTAGATGATGGTCGTAGAGGAGAAGAAACACAAGGGCAGGGAGTATTTGGAGTTCCGGGTCCATGGAGTCCTCGTTCCTCATGGGATGTGTTCAGGTGAGCGTTTTCCCATTGCCAAAGCTGTTTCCGCCGTGTTTTTATCCATGGTGAATCCGCCCCGGAAAAGGTGGCGGATTGCCGGGTTGTGATACTATGGGCGGTACATTGTGTTCCGCCTGTCTGTTGGCGGTGACCGCCGCGCTGCTTGTCTGTACCGCCGTGGCGGGCGGTGTGTTAAAGTGGCTGTCTTTGTTGGCGGCTCCCGCCAGGGTCATAATTCTCTTTTTTTGTCCGCCGGCCTGTTGGCAGTCTTACCACCGCTTTAACACCGTCCGCCAGGGTTGTAATGACCACCTAAGTCTTTTTGGTCCTGAGACTACAGGGAACAGGAGACAAGCTCTATCCAGGCCTTCGGAGAGCACTTCTTCACCACAGCCAGAGAGCAGCAAGGCAACAGGGCAACAGCAAGGCAGCAGTCCTTCACAGAAAGCAGACAGATGAGACCTTTGGGCAGCCAGGCAGTTTTTCTTGGCAGGATGCAGGTTTTGGTTCAAGTTTCTTCTGCAGTAAGTGTCTGAGTTTTTAGGGGCAGAGGCCCTGTTTATTTACCCAAATGTGCCTTTGAAGTGGGGTAGATTTCAAAGAGTGGCTTAGAAGTGCACCAGGACCCCTTTCAGTTCAATCCTGTCTGCCAGGGTCCCAGTAGGGGGTGTGGCAGTCCTTTGTGTGAAGGCAGGCCCTCCACCCTCCCAGCCCAGGAAGACCCATTCAAAATGCAGATGTATGCAAGTGAGGCTGAGTATCCTGTGTGTGGAGTGTGTCTGAGTGAATGCACAAGGAGCTGTCAACTAAACCCAGCCAGACGTGGATTGTAAGGCACAGAAAAATGTAAGTGCAGAGAAATACTCACGTTCAAAAAGTGGCATTTCTAAAATATTAATATTAAATCCAACTTCACCAGTCAGCAGGATTTTATATCAACATTCTGGCCATACTAAATATGACCTCCCTACTCCTTTCAGATCAGCAGCTACCACTCAAACAATGTATGGGGGCAGCCCCAATGTTAGCCTATGAAGGGAGCAGGCCTCACAGCAGGGTAAAAACGATTTTAGGAGTTTTACACTACCAGGACATGTAAACTACACAGGTACATGTCCTGCCTTTTGCCTACACAGCACCCTGCCCTATGGGTCACCTAGGGCATACCTTAGGGGTGTCTTATATGTAGAAAAAGGGGAGTTTTAGGCTTGGCAAATACTTTTAAATGCCAAGTCGAATTGCCAGTGAAACTGCACACAGGCCTTGCAATGGCAGGCCTGAGACAAGGTTAAGGGGCTACTTAAGTGTGTGGCACAATCAGTCTGCATCCCCACTAGTAGAATTTAACCGACAGGCCCTGGGCACATATAGAACACTCTACTAGGGACTTATAGGTAAATTAAATAGTCCAATTCGGTATGATCCAACGCTACCATGTTTAAAGGGAGAGATCATATGCACTTTAGCACTGATTAGCAGTGGGAAAGTGTGCAGAGTCCTAAAGCCAGCAAAAAGTAGGTCAGAAAAAGAGAAGGAGGAAGGCAAAAAGCCTGGGGATGACCCTGCAGAAAGGCCATTTCCAACAACCCCCTCTCTTTTTCAGTCTAATTAGCCCTCTGTCTGGGCCCTTCCTTTGCCTTTCTCAGGCCTTGCGACTCTTGTTGCCCCTACATAGGACTCCGCTGTTCTACGTTATGAGATGAGCTGACATGTTTTGCGTTTTACATAATGCACACCTGATTCATCTGAGAAATGGCATGTGCCCTCCTTTGCTGTGCTGGACCTGTGTTACTTTCGAAAAGTTCAAAAAAAATTCAAAAAGTATATGGAATCAGGAGGAGCTGACTGCACTGACTGAGCTGCAATGTTGAGTTTGATGTCTAAGATGATTCCAAGGTTTCTTGCATGATTGGTTGGTGTGGGTGTTTGACCAAGCTTTGAAGTCCTCCAGGAGGAGCCCTAGTGAGAGTTCCTGTTTCCGAAGACCAACACTTAAGTCTTGTCTGAGCTAAGTTTCGGGTAGTTGGTTTTTATTCACTCTGCTGTGGTGATCATGCATTCGGTCAAGTTGGTTCAAATGGCATTGGATTTGTCCGACACTGATAAGAGGAGATGGATGTCATCAGCATAGGAAATGATAGAGATGCCATGTGCTCTGATGACGTCGGCGAGTGGTGTTATGTAAATGTCGAACAGGTTTGGGCCGAGAGATAAACCCTGGTTGACCCTGCAGATCAAGTTCTGGGGTTCTGATGTGTAGAATGGGAGTCTGCCTCTCTATGTTCTTTCTGTGAGGAAGGAGCATATCCAGTTGAGGGTTGGTCCTTGGATGCCTTTGTCGTGATCTAATTTGATTCTCCAGAGTAATAAATTGTATACAGTGGAAGTTCACTATTTAAGAAGAAATTATCTTTTCCACTTTTCACCAGTGGATATTGGTGCTGGTTAACATCATAGAATAAGGTTACTCATTACCTATGTCATTTGTTACTTTAGGTCTGAAGACATTTATGAGGTGGATTGGCCACTTATTTAAACATGTGTTGGATATAAATGACTGCAAGTACCTTGAAATTTACAGGCAATGGCTAAGAAGTGGTCTATGAACTGAAGAAAATAAAGAAAATGTTATTTACACTTCCTCAGAAGAATCTATGAGTGGTTCTCTTATGTGCTCACAGTGAATGACAAGTTAACTATAGAGACTTTGTTCCAGAACTTTGAAAAGAGTTGAAAGTTGCCACCCTTTTTTCACCAGTTGGAGCACACAGGGGATTTCATTTGGGACAATTGTGAACTTTGGGTGTTTTTGCCTTAACTTATTTGTTCTGGATACAGCGGATCCCCACCCCTTACATAATCAACTCCTACAACCATAACAGTATCTTGAAGGGCGCTCTAAACCATGAATAGTTAATGAGACAATATGTTTTTCACAGAATACTGCCTCCCTGCTCACGCTATGCTTCGCACTTCGACATACTTTGGCAGAAAGGCCCAACTTAATATACAACCTACATGTTACATTTCTGGCAGGACACTTTTTCCACCATTTCGTATGTGCAGGAAATCTAAACTGGAAATAAACCTTTGTTTAAAACATGGATTATTTTGCTCTGATTGGAATATTCTTTAACATTTGGAGTGTGTTGCATATGATTAATACACACCATCTGTTAGCTTATGCGGGATTTATCACACAGACCACTGTCTGTTGTATTTATATAGGTAATTTTCTTTTCAGGTTTACGGTGGAGCTTATAGATGACTTCTTGCTCTTCTTTTGGCTCTTCTTCTTTATAGTAACATCACAAAACAAAATAAAATGATGGACGGAGTGTTGAAACTTTTCAAACACTCACCCCCAGTCACAGATCTGGGTTTAATCGGTTGTTATTTTGCTCGCCACGTCACCCCAGTTTGGACCCAGCCATATGCAAATCAGTCTTGACCCTGTTCCCCATGGGAACAGTCCATCCCGAACTGCTAGACCAGGTCCTCCCTGGACAGGAAACATTGTTCAGCACTCTGTCCATCATTCTTATGTGTTGGTAAAGTTGCCCTAAGTGGGAAGGGTATACCCAGATGTGGGTCCCGTGCTCACTGTGCCACTGGATTCAAGCTAGCCTGGCTGATGAAAGGTGACACTCTGAAACTGGTCCCGGGATGCTTGTTTCTGGTCCAGAAAGGACCGGGCTTGGCAGTTCGGGCTGGACTGTTCCCATGAGGAACAGAGTCAAGACTGATTTGCATATGGCTGGGTCCAATCTGGGGTGGCATGGTGAGCAAAAGAACAATCGAGTAAACCCAGATCTGTGACTGGGGGTGAGTGTTTGCATTGTTCAGCACTCCGTCCATCATCTTTTTGTGCTGCTAAAGTTGCCCTAAGTGGGAAGGGTATACCCAGGCGTGGGACCCGTGATCACTGTGCCACTGGATTCAAGCTAGCCTGGCTGATGAAGGGTGATACCCTGAAACTGGTCCCAGGATGCTTTTTTCCGGTCCAGGGAGGACCTGGCTTGGCAGTTCGGGCTGGACTGTTCTCATAAGGAAAAGGGTCAAGACTGATTTGCATATGGCTGGGTCCAACCTGGGGTGGCATGGTGAGCAAAATAACGAAGGATTAAACCCAGATCTGTGACTCGGGTGAGTGTTTGCATTGTTCAGCACTCCGTCCATCATCATTTTGTGTTGCTAAAGTTGCCCTAAGTGGGAAGGGTATACCCAGACGTGGGTCCCATGCTCACTGTGCCACTGGATTCAAGCTATCCTGGCTGATGAAGGGTGATACTCTGAAACAGGTCCCAGGATGCTTGTTTCCAGTCCAGGTAGGAGCTGGCATGGCAGTTCGGGCTGGACTGTTCCCATGAGGAACAGGGTCAAGAGTGATTTGAATATGGCTGGGTCCAACCTGGGGTTGCTTGTTGAGCAAAAGAACAATGGATTGAACCCATATCTGTGACTGGGGGTGAGTGTTTGCATTGTTCAGCACTCCGTCCATCATCCTTTTGTTTTGCTAAAGTTGCCCTAAGTGGGAAGGGTATACCCAGACGTCGGTCCTGTGATCACTCTGCCACTGGATTCAAGCTAGCTTGGCTGATGAAGGGTGATACCCTGAAACTGGTCCCAGGATGCTTGTTTCCGGTCCAGGGAGGACCTGGCTTGGCAGTTCGGGATGGACTTTTCCCATGAGAAACAGGGTCAAGACTGATTTAGATATAGCTGGGTCCAACCTGGGGTGGCATGGTGAGCAAAAGAACAATGGATTAAACTCAGATCTGTTACTGGGGGTGAGTGTTTGCATTGTTCAGCACTCCGTCCATCATCCTTTTGTGTTGCTAAAGTTGCCCTAAGTGGAAAGGGTATACCCAGACGTGGGTCCCGTGCTCACTGTGCCACTGGATTGAAGCTAGCCTGGCTGATAAAGGGTGATACCATGAAACTGGCCCCAGAATGCTTGTTTCTGGTCCAGGGAGGACCTGGCTTGGCAGTTCAGGCTGGACTGTTCCCATGAGGAACAGGGTCAAGACTGATTTGCATATGTCTGGGTCCAACCTGGGGTGGCATGGTGAGCAAAAGAACAATGGATTAAACTCAGATCTGTGACTGGGGGTGAGTGTTTGCATTGTTCAGCACTCCGTCCATCATCCTTTTGTGTTGCTCTTCTTCTTTATAGCCAGGCACTCTATTTCAATAACAGGGTATCTTTGTTCACGAGGGAATGGTTTGCGGCTGATAAACAGAACAGGGGTTTTGAGATCTTTTTTATTTATTTGGGAGAGGACAGCCTCTATTCCAATTTTAGAGGCATCAGTTTGTAAAATCAACATTTTTTTAAGTCAGGAGAGATCATGCCTGGCAGGTAGTGTTGGATATTTGACCGCCTGGAATGCCTGTCTGACAGTATTGGAGGGGTTCTGTATTGTGAGTGACCTTCTTTTAGAGAGCAGTTAGCGATCCAGCAATATCTGAGTACCGGGAAATGAATCTCCTATAGTAGCCAAGTAATCCTAAGAAGGTCTAGACTTCCTTTTGGTTTTAGGTAGAGGGGTTCCTATGATGACTCTTATCTTCGCATCCTGGGATTCAATCAGTCCATTTCCTAAGACATAGCCTAAATACTTCACCATATCTAAATCCTGCCTTGGATGTTTTCATATTTACATGTAAATTAGGTCTCCGTAATAGTGAAGAACCTTAGTACAATGAAGTAGGTGTTTTCCCAGCTGGGACTAAAAATGACAATATCATCAAGGTAAGCTGATGAGTACTCTTGATAATTCTGGAGGACTTTAGTTATAAACCTCTGGAATATTGCAGGGGCTCCATATAATCTAAAAAAAGAGAACAGTAAGTTCAAACAAATCTGAGGGGGTAGAAAAAGCTGGGTTTTTTTGGTAGTCTTTCGTGAGGGGTACATGCAAGTACCCTCTAGTCAGATCTATAGTTGTAAAATATGTAGCCTCACCCACTTTTCTATAAATTTTTCTATTTGTGGGAGTGGGTATGCATCAAACTTTACTGCCCTATTTACTGCTTTAAAATCAACGCAGAATCTGACTGTACCTTTAGGTTTGGGTACTAGCACAATGGGGGTGACCAATTAATTTGAGATGGTTGTATTATTCCCATTTTCAACATCATTTCTGTTTCCTTTTAGATAGCTTCCCTTCTAGCTGCCCGTATTCTGCAAGTTTTCTGTTTAATTACACCTCCGTCTGGAGTAGTGATGGAATGTTTGGCCAAGTTTGTTTGGCCACTGATGTCAGAAAATATAGGAACAAATGTTTGGAGAATGGACGTAAGCTCAGCCCTCTGTTTTCCTGTTCAAGCTTTGTTCATGGGTAACTGTTCCAAAGTACTAAGATTAGCTAGTACGGATTGAAGGACTTGTACTTTTTCGGTATTGGTCCTAGCCATTTTTTAAATATATTCACATGGTAGTTTTGTTCATTCCTTAATGACATTTGAAGGTAATATGTGACTTTGCCTATTTTGGCTACAGTTTTGTAAGGTACCTTCCATTCGGTCTTAATTTTTGATTGGGACATTGGTATCAAGACTAGTACCCAATTGTTCGCCTGAAATCTATGCCACTTCTTATCCTTCTATCATACACTGTCTTTTGTCTTCTCTGTTTTTTCTAGATTATTATGGGTGAGTTCTCAGAGTTTACTAATCCTTGCTCTTAACTGATTGGCATAATCCCTTAGTACACTTCATCTTCTCCTGTTATTTTCCACACCTCATTTGTCATTTCTAAAAGGCTGTGTGGTTAGTTAGAAAGAGGAGCAACCCATCCTACACATGCTCCTTGTTCATATTAGAAAATGTGTGACCCCACGCATCTGTTTTGCTTATGTTAATACAGCTTAATATACACTTTGAGTGACTTACCAGGGCATAATTTTTGTTATCGGTGTGAAAACACAGTTGAAATCTTTTTGCATTATGTTCATATATGTCTATGAAAAGTAATGCTAGCAATCATATATGTAATCATGGAGGCATCAACCACTAGTCAAATATGAAGGTTGGCTTCTATTTATTTGAAATTCCATGGCATTGTATTAATTGCAAATCTTTCATGGTTGCAGCAGACCCAGAATCCATAATGCTCCTTGGTGTACATTGCACATTTTTCAGAAATGTAACCTAGTTTTAAAACCTGACATGGAAAGTTGGATTTAGTGAGAATAATGGAGCTAGTAATATGCATATGAATTACATCCCTCCACCAAGAACATCCTGTGCTCTACTGATGGAAAGATCCTGACGTCTGCACAGTAGCTAAGGTTTTTGCTGAGAATAAAAAAATTCTGACACAATGTTACATTGACTTGTATATGTACTTGGTTGCTTTTACATGTTTTTTAGCTTCGACCAACCATTTTTTAGTGAGAGCCCTGACCACCTGAATGACAATTATCTTCTGATCATTTGCTTTGCTGTCTGTTATTATGAAATAAACACAAGCTGGACTTTAGAATTCATAACTTTTTGTGTTTTATTTTTTACACAGGCTTAACTGATTAAGCTTTTGTATTGTGAAATAGCAAGATTCCATTGCATAAGCCACACCTTGGGTTAAACTGACCTTTAGCTGCCCCCAATTCTTTAAATTGTCTCCAAAAGGAGAAAGGCTCTGTATGCCCCTCCAAAGGCATAATCAAAAAACAAGTATGCTTGGATTGAATGTACATTTGTTTAGGTTGTCATTTTCAACTGCAAGCTTGTCCCCATTACTGTTTCCTGTGTGGAAGGCTGATGTGACACAGCAAGGATCAGGGGCACTGGGCTGGATACACATGAACACAGATACACACATGTGTGAGTGTGTGTGTATGGGGGCGGGTGTGAGACTACTATGCTGCTCAGCCCGGTAAGTGTAACAGGTAGGCTTTACTGGACAATTAGTAGTGCTTCACTTACTATGCACATATGTAAAATCTGTCTGGGGGTGGCTGGGCACCAATGAAGTAGGTCAAGAGCTGCTCCACTCCCGGCCAAGCTCCACCACCCGGGGCCATGCATAGTTGTCATAGACCCAATTTGCCAGGGATTTTCCTGTATCTGTAGGGGACACGAGCATCTGCAAAATATTTAGCCCTGGATCACTGTGATAGCGCCACTACAGAAAGGCTGGCCTGAGCAAAGAAGAGGAGCCACAGCGCAGCTGGCAAAATGGCAGTGTGAATGGAATGGGATAAGGCGAACAGCACTGCACTTTAGCTGGACCGCCCTGATTAAAGCAATACCTACTGTTGTGTTGGCTCTCATTATAAGAATGAGACTGCTGGATTCAGGTGCCAGCACCACTGGAATGTGAGGAACTGAGTCCAATTCCACCCCGTGTGACAACTGTCGGCCTAACCCTTTTGGTTTCAGCTAGCAGTACCTCACCAATGCCCAAGAGTAGATGTGATTTGTGGCAGCCGTGCGCATGACATTCTGATTTTGCAGGGAAATCGTGGTGAAACAGATCTTGCTCTTTTCTCTCAGTTACATTCATCTCACACATGCAAAGACAAACAGAAGCAGGAACTGGTTCAATTAATGTTATTGAATAAACAGTGTTCTAGATAAAAAGATATTTACTGTAATTATAAGGGTTATGAAACATGATAATTGCAGAGCAGTGAAAGAAAAAAGTGACACATTAGAAAAGTCTGACCATAGTGTCACAATGCTAGGTTATAGAATGCCTACCTACAACACTAAGATTCTATACTAGAGCACAGCAGTGTTAGTCCTAATCCCCCCTTCAGGACCCCTGGGAAGACACCATTCCCAATACCTGAATATGGTAGTAGCAAAGAGGGCTGTTGGTCTACCGAGAGTCTTCTCCCATGTAGGCCGTAAAGATGACTAGTCTCAGCGGACAGCTGTATTGAAGCGAACTGCGGGCAGAGGCAACTTCTGGCTGGAATTGTCCTCTAAAGTATAGGGGACAGAGATGTTTTATAATAAAGCATCTAGTGTTCTAGAAAACTGCCCTAATGTTAAAACATGTATGTTTCTGAGAAATGACAGGGAATATGATCTTCTTTGACAGTTATTTTGAACTATCTGTCAATCAATGTGAGAGAATCAGACAACCAGTGGAACAATTAATCTTGCCTGCATCACAAATTTGACACTTATATTGGTGCAACTTGATAAATTCTGGTAATCGTCATTGAACAAAAGAATTTGGAGATGTTAACTCATCAAAACATTGCAGATGCTTCAGTGAGCACTGAGTTTCCAAATATTGCAAGTGGAATGAGTGTCAATGAGGTGTTGGTGGCTGCAGGCATATATTCAAAAGGTACAGGCCACATTGTTCAAGAACTTAATAGCAATTTGGAGAAATCTGATCTTCGTGCCACGCGTTGAGTGGGCTGTTCAAAATGGTTCCAATGGAGTCATTGCACTGTCAAATGACACAGATGTTATTATTGTGCTACTTAGACGTGTTGCAATGTTCATAAGTAAAGGATTGTCAGAGTTATGGGTACATTATGGAACTGGTCAGAAAAGACACTTAATCCTGCTTCATATTCTGTATAGGAAATTTGACCCAGAGTTGCCCACTGTTCTCATCAAGGCACATAGGGGGTCATTACAACCCTGGCGGTCGGTGTTAAAGCGGCGGTAAGACCGCCAACAGGCCGGCGGTAAAACAATTGCAATCACGACCGTGGGGGAAACCGCCAACAAAGACAGCCACTTTAACACTCCGATTGTCACGGCAGTACAAACAAACAGCTTGGCGTCACCGCCAACAGACAGGCGGAGGACAATGTACCACCCACAGTATCACAACCTACCAATCCACCACCTTTTCCGGGGCGGATTCACCGCGAACAAAAACATGGCGAAAACAGGACTTAGAAGGGAAAACTCTTACCTCTACACACCCCACGAGGAATCCGGACGCCATGGAACTCGAGCTCTAGATCCTGCCAGCCCTCATCTTCTTGCTCCTCTACCAGGAGCACGAACGCCGGCGGCGAAGACAACAGTGAGTACTGCACCTACGACACAGGGGAGGGGGGAGGGAAAAAACAGGGACACACACATGCAACACCCCCACCTTCACCCACTACAACACACACACTAATACAGCATGATACATTACAGTTACACCCCCCAACCCCCCCCCCGGAAGAATGCAAAGACAAAAGCAAATGAGTGCAACCATTGTAATCTATTAAAATCCAGGACGCAAAAATATATATACACTATAAACAGATAAATACACCAAGAATAGTAGTCCAGGTAGTGCTCCATTGAAGTCCGTGGAACACTGGGCCCACACGGCATGGGCGAGGCCCATACTCAATCCCCGAACATGACGAAGAGAACACTGCAGGGGCATCAGATAGCAATAAAACAGGCATCTCAGGGGGAAGGGAAAGGGGGTGCACCTCAGCCGGTTGAGTGCACAGCGCCAAATCCACGAGGGGGCCACATGCCCACTGTTCAATCCTGGGGAGTGCAAAGTCTCAGTCTCTCAAGTCTCTACAGTGGGTGGGTTGCCCACTGCTTTATCCTGGGGAGTGCAAAGCCACAGTCTCTCAAGTCTCTACAGTGGGTGGGTGCCCCACTGCTTCATCCTAGGGAGTGCAAAGCCACGGTCTCTCAGGTGGATGCCTTTCTCCACTGGTTATGGAGGGGGCCTTGTGCCCAGAGTGCTTCATCCTGCCAAAGACAGAGGTAGTGGATGTATCTCTCCACTGGTTCTGGAGGGGGCCTTGTGCCCAGAGTCCTTCATCCTGCCAAGGACAGAGGTAGTGGATGTATCTCTCCACTGGTTCTGGAGGGGGCCTTGTGCCCAGAGTGCTTCTTCCTGCCAAGGACAGAGGCAGTGGATGTATCTCTCCTCTGGTTCTGGAGGGGGCCTTGTGCCCAGAGTGCTTCATCCTGCCAAGGACAGAGGTAGTGGATGTATCTCTCCACTGGTTCTGGAGGGGGCCTTTTGCCCAGAGTGCTTCTTCCTGCCGAGGACAGAGGTAGTGGATGTATCTCTCCACTGGTTCTGGAGGGGGCCTTGTGCCCAGAGTGCTTCATCCTGCTCGTGACGGACTCAGTAGCGTCAGTGCCCTTGGCGCTCATGGGCCAGCGGTGCTTGTTGCGGCGGTATCCTTGGCAGCGGTGCTTGTGGCAGTGGTGTCCTATTCAGCGGTGCTTGTGGCGGCAGTGTCCTGTTCAGCGGTGCTTGTGGCGATGGTGTACTGTTCAGCGGTGCTTGTGGCGGCAGTGTCCTGTTCAGCGGTGCTTGTGGCGGCGGGGTCCTTGGCAGTGACTCAGCTGCTGGTGGTCCTGTCTGGACCAGCGGGGCTGGTGCTGGCGGTCCTGTCTGGCCCAGCGGGGGTGGTGCTGGCAGTCCTTTATGGCCCAGCAGGGCTGGTTCTGGCGGTTCTGTCTGGCCCAGCGGGGCTGGTGCTGGTGGTCCTGTCTGGCCCAGCAGGGCTGGTGCTGGTGGTCCTGTCTGGCCCCGCAGGGCTGGTGCTGGTGGTCCTGTCTGGCCCAGCGGGGCTGTTGCTGGCGGTCCTGTTCTGGGCAGCTGGGCTGGTGCTGGCGGTGGCCTCCTGGGCAGCAGGGCTGGTGCTGGCAGTGGCCTCCTGGGCAGCAGGGCTGGTGGCGGTGGCCTCCTGGGCAGCTGGGCTGGTGCTGGCAGTGGCCTCCTGGGCAGCAGGGATGATGGCGGTAGCCTCCTGGGCAGTGGGGATGATGGCGGTGGCCTCTTGGGCAGCAGGGATGATGGCGGTGGCCTCCTGGGCAGCGGGGATGATGGCGGTGGCCTCCTGGGCAGCAGGGATGATGGCGGTGGCCTCCTGGGCAGCGGGGATGATGGCGCTCTTCTCCACCGTGCTGCTCTTCCCAGACTTGCTGACGTTCTTGTGGCCCTTCCCCACCTTGGAAGGTGTCGTAGCTGACTCCACACTCCCACCTGTACCCCTGGGAGCGGCTTTGGTGGCTGGAGTCTTTCCCCTCTCCCGCCGGGCGCTGGCCAACTTTTGATGCTTCACAGGTGGGGGACTGTCCATGCTGTGGCTCTGTGCCACACTGGCTGCCCTGCTGCCCGGTGCACTCCAGATTCTGGTGACTACAGGCACCACTGGTCCCGGAGATGTTGTGGCTGAGGTGCTACGTTGGGACCTGGAGAGTCGGGCCCTAGGAGACTGACGGGGTGGGAGGTGAGGGAAAGAGGTCAAGGTTGGACAGGAAAAGTTTTTTGGGAACACTGGGACGGGTAGCTGGAGGGGGCTTGGGAGTGGAGGAAGAGGTTGTGGTTGTAGGAGGTGTTCGTTTGGTGACTTTGGGTGAAGGTGCATGCGCTGGAGGCTGTAGTGAGGTGGATGGCTGTTGGGTGGGTGTGTGCCTGCGTTTCTGTATCTTGGGAGGTGGCTTCACAGACACACTGGGAGAGGACACAGGGGACGTGTGAATGACAGTGGGGGTGGTGACTGCACGTGAGCGGGGTGTGGTGGTGTGTGTGCTGGTGATAGAAGTAGTGGCTGTAGATGTAGTGCAAGCCATTGTGAGTGGAGACGAGACTGGGAGGGAGGGAGGGAGGGAGGGAGGAGGGAGACAACGAGGAGGGGGACACAGTGGAGGCAGTGGATGTTGGTGTGTCTGCATGTGTGTGATGCTTGCATGAGTGTCTGTGGCATGTGTGGTGCTTATATGTATGTATGCCAGAGCTTCCCTTGTGTGTTGACGTGTGTGCATGCTGGTCTGAAGGTGTGCTTGGGATAGGCTGAGGTAGAGGGGATTGGGTCTGGGTGGAGGAAGTTGGAGGGGGGAGGCTAGAGACAGGGACAATAGCTGCCATCAGTGCTGAGGCCAGAGTCTGAAAAGCTCGCTGAAGGGCCGCCTGACCAGAATGAATGCCCTCCAGGAATGCATTTGTTTGTTGCAACTGCCTTTCTACTCCCTGAATGGCATTCAAAATGGTAGACTGCCCAACAGTGAGGGACCTGAGGAGGTCAATGGCCTCCTCACTGAGGGCAGCAGGGGTGACTGGGGCAGGGGCTGAGGTGCCTGGGGCGAAGGTGATGCCCACCCTCCTGAGTGAGCGGGCACGGGGCAAAGGCTGAGGGGCTGCTGGGAGGGGGGGTGGCGGCTGTACCTGTAGATGCTGGGGGCACAGATGTGGCCACCACCACAAGGGAGCTCCCATCAGAGGACGAGTCCGTATAACTGGTCTCAGCTCCTGTCCCCGCCGTGGAGCTCCCCTCGCCCTCCGTCCCACTGGTGAACTCCGAGTCCGTTGTCTCGCCCTCTAGGTCCAAGTGGGATGCAGCTCCCTCCTGCTCTGGTGCCACTGCTCCTCCGCCTGATGATGCTAATGCACACAAGAACAGGGAGACAACAAAAAGGGGGGGGGCGACAGAAGAAAGACATGTTGAGTGCATGCATTACCGCTACCGTTGGAAGACACTACCCCAGGGTCCGGACATCCTTGCGATGGCATGCCAACTATCCTTTTTCTGGTGGGCGCTGACCTACATGAATTGTACAGGGGAAAAGAAAAGTTATTACCAACTGCACCGTCACAGTCATTGGCCCCCATCCCTACCCTTCCCATGTGGCACATGCACTCACAGCCATTTCATGCACGCCTCAATCTCCCCCCCCATCTTTCATCCACCCCACTCCACACAGGCATAGCCCGTAGAGCATACTCCCAGTGTACTTACCTGTTTGTCTGGAGGATCGTAGAGTAGCGTGTACTGGGGGAGGACCCCATCCACGAGTTTCTCCAACTCCTCCGATGTGAAGGCAGGGGCCCTTTCCCCAGATGTACAAGCCATTGCCTCTTCCAGACCGAGGTCACAGCAGCACTTGCAGTGTAGGTCCTCTCCTGTCGAAGATCAGGTATTGAGTGATTGAACAGATAGAAAATGGCGGTCACGTCCGCAGCGGTGCGTACCGTCACCGCCGGCGTACATCGTCATTGGCTCCTGGGACCCATATGGTCTAATATTAACCAATACAGAATTGCGCCGCGGTCTTCGACCGCCTACCGCGACGGTGTACAACGCCAGCGCAGTTACCTCACATCCCATTATCCCACTTTACAGGTCAGGCAGCCGCCATTTCAGGGCCCCACATGGCTTAATTTTTAACTGTGTCACACATACCTAGGCCTTGCCTCAACATTCATAAAGGCCAAATTTCGGATTATGATTCGTGTTCTGTGTAAGCTGTGGGTACGTACCTCTGAGTTGGTTGACTCTGTGCTCACTGTTGTCCTTCATAGGCACTGTCTGCTGGGACATGTGAGGACATGGCGGCATCCTCCGGTGTACAGACCGCTGGTGGACCTGTCGACAATGGAGGAAAGACATGTGATCATCACCTACAGGCTTGATCATGCCACTATCCTGGAACTGTGTGCCCAGCTGGAGCCAGACCTGATGTCAGCTATCCGCCATCCCACAGGAATCCCCCCTCAAGTGCAGGTGCTGTCAGTACTCCATTTCCTTGCAAGTGGGTCATTTCAAACAACAATGGCCATAGCATTGGGGATGTCCCAGCCTATGTTTTCCAACGTGTTGTCCAGAGTGTTGTCTGCCCTGCTGAAACACATGCGGAGCTACATCGTTTTCCCTCAGGCGGAGGATTTGCCTACAGTGAAAGGTGACTTCTATGCCCTGGGACATATCCCCAACATCATAGATGCCATTGATGGGACACATGTGGCTTTGGTACCCCCTGCAGGAGTGAACAGGTGTACAGAAACCGGAAGAGTTATCATTCCATGAATGTGCAGATGGTGTGTTTGGAAGACCAATACATCTCCCATGTTAATGCCAAATTCCCTGGCTCAGTGCATGACGCTTACATCCTGCGGAATAGCAGCATCCCTTATGTGATAGGGCAACTCCAGTGGCACCGTGTGTGGCTATTAGGTGAGCAACTGGAAGCAAGTCAGTGGGAATGGTTGTCTGGGTCTGGGGATATCTCTAAAGGTTAGTGTGTGTCTAACAGTTGTCCCTCACCATTTGCAGGTGACTCTGGTTACCTCAACCTGTCATGGCTACTGACCCCAGTGAGGAATCCCAGGACAAGGGCAGAGGAACGCTACAATGAGGCCAATGGGCGAACTCGGCGGATTATGGAGCGGACCTTCGGCCTCCTGAAGGCCAGGTTCAGGTGGCTCCATATGACAGGTGGATCCCTATTCTACTCACCAAAGAAGGTGTGCCAGATCATCGTGGCCTGCTGTATGCTTCACAACTTAGTTTTGCGACGACAGGTGCCTTTTCTGCAGGAGGATGGTCCAGATGCCGGTGTTGTGGCAGCTGTGGAGCCTGTGGACAGTGAAGACGAGGCAGCAGAAGAAGAGGACATCGACAACAGGAACTCAGTGATCCTGCAATATTTCCAGTGAGACACAGCTAAGAATACAAACCTGCTTGCTACATGTACTTTAACACTACTACCTCTCTACTGTCTGTCGTTTTCACCCAGTGTATGGTCACTGAGTTGTCACTTTCCCTTACGATTTCACAGGGTCCCACTGTGTGACATCTGCTTTGTTTCCTCATGGACTAGAGCTGTGTGACATAGGTATGTTGGCATAACATTTGAAAGAGCATTTTGACACTGTAATTGGTAATACACTATTTCGAAATCACAGACTGACTCCAGATTGTTTTGTGCTTCAAGGGTGTTTATTTAAGTGCTAAATAGTGGAGGGGGTTGTAAAATAGTGAGGGGTGATGGTGGAGGAATGTCCATGGCAGAGTCCAGACTATTAGTCTCACAGGTGCATTGCCCAAATGGGCATAGGAAGTGGAGCTGGGGCAGTTGGAGGATGGACAGGGTGATAAAGTGGGAGAGAAGGATGACATTCAGGGTGGTCTCATTTCTTGGCGGGGGTCTTCGCATCGTTCTCTGTCTTTGTCCTGTATCTCAGGGACCGTTTGCGGGGTGGTTCACCCTCTGCAGGGGGTGGGGTGCTGGTGTGGTGGTTCTGTGGCGGTGCCTCCTGTCCAGTAGTGCCGGCGGAGGTGGTGGGCAGTTCATCATCCAGGCTAGTGTCAGGGGCCCCTTGTTGTGCCACAGTGTCCCTCCTGGTGTTGAGGACTTCCTTCAGTACCCCTATGATGGTGCCCAGGGTGGAATTGATGGATCTGAGGTCCTCTCTGAAGCCCAAAACTGTTCCTCCTGCAGGCGCTGGGTCTCATGAAAGTTGGCCAGTACCGTTGCCATTGTCTCCTGGGAATGGTGGTAGGCTCCCATGATGTTGGAGAGGGCCTCGTGGAGAGTGAGTTCCCTTGGCCTGTCCTCCCCCTGTCGAACAGCAGCCCTCCCAGTTCCCCAGTGTTCCTGGGCCTCCGTCCCCTGAACCCTGTGCCCACTGCCACTGCCCCCAGGTCTCTGTTGTTGTTGGAGTGGTGGGTTAGCCTGGGTTCCCTGTAGTGGTGGACACACTGCTGCTTGACATGTCCTGGGGACAGAGGTATGGGCCCACTGGGTGAGTGCTGTGCTGGTGTTTCCAGAGGGGGGAAGCTCTGGGGTGGCCTGTGTCAGGGGAACCGACTGTCCAGAGATCCCCGATGGGCCGTGCTGGTCATCTAGATCCAGTAGGACAGAGCTGCTGTCATCACTGTGGGCCTCTTCTGTTGGTGGTGTGGACATGTGTGGACCCTCCTGTCCGGTGACGTTGGGTAGGGGTCCTGCAGGGGTATAAAAGGATGTTTATTACATCTGTGTGTGGCATGGTGTGCAATGGGTGGGTGACCGTGTACCCCGGTGCTTGCATTCCTATGTGGGTCCTTGTGTGATGGTGGTTTAGGGGGGTGTATGGGTATGTGCAGTTGCCATGCTTTGGTGATGGGTGTCCATGCTTTGTTGTTGCATGCAGGGCTTGGTGTTAGGATGTGTGGTTTGTGATGTTGGGACATTTGTGAGGAGTTGGAGTGATGGGGGTGAGGGTGAGGGTGGGGTATGTGATAGCATGCAAGTAGGGTAGGGGATGTAATAGTTAAGATTTGACTTACCAGAGTCCATTCCACCATCTACTCCTGCAAGGCCCTCAGGATGCAGAATCGCCAAGACCTGCTCCTCCCATGTTGTTAGTTGTGGGAGAAGAGGAGGGGGTCCGCCGCCAGTGCGCTGAACCGCAAGGTGGTGTCTTGAGACCACAGAACACACCTTCCCCCGTAGGTCGTTCCACCTCTTCCTGATGTCATCCCTATTTCTTGGGTGCTGTCCCACTGCGTTGACCCTGTCCACGATTCTTCGCAATAGCTCCATCTTCCTAGCTATGGAGGTGTGCTGCACCTGTGATCCGAATAGCTGTGGCTCTACCCGGACGATTTCCTCCACCATGACCCTGGGCTCCTCCTCAGAGAACCTGGGGTGTCTTTGCCGTGCCATGGGGTGGTGTGGGTGATGTGTGGGGTGGTGTGTGTAGTGATAAGTGGGGTGATATTTAGTGGTATGTTGTGTGAGGTGCGTGGAAGTTATGTGGGTGATGGTATTGTGTGCCTGTGGATGCTTGGTAGTTGTTCGTAGTGTCTCTCTCTGGCCTGCTCTGTGTAATTTTGTCGTAGGGGTTTGTGGGTGATGTGGGTGTGTGTTTTATATTGTAATAGGTGTGTGGGAGTGGTGTGTGTATGTGTATCAGGTGTCTGTATTTCGAATTGTCCAATGTGGTAGTGTTTTGTAAATGTGTGTGTATTTTGAGTGCAGCGGTGTGTACCGCCAATGGAATACCGCGATTGAAAGACCGCCGCGTGGATTCGTGTGTCGTGATAGTGTGGGAGTATTTCTGTTGGCGTGACGTTGGAGGTTTTGTTTTCGCCAGTTTATCACTGACCTTTGGTGTGGCGGACATCTGTGGGTGTCTGAATTTTGGCGGATTCCGAGCAGTGGGTCATAATGACCGTGTTCTAAAATAATTTGCTGAGACAGAAGAAGAATGTGACTTTAAAGACATAGAAAAATGCCTTTTTTGTCTGTGGAAAACGAGTTCTGAATGTCACACATTTCACAACCTTCAGTACAGTGAGTTCAGGGGATCAGTCCTGCTAAGTAACCTTCCCAGTACATTATATTCTGTGCGTATACACATTAAAAGAGCATTCTAATTGATCAGAAGATGTGTAAATGTTTTGGATCATGCATATGTAGAGAATAATCTGTGTGAATTTGATTGGGAAGATTTTGATGGGGTGCCTCTCCCACATAGCTTACACGTACAGGTACTTGCAAAACCTGCACTATAAAAAGAAGTCCCTGTCTATATGCTCTTCCCAAATGTTCAACATTCTGAAAATGTACCACAAGCAATTGCCAAAACAAATAAAGTGAACTGTGAAAATGTGTCTAAAACAGGAGCGATAATATATATTTTTTCATATTTAGATCATAAACATTGTTTGGTGTGTACATAAAATGATTAAAAACCATTATTGTTTGTTTAATTTCTATATATGTCTCTTCTTCCTCTGTTATAGGCGCCATTGTGGAAAATGGCAGAAGGGTTACTCTGAGGAGTTATTTTCGGTCTCTATAAGACTCCTTGATCCCCAAAACCTGTTTTGACACCAGATTGAAGTATATAGGTCTCATGGTTCCTGAAATATTACATCATCACTGCAGCACATGTGTCATTTTTAAAAATGTTGTCCAGAAAAATTTGGCAGGGGACAGCAATTCTACCCAGCTAAATTACTTCTCTCATCATCCAAAAACACAAATCAAAAAATAAAATCTGTGGTCAACATTTTTTTTTTATGGAGGTATAGCGGGGATTATTCTACATCCCAGAAAGCATTTTTGAGGTTGCAAACAATTCTGCTTCATACATCTAATCCTTAGTGACTGCCGTTTATACGGGGATTCAGAATCTTCATGTTTTATAAAGAAATTAGAGACAGACGTTAATACAGGGATTGCAAAACCCCACTTATTATAAAGTTTAGTACACTAATTACAAACAGTTGTTTTGCTATGTATTACAGTTTATTTCTGGTTTTACAGATTGCTTACTGTTTCCAGAAATCATATACAAATGCAAGATGTAGTTAAAAGATTTTCTCACCTCCAATGCTACCGAGAGGCCTGCTGGTTTCTTGCACATCCGCGTTTAAGCCTCTGAATCACTAGATGGAGCGCCATACACATTTCTGAAGCTAACGTAGGCGATAAATTGCTCGGGGAATGTGCTTCATTCGACAAAATTAATTATTTTTTTAGCAAAATAATTTTTAACCATAACGACAAAATGATAATCTAGTTTATGCATGCATGCCCGCAGAGGACAAAGCGATTGTTCAAAGTTATATTAATAGATGTACTTTTGCGGAGGAACATTGTTTTCGGATAAAAGTCGCACATATTATGGAGCACTATACCACCGGGAGCACTTACGTCTCCAATGCTGAAGTTTTTTTTTTTTTTTTTTTTTACATCTAGAAAAAGCCCTTAGTGACCTGGTACACTGCTGTGGAAGATGGCCGTAAAAAAGCGGCCCGTGGAGCGCTATTACGGCATTACGGCCCAAACTGAGCACAGTTTAGTCTGCCATTACATGGCAAACGCTGAACTCTGAACGTATGACTGACCGAAATAAAAGAGAAAGCTGCTTTTCATCGCAGCTGTAAAAATGCCAGTGGTGAGGGGAGGAGAGAAAGAAAGTACAGACGAGAGGAATACACGCAGCCCCGACTCCCAAGCTCCTCGTGATGGATTCTCTGCGCTACAAGTCCACCAAGATGCTGATTGGAATACGCGAGGTACCAAACAGGAATTCGGCTGCATCTGTCTCCAGGGTTTGATATTGTTCTTTTTCACTCCAATAGTCATTTTACCCATCTTGACGGTAATCAAGGCATTTTTCTCTTTCTGTGTAAATTAACTCTGGATGCTGCATTCTCAAAAAAAAAAAAAAAAAAAATCCCGATTGTGAACAAGCATTTGCAAAGTCAATAGCTCACGCATGTGTGAGAGTTACTGGCCATGCCAACGTCTTTTAGTCACGTTGTAAGACAGCGTAGATTCGTATCATGGCACTAATCAGTGGCGTAACAAAACCTCAGAGCCCCTCTCACAAAAATACATGAAGGCCCCCTCCAAGCAGGGCAGGCGTTAGCGCTGATTGCGCCTAGTGCGTCAGTCTTTTGTTATGCCCCCCCATGACCTCCTTCTCCACGAATTCTGTCTCTACCTCTCTCCAACAGTGCCGCTCACCTCTTCATAGACCCTCTCTGAGACACATTACTTTTTAGGGTCGAGCATGCGTTGCATGCCCTCGCGCATGCGTATCGCAGCTAGACGCTTTTGTATTTAGAAAAGGGCTCAGAGCCCTGTCAACTTCACGTCAGTGTTTTTTATTGGTTCGTGGGCTTGCCTAATAAAATCTGCTTGCTTTCATTAGTCAAGGCACGCATACGTCATGCCTTTTCCGGTGGCTAGCCCTCCTCGAGCGCAGCGACCAAGTAAATAAAACATGCGAGGCTCGCTGTTTTCCATCGGGCTCGTGGACTTCTTTTCTCTAATTTACGAGCGCGATCTCGCTTGGCAGAAGTCGAACACTTTACATAGTTAGTTTCACTTTTTCGGGTTATGTACATAAATGCACTTTTGCCCGATAGGTGAAAAGTCGGGTTAGGAGTTTACAATGCGATCAGCTCTAACATGAGCAAAAGCGAGACCCGTTGCATTGTAAATGCTTGTTTCTTTTTGGAAGTACTTCTCATAGTTCACTCACAGTTTTGTGATCTGCATGGTACATATTCTTTGCAGCAGGCACATTATCCCTCTGCCATACTTTATGATGAGTTAATACTGCCTCTAAACTAAATTTGGATCTCTCACCAGCAGTAACATTAATCACCAGAGTTACATTAACATTTTTATTGTTCCTTGAAAACTACTGGATGCACGAGCAGGTTTACGTGCTGCTAAAACTATGGCCTTCATTTCAACTTTGGCGGGCTGCAACCACCGCCCGCCAAGATGAAACCGACGCGCAGCCGCCAATGCAGCCGCACTCCCGCTGTGTCTTTTTGGAGATCCCCGCTGGGCCGGTGGGCAGAAACCTGGTTTCTGCCCACCGGCCCAGTGGGGATCTCAGCCGCAACACGTGAGCTGGCTCCAAATGGAGCCGGCGGTGTTGCGGCGGTGCGACGGGTGCAGTTGCACCCATCACACTTTTCACTGTCTGCTATGCAGAAAGTGAAAAGCTCCATGGGGCCGTGAGACGGGGCCCCTGCACTGCCCATGCATACTGCCATGAAAACGCTGGCGGGAGGGGGACTCGTAATCCGGCAGGACCAATGTGGCGGGAAACCACCGGTCCGGGCGGTGCGACCGCAGCGCTTCCGCCGCGGTCGTAATGGCAGAGTTTGTACCGCCAGCCTGTTGGCGGTACAAACTTCAAAACAGCCCTGGCAGTCTTTGTCCGCCAGTGTTGTAATGAGGGCTTATATGTTTTTAAACACAGCGCCTGCACTAATTCCGCTCGTGCTACCCTTAAGCCGTCCCTGTTCCCACCCTCCAGACCCAATCAAGAGCTCTTAGGCCAGGGGCCGGTGCATCGGTTCTGGGGGACCTCTGGATCTGAATGGAGGGCCTGCAGCGCAGGGGATGCAGGGGCTATTGTTACACCACTTGCTCTATGTTAAAAAAAGCGCTATGATGTGGAAAGGCAAAAATAAACTTCTATGACGAGGCTAGGACTGGATACGCCATAGTGCTTCTTCTTTTTATGGCCTCAACACAGACAATTGGAGGGTGGAGTGGGAGGGACGAGGCAACATGGACAACAGAATGGTGGGGGGTGGGAGAGAAGAGGCAACACGGACAACAGGAGGGTGATTGAAATCAGTGGCAACATGAACAACGAGGGTTGAAGTGGGAAGGAAGAAGCAACACGAAACCCTTGGTATATACAATATATCTTACAAGCGGCACTGCATGCAACACATACTTGAATAAGAACATTGGAATATGGATTGTGCACATTGTGTGGTTAAACCTCCAAGCACTGTAAGGTTTCTCAAGTCAACATGAAAAAATATGGATACACCCATGGAAAAGGGAATACGTTATTGCAGCAGCAGCCCGTCTATACAGACTGAGGGGGCCACATTCCCCTACCTTTTTCCTGAGGTGAGGACTGTCTGTCAGGCCGAACAAGAGTCAGCCTGACTGATACTCTTCTGGTTCAGGTCAGGCAGCCAGGAGCTGGACATGCGCTAAATGTGCAGAGTCCTGGCTGCATGAGCTGCACGTTCCTGGGCTGAAGAAGTTACAGCCCTGTGGGCATGACCTTTTCAGCCTGGCAAAGGTGCCTCAAGGCTGCCCCCTTCATGACAAGGGGGTACGTCACCGATTGCTTCAGACCTCGGCGCTTCTGTTCTAAGGCCTGAAGAGCCCAGGGCCGAGTGTCAATCAGTGGCATGTCGTCACAGGGAGGGATGGGGCCAGCATTCTCACTGACCCCATCCCACTCTGTGACGAGATTAGGACTGCTGCCTTCCCTCATGGGCTGACCTGACAGAGTTACCTACTTCGATCAATGAAACATGGTCAAGCAGCCACCTTTATGGTGGAAGGATACACCATTATGAAAAATGCAGAGCATCACTGATCAAAGCAAAAACAACTTTCTTTTTTTCTCAAAGGAAAAGGAAATTAAAAGGTTACTAGCAGCAAACCCTTCTAAAACAATGCTTCCAAGAAACCAAACACCAGGTTCAGAATGATACTGGTGTGGGGCATTGGTAGCTAACCGACGAGCTCCTTAGAGAAGCAGTCCTATCTCTCATGCAAAATATGTCAAATATCAACAGAGGAATTCACAGAAAGCAGCAGTTTTGGGTAGTCACATTGAACAAGCAGTCTGTACGAACTAGAACTATATTTGCATAGAAATGACAATATTGGCCAACCTTCAAAGGTATAACCCCAAAAATAATAGCGTGTAAACCTTTTAGTAATTAACATGTGCAAGCACTCTACCATGCAGAAGAATGCAAAGTACGACAATACCGGTGACTGGCCTCAACGTAAGTGTTCAATAGTAAAAGGTCTTGGTCTTAAGTGCACAACATTTTATAGGATGTATCACACAAATATTGGAACAAAAATATACCATCTGAAAACATGACTCTTCACATCGAGTCCAAAACTTTGCATTCTATTGGTGATTGCAGTATAACTGGAAAGGGGACAGAAATATGGAAGCAACATGACTGGACATAAAAAAAATCCCATTTATCAAGAGTGGTGCCCCACACCTACTTGTATGTTCTTTATTAACTGTTTTGGTGTTTTGGTCTGTTGTTAACACACGTTGCACAAGCATTTATTTGATTCAAGTATTTCTGCTTGAATTAAAGTATCAGTGCTTAATGTGTACTTATTTTTGAGGGCCGGCACTTATTTTTCTGCTTTAAGCATTTACTGCGAGCAAATGTCACAAATGGGAAAATAGGAGGAATAGAAACACGAAAAAGCGTCACAATGGGAGAAAGCAGAAAGCTACAAGATTGAGCTGAATGGGCAGGGAGTAGTTCTATGTCGATTAAAGATGCCCGAGATGGCCTCAGTATTCCGTGTTCGAACACTTAATTGCAGAAGCCGCATGTTTAAGAGGAGAGGTTTGGGTACCGGCACATTTTTATTTACAAATTAAGCACTGTAAAGTATAATGGGTGAGCCAGGTTTCTTCAGAGAAACCAGTTTAGCTTTTAGAGGTCAGATTGGACTTTGTAGAAGCTCATTCACAGCTCAGCCCATATCTGTCTTTTCCCCACTGTCATGCAATCTGATTTCCTAAAATGCTAAAGAGAATGAGACTTCTGTTGTGTTTGGGTTCCAAGTCCTTCATACATCTATCAACGTCAGACCCACATCTGAGGTTCTTTCACTAATTTTACATCCTCCCTGTTCTTCTTTATTATAGAGTCAAACACCAGTTGAGTTTCTAGCATTATTTTCAGTATCTCTTTTGTCAAATTCTCTGAGGAGGGATGATGCATAACATTCCCAATACTTTGCAAGTCTTCTCGTTTTACTTTCAGAAAGTCACGCTATGACTCCGTCAGTTATTGTTCGAAGTACTGAACATGAATGCGCTTCTTACGAAAAACACAGCTCTCAGAATTGATAAGGGATTCCACATTGATCGTCACATCAAAATATCCCCTGAGCAGGATTTTTTTTTGTCTAAATGGTGACTCACCTACATCAAGAGGAACTCTATGCTTTGTGTTCTAACCAAAGAGAAAACCAGCACTGTCTTAACTTTTTCTTTAAGTCTAGTCACATTCCTATGTGCTTTCCTACATTGTCGTCTGATTTTTTGACCATTTATATAACACTGCAAAACATGGATGTTCTTAAGAGTCGTTGACATCCTGTTCATTCGTTCCCCAGTGCCAGTCATGTTCAGTGCTGGATGTAAAACTTACTTTCTGTACTTCACATTTCCCAAAATAAGTATTCAGCCCTACCACATGCCACTTTGCATACCTGCATTGCTGTTTTGACAAGTGACTTGCTGCCCCATTAAATTGGGAAAAAAGAACACTTTAAGAAATGCTGTCTTCCACTTACATATATGTAGACCAAATCTGGACTTATTTTTTAGAGGTTTCATGATATATGTAACATTTCAACTAAGTTATATGTAACAAATGTGCAGAAGGATGGATGCACTTATATTACCTCTGAATTATAACTAAAAGCTATGCAACTTTGTTCGTACTTGGCGGTCTCTGCAGCATCACCCCAAACCTTTTGTCTTCACACCTCCTGTTTTTTTAACCAATTTGTGTTGCTTTCTAGGGCTCTAGGCACTTTACCACTGCTAACCAGTGCAGGACCTATTGTGCCACACATTTAAGTAGCCTTTTTAAACATGTTTCAGGCCTGCCATTGCAGCCTGTGTGCAGTTTTAACTGCTATTTTGATATGGCAAAATAAACCTTTTGCTGAGCCCATAACCTCCTTTTTAATACATATAAGTCGCCCCTAAGCTAGACCCTAGATAACCCGTAAGGCATGGTGCATTGTATTTAAAAAGTTGGACATGTGCTTTTTAGCTTTACATCTCCTGGTAGTGAAAAACTCTTCAATTCGTTTTTTCACTACTTCAAGGCCTACCTCTCTGACTGGATAGCATTGAGTTACCTTGATACATGTAATAAGTGATGAGTTGTGCTTGGAAACAGGTAGAATTGTGATGTTTGGTCTCCTGAGAATAGTCATTTAAAATCCTCTTTAATGGTAAAGTCACATTTTAAAGACTTTTAGAAAGTTGGAGTTTTCTGCATTATTGTTACTGCCTTTAATGGAATAGTTTTTATTTTTTGAATGATGCTTGATCCATACAGCTGATATTTCTTATCCTTTATTGCATTTTCCTTTTAATGTTTCTCTTTTCAGCTAACTTGTTTTGAAAATTGTAAGTTCTTGATTAATTGCTTTGTTGTTTTGATCTGTTGTTGCACACGTTGCACAAGCATTTATATGATAAAAGTATTTCTGCTTGAACTAAAATATAAAGGGTGAGCCAGGTTTCTTTACCAGTAGGCAGAAACTTTACCAGTAGGCCACAGGTGAGAATGTTCTGCTGTGCATCAAAGGGTAACTATAACATTCCCACCAAACATCTTGCTAGTGTGTCGGTTTGAAATCATTGTATGTAGAGACCATTGAAATAACAATCTCTTGCTCTCTTCCATCCCATTATGGGATCTGTGGACCAAAAGCTACCTTTTTGCCAAATTTGTTGTAATTCCGTGCAGTGGTTAGGGCGGCAGGCATGTCGAAAGAGTCTGTGGGAATTATCATGGGAAACACACTTTTTTAACACCACCTTCTTCTCAGTCACCACTTGACAGATCATCCCAAAACTTTCCATGCCCAACATGATTTCAGAGGGCACTTTTTTTGTAAAACTTTATGATGATTTGTCAAGCGGTGCTAAAGATATAGGGGCTTATTACGAGGCTGGCAGTCTTAATACCGCCAGCCTCGTGGTGGTGGTCATGAACACTGTGGCAGTCCAACCTCCACATTAAGACCCTGGTGGTTAGGCCTCTAGGGTACTGCCATCACCCCCGGGATCCATGATCCTGACAGGCTGGAAGTGGTACAGATCGTAGTCAGCCAGGGCGGCCCAGCATGTAGCTGATTATGACCTCGGTCATCCGCCAGGCTTTTCATGGCGGTTTTACCACCATGAAAAGGCTGGTGGAGAGCAGGTCCAGGGGGCTACAGGGGGGCCCCTGCACTGCCTATGCACTTGGCATGGGCTGTGCAGGGTCCTCTTGCTCAGCACCATCGCTATATTAACTGTCTACTGTGCAGACAGTGAACATTGCGAAGGTGCTGGTGCACCATTTGGCGACAGCATTGAATCGAGTCTGCAACAATGTTGCTGCCTGTTTCCTGCTAGGCTGGTGGGCAGAAACCTCGAGCCACATTTATGTGTGTTTGTTTATATATATATATATATATATATTTTTTTTTTTACCAAGAATCCTCCTGTTACATGCAGAAAGTTCCCGGACACCAAGTGGAGGTCCAAAAGACTTTATTCACCAATGCTTCCTCTCAGAACAACGCGTTTCAGCCGTAGCCTTGATCACGTAACAATTGAGAGTGTCTCACAAACCAACTATATACCACACCCAACATGCACATAAGGATAAAAATAAAAGAAGGACTATCAGATCACCCAGCTACCACATAGTGTGCAAATGTCAGCACCATCTTTTGGAATCAAAATTGATTATTAGACTCAACACTCTGAGCCATGGGGGTTTAAATTCAAGTGAGGAGATGAATGTGCATTTACGTTAATTGAAGCTGCTGGACATGTGTATATATATATATTTTTTGTCAGTCATTTTAATCACATTTCATTTATTTATTTTTGTGGGTTGTTTATAGAAAACATTTTCTGTGATAGATGTGACATTGTGGGTGGTGTTTTGACATGTGGTATGGAGTAAGAGGCACATATTTGTACACATGCATAGGAATTGTTGAATATCAATATAGGGCTGTCAAGGTATACTCGTATACTAAAGTGCATTTATGTGTTTAGGAATACAATGTTATCTGATATATATCATATTTTACAGTCTTGGATTATCTTTGGATATTTATAGCATTTAAAATATTTGAATATTTAATATGAAGGTTAGTCAAATGATTATAATTATTCAAAGGTCAATGAGAGAAACTAATGTGGATATTTTAGGAATAGAATGTAATCCAGTGAACATTATGTTCTTTTAAAAATTGTTTAGGCCCATGTTGGATAATAATAATATTTAATATTTAATATTTTATATTTATATTTAATATCACATATTTAATGAATGCAAAAAATTGTCTTGACCATTTGGGTTACTAATAATATTTAATATTTAATATTTTATATGCAATATGTAGGCTATTTGGAGGATTATATAGTAATTTATTTAATGTACAAAGAGAGTAAATGATGTGGATAATTTTGTAATTGTAAGATCAATTTTGGTACAGCTTATGGGCTATTCTAGACATTCAAAGATGGTGCTGACATTTGCACACTATGTGGTAGCTGGGTGATCTGATAGTCCTTCTTTTATTTTTGTCCTTATGTGCATGTTGGGTGTGGTATATAGTTGGTTTGTGAGACACTCTCAATTGTTACGTGATCAAGGCTACGGCTGAAACGCATTGTTCTGGGAGGAAGCATTGGTGAATAAAGTCTTTTGGACCTCCACTTGGTGTCCGGGAACTTTCTGCATGTAACAGGAGGATTGTTGGTAATAATATGTGGATGGCTAGGTCCACGCCTGGACCGCTACTGAAATAGCATCCTCGGATGTCTGGCAACGTTGGTGTTTTATATATATATATATATATATATATATATATATATATATATATGTATATATATATATACATACATATATACATTTAGGAAAGGTTTTAAATAACCACTGTTGGTAATCTATCGACGGTGGTGCCAGCAGTTGCTCACACTCTGCCTTAAATTTCAGTAATTCACCAGCACACTTATACAGGATGGAAGAAGCTGCATTCCAATTCTTTGTTTCACAATTTAATGACACCAAAGAGCACAATGTCTTTCGGCTACGCAGTAGCCTTCATTAAGTTACGAGAATCTGTCGTGAGAGGGGGGGCATACAGACCTGCTGTCAATTACCGCTGTGCATGGCCAAAGGCTTGGGTTGGGTGGTTATAGGTGTTGGCCGCATGGCCTGGCAGTGGTTGGATTAACATGTAGTAATGGAAATTACTTTCTGTATTAAAAAAAGTAAAAATTAACTGAAAAAAACAAAGCTGACAGGTATGTTTTATTTCGGAAATAGGACTAAAAAAAGCATAAAAGTCCACTTAAAAAGGTTTCAGGGATGTTATAGGTAGGCTCATATTTTAACTGCACCAAACCATAGAAATTCTCCTGTTATCTAAAATTACTATAACTCCTGCCCTAAGGTAACTATAACTCGCACCCTCACCATGCACTCCTAATTACCCCACAAAAAACAGCACTGAGGACATCTTTGATAATATCATTGATAATATCAATATATTATTTGCAGTAAAGTTTTTGATGAAATAACTGTGCATGGAGGGGGTGTGAGTTATAGTTACCTTAGGACACGAGTTATCGTTACTTGAGATAACTCTAATAGACTAATTTCTATGTTTTGGTATGGTTAAATTGTGAGCCTAATTACAACGCCCCTGTAACCTTTGTTAAAAAAAAAAAAAAAGAAAAAAAAAAAAAAAAAATATATATATATATATATATATATGTACACCTTTGTACATATATGTAAATGTGTATATATATATAATTTTACAGATTTTACAGGGATGTTATAATTAGGCTCACTTATTAAAGGTACAAATCCATAGATATTCACCTTTTATAGTTAGTTATTTCATATTACTATAATTTGTGCCTTAATGTAAGTAAAACTCGCACCTTCTCCATGCAATGCTCATTATCCCAGACCTTCCAGCACTCATGACATCTGTAGGAAGCTGTCTCTCTATATGGTGCACTAAAAAGAAGTACACCAAGCAGAAAATCCAGTGTATCCCCAATTTGTTTGGAGAGACAAAAATAGATAGGACTAATGCTCTATTTTTGTGGTAGCGTGGGCGAGCAGTTAGGCTTATCAGAGGGTAGTATTAAGCATTTGTTGTACTCACAGAGGCAATAAATGAGACACACGCTCAAAGAATAAATCGAGACCAAATGAGAAAAATAACACTTCTTTTTATATAGGTTTCAAACCTAATAACTTCGTTATCGGGTAAGTATTTTTCAAGCATAGATACTTTTCAGATTAAAAAATCAACACTGTGCAATTCTCAGAGTTCTTCGATGTTAACCCATGGAGGAAAATAAGGCTAAGCACACACAGGGTTAACAACGACTGCCGAGGCCAATCTTTGAAAGTTAAGGTAAGTATTGGTCACTCATCAGAATCACACCAGCAGGTCACTCTGGGCAGCACTGGGGTGGCCGGGTGCAGGGGTGCAGTAAGGCATTGAATGCCCAATGGTCTTCAATGGGAGTTGGTCCTCGGGACAAACAGGCTGCAGGCTCTGGCTAGAAAGCCTGTCAGGGACAACAAGCAGGTAGGTTGTAGACCCGGGGTGCTCGGGACGTAGGTGCACCTTTGGTTCTTTTCTCAAGGGCTCAGGGGCAATGGATGCAGGGGTGTACTTAGGCATTGAGTTTCTTCGACTGGGAGCATTCGCGGTCAGGGGGCCTTGTGTGTTGATGCTGCAGGTGACATTTGGGAGTCCAGCGGGAGGGGGACCCAGGATGGACTAGAGCTCAGAGAAGTCAGGGGATGTCGTTGTGACCAATGACCCACCTCAGATGGGAGCAGGGGCGACGGGTGCAGTGGTTCCTGGTGGTGTCAGGTTTTCTCTCACCACAAAGCTGCAGGAGAGGGGGCTTACATGCAGAGGCTACAAGCAACTTAGGAAAGTCCAACAGGGCTGAAACCTGAGGGAACTCGGACTCCAGACAACAAGGGAACCTTGCTGGCATTGTTGGTTGGCTTCTCCTTGAGTCATGGGTGTCAGTGCACAGCTAACTTCAGGTGTCAGGTCTTTACTGTTCCAGAGGCTGCAGAGTCCTTTCTTCAGATTTTGTTGCAAAGCAGAGCCGGTTGCTCACAGGAGTTTTGAGTCTTTATGGAAGGCAGGATGTCCTCTGGGGTTTCTTGGAGGCTCAGCTGCAAGGCGAGTCCTCTTTTTGGGTATAGTCCATCGAGGTCAGCAAGTAGGCTGGTGGGGATGATACCAAGTCAGCTGCTCCTTCTTTTCAACTTTTGCAGGTGTGAGTCTTCTGTGTCCTTACTCATATGCATGCCACTCCACTGTATGTTATTACACTCATCCTGATGCCTCTGCATGCCACTCCATTCTACACCACTCCATTATATGTCACTTCACTGTATGTTACTCCACTATACACTATTATACTCTTTGTCACTCCACTGTACAACACCCGGCTCTACGTCACTCCACTCTATGCTATTACATTATACACAAGTCCACTCTACACCACTCCATTCTACGCTATTACACTTTATGCAAGTCCACTCTGCGCCTCTTCAGTGTACACCCTGCCACTGTATGCCACTCTGTTATACACTACTTCAGTATATGCTGTTCACCTCTACCCAAATTTTACTGTATGCCACTCTACTGTATGCTATTCCAGTGAATGCAACTCCACTGTATGCTACTCCACTCTACACCACTCCACTGTATGCCACTCCTCTCTACCCCACTCCATTCTAAGCTACCCTACTCCATTCTATGCTATTTCCTTGGATGCCACTCCACTGTGTGCTACTCCAGCGTATGCTATTATACTCTATCCCATTCCAGTGTATGCCACTCCAGTCTATAACACTTCACTGCATGCCACTGCACTGTATGCTACTCCACGCTATTCCAGCCTATGCCACTCCTCTTTACGCTGTTCACTGTATGCCACTCCACTATATGCTACTCCACTCTAGGCCACTCCAGTGTACACCACTCTACTCAAAGCCACTCCATTCTATGCTGGTCCATGGGAGGCCACTCTACTCTACACCACTCCACTCTATGCCACTCCACTATATGCTATTTCACTCTACCCGACTCCACTGTACACTAGTCCAGTCTACACCAGTTCACTGTACGCCACTCCACTGCATGTTATTCTACTCTATGTTATTCCACTCAATCCTATTCTACTCTACATCACTCCTCTGTATTTCACTGTATGGTATTCCACTGTACTCCACTGCATCCTATGCTATGACATTCTACACAACCTCAATATTTGCCATTCTACTGTATGGTATTCCACTGTACCCCACTCCACTGAACCCCATTCCACTGTATGCTATTACTCTCTACCCACCCTTACAATATACCACTCCAGTCTGAACCACTTCACTGTACACTACTATACTATGCGCTATTACATTTTATGGCACTCCAAAGTACGCTACAACACTACATGGTATTATACTCTACACCATTCCACCATACGCCATTCCTGTCTATGCTACTACACTGTACGTTATTCCACTTTATGCCACTTTACTATATGGTACTTCAATCTACGCCAATCCAGCATGCTTTCTTCCACTCTATATAACTCCACTCTGCAAAGTTCTACTACACTCTGTGCCACTCTTCTCCACTCCTGCACCCTTCACTATCCAAATTTGCACTCAACTCTAAGGGCCTGACTTAGAGTTTGGGAGAGGGGGTTGCTCCGTCACAGACATGACGGATATCCCATCCACCATATTACAATTTCATTGTGGCCAATGGAACTTATAATACGGTGAATGGAATATTGTGACGGAGTAACCCCTCTGCCAAACTCTAAATCAGGCCTTATGTCTGTACACTCTATTGGACAACACTCTACTCTATTTTACGACAGTTTTCAACACTGTTGGACGCACCACTCCACTCTAGTGTATGAAACGCCCCTCCAATTTATAACAGTTTCCACCACTCTATGCTATGCCACTTCAATGTATGTCACCCCACTCCACGCTAATCCACTGACCCTACTCTACTCTATGCCGCTCCAGTGTACACCACTGCACTCAATGCTATTCCACTTTATGTCACTCCACTACACACTACTCCATTCAAGGCCACTCTAGTGTACACCACTCCACTCTGCACCTCTCCATTCTGATCTCGTCCATTGGTCTCCACTCCACTCTACACCACTCCATTCTATGCCATTCCACTACATGCTACTTTCCTTTACACCACTCCACTGTATATCATTCCACTCTGTGCAATTCTACTCTACTCTATTTATCTCTATGCTATTCTACTCTACACCATTCCTCTGTAGTCCACGCCATGCTATTCCACTGTACCCCACTCCATTGCACCACACTCCACTGTATGATATAACAGTCTACCCTAACCCACAATACACCACTCCAGTCTAAATCAGTGCACTGTACATTGCTCTCCACTGTGTGCTACTACACTATACGCTATTATATGTTATGTCACTCCAAGGTAAGCTACCACTATAAACGGGTCTACACTCCACCCAATTCCAGTGTACGCCACTCCAGTCTATGGTGCTCCACTGTATGTTATTCCACTTTATGCCACTCCACTGTACGCTGCTTCGTTCTATGCCACTCCAGAGTACTCTCTTCCACTCTATATAACTCCACTCTGCAAAACTCTACTCCATTCTGTACCCATGAACTTCACTGTCCATTTTTGCACTTGACACTATGACCTTAAGTTTAAGGATGGCCTTACGCAATCTAAGGCCACACTAGCATCAGTTTTCTGACACTAATATGGCATTAAATTGCCAAAAATGCCTCACTATATCTGCAAAGTGGAGAAATGCATACATTGTGCCACTTTGCAATCGTTTGCACCACATTATGCATGTGCCATGCATAATGTATGCAAAGGGGGTGCAAGGAGGCCTGCAAAAGATTTCATTGCGTTGTTTTTGGCATCATGCTTTAAAGCCTGCTGAAAGCAGACATAAAGGAAGCACCCACGCATTGAAGTCAATTTGCCTCCTTGCACTTTGCTCCACTAGCATCAGAATTTGTAACTCTAGTGGAGCAAAGCACCACAGTAGCATCGAAAATGTTGATGCTATTGTTCCTAGGACTGCCATGGTGCGCCGTATCTTAAATACGGTGCACATGGTGGTGTTGGGGGAGGCACAGGGGCTGCAAGAAAAGTGGCGCTTCACGATGTGAAACCCCACTTTTCTTAAATCTGGGCCTATGTCTGTACACTTTATTGTACAACACTCAGCTCTACTCTAAGACAGTTTCCAACACTGTATGACACAGCACCCCACTTTACTGTATGAGATGCCCCTCTAGTTTATAACAGTTTCCTCAACTATACGCTACATCACTTCAATGTATGTCCATGCTAATCCAATGTAGCCTACTCTACTCTATACAGTGTAACTGTACACCACTCCATGCTACAATATTCCAATGTATGCCACTCTACTCTTCTACACTCCCCTGTTCAGTTTTCTACTGTATGCTTCAACACTTTACAGTAACCCACTCTACGCCACTACAATGTACACCACTCCACTCTATGTTGCTCTACTGTATGACTCTCTCCTCCACACTACATAACTCCACTCTATAAAAGACTACCACACCTCATGGCACTCTATGACATTCTACCCATGTACACTCCACTGTCCCGCTCCATATTCCACTCCATTCCGGTACACTCCAATGTACAAATATACAACACTTTTCTATACTACACAGCACTCCACTGTACTGTATGAGACCCCACTCCAGTTTATAACAGTTTATGACATACATTACACAAGCACACTTCACTCCATGCCACTCTCTTCTACAACACTCCAGTACATTCTATTGTACTTTACTCCAGACTACGTTGCACCACTCCACTTGACTCTCCTCCACTGCATGAGACTTTACCTCACTCTGCGCTACTATACAACAATCCATGCTACGCAGCTCCACTGTTTCACACACTACTGTACTCCATGCAACTGCACTTGTCAACACTCTACTATAATGTATGCAACTCTCCAACACTTTCCAACAATGTACAGCACTCTACTCCACTCTACTCTACGATATTTTGGTCCACTATACACCACTGTATGCAATTCTTTGTATGCCACTGCTCTATGTTACTCCCCTCTACTCTGACACAGAAGTCCACTCGGTCCACTAATCCACCGTATGCCACTCTACTCCAATTCACTCACAGCTATTGTACTCTATAACACTATTGCCAATCCACTGTAAAACACTTACAACTCTCTACTATACTGTACACCTCAAACATCAACTAGACTGTATGCTACTCTACTCTACTGTAGTCAACATCACTTTCCAATGCTGTACGACACCCCACTACACTCTACTGTGCAACTAGGTACTCCAATTTCTAACACTTTACTCGAACATATGCTTCACTATTCCACTCTATTGCACTCCCCCCCACTATAGTCTACAACACCCCACTCCACTCTATGACACTTTACTCTACACCACTCCAGTGTATTCTGCTCCACTATACTCCACTGTACTGTACTGTACTTTATCCCACCCTATGCCACTGTACTATACTCATCTCTTTGTCGCTCCACTGCCCGACACTCTACTCCACTGTATGCAAGTCCACTCTACAACCCTGTACTACACTCTATGCCACTCTGTGCCACTCTACTTCACTCTATGCCCATCCAATCAAATCCACTGTTCTATACTGTATAACACTGAACACACCACTCGACTTCTCTATACGATACACCACTCCAGTCTATGACACCTCACTCTGTTCCACAACACTCTCCTCTACTGTACTCTAAGACACTCCATTTGACCATATTCCACTCTATGACACTCTACTCCACCCTACTGCACTGTAAAACACTCTACTCCTCTCTATGACAATCTATGGCACCCTACACTACTGTTCAAAACACCATTCCACTGTACAATTAGCTGTTTCAGTCTACAATACGACTCCACTAAATGAGACACCATGACACTATAATATATAACACTTTACTCAGTGTACAGTATGCTACTAGACTCTGCTCTACTCCACTAAATTCCAATCTACAATACTTCAGTCTACAACTATAGACTTTACAACACCCTCCTCCACTGTACTGTACAACACTATACATAACAACTCTCCACTTGCGATATTGGGCTCTAAGATTTTAGACTTAGTTTCCCTATGCAAGCCAAGTTCTAAAGTACGCAAACTTAAGCAATTCTAAAGTTATAGTTACAACTTTCATTTACAATTTATCAAACACCTTCAAATTTTTATAAGTACGTGTCAAGACCCCTCAAACCTGTCATGCCATAACTACAAAAGGTGCCAGAAAAGTAATCAGAATGCAAATGAAGTATCCTCAGTGGAGACAGCGTCGGCCAAGCTGGAGGAAGATCTGCCAAGTCGTGTTGCACCTTTTACAGAACGGAGGTCAAGAACAGGAATCCAAGATGTCCGCTGTTCAGGCAGACAGTGAAGTTGCTGTTCTAGTGTTGCATTAGCCCAGTTGCTAGGATACGCTTGCGAAGCCTGAGAGCTTTGCACTTCAACTGCGCTTTGACAGGAGTCAGGTGTTCAGAGAGAGAGCGCATCTGTGAAGAAACATTCTGTGAGGAAAACTCGTCTTTGCCAGTACCGTGATAAAGAAAGAAAACGCGAACGTCGCAGAGAACGATAACCTAGGAAGCAAATTCTGAAAACGAACTTATTTGAAGGCTTATAAAAATTCTGTGGTAAGAAAAAAAAGATGACAATTCAAAGAGAATTTAGAGAATATAAAAACTATTAACGACTCAAATAATATAGCATGCTTGACATAACCAACTAATCACAAGAAAAGCTATACATACAATATTTATGATTATTTTTCTTACATGGAAACAAATAAGAGACAGTTAACTAAAAGGTAATTCTCCCTCGCCTGAATTCAAGATAATAAATAACTATGGCCCTCATTATGACATTGGCGGTAAGTGCCGCTTACCGCCATGCTGACTGCAGCCAATATACTGCGAACGCAGCAGTATACCGCTACTCATATTATGACCCACACATAGAAATCCGCCACTATACAGACACACCACAAGTCCACCAGACCAAAGGTCAGTGATAAACTGGCGGTACCAAAACCCACACCGTTACGCCAACAGAACTACGCCCACAACATTATAACCCATGAATCACCGCGGTGGACATTCATCCGCGGTAAATCATTGGCTGTACATACCGCTGCGCTCAAAATACATTCACAGTAACAAAATTACACCACATTGGACAATTCAAACTATACACACCTGACACACATACACACACCACACCAACACACCACTATAAAACACACCCCCACATTACCCACAACCCTTTACCACTACAAACAGTTTACAACAGAGAGAGAGGGACACACCAGGAGCACCCACAGAACCAGAGCCACAGAACATCATCACCCATACACCATCCACGCACCTCACTGCACACACCCCAACACATCACCCTACACACACACACACACACCACACACACTACACCCATGGCACCACAAAGACACCCCAGGTTCTCAGAGGAGGAGATAAGGGTCATGGTGGAGGAAATCATCTGGGTAGAGCCACAGCTATTCAGATCACAGGTGCAGCAGACATCCATTGCATGGAAGATGGAGCTATGGCGGAGGACGGAGGATCGTGGACAGGGTCAATGCTGTGGGACAGCACCCCAGAACAAGGGATGACATCAGGAAGAGGTGGAACGACCTAGGGGGGAAGGTGCGTTCTATGGTTGCAAGACACCAGATAGCTGTACAGAGGACTGGAGCTGGACCCCCACCTCCTCCCTCACAACTAACAACATGGGAGGAGCAAGTGTTGGCAATCATGCATCCTGAGGGCCTGGCAGGAGTAGCAGGAGGACTAGACTCTGGTAAGTCAAATCTTTTCTACTTTCACCCCCCGTACCTGCATGCCATCACATACCCCACCCCTACCCTCATCCCATCACCCCACCACCTCACATACACCCCACCTTCACAACCCACCCATCCCAGTACCCAGCACTGCATGCAACAAAAATGCATGGACACCACTCACAGCTCTGCATGGACACCCATCACCACAGCATGCACACTACTGAAAATCACTTAGCCAACTAAATAACTCACACAAGCCAAAGCTGCCTTGGTAATACAACCATAAAGGGAAACATACCAATGCACAAGATGTCACACGCAGAAACAATAACACTGCATTTACATCCCCACAGGACCCCCACACAACGTCACTGGAGAGGAGGTGCCAGCAACATCCAGTCCCCCCACAGAAGAGGCCCACAGTGATGACAGCAGCTCTGCACGTCTGGATCAGGATGACCAACCTGGCCCATCAGGGACCTCTGGACAGTCAGTTACCCAGGCACAGTCCTATTCCACCACAGAGCCTCCCCACTCAGGAAACACCACCACAGCACCCACAGAGCGGCCCCACATCACTGTCCCCAGGACACGTCAATCAGCAGTGTGTCCACTACTACAGGGGCCCCAGGCCACACCTCATACCCAAGACAATCAGGGACCTGGGGTCAGTGGGCACACAGTTAGGGGACAGAGGCACAGGACAACAGGGAAGCTGGGAGGACTGCTGTGCAACAGGGGGAGAACAGGCCCAGGGAACCGACTCTCCAGGAGGCACTCACCAACATCCTGGGAGCATACTACCATTCCCAGGAGACCATGGGCCAGATACTGGACAAGTTGCAGGAGACCCAGCGGCTGCAGGAGGGACAGTACCTGGGGATCAGGGAGGACCTGAGGGACATCCACACCACCCTGGTCACCATTGCAGGGCTGCTGACAGACATGGCCAACACCATGAGGAAGGCAGTGGCACACCAAGGGGCCCCTGACACTAGCCATACTGACGAACAGCCTTCCACCTCCGCTGACGGTAGTGGACATGAGGCCCAGCCACAGGAACAACAGGCGACCAGCACCCCACCCCCTGAAAAAGGAGAACCACCATGCAAACGGTCCCTGTGATCCAGGAAGAAGCCAGAGAACACTGCCAAATACCCCGCCAGGAAATAAGACTCTCCTGATTGTCACCCTTTGTTTCCCACTCTGTCACCCTGTCCACCTTCCACTGACATTGCTCCCCTTTCTATGCCCACTTGGACAATGCACCTGTGATACCAATAGACTGGACTCTATCCTGGACTTTCCTCCACCATCACCCAAGCCCATTGCACATCCCCATTTACTTCTCAGCACTGAAATAAACACCCTTGGAAAAAACAACTATGTAGTATGTCAAATGATTTAAGGGTATAGTCATTTAACAATCTGTAGACATTGCATATAGACAGTACAGTGATGTATACATAGTTATGACCTATAATGTGCTGCAGTCAATACACCAGGATCCACAGGAGGGCACAAATATCTGCAAATAGACATGTTAAAGGGTACAATAAGTGGCCTTTGTAGCGGATACAGCAGCCTGCCATAGAAAATTCACTTCACAAAACAGCAACGGAAGGTGAGGTTACAATGTCTTAGATGTGTGTCACTGGAAGTATTGTTGTATTATAGTTGTTCTGTTGTCCACATCCTCTTCCTCTGCCTCCTCTTTGTCACTGTCCTTAGGCTCCACCGCTGCCACACGACCATCTCCAGCCTCATCCTCCTGCAGAAAAGGCACCTGGCGTCTCAAGGCAAGGTTGTGCAACATGCATCGATGATCTGGCAGACCTTCTTGGGTGAGTAGCATAGGGATCCACCTGTCAGATGGAGGCACCTGAACCTGGCCTTCAGGAGGCCAAAGGTGCGCTCAATGTCCTCCTTGTTCGCCCATGTGCCTCATTGTAACGTTCCTCTGCCCTTGTCCTGGCATTCCTCACTGGGGTCAGTAGCCATGAGAGGTTGGGATAACCAGAGTCACCTGCAAATATCGAGGGATACCTGTTAGCCAGACACTCACCCTCAGGGCCAACCCCTCACCAATATACCAACATACAGTGGGTGGGGACCATGTGCTCATCTATTAGCCACACCCAGTGTAGGAAAGTACCATCTTGCCTGGCATGTTACCCCCATATTTCACTGTATATATGTTGTTTTAGTTGAATGTGTCACTGGGACCCTGCCAGCCAGGGCCCCAGTGCTCATAAGTGTGCCCTGTATGTGTTACCTGTGTTATGACTAACTGTCTCACTGAGGCTCTGCTAACCAGAACCTCAGTGGTTATGCTCTCTCATTTCTTTCCAAATTGTCACTAACAGGCTAGTGACCAATTTCACCAATTTACATTGGCATACTGGAACACCCTTATAATCCCCTAGTATATGGTACTGAGGTACCCAGGGTATTGGGGTTCCAGGAGATCCCTATGGGCTGCAGCATTTCTTGTGCCACCCATAGGGAGCTCTGACCATTCTAACACAGGCCTGCCACTGCAGCCTGAGTGAAATAACGTCCACGTTATTTCACAGCCATTTACCACTGCACTTAAGTAACTTATAAGTCACCTATATGTCTAACCTTTACCTGGTAAAGGTTGGGTGCTAAGTTACTTAGTGTGTGGGCACCCTGGCACTAGCCAAGGTACCCCCACATTGTTCAGGGCAAATTCCCCGGACTTTGTGAGTGCGGGGACACCATTACACGCGTGCACTATACATAGGTCACTACCTAGGTATAGCTTCACAATGGTAACTCCGAATATGGCCATGTAACATGTGTAAGATCATGGAATTGCCCCCCCAATGCCATCCTGGCATTGGTGAGACAATCCCATGATCCCACGGGTCTCTAGCACAGACCCGGGTACTGCCAAACTACCTTTCCTGGGGTTTCACTGCAGCTGCTGCTGCTGCCAACCCCTCAGACAGGTTTCTGCCCTCCTGGGGTCCAGCCAGGCTTGGCCCAGGAAGGCAGAACAAAGAACTTCCTCAGAGAGAGGGTGTTACACCCTCTCCCTTTGGAATAAGGTGTCAGGGCTGGGGAGGAGTAGCCTCCCCCAGCCTCTGGAAATGCTTTGATGGGCACAGATGGTGCCCATCTCTGCATAAGCCAGTCTATACCGGTTCAGGGATTCCCCAGCCCTGCTATGGCGCGAAACTGGACAAAGGAAAGGGGAGTGACCACTCCCCTGACCTGCACCTCCCCTGGGAGGTGCCCAGAGCTCCTCCAGTGTGCTCCAGACCTCTGCCATCTTGGAAACAGAGGTGCTGCTGGCGCACTGGACTGCTCTGAGTGGCCAGGGCCAGCAGGTGACGTCAGAGACTCCTTCTGATAGGCTCCTTCAGGTGTTGCTAGCCTATCCTCTCTCCTAGGTAGCCAAACCTCCTTTTCTGGCTATTTAGGGTCTCTGCTTTGGGGAATTCATTAGATAACGAATGCAAGAGCTCATCAGAGTTCCTCTGCATCTCTCTCTTCACCTTCTGCCAAGGAATCGATTGCTGACCACGCTGGAAGCCTGCAAAACTGCAACAAAGTAGCAAAGACGACTACTGCAACTCTGTAACGCTGATCCTGCCGCCTTCTCGACTGCTTTCCTGGTGGTGCATGCTGTGGGGGTAGTCTGCCTCCTCTCTGCACTAGAAGCTCCGAAGAAATCTCCCGTAGGTCGACGGAATCGTCCCCCTGCAACCGCAGGCACCAAAGAACTGCATCACCGGTACCCTGGGTCTCCTCTCAGCACGACGAGCGAGGTCCCTTGAATCTAGCAACTCTGTCCAAGTGACTCCCACAGTCCAGTGACTCTTCAGTCCAAGTTTGGTGGAGGTAAGTCCTTGCCTTCCCACGCTAGACTGCATTGCTGGGAACCGCGTGATTTGCAGCTGCTCCGGCTCCTGTGCACTCTTCCAGGATTTCCTTTATACACATCCAAGCCTGGGTCCCCAGCACTCTAACCTGCAGTGCACGACCTCCTGAGTTGTCCTCCGGCGTCGTGGGACCTTCCTTTGTGACTTCGGGTGAGCTCCGGTTCACTCCACTTCATAGTGCCTGTTCTGGCACTTCTGCGGGTGCTGCTTGCTTCTGAGTGGGCTCCTTGTCTTGCTGGCGCCCCCTCTGTCTCCTCACGCAATTGGCGACATCCTGGTCCCTCCTGGGCCACAGCAGCATCCAAAAACCCTAACCGCGACCCTTGCAGCTAGCAAGGCTTGTTTGCAGTCTTTCTGCACGAAAATACGTCTGCAAGCTTCTTTGTGACATGGGACATCCATCCTCCAAAGAGGAAGTTACTAGCCCTTGTCGTTCTTGCAGAATCCACAGCTTCTACCATCCGGTGGCAGCTTCTTTGCACCCACAGCTGGCATTTCCTGGGCATCTGCCCACTCCCGACTTGATCGTGACTCTTGGACTTGGTCCCCTTGTTCCACAGGTACTCTTGTCTGGAAATCCATTGTTGTTGCATTGCTGGTGTTGGTCTTTCTTGCAGAATTCCCCTATCACGACTTCTGTGCTCTCTGGGGAACTTAGGTGCACTTTGCACCCACTTTTCAGGGTCTTGGGTTGGGCTATTTTTCTAACCCTCGCTGTTTTCTTACAGTCCCAGCGACCCTCTACTAGGTCACATAGGTTTGGGGTCCATTCTTGGTTCGCATTCCACGTCTAGAGTATATGGTTTGTGTTGCCCCTATCCCTATGTGCCCAAATTGCATTCTATTGTGACTATACATTGTTTGCACTGTTTTCTAAGACTATACTGCATATGTTTGGTATTGTGTACATATATCTTGTGTATATTTGCTATCCTCATACTGAGGGTACTCACTGAGATACTTTTGGCATATTGTCATAAAAATAAAGTACCTTTATTTTTAGTATATCTGTGTATTGTGTTTTCTTATGATATTGTGCATATGACATTAGTGGTACTGTAGGAGCTTCACTCGTCTCCTAGTTCAGCCTAAGCTGCTCTGCTAAGCTACCTTTTCTATCAGCCTAAGCTGCTAGACACCCCTCTACACTAATAAGGGATACCTGGACCTGGTGCAAGGTGTAAGTACCCCTTGGTACCCACTACAAGCCAGGCCAGCCTCCTACACCCAGTGCCTCTGGAGGTGAGCCATCACATATTGGATGCTGCTATTCCTCAGGATATAGGCATCATGCACAGACCCAGGATACTTTGCATTCACATGGGAGAAGTACTGGTCCGCCAGGCACACTATCTGCACATTCATTGAGTGAAAGCTCTTTCGATTTCTGTACACTGGGGTATGTCTTCATCTCCTATTCATCCTCAGCGGTTGAACTCTAGGGTGTAAAACGGTGAGCAGATGGTCATCTTCAAACATATCCACAGAGTAAAATGGCTTGCATGTCGTGACAGAAACAGTATGTCAATGTTTCGTCCCGTAAATGTGCCTATGCCTGCTGTGATGCAGTTAGGAGCCATGGCCTGTTCCCCCCTGAAATGGAGGCTGTCTGACCTGTGTGGAGGGACAAGTGGAAATGAGGTAATTCAGCTGACGTTGTGCGCCATTGCTGGAGGCGGTCGAGGACCATTGTGCAACACTTCATTGGTTATCATTGGGCCCTATGGGCTCCAGTAGCCAATGGTGACATTTTCTATCTGTTCACTCACTTGCTACCTGACCTTTAACAGGAGAGGACCTATACTGCAAATGCTGCTGAATGCTGCTGTGACCTGTGTCTGGAAGCGACCATGGCTCGAGTGTCTGGATAAAGGGCCCCTGCCTTCACTTCGGAGGAGTTGGAGAGACTAGTGGATGGGGTCCTATCCCAGTACAGTTTACTTTATGGTCCTCCAGACCAAGTAGATGAGTACACTGTGAGCACAATACATGGGGCATGAATGCATGGAGTGCTGTGTGTGTAAGCCTCGTGTAAGGGGGGGGGGGTTGAGGGGTCCTGGGCAGAGTGCTGCATGTATCATGGTCAATGTCTGTGCATAAGGGGATGGGAGGGATGTGGTGGGCCATGAGTGTAACAGGCCAGACAGCATGGCTGATCCCATTTCCTATATATCTTTCTCTGCAGGTCAGCGCCCATCAGAAAAAGGGTATTTGGGTGCCATCGCCAAGGATGTGCAGACCCTGGGTCCTTGACAGGCGGAGCACCCACTGTTACAAATGGTGGGAGGACCTGCGCCTCTGGGCAAGGAAGACGGTGGAGGCCCAGCTGGGGATGGTCTCCCAACAAGGAAGGGGTGCCCATCAAACCCTGACCCCCCTAATGTTCTGCATCCTGGTGGTGGCCTATCCTGAGTTGGATGGGCACTTGAAGGCATCACAGCAGCCACAAGGGGGTGAGCACAGTTTCAGAATCTGAAAATTGCGTGTGGTGAGGTGTTATCTGGGTGGGGGATGTGGGCCTGTGGGTGCCCGTAGGCCAGGACGAACATGGCAGGGTAGGTCCCATGTTGGGCAGGCTCTGATGCACTCCAGGCCCAAATATGCTGATGTGCATCTACTACTGGGCAGGGTCCTGTGGGTTTCAGGTCTGCTGATATTGGTGTTAGGGATTGTACTCCATGGCCTGGTGACTAGCATAGTAACTGGTAGTGCATGGCCTAGTGCATAGGGCTGTTCCCTGTTTGTTGTGTACGCCAACAGTGGTGTTGTTGCTGGCATTGACCAAGTGTATCCTCTGTCTCTTCCCCCCTTTTTGTTTTGTCACCCTATCCTTGTGTGCATTAGCATCATCTGGCGGAGGAGTAGAGGCACCGGTGACAGAGGGAGCTGCATCCCACATGGCCCATGAGGCTGAATCCACCGACGGTGAGGGTACCAGTAGGATGGAGGGCGAGGGGAGCACCACTGCGGAGACTGGAAGGGACAGTTCGAACAGCGACACCTCCTCCGATGGAAGTTCGCTGGTGGTGGCAGACACCTCTGTGGCCACCCCAACTACAGGTACAGCCACCACCCCCGTACCAGCTCTGCCCTCTCAGCAGCCCCTCAGCGTGTTTCCTGTTCCCGCTCACCCAGGAGGGTGGGCATCTCCTTTGCCCCAGGCACCTCAGGCCCTGCCCCAGTCAGCCCTGCTGCCCTCACTGAGGAGTCTATTGACCTCCTGTGATCCATCCCTGTTGGGTAGTCAACCACAGTGAATGCCATCTAGGGTCTGGCAGGGCATTTGCAACAAGCAAATGCATTCCTGGAGGGCATTCACTCTAGCATGGCGGCCCAACAGAGATCATTCCAGGCTCTCGCCACCTCCCTGGTGGCAGCCATTGTCCCTGTCTCTAGCCTCCCCCCACCAACTTCCTCTACCCAGTCCCATTCCCCTCAACCCTAGCCTATCCCAAGCACACCATCAGACCAGCATGCACCCAAATCAACACACAGAAGAGGCTTAGGCAAACACAAGCACCTCACTTCATCCCAAAGGCACTCACACAAGCACCATCCAGATGCAAACACACCAACATCCACTGCCTCCACTGTGTCCCCCTCCTCCTCCTCGTCCACCTCCCTCCCAGTAGCGTCTCCACTCACACCTGCATGCAGTACATCCTCATCCACTACCCCATCTCCATCACGCCTATCAGTATGCCCCTCACTGGCAGTCACCACCCCTGCATCCATGAACACGTCCCCTGTGTCTTCTCCCACTGTGTCTGTGCCCCCTCCTCGCAAAGTATGCAAACGCAAGCACTCAGAGACCCAGCAGACATCCACCTCATGACAGCATCCAGTCCATGCACCTGCACCCAAGCACAGCAGACAGACACCTCTTACCACCACTCCCTCTTCCTCCACTCCCAAACCTTCACCCACTTCCAGCTCCAGTGTCCCTAAAAAGCTTTTCCTCTCCACCCTTGACCTATTCCCTGCCCCTCCCCCGGTCCTTCACTTCAGGCCAGGGTGGTCAGGACGCAGACCAGCACCTCAGCCATCCAGTCCACCGCCACTGTCATTTCTGCAGCCACTGCAGTTGTGAGAGGCTCCGAGAAGACACTTGTCCACACAGCCAGTGTGCCTGCACCAGCTGCCAAGGGCAAAAAAGCAGCACCAGTTGGCAAAGCCAAAAAGGGAGCACCAGCTGGCAAAGGCAAGGAGGCACCACCAGCTGGCAAAAGCAAGGAGACACCACCAGCTGGCAAAAGCAAGGAGGCACCACCAGCTGGCAAAAGCAAGGAGGCACCACCAGCTGCCAAGGGCAGGAAGGGACCACCAGCTGCCAAGGGCAATGACAAAGGCATAGACGCCGCAGGCAGGATGGATATGGAGCCTGGTGCTGGAGCAGCATCTGAGCAAACAGCACCAGCCATTGCACTTCAGCCATCCTAGGCTGCAGGGGATGGGCTAGAGCCTCCCCCACCACAGGCAGCAATGCCGCCAGCACTCCCGCCAGCACTCCCGCCAGCACTGCCGCCAGCACCGCCACCTACACCGCCGCAAGCACCGCCTCCTACACCACCAGCAGCACCACTGCCAGCAGTAGCAGACCCAGTGGGTAGCCGTCCGAGGCTGCAGGGGAAGGGCTGGAGCCTCCCCCGACCACAGGCAGCACCGCCGCCACCACTGCCTCCAGCATCACCACCTGCACTGCCAGCAGCACCACTGCCAGCAGCAGCAGCCCCAGTGGGCAGCCGTCCGAGGCCGCAGGGGAAGGGCTGGAGCCTCCCCCCACCACAGGCAGCACTGCTGCCAGAACCGCCACAAGCACCACCACCTGCACCGCCACCTGCACCACTGCCAGCAGCAGCCCCATTGGGCAGCTGTCCGAGGCTGCAGGTGAAGGGCTGGAGCCTCCCCCCACAACAGGCAGCACCGCCGCCAGTCCCGCTACTGCCACCACTGAACAGCCGTCACCGCCAGCAGGCAGTGTGTAGTCGTGCCTCCATGGCCTGCAGTGTGTCCTGGCCCCTGCAAAAACTGTATGTGTGACACCCAGGTGATAGACTGTGACCTTTTACTCCCCAAGATCTGCATCACAGGGCACAAAGCCCCCTCCAGAACCAGTGGAAGAAGGCATCCGCTCACACCCTCCTTGCCAGGATGAAGCACACTGGGCACAAAGCCCCCTCCAGAACCAGTGGAAGAAGGCATCCACTCACCCCCTCCTTGCCAGGATAAAGCACACTGGGCACAAAGCCCCCTCCAGAACCAGTGGAGAAGCCATCCACTTGAGAGACTGTGGCTTTGCACTCCCCAGGACCAAGCAGTGGGCAGACCACCCAATAGATAGGCTGTGGCTTCGCACTCCCCAGGACCAAGCAGTGGGCAGACCACCCACTAGAGAGACTGTGGCTTTGCACTCCCCAGTACCAAGCAGTGCACTCCCCAGGACCAAGCAGTGGGCAGACCATCCACTTGAGAGACTGTGGCTTTGCACTCCCCAGGACCAAGCAGTGGGAAGACCACCCAATAGATAGGCTGTGGCTTCACTCTCCCCAGGACCAAGCAGTGGGCAGACCACCCACTAGAGAGACTGTGGCTTTGCACTCCCCAGTACCAAGCAGTGCACTCCCCAGGACCAAGCAGTGGGCAGACCACCCACTAGCGAGACTGTGGCTTTGCACTCCCCAGGACCAAGCAGTGGGCAGACCACCCAGTAGAGAGACTGTGGCTTTGCACTCCCCAGGACCCAGCAGTGGGCAGACCTGCCACCTGAGACTGTAGCTTTGAACTCCCCAGGACAGAGTGCTGGACATATGGCCCCTTCCAGGAGCAGAGGTGTTATACCATCTTCTGGCTGAGGTGCCCGCCTTCCCCTTCCCCCTGAGGTGCCTGTGTATTTTCGACCTGATGCCCCAGCAGTGTTCTCTCCGTATTGAGGCAGGAGTCAAGTGAGGCCTTGGCCTATGTGATATGGCCCTGTGGCCCACGGACATTATGGACTGGGCAGTGTCCCTCCATTTGTGAATCTCTAAATAACGTATATAATTTGAGGACGTTTTTCAGGATTTTGATCTTATTACATTCACTTCAATCACTTCCTTTTGTCCTTGCTTCATTCCTGAGAGGTAAGGGGTAAATATGTAATGTTACTGCATCTGTTTGTGTTTATGGTGTTGGGGGTGGGGGTGTTGCGTGTTGTGTGTTTGTGTCACTCTCTTTCCCCCCCCCCCCTTGTGTGCTAGGTGCGGTAATCACCGTGGTCGTCTTTGCCGCCGTTGGTATTCCTGGTGTAGGAGGAGGTAAACCAGCATGCGAAACACCTGTAGTTCGGGCTCCATGGTGTTGTGGTTTTTCCTTGAGTGTCCAGAGGTGAGTTGTTTCCCTTTTGTGTACTATTTCCGCCTTGCTTTTGATGGCGTTGGTACCATTCTGAAAAAGCTGGTGGATTGGCTTGTTGTAATAGGGTGGGCGGTACATTGTCTTCCGCCTGTCTGTTGGTGGTTACCACTGCGGTGCTTGTTGCTACCGCCGTGGCGGTCGGTGTGTTAAAGTGGCTGTCTGTGTTGGTGGTTTCCACCGTGGTCATAATTCCATTTTTTTTACCGCTGGTCTGTTGACGGTATTACCGCCGCTTTATCACTGACCGCCAGGGTTGTAATGAGGGCCTATATATATATATATATATATATATATATATATATATATATAGCCACATTCTTGAGCAAAGAAAAGTTTGCAGAGGAAAAAAGACTCAAAAAAATTCTCAGTTAAGAAGCGGACAATTCTTCTATTTGAATGGAGAGAGTTTATTTTCTAAAAGACTTATTTACATTTTAATAACAACAGTAAGACAAACAGAGAGAGAGGCAGATTCCCAGAGAACAGCACGGTGAGTGAATATAGTATTGCTTTGTTGAAACAATTAGTTGTTAAGTTAATTGGGATATAATAGTGTGTCCTTATTAATTGTGACAATAATCTTTCAGGTGCCGTTCACCAGCTAAACCAACAGTGAGGTGGCAGTCCACGCCTTGATGAAGCATCATCTCTGAGGCAGTCTATCTAAATCCCATTCCCCTTTCCCCTTCCAGGGTGCTCAATATGGAGATTAGTTTTGTTGTGAGTAGTCTGGGTTGGGATGGAGGACCAATTTTCTGCTCCTGAGGAAATCAACTCCAGGTATCTTACAGTACGGGACCTTGTTACACACGTTTCAGCTCGCTAACCAGACATCACTAACTGATGCACTGCATTGTGACAAATAATGTCACTTGAGAAGTTATAATTGGTGTTATGAATGCTATGAATTCACATGCTATAGGTGATGCAGTATGAAGGGTTATAAAAAGTGCATGGAAAATGCATGAGTTATAGTTAATTTAATTTATGTTAATTTATGGCAAATGAGGTGACAAAACTGTGTTTTGAGGTGCATGTCTTACTATAATTTGAAGTTGGTGCATTAACTATAAATTGAAGTTAATATTATTACTTTACAATTTTTAATGTTTGTGTATTTGAAGTTGAGTTGTATAGAAAGAAATACATAAGGTATTTCTAACTATAATTTATCCTGAACTTTGCTTTTTCACTGTATGTTAATAGTTTTTATTTTGAATGAAAATGCGTTTCAAATGTCAGTGTAGAGTGTCACTGATTGGACAGTCTAGTGTCGTAGAGTAGATAATTGTATGCAGGAACAAAGTGGGGTTTTGTAAGTGGAGTGATGTAGCATAGAGTGGAGTAAAGTGTCATACAATGGAGTGGCATGGTGTGTCCTATCATGGAGTGGAGTATTGCAGAGTGGAGTGGAATATTGTAAACTGTAGTGACATCATGGCACCTTGCACTCCTCCCCCTCCCAGGACCAATTTAATGGCAGCTGCAACACAGATGTGCCCAGTGGACTCAAGCAGCAGGAGTGTTGCTGGCTGCCAAAGGAAAGACAGACCAAGCATGTATGAGCCTGGACTGTGCCCAGCACCAGGAAGCCAGGTCTGATCATCACCCAGTGATATTCAGCAGCACTCCTTGAAATGCTAGACCCCTCCATCTGCTGCTATGTTGCACCTCACACCACAACAGGAGCTTTCACCTGCACCCACTGCCAGGTCTCCAGGAGCCTTACACCCACACCGCCAGGCAAATACTAACAATGCCCTCTACACCCCTTCACAACACACACATGGCATACAAGCAGTGTTAGAAATTGGGGGGCTTATTTACAAACCTCTTGTTCTGCCGGTGTGCCACTTTTTATATGGGAAAAAGTGATGCACCTGTGGTGCAAGGAGCCCTTGATATCTAGTTGGCAGAGGTACGCACCCAGAGTTCACAATACTAGTCAGGGTAAGTCAGTTACACATCATAAATTAACCTGTGCTCACCATCTGGTAGCTTGGCACAGAGCAGGCAGGCTTAACTCAGGGGGCAATGTGTAAGTATTTGTGCAACACTTAAAACAGTAAAACAGTGAAAACACCACACAAAAAGAATCCACACCAGGTTAGAACAATAGATCTCAATTTAATATTCAAAACAAGAGCAAAACAGAAAACATCCAGTAAGCAGAGGTTTGTAGTGCTTAGAAACTTAAAGCACCAACCGGAGCTCTCTGGTTGCGCTTGACCAGGGTAAATCCAAAAGCTCAGGCTGATAGCGATGGAATGTGGGTGGGCTACAGGGACCAACCTTGTCCTGCTGAAACAGTACCTTGTATGAAGGATTGCATCGACATTGAAGATCCAATGCTAGGAGCAGGGGGTACGATGCGTCAGTTCCAATTTGTGCAGACCAGGATGCATCATTATTGAGTCTCATGGATGTCGGCATGATGTCCTCTTGGTGCGGATTTGAACCCTTTTCAGTAAAGGTGATGAATCATCATCAAGCCGCGCAGCTGGTGATACGAAGGCTGTGCGTTGGGGCCGGGTGGGGATGCGTAGATTCTGAGCCACTCAGTGGGTGCTGTGATGTCCTCTTCCTCAGCACCGATGCTTTGGCATCGAGGAGAGATGTGGTGGTTCTGATCAGCTCAGTGATAACAGTGCTTGGATTTCTGTAGAAGACAGCTGCAGAACCCTCTTCCAAGGGCCCAGGACTGGATTGGCACCACTTTGCAGGGTAGGACTCAAAGTTGGCAGAGTCCAGAAGCTGTAGCCGAGTTGGACGAAGTCTTTGATGCCCCAGTACAGCAGAACAGAAGGCAAGCCAGCAAACCCTTTGAGTCACTTTAGTGCTGGGTATGATGTGGGTCCAGTCCTTTTCACCCATGCAAGGAGGGCACCAGGCAGCAAGTCAGCACAGGAAGTAAAGCATTCTTTCCAGGTCAGCAGTCCAGCAGAGTAGCAGTTCTTGCAGCAGCTAAGCAGTCCTTCTTCCTGCCATAGTTTCCACAGCTCCAGAAGTGTACTGATTTTGAAGGGTCAGAAATCCAGTTGTTATGCCCAGTGGTACCTTTGAATTGGGAGAACCTTCAAAGAGAAGCTTTGAAGTGCACCCAGATCCTTCCTTTCATGTTCTGACTTCAGACACACTACAGGAGGGTAAGCATCTATTTGTGTGGGGACAGGCACCTCTCCAATCAGGTGCAAGTGTCAGCTCCTCCCTCCTATCCTGTCAAGAAAGGCCCACCAGCCTGGTGATGGCCCATCAGGCACACTTCAGCTCCCTTTCTGTGTGACTGTCTAGAGGGAATACACAAAGACAAGCTGTCACCCAACCCAGATGTGAATTGAAGGCAGGCAGCAGGCACACAGTGCTTAAAAGCATAAAAATGTAAACTTTCTGAAAGTGGCATTTAAAAATTTGTAATTATACAACCTACTTTACCATTAAGTAGGATTTCTTATTACTAATTCACAGGTACCGAACACAACAGTCCTACTCCTTCTCAATCAGGAATTACACAAAAAGAATGTGTTAAGGAATCCCAAATGTTATCCTGTGAGAGAGGTAAGTCTCACAGTAGTAAAAAAATAATGTGGACTTTTTCCACTGCCAGGACATATAAAACTAAAAAGTATATGCCCTGCCTTTTACCTACACTGCACTCTGCACTGTGGGATTCCTAGGTCCGCCCTTAGGGACGTCTTATACATAATAAAAGGGGAGTTTAAAGCTTGTCAGGGAGTTTTAAATTTAAAATGCCAAGTTGATATGGTAGTGAAATTGCACATACAGGCTCTGCCATGGCAGGCCTGAGACATGTTTAAAGGGCTACTTAAGCGGGTGGCACAATCAGTGCTGCAGGCCCACTAGTAGCATTTAACTTACAGGCCCTGGACACATACAGTGCACTTTATAAGGTACCTATAAGTAAATTTACTATGCCAATTGTGGATACACCAATGTTACCATGTTTTAGAGGAGTGATCACAGGCACTTTGGTTAGCAGTGGTAAAGTGTCTAGAGCCCTAAGGACACCAAAACAGATCAGCAAAAGTGAGGCAAGGCAGGCAAAAAGTTTGGGTGAAGACCACCCTAAAGCTGTCAGGTCTACCAATCACCATCAGTTCCTTTACCACCACCTTACACCACACACCACGACAAGCCTGCACATCAACAGCCACTCACATGCATGCTTTTTCACACAGGATCACTCAGCAAACACACAAGCACGAAATGGGACTTACTGAGTAATGATGAACCTGACATCCTCTTTATCACAGAAACCTGGTTCAACCCCTCATCTTCTTCAGACATTCCCACAACAATCCCAGTGAGCAACAAGATCACTCAACAGGACTGCCTTCATAAGCCAGGAGAAGTCCTCGCTATCATCTACAAGGAATCCATCAATTGCACGACATCAACAGAGAACACCACCCCATTCATTAAACATATGCACTTCAAGCTGCAAATCTCTGAAAACTTCACCCTGAACTGAACCCTAGCCTAGGGACCTCCTGGACCACAAGCCACCTTTACCTACCTCATCACCAACTTTGTTGATCCACTCACCGAGTCCAGATCCTACATTAGCCTCTGTTACTTCAACTTTCACCTGGAAGACCAAAACGACCCCTGCTCCACAGCACTCCTCGAAAGCTTGAGCAACAAAGGAGTCACTCAGCTCATCCCAGAACCAGCATACACTGCAGGACACATACTGGACCCCATCTTTACCACAAGTAACAGTATAAAATACAATTCCACCACAACACTCATATGGACCAGCCACTCCATCATCCACTTCCAAATCAACACTCCTCAAGTCAACACCACAACCAGGTTCAGCTTTCCCGGTCACAGCTGTGGCAACATCGCAGAAGCACACTGCCTCAGTGCCCTCAGCATGGATCAACTTAGCACTACAGTCAACCTCGACAGGGACATCGACAACTTCAACAACTGGATAAAGAACTGTGCAGAAATGCTTGCATCCCTCAAACCCAACAAGCACAGTACAAGCAGGCCGGCCAACTAGTACATTGAAGACCTCCAAGGCGCTAAATGACACTGTAACAGCTAGAAAGGAAATGGAGAGCTAGAAATCATGCTACAGACAGAACTGCCTACAAGGCTGCACTCTATCACCAGTAACTAAGAGACACCAAGAAAAAAATACTAGTGGAAGCACCAACAGCTGCAAGGAGATCTTCTCGATCATCAAGGATTTCACCTCACTTTCAGCCACTCTCACCAACATTGCTGCCTCCCAGCAACTCTGCGACAACCTATCCAACTTCTTCCACAGCAAAATCACAAACATCAGCAGTAACTTCACACACCAACCCAACCCCATCTCGTTGCTAGCCTAACCCCCACCAACCAAGATGACCACCTTCCTGAATAGACAACCCTCACCAGAAACAACACAGCAGCAATCATGTGGCCCATACACTCAGGGTCCACAATGGACCCATGCCTCCACCACATCTACAACCAGGGAGCATTACTAACCACCTTGACCTACATCATCAATACCTCCATCATGTCTGCCACTTTCCCAGATAAATGGAAAGTTTCAGAAATCAACACTCCTCAGGAAGCCCTCTCCCTGCTTCCCTATCTAGCCAAAGTTATTGAGAAGGCCATCAACAAGCAACTCACAACCCACCTCAAACTTCACCATCTGTTAGGCAACACTCAATCAGGATTCAGAAAGAACAACAGCAAAAAAACATTACTTATCGTGACCACCAATGATTTTCGAATCATCCTGGACTGAGGAGAAACAGCAGCTCTCATCTTGCTCGACCTCTCTGTGGCCTTCAACACTGTCTCCCACAATACCCTCATCAGAAAACTCCACAAGACTGGCATACAATGATCTACTCTCAATTGGATCTGTTCCGTCCACACAGGAAGAAACCAAAGGGTCACGCTGCCAAAGTTCACATCAGAGACCAAGATATTGATGTGAAGTCCCACAGGGATTGCCCCTCAGCACTACACTTTTCAACATATACATGACACAGCTCACCAACATCCTCTGATCACAAGACATCACCGTCATCTCCTACACCAATGACATCCAACTAATTCTCTCCCTGACAGACAAAATACCCATTGGCAGAACCAATTTCACTAACTGCCTGACCATAGTAGCAGATTGGATGCAAATCAACTGCCTGCAGCTCAGCTCTAACAAGACGTAAGTACTGGTCTTCTCCAACAAGAGCTCCCCATGAGACTCCACCCGGTGGCCGTTCGAGCTAGGACCAACGCCCACACCCACAGACCATGAAAGAAATATAGGGATGACAAGCTCAACATGACTGCTTGAGTTAATGTAGTCTGCACCGCCTGCTTCCACATCCTACGCATGCTGCGAAAAATATTCAAACGGTTGCGTCAGAGCACTAGATGGACTGTCACGCAAGCACTCATTACCAGCAGGCTGAACTAAAGAAACACTACACGAATCTCCATACAACTCTTACACAGACTCCAGAACATCCAGAACACTGCTGCAAGACTCATAATTGACCTCCTATGCCGCACTCACATCACACTGCACCTCAATGAGCTTCACTGACTCCACATCCAAAAGCACAGCTGAATCAAACTTCTCAAGCACACATACAATGCCCTTCACACTTTCACCAACCCACCAGGCACCTACACTGTGCCTCATTCTCGCTCGCACCCATTGCCTCCAACTGCAAAATCAAAACTGGACATCACTCATTCTCTTATATCACAACCAAGACATGGAACGACCTCCATCTACACATTAGAGCCTCCTCCTCACTTCTTGAGCTCTGCAAGAAGCTGAAGACTTGTCGAAGCACGATGGGGACCACAGAACTGCACACATGTCCAAGTGCCTTGCTACACACTCGGGTGATTCGTGGTGCACTGTACAAATAGATATAACATAACAAAGTGGAGTGTTGAACAGTAACGCTGAATGTTGTACAGTGGAGTGTGCTGAAATGAAGTGTGGTGGAGTGGAGTGCCATCAAGCAGAGTGTCATAGAGGGGCAAAGAGTGTGGCAGTGTGTTGCAGAATATAGTGGCATAGAGTGGAGTTCAGTGGAGTAGAGTGTCCTGTAGTTTAGTGTTGTTGAGTATAGTGTTATGCAGTACAGTGGTGGAGCATTTTGTACAGTGTAGTGCTTCACAGTGTAGTATCATTATTTGAACACAGTGCATGGTAGAGTGGTGAGTTATAGTTAGTGTTGTCTGGTTAGAGAACTGAAGAGAGTGTGTAACCAAGTCTGCTACTTAGAATAATTTGAAGGTGGTAGATAAATTGAAAATAAAAAGTTCTATAACTTTAGAATTTTTGAAGTTTGTGTAGTTTAAACCTGGTTTTAGCTTTAACCTTTGTTGTTTTTTTCATTGAATTTCAATGTTTTTCAAAAATGTTTTTATTAAAAATGAGTTTCAAGTCGTAGAGTCCAGTGTCACAAGCGGAGAGTTGTTATGTGGAGTGTCTGACTTAAGTAATTTTAAAATGTAATAAAAGGACATTGTGTCACATTGTAGGGAAAATGTTGTCTTTGGTATTCAAATGCCTGGCCACTTTGAATTGATCATATTTATATATTTTTTATTTGTATAGCTCTGAGTATAATTTTATTATAGATGTTATTGAATTAGGTTTTAAGCGATAATATATAATATGATGAATTACAAAAGTTATGGCAGAATGTAAAATGTGAATTGTTTGTATTGCCTTACTACCATGAAATCAAACTATTAAATAAATAATTCTAAACTTAAGGTACAGTGGAGGACAGTGTTGTAAAGTCTATTGTCGTAGACTGGAGTATTGTAGATTTAATTTCATTGGAGTAGAGTACTGTTAGACTTTTCATCCTTCACCTGATCTCCCTTAACTTTTTGCCTTTGTTTCCCAGGTTGTTCATGAGTCCTGGACTCTGATTTTGCTGTTTTTGTTACTCTGGGCACTTTACCACTGCTAACCAGTGCTAAAGTGCAAGTGCTCCTTTACAAAATGTGTATGTAATTGGCTTATCCATGATTGGCATATTTGATTTATTAGTAAGTCCCTAGTTCAGTGCACTAGAGGTGCCCAGGGCCTGTAAATCAAATGCTACTAGTGGGCCTGCAGCACTGGTTGTGCCACCCACATAAGTAGCTCTGTAATCATGTCTCAGACCTCCCACTGCAGTGTCTGTGTGTGCAGTTTTAACTGTAAATTCAACTTGGCAAGTGTACACACTTGCCAGGCCTAAACCTTCCCTTTTCTTACATAAAAGGCACCCCTAAGGTAGGCCCTAGGTAGCCCCAAGAGCAGGGTGCAGTGTATGGTTAAGGTAGGACAAATAGTAATGTGTTTTATATGTCTTAACAGTGAACTATTGCTAAATTCGTTTTTCGCTGTTGCAAGGCCCTTCTATCTCATAGGTTAACATGGGGGCTACCTTTAAATCTGATTAAAGTGTAGATTCCCTTTGGGAGTGAATGGACATGTGGAGTTTGGGATCTCTGAGTTCACAATTTAAAAAGACATCTTTTAGTAAAGTTGATTTTAAGATTATGGCCCTCATTACAACCCTGGCGTCGGTGTTAAAGTGGCGGTAAAAAAAATAGAATTATGACCACGGTGGAAACCGCCAACATAGACAGCCACTTTAACACTCCAACCGCCACGGCGGTACAAACAAACAGCATGGCGGTCACCGCCAACAGACAGGCGGAAGACAATGTACCGCCCACACCATTATGAGATGCCATTCCGCCACCTTTTCCGCGGCGGATTCAACGCAAACAAAAACACGGCGGAAACAGGACTTGTAAGGGAAAACTCTCACCTCTACACACCCCACGAGGAACCAGGACGCCATGAAGCCGGAACTCCAAATTCTCCCTGCAATTGTCTTCCTGCTCGTCTACCAGGAGCACGGCCGACGGCGGCGACAACCACGGTGAGTACTGCATCCATGACACAGGGGGGGGGGGAGGAAAAGAGAGACACACACACACGCAACATGCAACACCCCCAACCTCACACACAACAACACACACACCAATACATGCTGAAACGTTACATTTCCCCCCCCCCCCAACCCCCCTGGAAGAAAGCAAGGACAAAAGGAAATGAGTTGAACGATTGTAATCATTAAAAATCCATTACTCAAAAATATATATACACTATTAACAAATATGTACACCAAGAATTCAAGTCCATGTACTGCACCTACATAGTCCGTGGACCACTGGGCCCAAAATGCATGGGCGAGGCCCACACAAGATACCCGATCCAAATGGAGAGAACACTGCAGGGGCATCAGATCAAAATAAAACAGGCACCTCAGGGGGAAGGGAAGGGGGGGCACCTCAGCCGGATGAGTGCACGACGCCAGCTCCACGAGGGGGCTCCATGCACATTGATGTACCCTGGGGAGTGCAAAGCCACAGTCTCTCAAGTCTCTCCAGTGGGTGGTTTTCCCACTGCTTTAACCTGGAGAGTGCAAAGCCACAGTCTCACAAGTCTCTCCCGTGGATGGTTTGCCCACTGCTTTATCCTGGGGAGTGCAAAGCCACAGTCTCTCAAGTCTCTCCAGTGGGTGGTTTGCCCACTGCTTTATCCTGGGGAGTGCAAAGCCACAGTCTCTCAAGTCTCTCCAGTAGGTGGGTTGCCCACTGCTTTATCCTGGCGAGTGCAAAGCCTCAGTCTCTCAAGTCTCTCCAGTAGGTATGTTGCCCACTGCTTTATCCTGGGGAGTGCAAAGCCACAGTCTCTCAAGTCTCTCCAGTGGGTGGTTTGCCCACTGCTTTATCCTGGGGAGTGCAAAGCCACAGTCTCTCAAGTCTCTCCAGGGGGTGGTTTGCCCACTCCTTTATCCTGGGGAGTGCAAAGCCACAGTCTCTCAAGTCTCTCCAGTGGGTGGTTTGCCCAATGCTTTATCATGGGGAGTGCAAAGCCACAGTCTCTCAAGTGGATAACAGTCTCCACTGGTTCTGGAGGGGGCTTTGTGCCCAGAATGCTTCATCCTGCCAAGGACTGAGGTAGTGGATGTGATACTTCACTGGTTCTGGAGGGGGCTTTGTGCCCAGAGTGCTTCATCCTGCCAAGGACTGAGGTAGTGGATCTGACACTCCACTGACGGTGGGGCAACATGGAAGATGTCCAGGCCCCTGGAAGTGACCACCAGCCTCGTACGAATGACCACTGGGGATGGCAGCCATGTCTGCGGTGGTGCCACTGGCACAGGATGTGACGTGGCCGCTGGCGGCGGGCTCAGTAGTGGCGGTGCTTACGACGCTCATTGGGCAGCGGTGCTGGTGGGGGCTCACTGAGTGTGCTGCTGGCAGCGGTGTCCTGAGCGGCGGTGCTGCTGGGGGGCTCACCGAGCTTGCTGCTGGCAACGGTGTCCTGAGCGGCGGTGCTGGTGGGGGGCTCACTGAGCTTGCTGCTGGCAGCGGTGCTGGTGGCATCCTCACTGAGCTTGCTGCTGGCGGCGGTGTCCTGAGCAGCGGTGCTGGTGATGGCCTAACTGAGCTTGCTGCTGCTGAAGGGCACAGTGTCTGCGGTGCAGGTGAACGGCACAGTATCCTGGGTGCTGGTGGCGGTGCCCGTGGTGGCGGTGAATGTGGCGGTCTTGTCCACCGTGCAGGTTGGCGGCGACTTCCCATTCTTTCTCTGGACCTTCCCCACCTTGGATGGTGGCGCAGCTGTCTTGCCACTCCCAACTGTTGTCCTGGCTGAGCCCTTGGTGGCAGGTATTTTGGCCTTCTCCCTCCGGGCTGTGGGCAACTTCTTTTGTTTTGGAGGTGGGGGAATGTCCTTGGCCTCGCTCCTTGGGACACTGGCTGCCCTGCTGCTTGGCGCACTCCAGAAGCCGGTTACTGCTGGCACCACTGTTCCCGGTGATGTGGTGGCTGAGGTGCTGTGTTGGGACATAGAAAGGCAGGCCCTAGGGGACGGAAAGGGTGGGGGAGGTGATGAGAAGAGGTCAAGGTTTGACAGGAAAAGTTTTTTAGACACACTGGGACGGGTAGATGGAGGGGATTTGGGAGTGGAGGAAGAGGTAGTGGTTGTAGGAGGTGTTCGTTTGCTGACTTTGGGTGAAGGTGCCTAGGCTGGAGGCTGTCGTGAGGTGGATGGCTGTTGGGTGGGTGTGTGACTGTGTTTGTGTAGTTTGGGAGGAGAGCTCACAGACACACTGGGAGAGGACACGGGATGTGTGAATGGTAGTGGGGGGGTGAGTGCACGTGAGCGGTGTGTGGTGATGGGCGTACTGGTGATGGAGGTAGTGGCTGAAGATGTAGTACATGCAGGTGTGAGTGGAGATGTGACAGGGAGGGAGGAGGGGGACACAGTGGAGGCAGTGGATGTTGGTATGTGTGCATGGGTATGATGCTTGTGTGTGTGCCTGTGGGATGTGAGGTGCTTATGTTTGCCAGAGCTACCCTTGTGTGTTGAGGTGTGTGTATGCTGGTCTGATGGTGTGCTCGGGATAGGCTGAGGTACTGGGGATTGGGTCTGGGTGGAGGAAGTTGGTGGGGGAAGGTTGGACACAGGGACAGTGGCTGCCATCAGTGCTGAGGCCAGAGTCTGAAATGCTCGCTGTTGGGCTGCCTGGCCAGAATGAATGCCCTCCAGGTATGCATTTGTCTGTTGCAACTGCCTCTCTACACCCTGGATGGCATTTAGAATGGTAGACTGCCCAACAGTGAGGGATCTGAGGAGGTCAATGGCTTCCTCACTGAGGGCAGCAGGGCACACTGGGGCAGGGCCTCCTGGGTGAGCGGCCACAGGGCACATGCTGAGGGGCTGCTGGGAGGGCGGTGCTGGTAGGGGGGATGGCGGCTGTACCTGTAGATGTGGTGGGCACAGAGGGGCCCGCCACCGCAAGGGAGCTCCCATCAGAGGAGGAGTCGGTGTCACTGGTCTCAGCTCCTGTCCCCGCCGTGGAGCTCCTCTCGGCCTCCGTCCCACTGGTGAATTCTGAGTCCGTAGTCTCGCCCTCCAGGGCCATGTGGAATGCAGCTCCCTCCTGCTCCGGTGGCACAGCTCCTCCACCTGATGATGCTAATGCACACAAGAACAGGGAGACCACAAAGAGGGGGGGAAAGAAAGTAGAAAGACATGTTCAGTGCATGCAATACCGCTACCGTTGGCAGACACTACAGACACAGCAGCCCTCTGCACTACGCCACGCACTTTGAGTTCCCTAATTGATCACAGGGACATAGGGTACAAGGCCTATGCCTGATTGCTGCACACATGCAAGTCACAGGAGCCTGACTAGGTGTAGATGGCTCTTACCACTGGTGGGGATGGGGTGCCACTGAGCCTGCCTCACAAAGGGTCCTTGCCTACAAGGCTTGCCCTAGCCTAGGGGAACCCACAGCCCACCTCCCCCACCCAGACACCTCCAATGCACGCTGAATCAGATGGATGTGAGTGTACTCACCCCCTTCTGGCTGCTGTGATGCCCTCAAGCGCCCATCCAACTCCGGATACGCCACCACCAGGATCTGGAACATTAGGGGTGTCATGGTGCGACGGGCACCCCTCCCACGTTGGGAGGCCATCCCCAGCTGGGCCTCCGCCGTCTTCTTGCTCCAGCGGCGAATGTCCTCCCATCTTTTCCGGCAGTGGGTGCTCCATCTGTGGTGGACTCCCAGGGCCCGGACATCCTTGGCGATGGCACGCCAAATATCCTTCTTCTGGTGGGCGCTGACCTACAGGAATAGTACAGGCAAAAAGGAAAAACAATAACCGTCCGGACCGTCACAGTCATTGGCCCACATTCCCACCCTTGCCCAGACGCACATCCACTCATCGTCGTTTCATGCACGCCTCATTCCCCCTCCATCTCCCATCCACACCACTCCAAACAGGTGCTGTCCATACAGGATGCTCACAGTGTACTCACCTGTTTGTCTGGAGGACTGTAGAGTAGCGTGTACTGGGGGAGGACCCCATCCACTAGTTTCTCCAACTCCTCCAATGTGAAGGCAGGTGCCCTTTCCCCAGACACTTGAGCCATTGTCACTTCCAGACTGAGGTCACAGCAGCACTTGCAGTGTAGGTCCTCTCCTGTCGAAGATAAGGTATCAAGTGAGTGAACAGACAGAAAATTGCGGTCACATCCGCGGCGGTGCGTACCGTCACCGCCGGCGTACATCGTCATTGGCTCCTGGGACCCATAGGGTCCAATGTTAAACAATGCAGGATTGCGCTGCGGTCTTTGCCCGCCTACCGCAATGGTGTACAACGCCAGCGCAGTTACCTCATATCCCCTTGGCCCACATTACAGGTCAGGCAGCCGTCATTTCAGGGGGCCACATGGCATTAATTTTAAATGCGTCACACATATATAAGCCTTGCATACACACTAAGACAGGCGCATAGCGGATTGACAAATGTGTGTAATAAATTTGTTTATTTCGGACCTCAATGTTGGCTGACCCTCTGATCGCTGTTCTCATCCATAGAGCACATCCGCTAGGGCAGGTGAGGAGATGGCGGCACCTGTTGACAATGGAAGAGCGACATGTGATAGTCACCTACAGACTTGATCGTGCCACAATCCAGGAACTGTGTGCCCAGTTGGAGCCAGACCTGATGTCAGCTATCCGCCATCCCACAGGAATCCCCCCTCTAGTGCAGGTCCTGTCAGTACTCCATTTCCTGGCAAGGGGGTCCTTTAAAAAAACAGTAGCCATTGCATCGGGCATGTCCCAGCCAATGTTCTCTAACGTGTTGTCCAGAGTGTTGTCTGCCCTTCTGAAACACATGTGCAACTACATCGTTTTCCCTCAGGTGGAGGATTTGCCTACAGTGAAAGGTGACTTCTATGCCCTAAGACATATCCACAACATCATAGGTGCCATTGATGAGACACATGTGGCCTTGGTCCCGCCCGCAGGAGTGTACAGAAACTGGAAGAGTTACCATTCTATGAATGTGCAGATGGTGTGTTTGGCAGACCAGTACATCTCCCATGTGAACGCCAAGTTTCCTGGCTCAGTGCATGACGCTTACATTCTGAGGAATAGCAGCATCCCTTATGTGATGGGGCAACTCCAGAGGCACAGTGTGTGGCTATTAAGTGAGGACATGGACCCTATACAGTGTGGATTGTTGTCTGGGTCTGGGGTTGTCCCTAAGGGTTAGTGTGTGTCTAACAGTTGTCCCTCGACATTTGCAGGTGACTCTGGCTACCCCAACCTGTCATGGCTACTGACCCCAGTGAGGAATCCCAGGACAGGGGCAGAGGAACGCTACAATGAGGCACATGGGTGAACTAGGAGGGTTATAGAGAGGACCTTCGGCCTCCTGAAGGCCAGGTTCAGGTGCCTCCATATGACAGGTGGTTCCATATACTACTCACCAAAGAAGGTGTGCCAGATCATCGTGGCCTGCTGCATGCTGCACAACTTGGCTTTGCGACGACAGGTGTTTTTCTGCAGGAGGATGGTCCTGAAGGAAGTGTTGTGGCAGCTGCGGAGCCTGTGGACAGTGAAGAAGAGGACGCAGAAGAAGAGGACATAGACAACAGAAACACCGTGATCCATCAATACTTCCAGTGAGACACAGGTAAGAAGACATCACTGCCTCCTACATTTGATAAAATTGTTCGACCTCTCATCTGTCTGTCACTTTCACCCAGTGTATGGACCCTGATTTGTCACTTCCCCTTTCGATTTCACAGAGGGGTTCCTACTGTGTGACCTCTGCTATGTTACCTCATGGATTAGAGCTGTGTGACATAGGTATGTTGACAATACAATGGACATTGCTATTTCCCTCAGTAATTGCAAATACACAATTGTGAAAGCACAGACTGACTCCAGATTGTTTTGTGATTTAAGTGCTAAATAGTGGAGGGGGTTGTAAAATGGAGAGGGGTGATGGCGGAGGAATGTCCATGGCAGAGTCCAGTCTATTAGTCTCACAGGTGCATTGTCCAAAGGGGCATAGGAAGTGGAGCTAGGGAAGTTTAAGGATGGACAGGGTGACAAAGTGGGACAGAAGGATGACATTAAGGGTGGTCTCATTCCTTGGCGGGGGTCTTGGCATTGTTCTCTGTCTTTGTCCTGGATCTCAGGGACCGCTTGTGGGGTGGTCCGCCATCTGCAGGGGGTGGGGTGTTGATGTCGTGGTCCTGTGGCGGTGCCTCCTGTCCACTAGCGTCGGCGGAGGTGGTGGACAGTTCATCGTCCAGGCTAGTGTCAGGGGCCCCTTGTTGTGCCACTGTGTCCCTCCTGGTGTTCACGAGTTCCTTCAGCACCCCTACAATGGTGCCCAGGGTGGTATTGATGGATTCGAGTTCCTCCCTGAATCCCAAATACTGTTCCTCCTGCATCCGCTGGGTCTCCTGAAACTTGGCCAGTACCGTTGCTATCGTCTCCTGGGAATGATGGTAGGCTCCCATGATGTTGGAGAGGGCCTCGTGGAGAGTGGGTTCCCTGGGCCTGTCCTCCCCCTGTCTCACAGCAGCCCTCCCAGTTTCCCGGTTTTCCTGGGCTCTGTCCCCTGAACCGTGTGCCCACTGCCACTGCCCCCAGGTCCCTGCTGTTCTTGGGGTGGTGGATTAGCCTGGGTTCCCTGTACTGGTGGACACACTGCTCCTTGAGGTGTCCTGGGGACAGAGGTATGGGCCCGCTGGGTGGGTGCTGTGCTGGTGTTTCCTGAGGGGGGAGGCTCTGTGGTGGCCTGTGACTGTGTCAGGGGAACCGACTGTCCTGAGGTCCCAGAGGGGCCGGGCTGGTCATCTAGACCCAGTTGGACAGAGCTGCTGTCATCACTGTGGTCCTCTTCTGTGGGTGGAGTGGACATGTCTGGAACCTCCTGTCCAGTGACGTTGGGTAGGGGTCCTGCAGGGGTGTAAAGGCATGATTATTGCATCTGTGTGTGCCATGGTGTGCAATGGGTGGGTGACCCTGTACCCCAGTGCTTCCATTCCTGTGTAGGACCTTGTGTGATAATTGTTTAGGGGTCGGTGTGGGTATGTGTAGTGGACATGCATTGGTGATGGATGTCCATGCTTTGTTGTTGCATGCAGGGCTTGGTGTTTGGATGTGTGGTTTGTGATAGTGGGACATATGTGAGGAGTTGGAGTGATGGGGTGAGGGCGAGGGTGGGGGTATGTGATAGCATGCAGGTAGGGTGGGGAATAAAGTAGTTAAAGCTTTGACATACCAGCGTCCATTCCTCCAGCTACTCCTGCGAGGCCCTCAGGATGCAGTTTAGCCAAGACCTGCTCCTCCCATGTTGTTAGTTGTGGGGGTCCGCCGCCAGTCCTCTGAACTGCAATGTGGTGTCTTGAGGCCACGGATCGTACCTTCCCCCGTAGGTCGTTCCACCTCTTCCTGATTTCGTCCCGTGTTCTTGGGTGCTGTCCCACTGTGTTGACCCTGTCCACGATTCTGCACCATAGTTCCATCTTCCTAGCTATGGTGCTGTGCTGCACCTGTGATCCAAATAGCTGTGGCTCTACCCGGATGATTTCCTCCACCATGACCCTGAGCTCCTCCTCAGAAAACCTGGGGTGTCTTTGAGGTGCCATGGGGTGGTGTTGATGATGTGTGAGGTGATGAGTGTTGTGATGTGTGGGGTGATGTTTAGGGGTGTGTGGTGTTTTGTGCATGGATGTGTATGTGTGATGGTGTTGTGTGCCTCTGTATGCTGGTGTTGTCTTTGCTTTTCTGTCTCTCTGGCCTTCATAAAAATCTTTGGTAGTAAGGGTTTGTGGGTAATGTGGGTGTGTGTTTTATATTGTATTGGGCGTGTGGGAGTGGTGTGTGTATGTGTATTTCGATTTGTCCAATGTGGTTGTGTTTTGTAAATGTGTGTGCATTTTGAGCGTGGCAGTGTGTACCGCCAATGGAATACCGCAGTTGAAAGACCGCCGCGTGGATTCGTGGGTCGTGATAGTGTGGGCGTATTCCTGTTGGCGTGATGTTGGAGGTTTTGTTATCGCCAGTTTATCACTGACCTTTGGTGTGGCAGACTTGTGTGGGTGTCTAGATTTTGGCGGATTCTGAGCTGTGGGTCGTAATAGCTATGGCGGAATTCCACTGCCGCGTGTTGGTGGTCTTCAGGACGGCGGTAAGCGGAATTTACCGCCAATGTTGTAATGAGGGCCTATGTGTTTGAAAATACCACTTTTAGAAAGTGAGCATTTTCTTGCTTATACCATTTCTGGGACTCTGCCTGTTTGTGGATTCCCTGTCTGGGTTAGTTTGACAGTTGGGCCGGGTTGCACCTCACACTAGACAGTGACACAAAGGGAGTTGGGGTGTAGCCTGTATATCCTGATGAGCCAACTGTGCTGGGAGAGGAGGAGTGGTCCCTCACACCTGAAAGGGCTGTGTCTGCCCTCACACAATGCAGTCTTTAACCCCCTGGTGAGAGTTTGGGGCCTGGCCTGGGCAAGGCAAGATTTCACATTCAAAAGAGACTTTGAAGTAGGCCTTCTTTAAAGGAGAAATTGGGTAAAAGAAGGGCACCCAAAACCACAGACTTCAGAACACTTATGTAAACCAAGAGCTGAAGAGCTGAGGAAGAAGAGCTGCCCTGCCTGTGACTGTGCTTTGTGGAGCTTTTCTGCAGTTGCTGCTTCTGCCAGACTAAGAGGGCAAAGACTGGACTTTGTGTGCCTTCCATCTTGTGAAGATCTCCAAGGGCTTGATTTAGAGCTTGCCTCTGTTTTTTGAAGTCTCAGGGACAGCAAACACTTCTCTCTGCCAGCACCTGGAGTCCTTGGAGAGACTCCTACTCTGCTAAGTGGTGCCCATCCAGTTCCTGGGACCCTGAAAAGAGAAGCTGGCAGCCTAAGATGATGAAATCCACGCACAGAACGGCATGCAGGGAAAGATCGATGCAACTCCGATCTGCGGCTTGGAAATCGATGCGCCACCAGCTTCTCGGCTGAAAATCGACACAAGTCTGTAACGCGACTGAAGAATCGACGCACAGAGCTGGAGAAACGACATGCAGCATCGATGACGGAGGCTGGTGGGATCGCAACCTGTGCTGCGTGGTTTTCGGATCATTGTGCAGCTGGAGTTCTGATGCAAGTACCATTGGGCATGTAAAAACAATGCAAGGCCTGCCCCGACCCGAGGGTGCTGACCAGATCGACGCATCGCTCTCCTGCTGAGAGAAGAAATTACGTGCCCCGACCCGACAAAAGGAGAAACGACGCAAGGTCTCACTTGTGAGTGAAATCGACGCATCGCAAGCCCTTTATGACGCACACTCGCCCGTGCGGGGTTATTTTTGACACACCGAAGGAACATTTTCACGCTAACAGTGTTAGTGTGGTTTAAAACTACATGAAGACTCTTTTTGATTTTTAATTGATAACTTGACTTGTGTATTGTGGATTTTTGTCATTTTGGTCTTGTTTTGTTTAGATATATATTTTCTATTTTTCTAAACCTGTGTTGTGCCATTTTTTTGTGTTTTTATTAAGTTACTGTGTGTATTGGTACACATACTTTACACCTAGCACTCTGAAGTTAAGCCTACTGCTCGTGCCAAGCTACCAAGGGGTTAGCTGAGTTTGATTCTCTTTTACCCTGACTAGAGTGAGGGTCCTTGCTTGAACAGCGGGTAAACTGACTGTCAACCAAAGACCCTATTTCTAACAAGTACAGTGTAGTAGCATATCATAAAGTGTAGTAACATAATATATAGTGTAGTGACATGGGGTCTCATATAGTGGAGTCATGTATCGTACACTGGAGCAGTGAGTTGTACAGTGGAATGCCATGTTGAACAGTAGAGTATGGTGTCATAGGTATCGTAGGGTGAATTAGAGTGTCATACACTTGAATATGGTCAAGTGGAGTGTCACAAAGTACACTGGGAAAGAGTGGCTTATCGAAGAGAGAAGTTGAGTGGCGTGTTGTCGAGTGTAATACAGTGTAGTACTGTGATATACAGTGGATGGGCATAAAGTGAAGTAAAGTGTCATGGAGTGGCAGAGTGTAGTACAGTGTTGTGGAGTAGAGTAGAGTTGTATGCAGTGTAGTAGAATGTCAGACAGTGGAGTATCACAGAGTGGACTGTGATACAGTGGCATAGAGTGGGTTAAAGTGTAGTAGTTGAAGTATAATGGAGTGGAGTACACTGTAGTGGGGTGGTGTAGAGTGGAGTAGAGTAAAGTGTCATAGAGTACAATTGGCATGTTGTAGACTATAGTGGATGGAGTGCAGTAGAGTGGAGTGGCGTGTCATGCAGTCAAATAAAGTGTCATAAATTGGAGTACTGTGGTGTACAGTAGAGTGTACTAGAGTGTCATACAGAATTGGAAAGTGATGAAGACTACAGTAGAGTAGGGTGGCATACAGTCTAGTTGATTTTTGTAGAGTGGAGTGGTGTATAGTACAGTACAATGCTGTAGAGTGTGGTTCAGTGGACTGGCAACAGTGGTATAGAGAACAATGGCACTGAGTGGCATAGAGTGGAATGGTGTACTGTGGAATAGTGAAGTAGAGTGGAATACTGTGTCAGAGTAGATTGGAGTAAAGTTGGGTGCAATGGCATACAAAGAGTTGCATGCAGTGTTGTATGGTGGAATAGAGTATTGTAGAGTACAGTGGAGTAGAGTGTTGTACTGTGGCATACTATATAGTACAGTGTTGTACAGTTAAGTGAAGGGTTGCAGACAGAAATAAAGTGTTGGAGAGTGGCATACATTGTAGTAGAATGTTGTAGAATAGAATTGACTAGAGTACAGTAGTGTGGCAAACAGTGGAACAGTGTAGAGTGAATTGTTATATAGTAGCATTGAGTGAGGTAAAGTCTTGTACAGTCAAGCATAGTCGAGTGGAGTAGTGTAACATAGGGTGGAGCAAACTGCAATGGAGTGTATTGGAGTGTCATAGAGTAGAGTGCTATGGAGTGGAATGTACTGGTGTAGTGTAGATCGTAAACTGTTATAAATAGAAGTTGGACTTTGTACAGTAGAGTGGAGTGCTGTGTCGTATAGAAAAGTGTTATATAGTGAAACAGAGTGCTGTACATTGGGGTGTATGGGTATAGAGTGGAGTATAGAGTTTGACAATGGAGCGTTCAGGGATAAACCGGAGTTGAATGTCATTCAGGGCCATGAAGTGTGGTTTGATTTTTATAGAGTGGAGTTATACAGAGTGGAGGAGAGTGTCATTCAATGCAGCGGCTAGAGTGGAGTGGTGTACACTGTAGGAGTGGAGTGAATTACCACAAACTGGAGCAGCATACAGTGAAATAACTTAAAGTGTAATACTGCACAGTGGAGTGCAGAAGAGCAGAGAGGCATATAGTGGAATAGCGTAGAGTGGAGTGGTGTTGAGTAGAATAGGGTACAGTGAATTAGCATATAGTGGGGTAGCTTAAATAGAAGTGCAATAGTGTATAGTCAAGGAAACTGTTATAAAGTGTTGTGCTGTGTCGTAGGGTATTGGAAACTGCCGTAGAGTGGAGCAGAGTGTTGTACAATAGAGTTGAATGCAAATTTGGACATCGAAGTGTAAGGAGCTATTGTCAACATCAGGGCAGTGCGCGCTCTACGGGCGACTAAAATGCAAAAGCCCAGCCTTTATGCAAGAGCATAATTCATGCATTGTGTTTATATGCAGTATGTTAACCTTTTGCATTGCAGACTTTAACCTTGAAAAACACTATTAATGATGTTTGCAATAACTGTTCTTTTGCAAGGTATTGCTGCAGACTTACTGAATGTGCTAGGAGGTGGTCCCTTTCTAGGACCTTCCAGAAGCTTTCTCTGCAGCATGGCTGGGTGTGGTTGTGGGCTGGGCCAGACTCTATATAAGGGAGCCAGCCCAGCTACACGTGCTCACTATTCAGAGGTCCCGGTGCAGAGCAGCAGCAACTTGCTGAGCTTCTGTTCCAGAGGCCTACTTTGACCTTCCAGGCCTTGCCCTTCATTGTATTGGTGATCCTTGAACAGGGCGGTAGGACGAAGGTCGGGCTGGGCCCCCGACCCCGTTTTCAAACACATTCGAGTTTTTGGGCCTAGCTTTCATGTTGAAAGAGTTTCCTTGTGCGTGTGAATGTGCTTGTGGTTGCTGGCATTTACATGGTGATATTCGAATCGGCAAGACGCGCAATTTATTCTTGGCATTTGACTTTTGAGATTCAGGTTGGCAACAGTGTGCACGACCACTTTTTACATTTGCATATTGGCTTTCGAATCGACAAGACGAGCGATTCATTCCTGGCATTAAACTATTGTTATTCAGTGTGCGCTACCATTTCTTGGCATTTGCATGGTGGCATTCTAATCGTCAAGATGCGTGATTCATTCCTGGCATTAAACTCTTGTTATTCAGTGTGCGCTACCATTTCTTGACATTTGCATGGTGGCATTCGAATCGGCAAGTCGCGCGATTCATTCCTTGCATTTAACTCTTGATACTCATTGTGCGCTACCATTTCTTGGAATTTGCATGGTGGCATTCGAATTGGCAAGACGCGCGATTCATTCCTTGCATTTAACTCTTGATACTCATTGTGCGCGACCATTTCTTGGCATTTGCATGGTGGCATTCGAATCGGCAAGACGCGCAATTTATTCCCGCATTTAAACCTTGATGTTCAGATCGCTTACAGAGTGCGCTATGATTTCATGGCATTTGCACATTCTTGTTGGGATAGGCAGTGTGCGCGATTCATTCCCGAAATGTAAACCTTGATGTTCAGATCGCTTACAGAGTGCGCGATCATTTCATGGCATTTGCATATTCTTGTTGGGATTGGCAGTGTGCGGGATTCATTTCCCGCATTTAAACCCAGGTGTTCAGATCGCTTACAGTGTGGGCGATCATTTCATGGCAATTAAAACTTTGAATTTTTCTGCAATGGGGCTAAATTCAAGTTGTTACATTCTTTGTGCATATTAAGGGGGTCATTCTGACCCTGGCGGTCATGGACCGCCAGGGCCAACGACCGCGGGAGCACCGCCAACAGGCTGGCGGTGCTCCCATGGGCATTCTGACCGCGGCGGTACAGCCGCGGTCAGAAACGGGAAACCGGCGGTGTCTCGCCGGTTTCCCGCTGCCCAAGGGAATCCTCTATGGCGGCGCTGCAGGCAGCGCCGCCATGGGGATTCCGACCCCCTTACCGCCAGCCTGGCTCTGGCGGTTTTGACCGCCAGAACCTGGCTGGCGGTAACGGGTGTCGTGGGGCCCCCTAACAGGGCCCCACCAAGATTTTCAGTGTCTGCCAAGCAGACACTGAAAATCGCGAGGGGTGCAACTGCACCCGTCGCACCCCTTCCACTCCGCCGGCTCCATTCGGAGCCGGCATCCTCATGGAAGGGGGTTTCCCGCTGGGCTGGCGGGCGGCCTTCTGGCGGTCGCCCGCCAGCCCAGCAGGAAACTCAGAATGACCGCCGCGGTCTTTCGACCATGGTACGGTCTTCTGGCGGTTCCTGCCAGGCGGGCGGCTTCCGCCGCCCGCGGAGGTCAGAATGACCCCCTAAGTCCTTAGTACAATTCATATTGTTTTCCAGGGAATGTTTTCAGATTACCTTTTGTCCTCATGTAAAGATGCAATGTTGGTTCTGAAACATTCTTCTAGAAGGTTCTTATATTCGTAGACAGTATGTGATATTTCAGGAAGAGATCATATGAAACATTGTATTATCCATTCTTGATTCCTTTCCAGGTACCCAGACTTCTTGAGGTCTAGTTATAGTTCTTTCTTAAGTTATCCATGGTTCCAATATGACAACGCTTAGAATCATAGTCTAGTAAAAATCAATGTGATAATATCTTGATATTGTGTTGTTTAACGTTTTGCTTCCTACAGGTCTCCTTCCTAGCTGTTCCCTTCCTAATTCCCTTTTCCCCCGCTTGGATCCTCTCAGGCTCTGTAATATTCTATCAGAGTTTTGGAGCTGTCTAGTGGTGGACATGTTGGGAGCGTACGCAGGCCCCGAGGATCTGGTCTCCCTGACAGCTATAGAGGAGTGGAGTCTAGTAGAATGGTATAGAGTGAAGTAGAGTTTTGTAGAGTGGCGTAGTATAGAGTGGAAGAGAGTACACTGAAGTGGCAAAGAATGGAGTAGTGTACAACAGAGTGGCATAAAGTGGAATAGGGTATAGTGGAGTACCGTAGGCTGGAGTGACGTACAATGGAATAGTATAGAGTGTAATAGCATTGGAGTGGTGTAAACTGTAATAGTGTATAGTGTAGTAGAGTATGACAGTGAAGTCGTTTAGACTGGAGTTTTGTATTGTGGGGGTAGGGAACAGTGTGATAGCATACAGAGGAGTGGGTACAGTGGAATACAATACAGTAGAGGGACAAAGATTCAAGTTGTGTACAGTGTAATAGCATAGATTGGAGTGCTGTAGAGTGGAACAGCATAGAGTGGACTCCAGAGGAGTGGTGTACAGTAGAATAGCATAGAGTGGAATAGAGTAGAGTAGATTAGCATAGAGTGGAATGCTGTACAGTGTACAGTCTCAGCGCTTTGAGAACCTCACAGATGAGTAGTACTCTTTATAAATTCCCTGATTGATTGTTTGATTGGTGTAGTGTGAAGTAGCATATAGTGGATTGGCATAGATTGGAGTGGTGTGGAGTAGCATACAGTGGGGTGGGATACAGTGGAATAGCATACAGTGGAGTTGCTTACACTAGAATTGGGTAGAGTGGAATAGCATGTACTGGAGTATCATATAGGGGAGTGGCATACAGTGAAGTGGCATCCACTGATGAGGCATAGAATGGAGTTGCATTCCAATTATTAGTGTAGAGTGGAATGGCAGACAGTGGACTTGTATACAATGTAATAGTGTAGAGTTAAGTGGTTAGAGGGAAGTGTTGTACCGTGGAGTGGCAAAAAGTGTAATATTGTTTAGAGTAGTAGCATCCAGTGGAGTGCTGTATAATGGAGTGGTGTACATAGGAGTGACATGTAGAGGAATGGGGTAGAGTGTAACAGCATGCAGTAATAATGGCGTAAATTGGAACGGGGTCCAATCGAATAGAGTAAAATGAAGTGGCATAGAGTGGAGGGCTATACACTGCAGTGGCCTAGATTAGAGTAGCGGACAGTGGAGTGGCAGAAAGTGAAGTAGCATTCAGTGGAATAGAGTAGACTGGAGTGGTGTACAGCAGAATGGCATTGGGTGGAACAGCATAGTGTGGAGTAGCATCCAGTGGAGTGGTGGACGGTGGAGTGACATAGACTGAAGTGGTGGTGTACAGAGGTGTTGCATACTGTGCAATAGTGTAGAGTGAAGTGGCATTGAGTGGAGTCTCTTACAGTGGTGAGGCATAGAGTGGTGTGGCGTAGAGTGGAAAAGCATATAGTGGGATGGGTACAGTGATGTGGCACATAGCTTTATGTGGAATTTAGCAGCAAGATTATGGTCTGAAGAGTAACGCAAAACTGCGAATTGTGCTGCCTTGTAAGTCTCCAGATTTACCAAACATGGTGGCCTTGCATTCCTTTGTAAATCTGACTTAAGTATTGCATTGCCCATGTGACACCATGAGTGACGCACAATCCAATAACACAGTTAGTCCTTAATTATATTTTGTGCTATGACATATTGTGATGCCTTTCCAATATACTGTGGTACACGGCGATGACGAGCCAGTATAAAAGTGGTTTATGGCTGTTTAGCGAATGAAAAATCTGCCATATTTTTTTAACTACACTTTGTCTGTGTTCAGTGTTACAGCTTAGATCTATGTAAGTAGCAGGTCCCTAGCTATCACCACTTTATTTAAGTGGTAATAGATAGGGAAATTTATTTATACTTTTTAAATACTTTTTTTATATATTTTTAAATATGTTTAAGGCCATGTACAGCAGTAATTTCACAAAGTTGTGTAATTTTGCGAAAGTAGGGCAGTGACAGATATTACTAAGTTCAAATGCCTCATAACTTAAAAAATACTTACCCTACTTAACTGTAGTCCCAAAAAAGCATAATCTCTGCACCATAATGTATAATTCCGCCACATTTCATGTAAATTCATTCAGCCGTTTTCATGCTACGTCAAATACAATAGTGTTGGTAATGTCCTTTTCTATAGAGGCACCCCAAACTTTTTCCCTTCCTCCTCTTTTTCTGACCTCATTTTTGTTGGCTTTATGACTATGTGCACTTTTTTACTGCTCACCAGTACTAACGTGCTTGTTCTCTCTACTTAAAGTGTGGTAACCTTGGCTTATCCACAATTGCCATATGTAATCTATTTATAAGTTCCTAGTAAAGGGCACTACTGTGCCCAGAGCCTGTAACTTAAATGCTACTAGTGGGTCTGCAGCACTGATGGAGCCACCCAATTAAGTTGCAGTTTAAACATGCCACAAGCCTGCTGATGCAGAGCCTGTGTGCAGTTTTAAACTGCCTTGTCGACCTGGCAAGTTAACCCTCTTGCCAGGTCCAAACCTTCCTTTTCAATACATATGTCACCCTGCTGTGCTGACCTGCTGTCCTCTGCCATGCTGAGGAAGGACTGGACCCATCTCACTTGACCCCAGAGTGAAGGCAAGGGCTTGCTGGCTTGCCTTCTGTTCTACTGAAGTCTCAGGGACACAAAATACTTTGAGCCATCATCAGCCCCAGCACCTGGACTTTGCTTGATACAAGTCTTGCTCTGCCAAGTGGTGCCAATCCATTCTTGGACCCTTCGAAGTTGGTATAAATTGCTGCATCAGCCAGAACCTGCGCATCAATGCTGTTGCGCTGATCAGAACTGATGCTTTGCCTACTGCAAGATAGGGATCAAAGTATCACTGCTGTTGCAGGGACCAGGCAGGTGCATTGCACTCAGAACCACCACATCACCTCGGACTCCTCAGTGCCAGCTACGAGAGGGTGAGTGCAGGTTAGCTTATGGTGTGTATCTGATTTCCCCTGACAAGGATTGTAGTCTTTCCCTGGAGCGGGTGCATACCTCTGCAACCAGAAATTCAATTTTAACAAATAGTCTATGGAAAATGCATAGTTGGAAAAACACATTTTGGGACCCCTTATTATCTTTTCACTCCCTTAAGGATTCACCAAAAAAATGTACACAATTTCAAAATGTGGAAAATGCTATAGGTCTGAAATATTTTGTGGTGATTTGCCAAATGGATGGAAAGTAGTTAGGATGCTAATATCAGAGGAATTCTTATCTTTGGGAATACTAACTATAACTACAGAGTGGCAATCAAATGTAATGTGATTTCTTTCTTTTTATCTGTTTTATTTGTTATGCATTTGCTTATTGGTTTACATAATCATATGATCATAAATGCATAGGTGCCAACATACATGATATAAGCAACAGACTTGCGATTTTGTAAGTCAAAAATTGCTTTATTTTGGCTATCTCCCAGCTGAAATTGTCCCTGATCCAATCAAAGTCATTGGACGAAATACATTCTCCTGGTTAATGTTTTAAAATCTCCCACTTACCTCTCTTAAAATGTTGTCATGTATGATACATGTGTCTTTTAGTTGTTCATGTACTAATGCTGAAACTTAAGATATGCAGTCTAGTTACATTTTTTGGCTTCTTTGCTAACTTTAGTAGGATTGTGCTACACATGAAGGCCAAAGTGAATGGAAGCCAATCATTGTTATTATAAACATTAAGATTATTATTTGTCCCTAATGGCCAATTATCCTGTCCTCCATATAGTAGTTTATGTAATTTGCTGCTAGGTCACTTTTCCATTTTGTTGCACAGGAGTACACAAGGAAGATGTTTTTTGTTAGTGCACAGTTTTATTCTGTGAGCCCGAGAGCATGAAAAGTAAAATGTATGCAGAGTAAGATGTATTCCATATGATCTGTATTTTTTAATAGGTTTTCATTGGCATGTGACCATAAATGAGTCTTTCAGTTGCTCATGTATTAATTATGGAATTTTACATATCTTCAGTCTAGTTTATGTTTTGGGCTTCTTTGCTGCTTTTAGTGGAATTGTGCTACATATGAAGGCTAAAGAGAATGAAAGGCAATCATTGTTATAGTTATGACAATTTAGATTATTATTTTTGTCCTAGTGGGCAATTATCATGTTCTCCAAATGGTAGTTTGTGTGGGTCAGTGCTAGGTCAATGTTTAATTTGGTTGCCCAGGGTGCATAAGAAAGATGTTTTTTGTTTGGTTTGTTGGACCAGTATTATTTTGTGAGTCAGAGAGCAAGCAAATAAAATGTATGTACATTAAGATGTATTCTATTTATTATGTATTTGTTTATAGGTTTCCATTAGCATGTGTCCATACATAAGTCTTTCAGTTTTTTTATGTAATCTGAAACTTTACATATGTTGTCCAGTTTGTGTTTTGGGCTTTCTTGCTCATTTTGGTTGGATTGTGCTGTGAAATATCATTAATTTGAAAAACCTTATAACTTAGGAAATGTTTACTTGAATTACCTACAGGGCCCAAAAGAATCATCTGGTCACCTTAATATCTAATGCTGCCAAATTTCAGCAAAGTCTGACAGGCTGTTTTTGTTCTAAACAAAATAAGAAAGTCTACGGAAAATGCACTGGATGTCAAGCCCGTTTTGGGACCCCCTTTTTTCTTTGCACCCTTTTGAGCAAACTCCACCAAACTTTCAGTACTCTGACAATGAAACAAAGGCAACCTTTCTGCAAAGTTTCACAGACCTTCATCAAACAGGTGCAAAGTTATTAAGAGACAGAAATTATAGGGCAAAAATTGAGTATCAAGCACATCCTGCTCCCAACTTCTGACAGATGCAAGGTGTAAATTGACATCAGCTTTAACATTTGACTCCATCTCTGTATGAGACCCTGAGTAGGACCTGAATACCCACCCCGGTTACTGTGGGTGTGATGTCTGGGACTCAAGCTTAATTTCACTAATAAAGCAAAGGTAAACTAAAATCTTACTTAATTGTGCTCCTTTTTTTACGGAGAATTCATACATGCCAACTGACCCGATTCAGGCATGAGACGCCCGATTTTTAAAGCAGCAATGTTGGCATGTGTGGAGAATGGAGCCTAACAGTGTGATCCAATTCATTTTTTCAGCTGTTGTAGTTCTTCGAAATTGCTAGGCGTCAAGTGCTTCAATGCCCCACATTAACGCTACACAGGTTGTACAATACAATACCATACAACACAACAAATACCTAAAAAAGAAAAAAAAAAACGAGGTATTGGAATATAAAATATGTTATTTGGTATAAATGTAGAAAAAAAAACTGTATTTCAGTGACAATGGAAAACATTTCAGATCCACCTTGCATTCAGTGTTCTTGTTAACATGTATGGTGTGCTCACTGTGAGGAAAACCTTCCCTCGGGTGATCGTATGTTAGTCTAAAGGAAAGTCACGTGTCACCATTTGTTCTGAAATATTGAAATTGTCAATGATGTCTCTATTCCTCCTTTGATGGGAATTCTACTCCAACAGGAACTGAAAGAGTAGCCCTCAGATGCTTTTCAATCAGTGGTATCTCAAACGACCAAGGACATTTTATGCAGTTTATAATGACAGCTAATTAGCATGTGAGATGACTTGAAAGGACAGCGCCTATACACTCTTTCTTCTTAAGTGTCTGTGGAAAATGTCAACGTCAATGATATTTAATCTAGAAAGGAAAATCTTGTCAGCTGGTGGGTGAGACTGAAAGGACAATATTCAGATAATACTTTTTGTGTAACTTTACAAATGTTAATGGCGCTTTTATTGTTTCTCTAATGAAAATGCTATCACTACAAATTACCTCCAGTAGGCTTCTGAAAGAAATTCTAACAAACCAACTTCATGACAAGTCAATTTAAAAGTATTCCTCTGCCTGTCTAATTTTGCGACCACTTTGACGTATCTAAAAGGAGCACTGTCGTGATACGTGTTGTTTGTGCACCATTAGCACAGAAAAGAGCCTTCGAGAATGCGTTGGAACTATTTGGAAGTCTCTGAACACCAAAAAGCCATAAAATTCAGCCACATTTGGGATTTTTTCCTCTCTACTCTGCCTCTATCCTGCTTTCAGGTATAGACTTTCCTATCTCCTGACAAGACTCGTTGGTTTCTGTGAAAATAAATGCTTTCTTTACTACTGTCAGGAAACGCTGCCCGTAGGCTAACAGGTGAAATATACAAGACAGGTGCATCTGACCGACCCATACTCGCTAACGCTAACTCTATTCAGAATGGGAAAACATATACATTTTGATTGTAATAATCGGGTGGGCCCCGTCACCACATTGTGTGCACCCAGTGTACATTTGTGCGAGGTACGTATTACGCAAAGTATGCATTTCTCCATCACAATCAAACTCAGGTGGTAATTCCCCACATCACTGAACTCTGTGCGCACAGTCTTGCGATGTGTGTGGTCGGATCTTTGTGTACAGTCAGCGGTTTGGTCACGTCCCATATCGCACCACACCACTGGTTCCAGTCTGCCTGGCTTTCAACGATGTGCAACAAGCTATGGGTGAAGGGACTGCTTGCCCATCAGTTCTTGTGCCAGCCTCCACACCCCTTTGGCTGTAGAGCTGTGTTCAGCCATGTGAGCTGTGCACTAGGGATAGGGCCTGTGCTTTGGCTCTGTTCAATGAGCTCTGGAATAAGGCACAGACCAGAGGCCTGGTCCCACTGCTTAATTTGTGCTTGTTATTTCCGGTGCTGAGCACCGGCACTTATTTTTGAGGGCCGGGGCTTATTCTTCTGCCTCAAGCATTTACTGCGAGCAAAAGACACAAATGGGAAAGACGGAGGAAGAGAAAAACGAAAAAGCGTCACAATGGGAGAAAGCAGAAAGCTGCAAAAGTGAGCTAAAGGGGGAGGGAGTGGTGGCTCTTAATGGATTAAAGAGGCCCGCGATGGCTTCAGGATTAGCTCTTTCAGTATTCCGTGCTCGCACATATAAATGTAGAAGCCGCGAGTTTAAGAGGAAGGCTTTGGGCACCTGCACGTTTTAATTTACAAATTAAGCACTGCCTGGTCCTGCACCTTAGCTTGCATCCAAAGGACCAGTGCTGACAGTATTCGGCTGTGTGCTGCAGGCTCTGGGTGCAGGCCCTGCACCGGCCGCCTTCCCTGTGCCAGCTGTGCCAGGTGTGTATGGCCTCCGGCCCCCACATGATGTTGGCTGTGTCCAAAGGCTCTCGTCCGTGCCGCCGTCTCAAAGCAGCTGTGCTCGACCTTTGGCCATGCACAGGGACCTCTGTACTTCGGACCTGGTAGGGTGATGGTGCATGGTGCAATTTGTTGAATCTGCATGCAATGTGGAATGCTGATATTACCATGTCAGCTACCAAGAGATATAAAAGTAATTTCCTTCTGAAGCCAGTCTGACACTTTTTCAGATACAAACAACTCAAAAACTACAGAATGTATTGTCACCAAACTGCAAAAAGAAAACTTTCTGAGTTGAGGAAATCCATTCCGTGGTTTCTTCTGTAGCAGAGAGCAACTTTGACGGCGGGGAGTTTGAATGGGAAACGATCTATTCGACCCACTCCACGGCTCTGCGTACCCTGCACGCATCTGTGCAGAACATGGCATTCTGAGAGTGAGGGCATCCTGAGAGCGGAAGTTTGCGAGTTAATCATCCAAAGTTATTCCAACTGAATACAACTATTTAAACTATTAATAAAAGAGGCAGCACTATGAAAACATTTCAAATAAAATAATACATGTAAATCTAAGTTTTTTTGACATTGCGTCATTTTACATTTGCTAATTTAAGGGGTTTGCAGTACTGTCAAAGCCACGTACTTCAGGCCCCCTGCACACCTGGTAGAGGCATGCATTGGCCCATTACCTGCTTTTCCTGGGCTCAGGTTGCTGCTGGAGAAGGGCTAAAAAGCACGTGTTGACCCCAAAAAAAAGAAACTTGCTTATACATGTTCTGGCCCGCCCTCATGCACTGTAGCAGCGACGTCTGCAGAGTATCAACAACATAACAAAGAATTGGAAGGAATGCTTGATTTGACCGCAGCCGCTGGCGATCACGTAGTACGTTCCCTTCTATCGTTTTTTACCGCGTCTGCCACTTTAGAAAGAGACCTGTCATAAACAAATCCTCATAAGCAAATCCAAGTCTTATTTTAAGAGATGACTGGATAACCCACAGCAACGTGAAGAATTCTGAAAAGACGCAGTGGGTGCTGAAGAAAAAGAGGTCCAATTACCTACAAATTACTTGGTTTGACTCAGCCTTGCTCACAGGGAGAGATCCGCTATCTGCTAAAAGCGAGAAAAGAAGCAAAGGAGTCAGATTTTCAAAAGATAGAAAGGCAAAGGCACGAGTCCCTCTGTAGAAAATTCGACCAATTTGAAAGCAAAAATGTCAGCGTGGCCTTTTTTATGCATAAAAACTGCGGCCCATATTTATACTTTTTGACGCAAAACTGCGCTAATGCAGTTTTGCGCCAAATAAATTAGCGCCGTCTAACGCCATTCTGAAGCGCCATGCGGGCGCCGTATTTATTGAATGGCGTTAGCCGGCGTTAGCCGACCGGCGCTGCCAGGTGTGCGTGAAAAAAAACGACGTACACCAGGCAGCGCCGGCGTAGGGAAAAATGGCGTTTGGGCGTCCCAAAATGGGGCAAGTCAAGGCTGAGGCAAAAAAATCGTCTTAACCCGATTTGCGCCATTTTTTTTGGGCGCCCAGACGCCATTAACATGACTCCTGTCTTAGCAAAGACAGGAGTCATGCCCCCTTGCCCAATGGCCATGCCCAGGTGACTTCTGTCCCCTGGGCATGGTCATTGGGCATAGTGACATGTAGGGGGGCACAAATCAGGCCCCCCTATGCCACAAAAAAATAAAAATAAAAAATACTTACCACAACTTACCTTTTCTTCCCTGGGATGGGTCCCTCCATCCTTGGGTGTCCTCCTGGGGTGGGCAAGGGTGGCAGGGGGTGTCCCTGGGGGCAGGGGAGGGCACCTCTGGGCTCATTCTGAGCCCACAGGTCCCTTAACGCCTGCCCTGACCCAGGCGTTAAAAAGAGGCGGAAATGCAGGGTTTTTTGACCCGCCCACTCCCGGGCGTGATTTTTGCCCGGGAGTATAAATACCACGCACATGCCTGGGAGTCATTTTTTAAGACGGGAACGCCTACCTTGCATCTCATTAACGCAAGGAAGGTGTTCACGCAAAAAAATGCTGCTAACTCCATGAACTTTGGCGCTAGACGCGTCTAACGCCAAAGTATAAATATGGAGTTAGTTTTGCGTCGAATTTGCGTCGAAAAAAACGACGCAAATTCGGCGCAAACGGAGTATAAATATGCCCCTGCATGTCTAAAGGGAACGTGCAATGACTGATGAAGCATGTGAGACATTGAATGCACAGGTAGCCACTCATACAACTTCACCAGCAGCACACCAAGAACACAACACCTATCGTTGCAGAAAAAGAAAGCCGGAAAAAAAGGCTTTTCAAATATGCTTCCCGCAAAAATACGCCTTCCGCCCAAAACATAATTTTTCTCTCTAGCCAATTGGGCTTCGTTGCAGCTCATTTTTTTGTTTGTTTCGTGTTTCATCTTTTCTGGCACCAGAGTTATCTCCGTCAGAGATTTGTACTACTTTTAACTCACTATCGAAATGTGTTTCTCGTGTCTCCTGTCTTCCCTATCGTTTTATCCCAACCGAAGCCACAGCGCGGCCTGCAGGGGTAATCCTCTTCTTATCTCAAAGGCGACAGACTTTTCTTGGTGATGTCTTTTTCATAATGTATTTAGGACTTACTGTATATGTGTTGCCTTGATGAAGGAAACCGTTTTTTACTGTTTGTTAGGGTATATTGCGTATATACACAGTTTCATGGGGTCAGGCTTTGCCCGAATGAGATGGAGACTGTTTTGATGGGACTGATTATATGCGTTTGGGGCTGCACCCCCCCTCTGTAGCGCCTGGTAAACGTCCTTTTTGGTTTTCCCAATAACCAGCAAACAACCACATAATAAACATTGAGTTTAATTGTGTGTAAATGTGCCTCATTCGTACTTACTATGGATGCCCACTCAATATGAATTGATTTTGCTATTTTATCAATCGACGAGCCCGTAGGCTAAAATATAAACCTGTCCCTGTCGTGGTCGGTCGTTTAATTTGTTTTAAGCATGCATTTAAGAGACATAATCGCTCACGTTCAAGACAATATGCATTCACTCTAACCGTAAAAAAATGATGAGAGCTTACAAGATATGATTGCAATGTAAACTGTACATTTATGACAAAGCAGAGGAATGATAAACATTTGTAATGAAACTATAAACAGCAGCTATGCAGAATTATTTTAATTCAGTTTTATAAAAAATGTGTTGTTTCTAACATTGTTTATAACTAGCAGTGGAACAGTCTGCTGCATATGAGTTCTTTTAGTAGTTTAATTGTCTAAGGTGATGTCAGCACCTTTGGACACTGAATTAGAGCCCGTAGGGCTTGGGAGACTATCTAGTGTTATGGCCTTTCTGTTTGTTGCCATTTTTGTGCCCAATAATATCACTGTGTTTTCACAGTTTAGTTACGCAGTGGCTTTGCCGGAGTGGATACTTTGCTGGATATATCAAATAATTAAATCGCTAGATTGGCCGATTTGTTGATGCTGTGCTCTTCCCTTTTTTCTTACTAACAGTGTATTACGTTTTCCAACACGAACTTTGCCTGGATCATTGTTGACTCTCATCCCACTGCTGCTCCTGAATTTAATTATTGTTTTCATTTTACCATATCGTTTATTTTATAGTTTGCTCACTAGATTTTATCTTGTTCTGTCAATTTACCAACCCACCTAAAAAGTAACTTCTATACATCATCATCAGCCTCAGACCTCAGATCACATGCATTAGATCTCAGTGGCGGGAACAACCACACATCCAGTCCCTTCTCTCCTCCAGTCCTCCTCAGTGCACAACCAAACCTTCCCAAACACCAGTTTCTTAATCCAAGAACCTTCTCCTAATAATGAACGTTACAATGACTTAATCACCCTGGTTTAACATATCAAACACGGATGCCAAAGTCAACTCACTATTCTCTGACTTCAACCACATCTTCCAGGCCACAGGTGACAACCACACCCCAATCAAGCCTTGCTCATTTGAAGTCACGCCGTCATCGTCAAGGTACGAACAAGACTAAACGGGTGGAAAATATGCAATCAAAAGGCAGTAGAAGGAAAGACATTAAGACCAGATGCAGACTATATAGCCTTGCACTTGCAGAAGCTCGAGCCAGAGGAGGATCATCACAGAAACCAATGCTGCCCAATACACAGAAGCCAAAAGAAGGAGAGAACTCTTCGATGGATTCAGAGCCTGTCCCTAATCCACTCAGAAAGCTCTCAAAGGACCTAATTTATAAGGAAAAGCCACCCCTGTGAGAAACTATTGCTCTCCTAAATACTGCTAACAGGTGAGACCCAGCTAAAGACGTGCGGATCTGCCTCCTGGACACTATGGATACTTTGACGTTCTCCCCAATCTCAGGGTCTCGAAGGAGCAACAAGCCTGCAACGTGAAAGGTGCATTGAAATCAGAGGCTCCATATATTGTGCCATAAAGTGGGACAATAAAGGGGAACCACAGAATAGATCAAAATACTGCAGGGTTGGATCAGCTAGAGAGAGGGTCAGGGACTTGCTTCAATATCACATGAGAAGCAAAGCAAATACGTTTGCTCTCATAGTTTCCTGGTTCTGCAGGCTTTCCAAAGCTTCATATTGAGCAATAACTTCAAAAGTATATATCAGTATGTGCAGACCATCCACTTCAAATTCTTCAGGGTACAATCACAATGATCCATCCTCTATGCTTTTGACCTCCATGGCCTTGAAGGGCAGGTATTTCTACAGCACCACCTGGCTTCAACATTCATCATTTCTACATTCAGAGGTCTTATCCTCTCAATTTCAATATAAAGTTCTTCTTATCTGACTAAGGTCTGCTCCAATGTTTGGGGTGTTCCAAAGTAGTGCTGATCAACTATCAATCCCTGGAGAAAAGGAGCATGCATATTCAGGGGGTGTCTCACCAGTTTGGAACTCAGGGTTTCCATGTAGACGGTGCCAGGTCCAGGTTGCACCTGTGGCAATATTGGCAGTTCATACTCATCTGATTTCAGATAGACATGGCCAGACATTGGTGAGAGAAGATTGTCTTCAGTTGGAGCTGAGAGTGACCCTGAGAACAGGATTGCAATTGGCTAGAGACTGGATGAAGGGGGATGAGCTGATGTTATATGTTTTGAGAATATAGGTGTTCCTTCCTCTTGGGAGTTATATTCTTACACCTTCTCTGTGCTCGTCCTCTACAGAACTCTATGACTTTCATGATATTTTGTGCTTGGCTACATTTGGGCCTACGATCACAGCACATATTCTATTTGTGGAATACAGTGTCCCATGAGAATGAATGATCATAGAATGCCAGTGTTTCAATGGATCAATATAGGGTTGAAGTAGTGATTTCTTTTCAGGCAATGGTGTCATGGGTAGTCTTAGGCCATAGATACAGAGTATACATTTATAGGTATGGCAGAAGAACATATTGGGATTGAACGTTCTGGACTACTACCTGGTGGTTCAGCTCAGGAATTTAAAAAAACATATGATCACCGCTAGGCAACTTTCTACTGGTGTTTTAAGTTGGCCTTTCAGTGAGTGTGTGATGAGAATTCTGTGGTTCTCTACACTTTAATGCTGATTCTTTTATTCCTGAATGATACATTTGCTTGTAGACTGTTGCCATCCATGCTGAAGGGCTAATCAGCTGAAAGGACAGAATGTTGAGAAATGTGGGTAGTTAGAGTCAAGTTCTTTTCTTTTGAAGCTTCTTATGGGGATGTCGGTACACTACTGTGGTCAGGAATAAGGCATGCTTTCTTGGGGGTTGTCATGTGTATTATTTTAGACCTGGCATCCTTGCCATGATTTCCCACTACCTTTTTGCCTTCAGACCTGGTATTTGCTGAATTCTTTGTGCTGGCATTAGGATTCTGTGCACTTTACCACTGCTGACCATTACTAAAGTCCTTGTGCTTTTTCCGTAAAACATGATATCATTGGCTTATCCCCAACTGGCATATTTCATTTACCTGTAAGTCCCTAGTAAAGTGTACTACATGGGCCAAGAGCCTGTAAATTAAAGGTTACTAGTTGGCCTGCAGCAGTGATTGTGCCACCCACTGAAGTTGCCCTTTAAACATGGCTTATCCCAGTCATTTCAAAACCTGTATGTGCAGTTTTAAACTGCCGTGTTAACCTGGCAAAATAAACCTTTTGCCAAGCCCAAACCTTCCTTTTAATACATATAGGTCACCCCTAAGGTAGGCCCTAGACTGCCCCAAAAGCAGGGTGTAGTGTATTTAAAACGTTGGACATGACATACTTTTAAGTTTTATGTGTCCTAATAATGGAAAATTATTTTTCCATACTGCAAAGCCTATCTCTCTCATAGATAACATTGGAGTTAACTTATTACACCTTATAACCATAATATTCCAATTGGAAGAGATCTCCCCCTTCCCACGAGTTTGGTGTCTCTGGAATCACAATTTAAAATCCTTATTTATGGTGACATCAGGTTTTAAAATGCAACTCTGAAAATGCCACTTTCACATGTTCTTACTTTACCCATTTGGGTCATATTTATACTCTGTTTCCACCGAATTAGCATCATTTTCTTTACTCTAATTCGGTGCAAAACTAACTCCATATTTATAGTTTGGTGCTAGACCCGTCTCGCACCAAATTTATGGAGTTAAAGTCATTTTTTGTAAGTGGAAACCTACCTTGCCTTAATGAGATGCAAGGTAGGCGTTCCCGTGCAAAAAACATACCCTATGGCCTTAACGCCATATTTATACTCCTGTGCAAAAATGGTGCACAGGTGGGAGGAGGGGTAAAAAAATGGTGCAAATCTAGCTTTGCCCCATTTTTTAACTCCTGGGTCAGGGCGTCAGGGCAGGCATTAAGGGACCTGTGGGCCTATTTCCATGGTGGAACACCATGAAATAAGCCCACAGGTGCCCTCCCCACGTCCCTGGGGCACCCCACCCACACCAGAGGAACTGCAGAGGATGGGGACCCCATCCCAGGTAATTACAGATAAGTACAGGTAAGTATTGCATTTTATTTTTTAAAGTGTCATAGGGGCCCTGAAATGGGCCCACATACATGGCACAGGGTGCAATGGCCATGCCCAGGGGACCTTTGTCCCATGTGCTGGCCATTGGGGTGGTGGGCATGACTCCTGCCTTTTTTAAGACAGGAGTCATGTGGCATGGTAGGTTTAGCACCATAAAATGACGCTAATCTGGTTAGAGTCATTTTTTTTTACTCTAACCTGTCTAAAGTCACTTTTTGGTGCTAAACCTCCTTCTCCTATACCGCCAGCCCCACCCGACTAAAGTCTTTTTTTACTCTAGCCTACTATTTGCACCGGCTTGCATCATTCCATAAATATGGTGCCCGGCTGGTGCACAGAAATGGTGCAAGCCGGTGCTAAACGTTTTGGTGCAAAACTGAGTTAGTGTAGTTTTTCACCAAAAAGTATAAATAAGGGCCTTGGTGTCTTCTGCCTGTCTCTGCTCACATATCTGGGGCAGGGTGACAGCTGGGCTTTGTATATTACTCCTAGATAGTCACACACAATGGGAGCTTAGGGGTGACCTCATGTGCCTTGATGAGCAATCCTGGTCAGGATGGGAGGGAGGAGCTGGGCACTGCCTCACTTACATCTGAATAGGTTGTGTTCTGTCCACACACAAAGGACTGTATAACCCACTGTAGTGAGTTTGGAGCTAGGGCATGGAGGGCAGGGTCTCTGTGCAGTTCAACGACATGTGTTTGAAGTCTCTCCTACTTGAAAGGCCCAATTGGATTTACGTACTGGACCACTGACACCACCATTTCACTACACTTTTGGACATGTGGATACTCTCTCTGCCAGGAAGAAGGACTGCTGTGCTGCTGAAGACCTGCCACTCTGCAGGACTGCTGTTTTACTGGACTCCTGCTTTGCTGTGCTGACCTGTGCCTGCTGCCCCCTTGCCTAGGAATGAGAAGGAATGGACCTGAATCTCACCAACCCAGAACCCAGAGTGACTCCAAGGGCTAGTTGGCTGGCCTTCTGATCTGAAGTCTCAGGGACATAAAAGACTTTCAACCACCTTGCACCTGGACTCTGCCATCTGTGAGGCTGCCGTGCCAAGTGGTGCTATCCCATTTCTGGACCCTTGGGAGTGGGTCTAAAGTGCTTGTTCCAGCAAAATGAACATTTCTTCTGCTGCAGGAACAGAACCCCTCATCACCGCTGTTGCGTGGAACAGAGCCAGGGCATCACCAATTCTGAGTGGGTCAGAACAGACACAACATACCCACAGTGCCACCCCATCTTGGGACCAGTGCATTGCCTTTGGAACCCCCTCTGCGTGATGCTTTCTCTGGACCAAGCTCCTCTCATCCTTCATCGAAGGCAGCATCGACAATGCCTCTGAACCTCAGCATTGCTGGTACTGCATGGATCGGAACCATCATATTGTCTTGACTGCGCCATGCATCTTCAACACTGGTCTTTGCATCACAAGCCCTGTTGATAGGATTCTCAATGTCAATTCATCAGGATCGTGCACCACAGCCTCACTACATCTTGAAACCGATGTATCAACCCCAGCTGCATGGCGTATCTTTGTTTCAAAGTGACGCAACACCCTGCAACCAGGATTTAAGGTACTTTGGTTCAGCAGGCCTGACTGGGTCCCTGTAGCTGGTCTGCGCTCCATTGCAGACAGTCTGAACTTATGACTTTGTCCAGGTTCAATGCGATCAGATATTCTTAAATGTGCTGTGTGCTTCTTGTGGCTATTTTTACCTAAAACTCTGAAATTAAATATCTCCAGTTTTTTTATTGGATTTTTGTCATTTTGGTATTGTTTTATTTATTAAATTCAGATCTATTTTTCTAACCTGGTGTATAATCTTTTTGTGTAGTGTTTTCACTGTTTTACTGTTTGAAGTGTTGCACAAATACTTTACATGCTGCCTCTAAGTTAAGCCTGACTGCTCTGAGCCAAGCTACCAAAGGGTGAGCAAAGGTTAATTTAGGATTTGCCTGTACCTTATCGTAACTGGGATTGTGGTTGCTGCTTGACCAGGGCTCATAACCCAGTCAACCAACAACCCAATTTTTAACAGGTGCCTATCTGGTTAGAGTAGAATTAGCAATGCTATGTAACTCTTCGTAGAGTCAAGACAAAAACAACATTCTGACCCCTTCTGCCATAGGCAGAGTGAGTGGGAAAGAGGCAAAAATGTATCTATTTATCTGATTATCACAAGCTTTGTCTCGGGCAGCAGCACATAAGTCCAGAAAGCCTATGGTGATTTCAGTGTGCTTATAGGGGTGGGATTCCTGAACCAGGTCATAAGTATGTCTATCTTGAAGATGAACACATTTAAGCAGATTCAGAGGGATTTCTGAACAGTTTTTTAGGAGACCTACCTCCTCTTCCTGAAAGAATCTCTCCTTTTCAGATACTCTCACTTCACAGTGGCAACCTCCATTGATACTTCAGAGTCTTCCCTGTGGATTAAGGACTTCTTCTCAGGATTTTTCACCAGAGTCTTGAATCCATGTTTAGATCCTTTGCAGGCTCAGGAAGTAATAGTCCACTTTTGACTGGATGATCTGCTGATTCAGTATCTTTCCTAATGGCAACCCATGGAGGACACAGCCTTAGCCATAAAAATACTGTAGTTTGTAGATTTTGACTAAAAGGTCATATATTAATTGGCAATTCATCCCATCGGTTGGGTATAAAAACATTTTGAACATATTCCAATCACTTATCCAACTCCCAGAGGTCAGAAAAATTATCTCAGTTGTCTCTCCAGGTGTTCAGGCTGAGACAGATGGCACCAGTCAGAGAGTAGTCTTGAGTTCATTTAAATGCAATATTTATTGCTTTGTTTCCTTTCATAATTCCTTTGTGTTCTTGGAAATAGAATGATACCCATTTTCTTCTTCTGTTTTTCTATTTCTTTTTTTTTCTGGGCAACCCTGAGTGTTATACCTTAGTGCTCATATTCTAAGTCATGGATTTCCTTTTTGTCAGGGTTATGAACGCTTGTTTGCCACTGTCTCGTCACTGGTTAGCTCTTTTGGCTTTACAGTTTATTCTGTAAAAATGCATAACTTAAGTTCTGCTTATTTGATTTTTGTCATTTTGGTCTTGTTTTATTTGTTAAATTAAGTTCTATGTTTCTAACCTAATATACGGTTCTTTTGTGTGGCGTGTTCATTGTTTTACAGTTTGAAGTGGTGCAAAAATACTTTACACATTGCCTTCAAGTTGAACCTGACTGCTCTGCACCAAGCTACCAGAGGGTGCGCACAGTTTAATTGTGCCTTACCCTGAAAAGAATTGTGGTTGCTGCCCTATCTGCCCAGTCAACAAACAACACACATTTTCACACACTATAAGATTCAAAACCTTTTGGCTAAATATGTAGATGTGATATTAGCAACTGCAAATCAGACTACTACTTCAGACTCAAGATTAACTGATAACATTTCACATGCAACCTGGTGGAAATTAGTATGTGAGAATCCATGTATATTCAGTTAGCCATTACAAAAGGTACAATTTGGGATTGTGTATCTAATTTGGATGCTCATCAGGTCAATCATTCCAGTTCAGAGAAGATGGAAAAGTAACATTTGACTAGCAAATATATTTGGAAATTTCCCTAAGCCGTTCTGGGCACACTCACTGAATCTTATCTAACTGACATGAAGGAATATATTACATGAACCTCTTTGTTCTTTTTATAGAACTCTTTGTGTTTGAAATTTAGCCCTTGAACATATTTTATTCTATTTTTTAGAATTTTTGTTCTATTTCGGTTATTCTAGATACATGACTAATACTCTAAACTTCATATAATTATTACCAAATGTATAGGTTCTATGTGATTTATTTAGAATTTTGTAAGGTGTAAATATAATGGCATTGAGCTATTGTATTAATAATTATTATATTTCAGCTACAATTATTACACCAGTATATATATTTTAGATTCCGAAATATACTTTGTATGTGCTTATGTTTTTCTTCTCTAAAAATCCAAACAAAAAATGTACCTCAAATGATTGAGGCACTTACGTGAGACGTAGCTTTACTGTTGTTTGGAGATAGTTCATGATAATATGGTGTTTACGTTTGTGGCAACCTTCCGTCCTATGGTGTCATGTTTTTTCTGTGAATCATAGATTACGCTGCAAGTTTTTCACCCTTAATCGGTTCCTCATGACAGTGATGTAACAAAACTGGATCCCCCCGCAAGGAACATGGCGGGGACCCCTCTGGACTCACTCAGTCCAGGTGCTTTGGTGAGGAGGCCCCCTGGAGCTCACCCCCCCCTCCACACCACAGGGCCTTTGTTACCCAATACCTCATGAGGAAGTGGCCGTCCATTTCCTGAATGTTTCAGCATTTATCAGCCCTGAACCTCCTCTTTTAAACAATGTGTCAATCATCTTGTGATGTTTGTGACTTCTAGGAAGAGCCATAAAGCTTTTTAGGGAAAGCATATCAGCGCGCAAGTGTGCACTTACCGCGGCACACATCATCGATTCCTGGCATGGCTGGGAAGGCTAATAAGGGGGACAGGAGGCACACAAGCCTCAGTCCAGCTCGGATCTAACAATTGTATTGTGTGAATTTGCAGGGGTTGCAATAGATGGCATATGTGTACAGGCCAGTGCCTAATTTGTAAATTTGTAAATAAAATCATGTTGGTGCCCAAAGCTCTTCTCTGAAGCATGCGGTTGCTGCAAATAAATATTTGAGCACAGAATACAGAGGCAGTGTAAGACAACTCAGGCTTCTTTAATCCCCTTACAGTCACTCCCTGCACCCTCAGCTCACTCTTGCAGCTTTATGCTTTCTCCCTTTGTGACACTTTTTCCATTCCTCCGCTGTTCCCATCTGTGTCTTTTGCTTGCAGTAAATGCTCTAGGCATTAGAAAAATATTTAGAAAAATAAGTGCCAGCCCCCAAAAATAAGTGCTGGTGCCCCATACCAGAAACCACTGGCTCAAATTAAGCACTGGTCCAGGCCTTCCAAGGCAAATACCACATTGATGACAAGGAACCGTCAAACCCATCATGGACTTCCAGCTGAAAGACAAGCCCCCCAGGGGAGACAGCACACCATGCATGGGGCCAACACATTGGGAGCATATTTACACTTCTGTCACCGGAAGAAAGCTAATCCTTGCTCTGCACTGACAAGCACAAGACACACCACCCGCTGTACTCTGAGTCAAGCACCATTGTATCCACTAGCTCATGAAGGAAGAGGCCTAACCTTGGAGCAATTGTGGTTCCAGCACCACTCAGAAAGAAAGATTTGTGGTCCCATCACTGCGAGAGGGCTGTATGGGGAGGGTGCCATGTGTCTGCAGTTTGACAGTCAGTTAATACAAATCTACAGAGACCCCATAGAAGAAAATAAATCATGGCACAGATGCATTCCAATGTAAGATCGAGCCGATTGTGAGCTGAATCAGCCACAGTGTAATTGTTGTGTAGCCATTTTAGTTATAGCTCCATGGCCGTTATTTTAGCACCCTAAGCCTGCTTCTGTGCACTTTAACCTAGATATATTTTATTCAGATTCTTTTATTATTTTAGCAATATCCACATTTGCGGTCTTGTTTTATTTCTCTCTACCTGGCTTTGCTTAGGCTAGCACTGTGTTCTTAAACAAGCACTCTGTTCTTCTCTCAAGGCTATTTTCTCAGAACATCAGTTGTTTTATTATGAAAACACTTCCTTGTCCCATACACGTTAGAGGGAGATTCCAGCCAGAGGACCACGACTGTATGCTGATTGCTGAACTCTTCACTACAGCTGCTTATGCAGACTTCAGGCCTTTGCTCAGGTATGGGGGTTGATGTCTTCCCAGGGGAACCTGAATGGCCGAACTAAAGCTTAACATGCTGTGCTCCAATATAGCCTTGGTAGAAATGAGTCTATTCCACTCTAGTGACAACATGGTAGCGTTATTTCTATGCTTTACTCTCCTTGTCACAATTTTAATCCTGTCAAGCTTTATCGTCCTGGTTATAGCAGTACATGCTCTATTGTCTAAGATGCAGTCGCTTCATTAAAACCTTATTGAAACATATACTGCCTATGCTTGTCATTGTATATGTGAGACTAATGTAACTGAGAGAAACGGATGAGATCTGAGTAACCACGATTTCCTTGAGGAGGAGTCAATTGTGTCATGCGCTCGGCTGCCCAATAATCCCTGCTCTTGGGTAGAGATGAGGCACTGCTAGTTAGCCAGAGCAAAACCCGGACTGGGGCGACAAGTGTCACCTGTAGTGGGTTAAGACTCAGTTTCCCACATTGCAGGCGATTCTGCTGCTCAAATCCTGTAGTCTAATTAAAACAATGAGAGCCTACGCGACAGAATCATTAGTGATGTTGGGCACGTAGACCTGCCCGCACATCTCCATGCAGCCAACTGCTGGGAAGCTGCATCATGGGTGACATTGAACAGACGAAGGAGGAACAGTGCAGCCCTCCCACAGAGTCGAACATGAGCATACTCATGCAAAAGCCACAAGAGCTCACAGAATATGCCCGTTCACCAGGTGGAGGGAGTGCCAAATAATACCCTGCCAGTGCTTAGTTTGTGAAAAAATAAGTGTCGGAGTCAGGAGGCCAGTGCAGCTTGTACTACCCATTGCCCCTGCCAGTGCTGCCAAAGACAGTACAATCACAACTACTAACCATCACAATGCAGACTATTCCAGGCCACCAAAGCTATGAGAATAGCTTGGGAGGCAAGTATTAGCCATTTTAAGGTATATTAGACAAACAGCACCACCATGTAGCAGACTATCATAAGCGCCAGTGTTGACAATTAAGTGCCGGTCCTGAGCACTGGATACCACTGGCTCAAATTAAGCATTGCCCCATACTACTTTTTAATGTACCCGCTAATCCAGCAAAGTGCCCAGGTGGTGAGTCTGGAACGGGAGAGTAAACACCTACCTTAATGAAACAGAATAGACTTGTTGCTATTCCACTATGCAGAGAAGGAAATATTTAAGTGAATCGAAAACTCTACCATCACTTGGGGAAAAGAAGATTTATGATATGGAGAAGCTGTCCTGTAGCCCCATTTCATCCTCCCAGTTAAACCAAGTCTCTGGCCACATCAAATGGCAGCAGGCCAAGCAGCATGAAAATAACACAGTTGTTTGATTCTATGCCTGACTGTGTGATGTACTTAGTTAGCACTTGCACAAAGGAGGACCTTAATGCACAGCTAATACAGGGATGCAAATGATCTATCCTAGCAAAGCTCATCCTGCGGAAGCCAGAGATGTCTTTGGACAATATCCTAACTCAAGGCAGAGCACATTAACAGTCCAACATGAGGGCATAATCAATGGTTTAAGCCCTGGAAAAAGTGCCTATTAGGGAAGCGGAGTCATGCCACTGCCCAAAAGGGCCGTTCTCCCCGAGCTCTGCAGCTTCAGGAGATAAAACAAGACTGTTACTACAGATGCTGCCACCATGGCCATGAGATGAAGATGGGGCTGGAGAGGTCCTATGCTCTAGCACATCCAACCCCACTTCAGCAGCCCCAAACCACCCCTACCAGCAGCGGCGGCCATCTGGCCTTCGCCTGGGAACCCTGCTCATGGAGGGTGCCTCCTTCCTACAGCTATCCTGACACCCTTACAGCTTGGTGCAACAAAGCTGCTCTCATGCACCCTCACGGTGTGGCTCCCCTCAGGGGTCCTGCTTTGAACAGATGCACTGCAAGTCCCACTTCCCACAGTGGCAACCTACTTCATTGACAAGCAGGCTGGCCTACAGTTATGGCCCAAGGCTACCAAGGCTGGCCTACAGTTATGGCTACAACCTATCAAATTACATGGGCAACTCCCCCTTGACAATATGAGACTGTGGTCTCTAGGCCTCCACTTCAAAAGGCTCCTGGGCCCCTGAGGCGAGGGCAACTGTGGTTGGGGGTGCTCCCTTATCTGATTGCCCCTAGGGGTTCTGACAGAAGAAACAGACAGATGAAGTGATAACCAACACTGACGGACCCTCTCTTTTTGATGACACTCCACTGAGACTGGCAACAGCAACCCATGGAGAACATAGTCCAAGGAGCCCTGACCTTGCCATACTTCATTAGCAGCTCCCTCCAAGCACCTGGGTGCTAGATTCGTAATTCAACAAACCCTTCGATCCCTGGGGCAGGGCCTCCCTGCAGGTGATATTACTGACCCTCTAATGAGCCCATCCTCCAGGAACTCACTTCCACTGGAACCTACCTCCAAGCCTGGGAGATGAAAATCACTGACCTCACCTAAGATATGAAAGGCATCCAAACGGACATGGGGTTCTTTCATACACAAGTGCACTCCCTGGATCAACGTCTCACTGTTACAGAGGAAAAGCTGACAGATGTGGAGTACCCACCAGGAAATCTGGCACATCAAACAAAAACTCATCGACATAGAATCCCAAAGGAACTGGAACTCTCTGGCAGGGCAGCATTCTTACTCAACTTTATTCCTAAAATGATAGGTTTGTCCTTTACTCTTCCCCTTGAAATCCAGAGGGCTCACAGAATATGGTCTGCCACCCCCCTGTGTCTGGGACCAACAAGCCTCACCCGACATCACCTGCCTTCTAAGACACATACATACCCAACAGATTCTCTTGGAGGCCCCAAACGTAGCCCATATGACTTGGATTATCATCGGACCCATGTCACAGCAGACTTCTTCCCAGACACCAATGCCAAATGACGTGAATTGCTCACTGTGCATCCCAATTGTGAAAATGGGATATCAAGTATGAATTGATAGAATCTGCATTCATATGAATCACTATGGATGGAGGCTGAAGATTTCCAAAACCCACAGGAGTTAGCTCTATTCCTGTACTCCAGCATAGATGCTTCACGTTCTCAACATATAGAAACAAACACCACAGCCACCCTCCGCCCTGATCTGCTATGTCGAGGATGCCAACAAGACCAGGCTTTTTGGAAACCACAAGACAGGGAAAAATGATAAAATCAGTAGAGGCACTGACCTACTCTCAGGGCAAGGACAAATCCATATCCCTCCAGAAACCAGCCCTCTCCTGGGCTGACCCCCATGACTTACCCCCATGAACAGAATCTGAAAATCTCATCTGCAACAACTTACTGCACCTTGACGGAGCTAAGTAGCTCCCAATAGGAATGATTAGGCTTTCCTCTCCCATACCCTACTTCTGTCCTCTCCATCCCACCCCTACACCCCATTCCCACCCCAGAAACCCTGCCTCCCTTTCCCATACCCATCGTCACACTTCCTCCCCATACTCCCTACCCCAGCCCCACAACCCCCCCACCATGGGGAGGATACCATTGGAGCCTTACTATCCCCACTTTTGGCCCACAGTCTGCCCCCGCTTTTATCCCTCCAACAAATGGATATAATACTGTTATGTTATGTGGGTGGGGGGCACTTTCAACCTCAAATGCTTATTACATGTATTAGGTGTATGATGTTTACCATGTTTACAAAAATATGGGATGCTATATACATTTGAAAATGCTCAGATGGTTCAACGCTACCACACACCATATGACCCAAATTAGCAATGTGGGGGATTGGCTGGATCTCATATACTTCAGCCCCAGTCCCCTGACTCCCACTTGACACCTTAGTAACAGACATCCTGTTAGCAGTACTACTCCCCTGGGATCCTTCCCATCCTAAACAGCCTAGACCCCTAATCACATTGTACCCTATCCAGCAAAAGTTCACCGATGCGCTATACCCTTCCTAGCTGACCGCTGAGCTTTGCTATCTCCCTGCACCTCCACTCCCCACCCAATAAAGACTCAGCATCATATACCTGCTTTCAACGATCTTCCCTCATCAGCCTTCCCTCCTTACTAACCTCACATCGGGGTCCCTCCATCTTGACTAACAGGCTTGGGTGTCCACTCCTGTAACCCCTCCAGCCTTTCAGCCTGATCGCAACATACTGAACCAATTGCATGTGATCACCCCTCTGCCATTTCTTGCTCTGACCTTTTCCCCTGTGCTACCTATCTCCCCCTTTCCTCTCCCGATTGGCTATGCTGGCTGCATGTTAACATTAGTGTTGCCAACATTTTTCACCAGCACTCATCACTATCTGCTGGTGGAGGTAGATTTCCCAGAGATCCCAGATTCACCACAGACAGTTAAGGGAACAAAATAAAACCCTCCTTTCCACCATACATGCATCAACCGTCCTAACTTGAAACCACCCACACCAGTCTTTGCCTACCCTTTATCTTCCCCCAAAGGTTCTTTGCCAACTGCCCTATTGCCAGCAGCCCTACCCTCTTCATCCACTCTGTCATTTCCCTGACCACTCCTTCCCCTCTGGATTTTTTTCATACACCTGTCACCTGTGCAAAAGTGTCCACCCCTTTGACTACTAACAACTATACCCCCAAGAACTTTACTCTCCCATCTCACTGTGACAACCATCATGACATCCAACTGCTCACCATTGTTTCACTCTATGTGAACAGACTGACCAACTATGTGAAGCACAAAAAAGTACTTTCCTATTTAGCCTCACAACAAGCGGACACTGCAATCATACAAGAAAGTCATCTGCCCCCAACACAGGCTGATAAACTCAAAAGAGATTATTTGGGAAAGATCATCTATAGCTGCCCACTTTCAGATGCCCCTCCCATGGCATAATTTCATATACCACCTCAGATATTCAGAAAAAGTGGAGTGACCATCTTTATACATAAACCCTACAATGTACACTACAATCATACAAGAAAGTCATCTGCCCCCAACACAGGCCGATAAACTCACAAGAGGCTATTTGGGAAAGATCATCTATAGCTGCACACTTTCAGATGCCCCTCCCATGGCATCATTTCATATACCACCTCAGATATTCAGAAAAAGTGGAGTGACCATATTTATACATAAAGCCCTGCAATGTACGGTAGTAAAAACCTGGACAGATGATGATGCCCGCTATGGCGTAGTGAAACTGGAGATTAGCTCTGATACTCTGGATTGGTTCAATTTACATCCCCACAGGACCCAAACTCACATTTCTCTCCCATCTTCATAGGCCACTGACTGAACTCGGCATCCACCACATCATGTTGGAAGGGGATTGGAACTTGGCTCCAGACTCAATCCTAGATTGTATGGGTCATATAGATAAATCCAATGAGAGACACATAGCCCTTCTACATGACTTCTGTGAAGACGATGGCCACTCTGACATCTGGCACCTCCTGCACCTGTAGGACAGGATACTCCTTGTTTGTGGTCCATGGTACTCAATCCATATATACTATTTCCTCTTGTAGGAGGCTGCACTGGCTTGTAGTGAGTACCAAGGGGTACTTGCACCTTGCACCAGGCCCAGTTATCCCTTATTAGTGTATAGGGTGTCTAGCAGCTTAGGCTGATAGATAATGGTAGCTTAGCAGAGCAGCTTAGGCTGAACTAGGAGACGTGTGAAGCTACTACAGTACCACTGAGTGTCATATGCACAATATCATAAGAAAACACAATACACAGTTATACTAAAAATAAAGGTACTTTATTTTTATGACAATATGCCAAAGTATCTCAGAGTGTACCCTCAGTGAGAGGATAGGAAATATACACAAGATATATGTACACAATACCAGAAATATGCAGTATAGTCTTAGAAAACAGTGCAAACAATGTATAGTTACAATAGGATGCAATGGGGACACATAGGGATAGGGGCAACACAAACCATATACTCCAGAAGTGGAATGCGAACCACGAATGGACCCCAAACCTATGTGACCTTGTAGAGGGTCGCTGGGACTATTAGAAAATAGTGAGGGTTAGAAAAATAGCCCACCCCAAGACCCTGAAAAGTGAGTGCAAAGTGCACTAAAGTTCCCCAAAGGACAAAGAAGTCGTGATAGGGGAATAAGGCAGGAAAGACACAAACCAACAATGCAACAACGCTGGATTTCCAATCTGGGGTACCTTTGGAACAAGGGGAGCGAGTCCAAAAGTCACAAGCAAGTCGGAGATGGGCAGATGCCCAGGAAATGCCAGCTGCGGGTGCAAAGAAGCTTCGACTGGACTGAAGAAGCTGCGGTTTCTGCAGGAACGCAAAGGGCTAGAGACTTCCCCTTTAGAGGACGGATCCCACTCGCCTTGTAGAGTCGTGCAGAAGTGTTTTCCCGCCGAAAGAACGCCAACAAGCCTTGCTAGCTGCAAATTGTGCGGTTAGCGTTTTTGGACGCTGCTGCGGCCCAGGAGGGACCAGGAGGTCGCAAATTGGACCAGGAGAGAGAGGGGACATCGAGCAAGACAAGAAGCCCTCTTAGCAGCAGGTAGCACCCGGAGAAGTGCCAGAAACAGGCACTACAAGGATGCGTGAAACGGTGCTCACCCGAAGTTACACAAAGGAGTCCCACGTCGCCGGAGACCAACTTAGAAAGTCGTGCAATGCAGGTTAGAGTGCTGTGGACCCAGGCTTGGCTGTGCACAAAGGATTTCTGCCGGAAGTGCACAGGGGCCGGAGTAGCTGCAAAAGTCGCGGTTCCCAGCAATGCAGTCTAGCGAGGTGAGGCAAGGACTTACCTCCACCAAACTTGGACTGAAGAGTCACTGGACTGTGGGAGTCACTTGGACAGAGTTGCTGGATTCGAGGGACCTCGCTCGTCGTGCTGAGAGGAGACCCAAGGGACCGGTAATGCAGCTTTTTGGTGCCTGCGGTTGCAGGGGGAAGATTCCGTCGACCCACTGGAGATTTCTTCGGAGCTTCTTGTGCAGAGAGGAGGCAGACTACCCCCACAGCATGCACAACCAGGAAAACAGTCGAGAAGGCGGCAGGATCAGCGTTACAGAGTTGCAGTAGTCGTCTTTGCTACTATGTTGCAGGTTTGCAGGCTTCCAGCGCGGTCAGCAGTCGATTCCTTGGCAGAAGGTGAAGAGAGAGATGCAGAGGAACTTGGACGAGCTCTTGCATTCGTTATCTAAAGAATCCCAAGAGACAGAGACCCTAAATAGCCAGAAAAGAGGGTTTGGCTACCTAGGAGAGAGGATAGGCTAGCAACACCTGTAGGAGCCTATCACAAGGAGTCTCTGACGTCACCTGGTGGCACTGGCCACTCAGAGCAGTCCAGTGTGCCAGCACCACCTCTGTTTCCAAGATGGCAGAGGTCTGGAGCACACTGGAGGAGCTCTGGGCACCTCCCAGGGGAGGTACAGATCAGGGGAGTGGCCACTCCCCTTTCCTTTGTCCAGTTTCGCGCCAGAGCAGGGCTAAGGGGTCCCTGAACCGGTGTAGACTGGCTTATGCAGAATTGGGCACATCTGTGCCCAAGAAAGCATTTCCAGAGGCTGGGGGAGGCTACTCCTCCCCTGCCTTCACACCATTTTCCAAAGGGAGAGGGTGTAACACCCTCTCTCAGAGGAAGTCCTTTGTTCTGCCATCCTGGGCCAGGCCTGGCTGGACCCCAGGAGGGCAGATGCCTGTCTGAGGGGTTGGCAGCAGCAGCAGCTGCAGTGAAACCCCGGGAAAGGCAGTATGGCAGTACCAGGGTCTGTGCTACAGACCACTGGGATCATGGGATTGTGCCAACTATGCCAGGATGGTATAGAGGGGGCAATTCCATGATCATAGACATATTACATGGCCATATTCGGAGTTACCATTGTGAAGCTACATATAGGTAGTGACCTATATGTAGTGAACGCGTGTAATGGTGTCCCCGCACTCACAAAGTCCGGGGAATTGGCCCTGAACAATGTGGGGGCACCTTGGCTAGTGCCAGGGTGCCCTCACACTAATTAACTTTGCACCTAACCTTTACCAGGTAAAGGTTAGACATATAGGTGACTTATAAGTTACTTAAGTGCAGTGTAAAATGGCTGTGAAATAACGTGGACGTTATTTCACTCAGGCTGCAGTGGCAGGCCTGTGTAAGAATTGTCAGAGCTCCCTATGGGTGGCAAAAGAAATGCTGCAGCCCATAGGGATCTCCTAGAACCCCAATACCCTGGGTACCTCAGTACCATATACTAGGGAATTATAAGGGTGTCCCAGTAAGCCAATGTAAATTGGTAAAATTGGTCACTAGCCTGTCAGTGACAATTTGAAAGAAATGAGAGAGCATAACCACTGAGGTTCTGATTAGCAGAGCCTCAGTGAGACAGTTAGTCACTACACAGGTAACACATTCAGGCACACTTATGAGCACTGGGGCCCTGGTGAACAGGGTCCCAGTGACACATACAACTAAAACAACATATATACAGTGAACAATGGGGGTAACATGCCAGGCAAGATGGTACTTTCCTACACGAACCCCCCCCCCCAAACGAAGGACAATAAGACTAGCCATGACCTGATGAGTCTTCATTGTCTAAGTGGAAATATCTGGAGAGACCATCTGCATTGGAGTGGCTACTCCCAGGTCTATGTTCCACTGTATAGTCCATTCCCTGTAGGGATATGGACCACCTCAACAATTTAGGATTTTCACCTTTCATTTGTTTTAGCTAAAGTAGAGGTTTGTGGTTTGTCTGAACAATGAAGTGAGTGGCAAACAGGTATGGCCTCAACTTCTTCAGAGCCCAGACCACAGCAAAGGCCTCCCTCTCTATGGCAGACCAACGCTTTTCTCTAGGGGTCAACCTCCTACTAATAAAAGCAACAGGTTGATCCTGGCCCTCAGAATTAAGTTGTGATAGGACTGCCCCTACTCCTAATTCAGATGCATCAGTTTGGACATAGAATTTTTTAGAGTAACAAGGGCTTTTCAGGACAGGTGCAGAGCACATGGCCTGCTTCAGCTCCTCAAAAGCTTTCTGACAGCTAGCTGTCCACAATACCTTTTTAGGCATCTTTTTGGATGTGAGGTCATTAAGAGGGGCTGCAATGGAGCCATAGTTCTTAATGAACCTCCTGTAATACCCAGTGAGGCCTAGGAAGGCTCTTACCTGAGTCTGAGTGGTAGGGGGAACCCAATCAATAATTGTTTGGATTTTCCCCTGAAGTGGTGCAATCTGTTCCCCACCAACAAGGTGTCCCAGATAAACCACCTTACCCTGCCCTATCTGGCACTTTGAAGCCTTGATAGTGAGGCCTGCCTTTTGCAGGGCCTCCAAAACTTTCCATAGGTGGACCAGGTGATTATCCCAGCTGGAGCTAAAGACAGCTATATCGTCCAAATATGCTGCACTGAAAGCTTCCAGCCCTTGCAGGACTGTGTTCACCAACCTTTGAAAAGTGGCAGGTGCATTTTTCAAACCAAAAGGCATTACTGTAAATTGGTAATGGCCTCCAATGGTTGAAAATGCTGTTTTAGGTTTAGCATCTTCTGACAATTTGATTTGCCAATACCCTGCAGTCAAATCAAAAGTGCTTAGATACTTGGCAGATGCCAGTGTATCTATGAGCTCATCTGCCCTGGGTATAGGGTGAGCATCAGTTTTGGTTACAAGGTTGAGACCTCTATAGTCTACACATAACCGCATTTCCTTCTTTCCATCTTTGGAATGGGGTTTTGGTACAAGTACCACAGGAGAAGCCCATGGACTTTCAGAGTGCTCAACCACTCCCAGCTCTAACATTTTCTGCACCTCTTGCTTTATGCAGTCCCTGACATGGTCAGGCTGCCTATAGATCTTACTTTTGACAGGTAAACTGTCAAAAGTATCTATAGTGTGCTCACACCAAGAAGTGGTGCCTGGCACAGTAGAGAAGAGTTCAGAGAATTGATCTAGGAGATTTATGCAATGGTCTTTCTGCTCAGCAGTAAGACAATCAGCCAAAACTACACCTTCCACAAGAGCATCTTGTTCTGTGGAAGAGAAGAGATCAGGTAGAGGATCACTGTCTTCTTCCTGTCCCTCATCAGTTGCCATGAGCAGGGTGAGATCAGCCCTGTCATAGTAGGGTTTCAGGCGGTTGACATGGAGCACCCTAAGGGGACTCCTGGCAGTGCCTAAGTCAACTAAATAGGTGACTTCTCCCTTTTTCTCAACAATTGTGTGGGGACCACTCCATTTATCTTGGAGTGCTCTTGGGGCCACAGGCTCCAAGACCCACACTTTCTGCCCTGGTTTGTACTGAACCAAAACAGCCTTCTGATCATGCCATTGCTTCTGGAGCTCTTGGCTGGCCTGAAGGTTTTTACTGGCCTTTTTCATATACTCAGCCATCCTTGATCTGAGGCCAAGTACATAATCCACAATATCTTGTTTAGGAGCTTTTAAAGGTTGTTCCCAACCCTCCTTTACAAGTGTGAGTGGACCCCTAACAGGGTGTCCAAAAAGAAGTTCAAAGGGGCTGAAGCCCACTCCTTTCTGGGGTACCTCCCTGTAGGCAAAAAGGAGGCATGGTAACAGGATATCCCATCTCCTGCGGAGTTTTTCAGGGAGACCCATAATCATGCCTTTGAGAGTTTTATTAAATCTCTCCACCAGTCCATTTGTTTGTGGATGATAGGGTGTAGTGAACTTGTAAGTCACACCACACTCCTTCCACATGGCCTTTAAGTATGCAGACATGAAATTGCTTCCCCTGTCTGATGCTACTTCCTTTGGGAAGCCCACCCTGGAAAATATTCCCAGGAGGGCCTTTGCCACTGCAGGAGCTGTAGTGGTCCTTAAAGGAATTGCTTCAGTATATCTTGTGGCATGGTCCACTACCACCAAGATAAACCTATTGCCTGAAGCAGTAGGAGGGTCAAGGGGGCCAACTATGTCAACCCCTACCCTTTCAAAGGGTACCCCAACCACAGGCAGTGGAATAAGGGGTGCCTTTGGAGTGCCACCTGTTTTGCCACTGGCTTGACAGGTTTCACAGGACTTACAAAAATCTTTTGTGTCCTCAGACATCCTAGGCCAATGAAACAAGGGAACCAGTCTGTCCCAAGTTTTCATTTGTCCCAGGTGCCCAGCTAGGGGAATGTCGTGTGCAAGAGTTAGGAGGAACTTTCTGTACTCCTGAGGGATCACTAATCTCCTGGCAGTTCCAGGTTTAGGATCCCTTGCCTCAGTGTACAAGAGGTTGTCCTCCCAGTAAACTCTGTGAGAGTCACTGACATCCCCATTAGCCTGTTTGACAGCTTGCTGTCTTAGACCCTCTAATGTGGGACAGGTTTGCTGTGCCACACTCAGCTCCTCCTGGCAGGCCCCCCTTCACCCAAAAGCTCAGCAGTGTCTGCTTGAAGCTCCTCTGGTGTAGGTTCTGCACAGGGAGGGAATTCTTCTTCCTCAGAAGTAGAATCCACTGTAGAGGGAGGGATAGTAGGAAGTGGTTTGCTTCTACTAGCCCTAGCTTTAGGGAGCACTTGGTCCATTGTTTCAGGATCCAAGCTTCCCTGTCCTTTTTGCTTTTTGGCCTGAGCCCTTGTCAAAGCAAAAATATGCCCTGGGATGCCCAGCATTGCTGCATGGGCCTCCAACTCCACATCTGACCAAGCTGATGTCTCCAAATCATTCCCTAATAGACAGTCTACAGGTAAATCTGAAGCTACCACAACTTTCTTTGGACCAGTAACCCCCCCCCCCAGTTGAGATTTACAACAGCCATGGGGTGGCTAAGTGTGTTGTTGTGAGCATCGGTTACTTGGTACTGGTGACCAAGTAGGTGTTGTTCAGGGTGGACCAGTTTCTCTATGACCATAGTCACACTGGCTCCAGTGTCCCTGTAGGCCTGAACCTCAACACCATTTATTAGGGGTAGCCGCTTGTACTTATCCATATTAAGGGGACAAGCAACTAAGGTGGCTAAATCAATAGCCCCCTCAGAGACTAACACAGCCTCTGTGGTCTCCCTAACAAGACCAACCCCAACTAAGTTACCAATAGTGAGCCCAGCTACTCCCTTGGATTGGCTATTAGTAGGTTTGCTCCCACCACCACTGCTATTAGTAGGGACACTAGCTGTAGCAGTAGGGGTTGTAGTGGTAGGAGGCTTGGTGCCTTTCTTTGGACAACTGGGATCTGTTGTCCAATGGCCTTTTATTTTACATAAATAGCACCATGGTTTCTTTTCCTTGTTTTGATTAGAAGAGGATTTGGGCCCACCACCCCCACCAGAGTGTTTTTGTGGGCCTGATGAAGACTCATTTTTAGATTTGTCCCCACCCTTGTCAGAAGACTTACCATCCTTCTTCTTGTTGCCATCTTTGTCACCCCTGTATGAACTTTTCTGTTCACCCTTGTTCTGACCCATTTGTCTGCCTTCTTTCCCAATTCTTGGGGAGAGGTCCGATCAGAGTCCACCAAGTACTGGTGCAACAAATCAGACACACAATTATTAAGAATATGCTCTCTCAGGATCAAGTTATACAGGCTGTCATAATCAGTAACTTTACTGCCATGTAACCACCCCTCCAAGGCCTTCACTGAATGGTCAATGAAATCAACCCAGTCTTGTGAAGACTCCTTTTTGGTCTCTCTGAACTTTATCCTGTATTGTTCAGTGGTTAAGCCATAACCATCCAGGAGTGCATTCTTAAGAACTTTGTAATCATTAGCTTCATTTTCTTTTACAGTAAGGAGCCTATCCCTACCTTTTCCACTAAATGATAGCCATAGGATAGCAGCCCACTGCCTTTGAGGGACATCCTGTACAGCACAGGCCCTCTCAAGTGCAGCAAACCACTTGTTAATGTCATCCCCCTCCTTATAAGGGGGAACTATCTTATGCAGATTCCTGGAATCATGCTCTTTTGCAGGATGACTATGGGGAATACTGCTGCTGCCACCATGGGTTTCTAAACCCAGTTTCTGTCTCTCCTTCTCTACTTCTAAAGTCTGTGTATCCAAATCCAGCTGTTGCTTCTTGAGCTTCAGTCTGGTTTGTTCCACCCTCAATCTATTGAGCTCCCTTTCTAACAATCTGTCATCAGGGTGGGTGGGAGGGACATGCCTTGAAACAGAAGTATGGTGAGAATGGACAGAAGGAGACCTGTCCCTTACAGAGGGCACCCTAACAGCTTGGCTAACAGAAACATCAGTACCACTGTGGTGTGAGTAAATGCTTTTGCTATGATGTGAGACAACACTATTTGTATGGTGTGGCTCTTCATCATTACCAACTATGCTAGACTGTCTAGTAATGGGCAGGCTAGGAAGTTTCTTTCCCGAATCTTTTCCTGGGGGAGTCCCTGGATCAGATTGGGAACCATTAGCTACTTTTTCAACAGATGGGGCACTTCTTGCCTTATCTTGTTCTCTAAGCATGTTAAGTAACAATTCCAAGGAAGGATTCTTCCCTTCACTCAAACCTCTCTCTATACAGAGACTCCTTGCTCCTTTCCAGCTAAGGTGGTCATATGCAAGTTTGGACAGATCAACATTTTGGCCTGTGCCAGACATTTTTAGAGAGAGTTAAAGTGATAGAAAAAGAGAAAAAAGTTTGTCAGAGCTTTTAGAAAGACAGAGAAAAAAAAAACTTTAAAAACTTTTTTAGAAAGTTAGAAGTACTTTTCAGCACTTAGAAAAGAGTGAAAAGAGGAAATGCAAAACTTTTTGGCAATGTGTATATACACTGAACTTGTTTTGTATATTTTTCTCTTATGAAAAGTACAATGACAAGAGTGGTAAGTAGTCTCAAAGCACTTATCCCACCGCTGCACAACCAATGTAGGAGGCTGGACTGGCTTGTAGTGAGTACCAAGGGGTACTTGCACCTTGCACCAGGCCCAGTTATCCCTTATTAGTGTATAGGGTGTCTAGCAGCTTAGGCTGATAGATAATGGTAGCTTAGCAGAGCAGCTTAGGCTGAACTAGGAGACGTGTGAAGCTACTACAGTACCACTTAGTGTCATATGCACAATATCATAAGAAAACACAATACACAGTTATACTAAAAATAAAGGTACTTTATTTTTATGACAATATGCCAAAGTATCTCAGAGTGTACCCTCAGTGAGAGGATAGGAAATATACACAAGATATATATACACAATACCAGAAATATGCAGTATAGTCTTAGAAAACAGTGCAAACAATGTATAGCAGTGGTTCCCAAACTGTGCGCCGCGGCTCCCTGGTGCGCCGTCAAAACTAGCCAGGGGCGCCGCACACAGTCTGGAAACCACTCAGAGGTGCTTTGAATCGGTAGCTTTTCCTCGTGGTATTGGAAAAAAACACCCTGCATTAATTATTCTGACCAGCGGAGGGCGCCAAAGTACCATTAATAATATCCCTGTAACAAAAATTGTTTCCAATAAATGGTTTTCAGCAACGTGAAGGAGAGAATAAAGAAGACAAACGGTAAATAGTGTAGGTACAGGTACAGGCTGGGATTACGTTCCCCCACCCGCCAAAAAAAGTAACGTAACGGGGAGCCGTGGCCAACACGGCCAATAGGTCAAAGGAGCCGGGGATCAAAAAAGTTTGGGAACCACTGATGTATAGTTACAATAGGATGCAATGGGGACACATAGGGATAGGGGCAACACAAACCATATACTCCAGAAGTGGAATGCGAACCACGAATGGACCCCAAACGTATGTGACCTTGTAGAGGGTCGCTGGGACTATTAGAAAATAGTGAGGGTTAGAAAAATAGCCCACCCCAAGACCCTGAAAAGTGAGTGCAAAATGCACTAAAGTTCCCCAAAGGACAAAGAAGTCGTGATAGAGGAAAAAGGCAGGAAAGACACAAACCAACAATGCAACAATGCTGGATTTCCAATCTGGGGTACCTTTGGAACAAGGGGACCGAGTCCAAAAGTCACAAGCAAGTCGGAGATAGGCAGATGCCCAGGAAATGCCAGCTGTGGGTGCAAAGAAGCTTCAACTGGACTGAAGAAGCTGCGGTTTCTGCAGGAACGCAAAGGGCTAGAGACTTCCCCTTTGGAGGACGGATCCCTCTCGCCTTGTAGAGTTGTGCAGAAGTGTTTTCCCGCCGAAAGAATGCCAACAAGCCTTGCTAGCTGCAAATTGTGCGGTTAGCATTTTTGGACGCTGCTGCGGCCCAGGAGGGACCAGGAGGTCGCAAATTGGACCAGGAGGTAGAGGGGACATCGATCAAGACAAGGAGCCCTATTAGCAGCAGGTAGCTCCCGGAGAAGTGCCAGAAGCAGGCACTACAAGGATGTGTGAAATGGTGCTCACCCGAAGTTACACAAAGGAGTCCCACGTCGCCGGAGACCAACTTAGAAAGTCGTGCAATGCAGGTTAGAGTGCTGTGGACCGAGGCTTGGCTGTGCACGAAGGATTTCCGCCAGAAGTGCACAGGGGCCGGAGTAGCTGCAAAAGTCGCGGTTCCCAGCAATGCAGTCTAGCGAGGTGAGGCAAGGACTTACCTCCACCAAACTTGGACTGAAGAGTCACTGGACTGTGGGAGTTACTTGGACAGAGTTACTGGATTCGAGGGACCTCGTCCGTCGTGCTGAGAGGAGACCCAAGGGACCGGTAATGCAGCTTTTTGGTGCCTGCGGTTGCAGGGGGAAGATTCCGTCGACCCACGGGAGATTTCTTCGGAGCTTCTAGTGCAGAGAGGAGGCAGACTACCCCCACAGCATGCACCACCAGGAAAACAGTCGAGAAGGCGGCAGGATCAGCGTTACAGAGTTGCAGTAGTCGTCTTTGCTACTATGTTGCAGGTTTGCAGGCTTCCAGCGCGGTCAGCAGTCGATTCCTTGGCAGAAGGTGAAGAGAGAGATGCAGAGGAACTCGGACGAGCTCTTGCATTCGTTATCTAAAGAATCCCAAGAGACAGAGACCCTAAATAGCCAGAAAAGAGGGTTTGGCTACCTAGGAGAGAGGATAGGCTAGCAACACCTGAAGGAGCCTATCACAAGGAGTCTCTGACGTCACCTGGTGGCACTGGCCACTCAGAGCAGTCCAGTGTGCCAGCAGCACCTCTGTTTCCAAGATGGCAGAGGTCTGGAGCACACTGGAGGAGCTCTGGGCACCTCCCAGGGGAGGTACAGGTCAGGGGAGTGGTCACTCCCCTTTCCTTTGTCCAGTTTCACGCCAGAGCAGGGCTAAGGGGTCCCTGAACCGGTGTAGACTGGCTTATGCAGAATTGGGCACATCTGTGCCCAAGAAAGCATTTCCAGAGGCTGGGGGAGGCTACTCCTCCCCTGCCTTCACACCATTTTCCAAAGGGAGAGGGTGTAACACCCTCTCTCAGAGGAAGTCCTTTGTTCTGCCATCCTGGGCCAGGCCTGGCTGGACCCCAGGAGGGCAGATGCCTGTCTGAGGGGTTGGCAGCAGCAGCAGCTGCAGTGACACCCCGGGAAAGGCAGTATGGCAGTACCAGGGTCTGTGCTACAGACCACTGGGATCATGGGATTGTGCCAACTATGCCAGGATGGTATAGAGGGGGCAATTCCATGATCATAGACATATTACATGGCCATATTCGGAGTTACCATTGTGAAGCTACATATAGGTAGTGACCTATATGTAGTGCACGCGTGTAATGGTGTCCCCGCACTCACAAAGTCCGGGGAATTGGCCCTGAACAATGTGGGGGCACCTTGGCTAGTGCCAGGGTGCCCTCACACTAAGTAACTTTGCACCTAACCTTTACCAGGTAAAGGTTAGACATATAGGTGACGTATAAGTTACTTAAGTGCAGTGTAAAATGGTTGTGAAATAACGTGGACGTTATTTCACTCAGGCTGCAGTGGCAGGCCTGTGTAAGAATTGTCAGAGCTCCCTATGGGTGGCAAAAGAAATGCTGCAGCCCATAGGGATCTCCTGGAACCCCAATACCCTGGGTACCTCAGTACCATATACTAGGGAATTATAAGGGTGTTCCAGTAAGCCAATGTAAATTGTTAAAATTGGTCACTAGCCTGTCAGTGACAATTTGAAAGAAATGAGAGAGCATAACCACTGAGGTTCTGATTAGCAGAGCCTCAGTGAGACAGTTAGTCACTACACAGGTAACACATTCAGGCACACTTATGAGCACTGGGGCCCTGGTGAACAGGGTCCCAGTGACACATACAACTAAAACAACATATATACAGTGAAAAATGGGGGTAACATGCCAGGCAAGATGGTACTTTCCTACACCTCTTTTCCCGCAAGACTACCAATTATGTGAGACTGTACGATACTAGAAAAATCCTGGTCGGACCATGCCCCTGCTTAATTGCACGCATACTCTAACATACAGGATCTGGGTGGCAAGCCCTGGTGGTTTAATGTGGTGCATTATTGGTCTCCCCAAGAGAAACAAGCATTTGCAATGCAACGGTTCTCACGTTTGCTCATGTTAGAGCTGAAAGCGTTGTAAACTCCAACACGACTTTTCACCTATCGGCAAAAGTGCATTTATGTACCTAACCCGAAAAAGTGCAATTGACTATGTAAAGCGCTCGACTTCTGCCAAGCGAAATCACGCTAGTAAATTAGAGAAAAAGTAGTCCACGAGCCGGACAGAAAACAGCGAGCCTCGCATGTTTTCTGTACTTGGTCGATGCGCTCGAGGAGGGCTAGCAACCGGAAAAGGCATGACGTATGTATGCCTTCGACTAATGAAAGCAAGCAGATTTTATTAGGCAAGCCCACGAACCAATGAAAAACACTGACGTGACGTCGACAGGGCTCCGAGCCCTTTTCTAAACACTAAAGCGTCATGCTGCGATACGCGTGCACGAACGCATAAAACGCAGGCTCGACCCTAAAAATGACTGCAAACCCGTAGGGCCTCATATCTATTCAACAGACCTGCCCAACTCTCCTTAGAAAAAGAAATTGAAACTCACACCAGGGCATGCACACCAAAATCATCAGTAGTAATCAGAAAAGCCCTAAAGAAGGCTAAAATGTATTATTGGTTTGCATCACATGTTCAAAATGGAATATGCCATTTACAAGCTGAAAGCCTGCCATTACGAACACAGAGAGAAGGCAGGGAGACTTCTGGCAGCGCAATCATAGCAAAGAGAAGCTGCATCTGTTATATTGGCCATTAAAGACAGCACTGGCCATATCATTTGGGATCTACATGGCATCGCTAACACATTTTGCACCTTCTGCACCAATCTATATAGTTCTGAACTTCAAACATGTGCATACCGGACAGTGGCCTTCCTAGCCAATCTACACAAACCCAGCCTTAACGATGATGGCAGGAGCCTCCTTGATAATGTGATGACCAAGGAGGAGGTTGCCTAGGCTATAACTAACCTACCGTATAATAGCGTTCCCAGGGATGATCACTTCCCAGGGGAATTTTACCAATGGATCAAAGATGATGCCATAGACCTACTACATATTGATTTCCCAGATGCAAAACAGACCAGCTTTCGCCCCTCAGGGACAACACAGTGGTGATTACAGTCCCCCCTAAGCCAGGTAGCGACCCACTACAATGCAGTAGCTACCACCCAATCTCCCTCCTGAATATTGACGCAAACATTCTGTCGAGAATACTGGCGACCTGACTCAGCCAAAGTGGGATTTGCATCAGTAAGATCCTTGCTCAACCATCTTCGTACTTTGCCTCACCTACTCTCGAAAGAATCACCAAAAGCCATGATTTCCTCTCACTAGATACTGAGAAGGCATTGACCAAATAGAATGGGAATACGTATTCAGGTTACCACACCACTTAGGCCTGGTGGAAAATTTTATACAAAAATCAGTTGGGGTCAGTGGCCCATGTCAACTGTGGGGGCTTCCTGTCAGAAGCCCTCCTGGTTGGGAGGGGGGATCAGACAGGTCTGCCCCCTCTCCCCCTGCTATTTCTTCTAGCCACTGACCCACTGGCAGCCACCATTTGCCAATCACCCCAGATAATGGGTATTTCCACTGCTGCAGGCACTGCAAAAATACTCCTATATGCGGATAATAATTTACTTACACTCACAGACCTGCACAGATATCTACCAGCTCTAATGTCCCTTATTACATCTTTCCATATGGTATAGGCTTACAGGATCAACTGCGACAAGAGCGAAGCCCTACCAATGTTACATACCACCACAAAAGCAGCTATAACAGGTTTTCTGTTTGAATAGAAACAGTGCCGCCTAAATATCTTGGTATCCTTATCAATAGTGGCTTAGACAACATGGGGCCAGATGTAGGAACCAAAAAAATAGCGAGTCGAAAATTGCGACTCCTTGTGAATCACTATTTCCGACTCGCAAAACGAGATGCAAGGAAAAATCGCTATACCAAATAGCGATTCGGTGCGGAGTCGCACCACAATTTGCGACCTCGCAGTTTGTGAGGTCGCAAATTGCACAAGGGTGTGGTCCGGAGTTGCAAATTGCGACTGACTCGCAAATTGCACACAGGTGCAAATAAACTCTTGAAAAAACCACTTCCTGGTTCTGAGTGATGACATCAGAACCAGGAAGTAACCACTTAGAACAGGGAGGAGCCTACCCAGCCCAAACTGCAGAGTCACACCCAGGTGAGAGGAGCTGCAGCAACAATGGCAACTCAGGACAAGGAGACACCCAGTGCTGGCAGGAAAAGAAAACTAAAGTTTTCAGAGAAGGAGTTGGAGGTGCTCACAGAGGAGTGCTGCCTGCACCATGATGAGTTGTTTGGAAAGGCAGCAATGAGTACCCTGGCAGCCAAAAGAAAAAAATCTGACATGACTTCCTCACCAAAATCAATGCAATCGGAGTCAGCCACCGCACACTAGATGAGGTCTGCAAAGGGTGGTATGACCTTCACTCCAGGACCAAGGAAAGGGTGGCTGAGCATATGAGGGAGATGCATGGCACTGGACGAGGCCCTTCTACAGTACCACCCCCTACAGCCATCGAAACCATGGTGGAGACCACTCTGGAGCCGGAGGCAGTACTTGGCATTGGAGACCTTGACAGTTCAGCACCAGGAACATCCAATAGTAAGTACCAAAATTAACATATTTACACCACTCTATGCGCCATGCACACAACCAGAGTACATATAAGCATGCACCTCCAGATTGGCTCCATTCCCAGTTTTGCAACCTATAGAACAGTGCATTATGGGCAATGTAGTACAGTAGTCGAAATATAGAGAAATGCTTATTCTGAGGCATCAAACATATGTGAGGCACTGACAGTGTTTCCCCTGTGTCCCACAGGTCTCCCACAAGGACCCACCAACAGTGCCACTGTGCAGGGAGAGGAACAAGGCATACGCACACAAGAGGAGGCTGCCACAGACACCGCAGGGGAGTGCATGACAACACCACCCTCCAACCTGCACCAGAGGACATGGATGATCCTGATCTGGGTTTAGAGGCAGCCAATGTGACACCCGGGCCAATGATGAGGGAGAGTCGACCACATAGATCAGCTTGCTCTGTGCGTAGACGGCAATGCGCAATGCAGTCAGCGCTTGGGGAGGATGTCACTGACCAACAATTGTTGGGACTGGAGGCATCCTTACTGCAGAGTCACCGGCTGCAGAAAAGACATATGCGGTTGATGAATCATAACCTGACCAGACTGCAGAACACACTCTTGCAGGGTTTTGCTAATGTGGACAACCAGTTCACTACTAAGAACGCAAACATGGCAAACCTAACCTCTTCCATAGACAACTTGGTCAGGGAAATGGTGGCCGACAGGACACATGCACGGCGCAGGGAGCGCAACACTGCTGCCCGTTTGGACACACTAAGTGTGTCAATAGGGCGCCTGGCTACAACAACAACCTGCCTGTCAAGGCGCACAGTGAGGCTGCAAGTCGAACTTGGCCATTTTCCAGGTCATGTGGCAAGAGGACTTGGCCGCATCAGCCATGCAGTGGACTTGCTAGAGACCAGACAGGCAGCAAGGGGCATTGGCGATAACCCACAGCTTAGTGAGGAGATCTCCAGTGTCAGTATTGTGTCTGCCACTGATGCACGAATCCTGCGGAGTAGCAGTGCCAGCCAGGGATCAGGGGACCAACCTGGTGTGAGCCATGGTAGCCGCAGTCGCTGGAGGCTGTGAGCTACCAATATGTGGTGTGACAGAGGCACATGAACTTAATGTGTCAGACTATACTTTTTGTTTTCATTATGCATTTTGGTTGACTATAGTTTCCCCATTATATTCCTGAAATAAAAGGGATAATTTGTTGAACTACACAACTGGGCTATGTGTGTCTTACATTAGTGAGTGTTGTCACGGTTGGCACGTACCTGCCAAAGTAGAGAGTTGCAATGTGGTTCCGTCTCTGTCTGCCCTCCATTGCGATGCTTCCATCCCCAGGCTGTCGATGTGGTAGCTCTTGCTCCTCATCCTCCGAATCTGTGTCGTCAGGGGTTAGATATAGCCCACGTCTGGTGTCAATGTTGTGTAGGATGGCACAAGTAGCAACAATCTTGCATGCTGTTTCTGGGGCATACTGGAGTGCTCCTCCACTTTTGTGCAGGCATCGGAATCATGACTTCAACAAGCTGAATGTCCTCTCTATGACAGCTCTGGTATGCCGATGTCCAATGTTGTATCTCCTCTTATTCTGATTGCCAGGTTTTAAGTATGGGGTGAGTATCCATGGTCTCAGGGCATATGCACTGTCACCTGTTTGACAAAAGAGGCAAACTTAGCAAGGCATCACAGGGTAACGCAGTAACATGTATTTATGGCATCAGAGTGTACTCGCAAGTACCTAATAAATACCCTTCGCCAAACTCCCCACGTTCTAGGCGTTGGTGTATCCTACTGTGCCTGAATATGTATGCATCATGTGTACTCCCAGGATATTTAGCCACAATGTCAGTAGTGACATTATGGGCGACACATACCACCTGGATGTTTAGTGAGTGGGTACATTTCCTATTGCGGAACACATATTCCAGATTTGCAGGTGGGAAAATTGGTATATGTGTCCCATCCACACACCCTATTACATGGGGGAAGTTGGCAATTCTGTAGAAGTCCAAGTTGATGCTGTTAATTTCTGCCTCATTCCTGGGAAGGTATATATATCTGGACATGTGTGCGAGTATAGCATCTAGGAAACGTCTGAAGAATCGTGAGAGGGTACTTTGGAATACCCCACCTGCCACTGCAATCACCCCCTGATAGCTACCCGAGGCCAAGAGGTGCAGTTAGCATAGCACTTGCACATGTGTGGGGATGGCGCAGCCGCGCATTGTCTAGCGTTCTAGCTGAGGTTTCAGCAGTTCAATGATCTCTAGGATAACTGCGCTGCTCAGTCATAAACCTCATCCTCAGTTTGTTGAAATAGTGTCTGCCTGGTTCGGTATATCCTCTCCTGTCTCTGCCTCCTCCTCCTCTGCTGGGCAGCCTGGACTCTCCTCCTCCATGCAATCACGTATAGTGCAGCCATTTTGAGTAACCCAGATGCCTTCTGGGTCTCCTTTTATACTTTGGTTCTAGTTACCACCTGTTCGAAATCAGTGGTAATCTGGGTGTGCCAAACGGACTTTTTGCGACTAGTCGCAATTTGCGACTGGCTTGTACATTCGGTTTGCGACTCGCAATTTGCGACTTCGTAATTGCGAGTCTCAAAATCAGGTCGCAATTTTTGCAAGTCGGTAATGGGTCGCATCGCTATTTGGTACTCCAAAAAGGGATTTGTACATCCCATTTCACTTTTTGCGAGGTCGCAAATAGCGCTGTGACCCATTTGCAACTCGCAAAAGTTTCCTACATCTGGCCCCAGGTCTCTGATAACCTAGATCCTTTATAGTCAAAACTAACATCAAACACTGAAAATTGAACCATCTTAATCTCTTCCTTTGGGGGGGGGCATAAGCTGGTAAGAGGTCATAGCCCACTTCACCTATGTCCTAGGCATGCTTCCCCTCTTTGTACTCACCTCCACTGTAAGGGCGATAGACAAAGGTATCAAATCCTTCATATGGGGTGACATGAGCCCTGCCTACCCTTCTCCAAACTGTTGGTGCAGAGGAGTTGTGGTGGACTGTGGGCACCCAGTATAGAACACTATTACCATGCCTAATACCTGGTACATATGGTATACATGGAGATGAAGTCTTCAGAGCTGCCATTTGGGTCCAACTGGAACGCACCATGACCCTCAGTGGCCCTGGCCTGGATATCCTCTAACATCACAATATGCCCTCATTGCAGACCCCTAATCCCATTGTGCAAAAAATACTAAGAATCTGGAACCAAACCCACAAAATACTACACAGCTCTGCCTGACTACATTTAACAACCCCCCCACACTGAGATAATGTAGATACCCCGGTGGGTAGCTCCCAGTTACTTTGGAAAACCTGGAAAACAGACACTAAATGATATCACCCACGGCGGTGAGCTGAAACCTTTCGCCTCGCTACAGACAGAATTTCGATTGCCTTCATCGTAGACATGACGCTATACTCAACTCCAGCACTGATTGAAAAGTACCCTAGTACCCCGACTATGGAATATTCCTGCCTTTCCCGTACAACATTACGTGACAACCTGGGGGACACATAAAGGAGTGACGTCAGGACTATATAACTTGCTCATCCAACATCTCTACTCTCAACCATTAGTAATGCACCTCAGAATATTCTTCCCAGGAGGTTAAGGGCCTCCTCACTTGTAATGCCAGGGAGCAGGAAGAGAGAAACCGAGTAATGGGATTACAGTGCAGTAATCTAGACATTATCCTTTCTAAAATGTTGAAGAGAATAATGGTTGAAAATGGAAAACGTTTACATTTGAGAACATTTGGTTTGCTGGTATATTCCTGCCTTTAGTGCAATATTTGTGGGCACACTATTTGTGCACACTCGCGTAAGCTTCAGTGAAACATGCGACCTGCAGAATGATTATTTTGTTACATCTTTTCACTGGATTCACTTGACATAGCTAAGCATTCTTTTACCATCAGCAAAATGTATGTGCCTTCGACGCATTTACATAAAATCCTAAGATCCATCTTTCCATATTACGCATGCAGTGCATTTCCAGGACCTACATTAGATCTGAATGGAGCATCAGTAATGATGTCTCCAACTGAGCTAATCTGCTCTTGAGACACTGTGAAGGATGATTGTGCCAAGGTATGGCGCTGAACGGCTAAACTGATCTGGAAGAGACACGTTTGACGTCTTTGTTCCCCGACTGCTCAGGCAGACAGCCTGCAATCCATTACAAGCGCTTCATCTTGGCACTGGCAGATGCCATTTCAGTAGCTGACTGTGTTCTAAGATCATGGATTGATGCACAAAGAAAGGTCACGAGGTTTAAGTGTCAAATTAAGGAACCAAGTGCAAACAGAAGGGCTGGTGTAGAGAGGCTTTGCAGAAGCTGGCTTAGAAACCGTGCATCCCTGCTGAGCAGGTTGAAGACGCCCCTGCTGGGCGGGCTCGCAGAGAAGATGCCCCTGCTGTGGAAAGCATTTCTCATGCTCTACGTTCATAGTATGTCTGTATGAATTGTGTATCTCAATCTTCAAAAAGAAAAGCAAGGAAAGAAAATGTCAGAGCATTTCAAACACTCCTGTCAGGGCGAACAATACAATGCTGCCCCATTAGGCTGCCTAGGCCTGAATAATACAGATGGAGAATCTTAACAAATTCTCTTTCATAAATAATGACATAAAAAAGAGAGTCAATTCAAGTCTGTGTGCTGAAAGATGAAGAACCATGGGAAATTGCTGATACCAGAATTTTTGCATAACGCAAACGAAATAACTCCGTTGCCTCTAGGTGCTTAAGGGACCCGCGCCCTTGGTAGAGGCAATCGTGGTTACCATTACTGATGCAGGTATTGGCATGGCACTACCCAGAAATCACATATTCAGACATGTCTTAAAAGTATCAGTTTATCAACGGATGAACTATTTATCAGTGCAACAATGGTGTCAGTCAGAGAGAAGAATGCTGGGTGAAAGGGGTTACATGATGCCCCTCCATGGTGACAGGAATGCCTCAGTTGGGCAGCCCGTTTGCTTGACTATAGTGTTTAGGTTGGTTAGTGGTTAGCTTGTTGTGTTTTCAGTTTGAATTTGAGGGGCATGCACGTTGATGTATTCGGAATGCCAGACAGTAAGTTATTTCAGAGGCTTGGTGCCATTACAGTGAATTCTCTCTTGTAGTGCTAAAGCACTTCTATCCCACGATTACCCAGAAAGAGGGATCCTGGCACTATTACTTCTTCTTCTGTGTATGGCTGGACATTATTTCCTATATAGTGTAAATGGTGGGATTGTTGGTAAATTTATATTCTGCATTTGGGAGCAGAACCATGAAGTTATGAACAGATAGGACAAAGGATCTTCAACAGGATTCTAGCATACATGATGCTCATGATCTCAAATTACACATGCAAATATCTACTGTAAAAAACACATGATTCTTCCTGCTTAAAAAAATTCTACCTTTTAGGTTTGGCGAAATCCTCTATGGACTATACTAAAAACTTACAGTGTGCTTAGAGCCCATCCATTGCTTACCATTAGTCATCTGTCTGTCCCTCCCCCTGGAGCATTGCCTCTTTGCCTTCCTTTTGAATGGTTGACTAGTATCCTTAAATTGCTGCCATTTAAAAAAACGATATGCTTCTGTAAACAGTCCAAGACTGCATATGCCCTACCCTCAACTGCATGTGTGCTTTACCACTCAAATAGCCACTTGCATTGTTCACCCCTCCCACTTGCTCGCTTGCTGCTTTCTTGCACGTCTTCCTGTAGGTTATTTACCAACACCCCCTGTAGTCCTTGTTATCCGGTGCTTCATTTGTAAATGAAAACGTGTCAATGCCCAAAGCTCTCCTCTGAAAAATGTGGTTGCGGCATTTAAATGTGTGAGCACAAAATACTGAGATAGTGTAATCCTAAAGCCATCTCAGGCCTCTTTAATCCACTTACAGCCACTCCCTGCCCTTCAGCACACTCTTGCAGCCTTCTGATTTCCCCCTTTGTGACGCTTTTCCATATTTCTCTCCCTCCGTCTTTCCCATATGTATCTTTTGCTTGCAGTAAATGTCTGACGCAGAAAAATAAGTGCCGGTGCCCTGCACCGGAAACCACCAGCTCAAATTAAGCACTTTAAGGATTGTCCAGTGGCGCAGTTCCGGATTACCAAATAGGCAAAGTAGGCACCTGCCTATGGGCCCACTCCTTTTAGGGGCCCCCCCAAAACAAATCAAAAAAATATTGATTTGATCTTGAAAGAAAATTACAATCCAGCTTTCTTAAATTGTTTCTGAAAGACAGAAAAAAATGAATCAACTCATTGGAACTAAAACTTTACATTAAAGACTCTATAGAGAACATACTGTATTAATGTAATGTACCCATTAACAACTTAAAGTACATAAACCATAGACATCAGATTCACATAACAGTTTGTCTCTTAAAAGTTCTTCCTCTGTCAGCTGTCAGTTTGTAAAACAATTTGGTGCAAACTACATATGTCTAATGTACAGTAGTGATCGTCAGACATCTCCAGCTAACGGCCAAAGTGCGCACTACTTAATTCAATATTGTTATCCCATTAGAGTGCATGCACGAGAAAGCTCCAGTAGAGTGTCTGCATTTTACAGAGTACCGCAAACGACTGCCATTTTGGGTCTGTTTTAAAATGGGAAATTTGTGTAGGTTGTAATGCAATCACTGTTGATTTTTTACATATTGCATAGTAGCACCTCTAGTGTTAAAGTAAATTATCAACAAGTGTCAAAATAGTGAATATAACCTAATAATGTTAATAATAAAGAATTTGTAAATACATTATTTTGTATTTTATCGATTTATATACATTTAAACTTGAATTCAAATTTACAGTCAAACAATTAAATTTTTAATTGGTATCACAATTAGATATTTTCAAAATCGCCATTTTGGGTCGAAAATAATTCCCTCTCTGTCTTACACATTAAGACATTGTTTGCTGTACTCTGAAAAATGTAGTGACTCAAACTTCCAGAAACTAAGGGCATATTTATAGGCCCTAGCGCCACAGGAGCGTCACTTTTTGTAATGCTCCTGTGGAGCTAAGCACAGCGCCATATTTAGCAGGTGGCGTTAAGCCACTTTTTGTGGCTTAACGCCACCCTTTAAATACAGCCCCCTTCCCACACAGCACTGTGCGAGGAAGGGGCGTGCAATGGGTGTTGCTGTGGGTGTGCCATAGGATCACCCATAACATTTTGATGCTGCCTCAGATTGATGAAATCTCGTAACACTGAGGCTGCGCCAAAATCTAACGCCACCCCGAGGGGTGGCGTTAGCAGGGCGCAACAAGGAGGAATACTTTTATTCCTCCTTGTTTTTTGCTTTTTCTATGCGTACTTCATTCTGCCGCCCGCATAGAAAAAGCAAAATGCCAGAAATTATTGTTAATGTGCGGGTAGGTGTCCCTTCCTGCACATAAACAATCATTTTAAAAGGACGCTTTGGCACTTCTGTGTGTGCTGCATTCTGGAGCACAAACAGAAGTGCCAAAGCGCCATTAGTGATTGTTTATGTGCAGAAAAGGGACACCTTCTCGCACATAAACAATCACACCCCCTCAACACAGACATCCTTGCTCGATGGTGCAGGGATGCCTGTCTTGGCAGCTAAATTTAGCACCAGCTCAGGGGGAACCTTAAATACAGGGCATCTCTGTGTTTCTAAAGTGATGCAGTGCAGCGCTGCCAATTTTGGAGCAGCACCGTGCTGTGCCACTTTTCTTTAAATTTGGGCCCCAGCTTTCTGTGAGTTAGTGTGTTACAAGTTCCCGCCAATTGTTGGTTGGAAAAATCAAAAACATATTAGGAGATCATTTGCAAAGTGGCCCCCAAAATTTCGACTGCCTAGGGACCTCCACAGGGTTTTATCCGGCGTTGCAGTGGGGGGGGGAGGAGGAGGGATTGTTACAAGAGGGACAGGAAGGAGCGGGAATATAAATGAAGCTGTCCTGCTCACTCAAAAAAAAAAATCTTGTGTTTTATATTGTGGTAAGTACTGCACTTCTGCCTTTTCGATGTCCTATAAGCAACAAGTTTTATAAAAAAATAAAAAAAACACACCTCTGTCCTTACCTGGATCATCAGTCCTAGGCTCTCAGCATGCCGTCTCTTTGCCTTGTTTAGAATAACTTGTGGTTTACGTAGTGCTACATACTACACTTATCCATTCTCTAGGAGCTCTTAACAGATTTATACAGATTAAAAAAGCACCCACAAGCTAACACTCTGCCCCTTAATAGCACTCCTAGCAATGTAAGTAAAATATGTTTTTTAAAAAGATCCCCTGAACTTCACCCCATCTTCTAGGCCTTCACACCAAGGCCCCCAGCATGCTATCTCACTACTCTGTAAATGGTAAACATGGTGCTGCATACTGCAGGTCTGCCTTATAATCATTATAAGCAGTGGATATTTTGTAAATAAAAAAGACTTCCCCTCCCTTCGGTTTTCACTCACAGGCCATCTTGAAGCTATTCCTCTGTCTATTTTTAAAAAACAATTGAGTAACTGCACCTCACTCTTTCCCAAGGGCCGTCATTCTTGTTATGCTGGCATCATGTGTTATTGGTGGGATGGTTGTTTGTCTTGTAGCCCCTCTGCATGGACAAGGTTGTGGTTCCGGCACTCAAAGCAGGAGGTATAAGAATAAATACAGGTGAGACCCAAGGCTCACTCTCATTTGACTGCTATAGCTGCTGGTGTCCTGTGTGTTAAATGCTGACCGGAGGTGGGCCACACATAATAGTTCTCAACCTATGCAGAGGCCAATGGTAGAGGACTGCTTTGGCCAGAACAATTCTGAGCCCCAGTACTCTTAACTTATAAAAAAATAAGTGTTGTTGTGCTCCTCATAATATCAGACAACAGTGTCTTATGAGAGCTGGAGTTGACAATAAAGTGCCAGTGCTGAGCACCTGAACCCCTTCCCATTCCACAAAGGAAGTCCCCTCTGCCTCTCTGTAAAAAACTGTGCCCCTGCACCTCCCCACACCTGAGCCAATGCTCAGAGGCTCCTAAAAATCTAGACACTTCTCTAAACATACCCACAAATCGCCTTGAGCACAGCTAGTAGAAAAAAGACAGCCTGGAAACAAACAAGGTTGTGTCTCCAGGTTGTTTTTAGGTTTCACCTGCACAGTGCTTCTGCTGTGCTTGTGAAATCTATTGTACGTAATATACCTATTAAAAGGGGCTTACATCCCACCCTCTTTTTTTCATTGGTTTGTGTGCTTGCCACTTACTTTTCCTCTATTTCTATTGGTTGTAGTATACTTTTTCCTGTCGTTTCCCTTATCAGTCTCCCATCGGCCAAGTACTGTGTGGTCATCAGCTTTGTGTGACTTTTTTTAAGTTTATGGTGGCGCTCCCAGAGAGACATCCATAATTTTTTCATTTTTTGAGGCTCATTCCAGTTTAAAGTGAAACAGCACACTTTTTTTTCAGGTCCCCACTTGGCTTGAGGAATGGCATTGAGTGACTATGGGCATTTTCACCAGGTAAGCTTTGTTTCAAATCCTCTTGTTGTTGCTCACAAGGCTTGGAATGTATCATTCTCCAAGCCTCACTTTCATCCCTGAGCCCCGCCCAGTTCTGCAAGCAGCAACTCCGCCAGACACATGGCTTGAGGAAGGCATTGAGTGATTGTGGGCGTTTTTACCAGGTAAGCTTTGTTTAATTTTGTCGCCCCCTCAATACAACATGACTGCCTTATCCTATGCAGCCTTCCTCGCATTGAGCTGTAACTTTATTACAATGCATCACAACAGACAGGGGTTTTCATACTAAGGCCCTCATAATGACATTGGCGGTAAGTGCAGCTTAACGCCATGCTGACTGACACCAATATACTGTGACCACGGTGGTATATCGCTACGCGTATTATGACCGACACATATAAATCTGCCACTATACAGACACACACACAAGTCCGTCAGCCCAAAGGTCAGTGATAAAATGGCGGTGCCACAAACCCACACCGTTACGCCAACATAAATACGCCCACAGCATTATGACCCACTAATCACTGCAGCGGACATTCAACCGCGGTAAACCATTGGCGGCACATACCGCCACGCTCAAAATACACACAACCTAACAAAACAACACCACATTGGACAATTCAAACTACACACACATGACTCACATACACACACCACACCCACATCACTATAAAATACACACCCACACCAACCCTTTACCACTACAAACAATGTACAACTGAGAGAAAGACACGCAAGGAACACCCACTGAATCGGAGCCTCAGAACACCATCACCCATACACCATCCACGCACCTCACAGCACACACCCCAACACATCACCCCACACACACTCAAACACACACTACACCCATGACAAAAAAGACAACCCAGGTTCTCAGAGGAGGAGCTAAGCATCATGGTGGAGGAAATCATCCGGGTAGAGCCACAGCTATTCGGATCACAGGTGCAGCAGACATCCATTGCTAGGAAGATGGAGCTATGGCAGAGAGTCATGGACAGGGTCAACGCCGTGGGACAGGACCCCAGAACAAGGGATGACATCAGGAAGAGATGGAACGACCAATGGGGGAAGGTGCGTTCCGTGGTTGCAGGACACTAGATAGCTGTACTGAGGACTGGCGGTGGACCCCATCTCCTCCCCCACAACTAACAACATGAGGGGAGCAAGTCTTGGTGATCCTGCATCCTGAGGGCCTTGCAGGTGTAGCAGGAGATCTGGACTCTGGTAAGTCAAATCTTTACTACTTTCACCCCCCCACCTGCATGCCAACACAAACTCCTACCCCTTCCCTCACCCCCATCTCTCCACCACCTCACATATACCCCACCCTCACAACCCACCCATCCCAATACCAATCCCTGCATGCAACACCAATGCATGGGCCCCCTTCACAACAGCATGCACACTAGTGACAATCACAACTCACACAAGCCAAAGCTGCCTTGGTAATAACAACCATAGAGGGAAACATACCCATGCAACAGGGAAGCTGAGAGGACTGCTGTGCGACAACGGGAGGACAGGCCCAGGGAACCAACTCTCCACAAGGCACTCACCAACATCCTGGGAGCATACCACCATTCCCAGGAGACCATGGGCCAGATACTGGCCAAGTTGCAGGAGACCCAACGGCTGCAGGAGGGACAATACCTGGGGATCAGGGAGGACCTGAGGGACATCCACACCACCCTGGTCACAATTGCAGGCGTGCTGGCAGACATGGCCAACACCATGAGGTAGGCAGTGGCACACCAAAGGGCCCCTGACACTAGCCACACCGATGAACAGCCTTCCACCTCCGCTGATGCTAGGAGGCCCCACCACAGGAACAACAGGCCTCCCCCTGCAGATGGAGAACCACCACACAAAAGGTCCCTGCGATCCAGGCAGAAGCCAGAGTACATTGCCAAGACCCCCGCCAGGAAATAAGACTCTCCTGAATGTCACCCTTGTGTCCCAGTATGTCAACCTGTCCACCTTGAACTGCCATTGCCCCACTCCCTATGCACCCTTGGACAATGCATCTGTGATACCAATAGACTGGACTCTATCCTCGACATTCCTCCATCATCAACCCAGCCCATTGCAATACCCCTACACTTATTATCACAGAAATAAACACCCTTGGAACTAATACAAGTATGGAGTCTGTCAATTGATTGAAAAATGTCTAAGTTTATCAAGCTGTAACCATTGCAATTCAAATGTACAGTTACAGATAAACAGGTATGACCTGTAGTGGGCAGCAGTAAACACACCAGGAGCCAGAGTGGGGCACAGATATCTGACAATAGAGATGCCAAAGGGTACAGTAAGTGGCCATAGATTTTGGAAAACCAGTCTGCCATGTACAATGTCCAACACAAAACTGCAATGGAAGGTGAAGTTACAGTGTCTTACCTGTGTGTCACTGGAAGTACCGTTGAATTATAGTAGTTCTGTTGTCCACATCCTCTTCCTCTGCTTTGTCTTCGTCACTGTCCACAGGCTCCACCGCTGCCACACGACCATCTCCAGCCTCATCCTCCTGCAGAAAAGGCACCTGGCATCTCAAGGCCAGGTTGTTCAACATGCAACATGCAACGATGAACTGGCACAACTTCTGGGGTGAGCAGCACAGGGATCCACCTGTCAGATAGAGGCACCATAATCAGGCCTTCAGGAGGCCAAAGGTGCGCTCAATGATCCCCCTTGTTCGCCCATGTGCCTCACTGTAACGTTCCTCTGCCCTTGTCCTGGAATTCCTCACTGGGGTCAGTAGCCATGAGAGGTTCGGGTAACCAGAGTCACCTGTAAATATCGGGGGATACCTGTTAGCCAGACACTCACCCTTAGGGCCAACCCCACACCCATATACCAACATACACTGGGTGGGGACCATGGGCTCACCTATTAGCCACACCCTGTGCCTCTGGAGTTGAGGCATCACATATGGGATGCTGCTATTCTCTCAAGATAAAGGCATCATGCACAGAGCAAGGATACTTTGCATTGACATGGGAGATGTACTGGTCCACCAGGCACACTATCTGCACATTCAGAGTGAAAGCTCTTTCGATTTCTGAACACCTGTTCATTTCTCCGGGGTGGGACAAAGGCAATATGTGTACCATCAATAGCACCAATGATGTTGGGGATATGTCCCAGTGCATAGAAGTCAGCTTTCACTGTGGCCAAATCCTCCACCTGGGGGAATACGATGTAGCTGTGCATGTGTTTCATAAGGGCAGACAACAGTCTGGTCAGCACATTTGAGAACATAGGCTGTGACATCCCTGATGCCATGGCCACTGTCGCTTGGAAGGAACCACTTGCCAAGAAATGGAGCACTGACGGGACCTGCACTAGAGGGGGGATATCTGTGGGGTGGCGTATAGCTGAAATCAGGTCTAGCTCCAACTGGGCACACAGCTCTTGGATTGTGGCCCTATCAAGTCTGTAGGTTAGGATAATGTGCCTGTCCTCCATTGTCACCAGGTCCACCAGGGGTCTCTACACAGGGGTATGTCTCCATCTCCTTTTCATCCTCAGCACTTGAACTCTAGGGTGAAAAACTGTGAGCAGATGGTCATATTCAAACACATACTCAGATTAGCATGCCTTGCGTTTATTACTGAAACTTAATGTGAACGTGTAGTTCCGTCGATGTGCCTATGTCTGCTGTGACACAGTTAGGTGCCATGGCCTGTGCCCCCCTGAAATGGCGGCCACCTGACCTGTGAGGAGGGACAAGTGAAAATGAGGTAATTCCGCTGATGTTGTGCGCCGTTGCGGGAGGCGGTTGATGACCGCCGTGCAACACATCATTGGTTATCATTGGGGCCTAAGGGTTCGAGGAGCCGATGATGATGTACGCCGGCGGTGACTGTACGCACCGCCGCAGACGTGACCGCCATTTTCTATCTGTTCACTCACTTGCTACCTGACCTTCAACAGGAGAGGACCTACACTGGAAGTGCTGCTTTGACCTGTGTCTGGAAGCGACCATTGCTTGAGTGTCTGTGGAAAGGGCCCCTGCCTTCACTTCCGAGGAGTTGGAGAGACTGGTGGATAGGGTCCTACCCCAGTACCCTTTACTTTATGGCCCTCCAGACAAACAGGTTTGTACACTGTGAGCACGATGCGTGGGGCATGAATGTATGGAGTGCTGTGTGTGTAAGCCTTGTGTGGGGGGGAGGCTGAGGGGTCCTGGGCAGAGTGCTGCATGTTTGGTGGGCAATGTCTGTGCGTAAGGGGATTGGAGGTGTTAGAAATGTTTTTTTTGGTTGGCAGTCAGGTTACCCTCTGTCCAAGCAAGAACCCTCACTCTAGTCAGGGTAAGTCACACACAATCCAAAATTATCCTGTGCCCACCCTCTGGTAGCTTGGCACGAGCAGTCAGGCTTAACTTAGAAGGCAATGTGTAAAGTATTTGTGCAATAAATCATACAATAACACAATATAGCACCACAAAAATACACCACACAGTGTTTAGAAAAATATATAATATTTATCAGGATAATTGTAGTTCAAAACGAATAAAGATGCAATGTGAAATTGTAGAGATATCACTGAAAAGTGATATAAAGTGTCTTAAGTCTTTAAAAAGCAAACAAAGTCTCTTTCAAGCACAAAGTACCTGGTTTAAAGTGGAAAATCTCCGCCAAGGGCCGCAGAAGAGATACGTTGAAAAATGGTGTGTGCGTCGATTTCTCCCCTGCACACACGGACTTGCGTCGTTATTTTTCACGCGGGGAAGTCGTGCGTCATTTTCCGGGCGCGGACAGTCTCTTTCTGTGGGTTGCCAGATTACCAGATGTCCCGGTGTCTGTGTGTGGATTCTTCGGGTTGTTTTCCGGCTGTGCGTCGTTCCGGGAGACTGTGTGTGGAATTCTCATTCTCACAGCAGGCGTTGTGGCGATTTCCCCTCTGGAAGTCGGGCGGTGTTGTCCTTGCGAGGCCGTGCATCGAAGTTCCGGTCGCCCTGAAGGTGTCGCGTCGATCAGTGTCGGTGTGCGGCGATTTTCTCGCCGCGGAGCAAGCTGTGCGTCGAAATTTTCGGCGCACGAAGAGTCCAAATGAAAAAGAGAAGTCTTTTTGGTCCTGAGACTTCAGGGAACAGGAGGCAAGCTCTATCCAAGCCCTTGGAGAGCACTTTTACAGCCAGACAAGAGATCAGCAAGGCAGCAGTACTTTGTAGAAAGCAGTCAGGTGAGTCCTTTAGGCAGCCAGGCAGTTCTTCTTGGCAGGATGCAGGTTCTGGTTCAGGTTTCTTCTCCAGCAAGTGTCTGATGAGGTAGGGCAGAGGCCCTGTTTTATACCCAAATGTGCTTTTGAAGTGGGGGAGACTTCAAAGAGTGGCTAAGAAGTGCACCAGGTCCCCTTTCAGTTCAATCCTGTCTGCCAGGGTCCCAGTAGGGGGTGTGGCAGTCCTTTGTGTGAGGGCAGGCCCTCCACCCTCCCAGCCCAGGAAGACCCATTCAAAATGCAGATGTATGCAAGTGAGGCTGAGTACCCTGTGTTTGGGGTGTGTCTGAGTGAATGCACAAGGAGCTGTCAACCAAGCCCAGCCAGACGTGGATTGCAAGGCACAGAAAGATTTAAGTGCAAATAAATGCTCACTTTCTAAAAGTGGCATTTCTAGAATAGTAATATTAAATCCAACTTCACCAGTCAGCAGGATTTGGTATTACCATTCTGGCCATACTAAATATAACCTTCCTACTCCTTTCAGATCAGCAGCTACCACTTCAATACTGTATGAGGGCAGCCCCAATGTTAGCCTATGAAGGGAGCAGGCCTTGCAGTAGTGCAAAAACGAATTTAGGAGTTTTACACTACCAGGACATGTAAACTACACAGGTACATGTCCTGCCTTTCACCCATACATCACCCTACTCTAGGGGTTAACTAGGGCACACATTAGAGGTGACTTATATGTGGAGAAAGGGGAGGTTTAGGCTTGGCAAGTACTTTTAAATGCCAAGTCGAGGTGACAGTGAAACTGCACACACAGGCCTTGCAATGGCAGGCCTGAGACAAGGTAAAGGGGCTACTTAAGTGGGTGGCACAACCAGTGCTGCAGGCCCACTAGTAGCATTTAATCTACAGGCCTTAGGCACATAAAGTGCACATTACTAGGGACTTATAAGTAGATTAAATAGTCCAATCAGGTATGATCCAAGGTTACCATGCTTAAAGGGAGAGAGCATATGCACTTTAGCACTGGTTAGCAGTGATAAAGTGCGCAGAGTCTAAAAGCCAGCAAGAACAGTGTCCAAAAAGTGGAGGGAGGCAGGCAAAAAGTTAGGGGTGACCACCCTCAGGCTGCCAGGTCTAACAGGGGGGATATGGTAGGCCATGAGTGTAATAGGCCAGACGGTATGACTAATACCTTTTTCTATGTATCTCTTTCTGCAGGTCAGCGCCCATCAGAAAAAGGGTATTTAGCGTGCCATCACCAAGGAGGTACGGACCCTGGGGTCTTTGACAGGCAGAGCACCCACTGTCTCAAACGGTGGGAGGACCTGTGCCGCTGGGCAAGGAAGACGGCGGAGGCCCAGCTGGGGCTGGCCTCCCAATGAGGAAGGGATGCCCGTTGTACCCTGACCCCCCTGATGTTTCACATCCTGGTGGTGGCCTATCCGGAGTTGGATGGGCTCTTGAAGGCATCACAGAAGCTACAAGGGCATGAGTACAGATTCAGAATAATTAATTTGTGCGTGTTAAGATGGTACCTGGGTGGGGGATGTGGGTCTGTGGGTGCCCCTAGGCCAGGGCAAACATGGCAGGATAGGTTCCATGATGGGCAAGCTCAGATGCACTCCAACCCCAATAATGCTAGTGGGCATCTACTACTGGGCAGGGTCCTGTGGGTTTCAGGTGTGCAGCTAATGGCGTTAGGCATTGTACCCCATGGCCTGGTGACTAGCATTGTAACTGATAGTGCATGGCCTAGTGCATAGGACTGTTCCCTGTGAGTTGTGTACCCCAACAGTAGTGTTGTTGCTGGCATTGACCAAGTGTATCCTCTGTCTCTCCCCCCTTTTTGTTTTGTCACCCTGTCCTTGTGTGCATTAGCATCATCTGGCAGAGAAGCAGATGCATCCCACATTTGCCTGGAGGCCGAATCCACCGACGGTGAGTGCACCAGTGGGACGTAGGGCGAGGGGAGCACCACGACAGAGGACAGTTCTGAAAGCGACACCTCCTCCGATGGAAGCTCCCTGGCAGTGGCGGACACCTCTGTGCCCAACCCAACTACAGGTACAGCTGCCACACCCCGTACCAGCACCGCCCTCCCAGAAGCCCCTCAGCGTGCTTCCCATTTCCGCTCACTCAGGAGGGTGGGCATCTCCTTCGCCCCAGGCACCTCAGGCCTTGCCCCAGTCAACCCTGCTGCCCTCAGTGAGGAGGCTAATGACCTCCTGAGATCCCTCTCTGTTGGGCAGTCAACCATACTGAATGCCATCCAGGGTCTAGCAGGGCATTTTCAACAAACAAATGCATACCTGGAGGGCATTCACTCTGGCGTGACGGCCCAGCAGAGAGCATTTCAGGCTCTGGCCAACTCATGATGGCAGCCATTGTCCCTGTCTCTAGCCTCCCCTCCAATTTCCTCTACCAAGTCCCATTCCCCTCAACCCCAGTCTATCCCAAGCACACCTTCAGACCTGCATGCACATAAATCAACACACAGAAGTGGCTCAGGCAAACAGCACATTTCATCCCACAGGCACTCACACAAGCACCATCCAGATGCAGACACACCAGCATCCACTGCCTCCACTGTGCCCCCTCCTCCTCCTCCTCCCTCCCAGTTACGTCTCCACTCACACCTGCATGCATTACATCCTCATCCACTACCTCCATCACCAGCATGTAGGAGGCTGGACTGGCTTGTAGTGAGTACCAAGGGGTACTTGCACCTTGCACCAGGCCCAGTTATCCCTTATTAGTGTATAGGGTGTCTAGCAGCTTAGGCTGATAGATAATGGTAGCTTAGCAGAGCAGCTTAGGCTGAACTAGGAGACGTGTGAAGCTACTACAGTACCACTTAGTGTCATATGCACAATATCATAAGAAAACACAATACACAGTTATACTAAAAATAAAGGTACTTTATTTTTATGACAATATGCCAAAGTATCTTAGAGTGTACCCTCAGTGAGAGGATAGGAAATATACACAAGATATATATACACAATAGCAAAAATATGCAGTATAGTCTTAGAAAACAGTGCAAACAATGTATAGTTACAATAGGATGCAATGGGGAAACATAGGGATAGGGGCAACACAAACCATATACTCCAGAAGTGGAATGCGAACCACGAATGGACCCCAAACCTATGTGACCTTGTAGAGGGTCGCTGGGACTATTAGAAAATAGTGAGAGTTAGAAAAATAACCCTCCCCAAGACCCTGAAAAGTGAGTGCAAAGTGCACTAAAGTTCCCCTAAGGACAAAATAGTCGTGTTAGAGGAAAAATGCAAGGAAAACACAAATCAGCAATGCAACAACGATGGATTCCTGACTGAGGGTACCTGTGGAACAAGGGGACCAAGTCCAAAAGTCACAAGCAGCTCGGAGATGGGCAGATGCCCAAGAAATGCCAGCGGTTGGTGCAAAGAAGCTCTTACTAGGCTGAAGAACTGTGAATACTGCAGGAACGACAAGGGCTAGAGACTTCCCCTTTGGAGGATGGATCCCGCACGCCTTGGAGAGTCGTGCAGAAGTGTTTTCCCGCCGGATGGACGCCAACAAGCCTTGCTACACGCAAATCGTGCGTTTGGCGTTTTTGGACGCTGCTGGGGCCCAGGAGGGACCAGGAGGTCGCAAATTGGACCTGCAGAGAGAGGGGACGTCGAGCAAGACAAGGAGCCCTCACTGAAGCAGGTAGCACCCGGAGAAGTGCCAGAAACAGGCACTACGAGGATGCGTGAAACGGTGCTCGCCGAAGTTGCACAAAGGAGTCCCACGTCGCCGGAGACCAACTTAGAAAGTCGTGCAATGCAGGTTAGAGTGCCGTGGACCCAGGCTTGGCTGTGCACACAGGATTTCCGCCGGAAGTGCACAGGGGCCGGAGAAGCTTGCAAAGTCGCGGTTCCCAGCAATGCAGCCCAGCGAGGTGAGGCAAGGACTTACCTCCACCAAACTTGGGCTGAAGAGTCACTGGACTGTGGGCGTCACTTGGACGGTGTCGCTGGATTCGAGGGACCTCGCTCGTCGTGCTGAGAGGAGACCCAAGGGACCGGAGATGCAGCTTTTTGGTGCCTGCGGTTGCAGGGGGAAGATTCCGTCGACCCACGGGAGATTTCTTCGGAGCTTCTGGTGCAGAGAGGAGGCAGACTACCCCCACAGCATGCACAAGCAGGAAAACAGTCGAGAAGGCGGCAGGATCAGCGTTACAGAGTTGCAGTAGTCGTCTTTGCTACTATGTTGCAGGTTTGCAGGCTTCCAGCGCGGTCAGCGGTCGATTCCTTATCAGAAGGTGAAGAGGGAGATGCAGAGGAACTCGGCTGAGCTCATGCATTCGTTATCTGAAGTTTCCCCAGAGACAGAGACCCTAAATAGCCAGAAAAGAGGGTTTGGCTACCTAGGAGAGAGGAAAGGCTACTAACACCTGAAGGAGCCTATCACAAGGAGTCTCTGACGTCACCTGGTGGCACTGGCCACTCAGAGCAGTCCAGTGTGCCAGCAGCACCTCTGTTTCCAAGATGGCAGAGGTCTGGAGCACACTGGAGGAGCTCTGGACACCTCCCAGGGGAGGTGCAGGTCAGGGGAGTGGTCACTCCCCTTTCCTTTGTCCAGTTTCGCGCCAGAGCAGGGGCTAAGGGGTCCCTGAACCGGTGTAGACTGGCTTATGCAGAATTGGGCACATCTGTGCCCAACAAAGCATTTCCAGAGGCTGGGGGAGGCTACTCCTCCCCTGCCTTCACACCATTTTCCAAAGGGAGAGGGTGTCACACCCTCTCTCAGAGGAAGTTCTTTGTTCTGCCATCCTGGGCCAGGCCTGGCTGGACCCCAGGAGGGCAGCTGCCTGTCTGAGGGGTTGGCAGCAGCAGCAGCTGCAGAGAAACCCCAGGAAGGGCAGTATGGCAGTACCAGGGTCTGTGCTACAGACCACTGGGATCATGGAATTGTACCAACAATGCCAGGATGGCATAGAGGGGCCAATTCCATGATCATAGACATGTTACATGGCCATATTCGGAGTTACCATGGTGAAGCTACATATAGGTAGTGACCTATATGTAGTGCACGCGTGTAATGGTGTCCCCGCACTCACAAAGTTCAGTGAATTGGCTCTGAACAATGTGGGGGCACCTTGGCTAGTGCCAGGGTGCCCTCACACTAAGTAACTTTGCACCTAACCTTTACCAGGTAAAGGTTAGACATATAGGTGACTTATAAGTTACTTAAGTGCAGTGTAAAATGGCTGTGAAATAACGTGGACGTTATTTCACTCAGGCTGCAGTGGCAGGCCTGTGTAAGAATTGTCAGAGCTCCCTATGGGTGGCAAAAGAAATGCTGCAGCCCATAGGGATCTCCTGGAACCCCAATACCCTGGGTACCTCAGTACCATATACTAGGGAATTATAAGGGTGTTCCAGTAAGCCAATGTAAATTGGTAAAAATGGTCACTAGCCTGTCAGTGACAATTTGGAAAGAAATGAGAGAGCATAACCACTGAGGTTCTGATTAGCAGAGCCTCAGTGAGACAGTTAGTCACTACACAGGTAACACATTCAGGCACACTTATGAGCACTGGGGCCCTGGGTTACCAGGGTCCCAGTGACACATACAACTAAAACAACATATATACAGTGAAAAATGGGGGTAACATGCCAGGCAAGATGGTACTTTCCTACACAACCCCCCCCCAAACGAAGGACAATAAGACTAGCCATTACCTGATGAGTCTTCATTGTCTAAGTGGAAATATCTGGAGAGTCCATCTGCATTGGAGTGGCTACTCCCAGGTCTATGTTCCACTGTATAGTCCATTCCCTGTAGGGATATGGACCACCTCAACAATTTAGGATTTTCACCTTTCATTTGTTTTAGCCAAAGTAGAGGTTTGTGGTCTGTCTGAACAATGAAGTGAGTGCCAAACAGGTATGGCCTCAACTTCTTCAGAGCCCAGACCACAGCAAAGGCCTCCCTCTCAATGGCAGACCAACGCTTTTCTCTAGGGGTCAACCTTCTACTAATAAAAGCAACAGGTTGATCCTGGCCCTCAGAATTAAGTTGTGATAGGACTGCCCCTACTCCTAATTCAGATGCATCAGTTTGGACATAGAATTTTTTAGAGTAACAAGGGCTTTTCAGGACAGGTGCAGAGCACATGGCCTGCTTCAGCTCCTCAAAAGCTTTCTGACAGTTTGCTGTCCATAATACCTTTTTAGGCATTTTCTTGGATGTGAGGTCATTAAGAGGGGCTGCAATGGAGCCATAGTTCTTAATGAACCTCCTGTAATACCCAGTGAGGCCTAGGAAGGCTCTCACCTGAGTCTGAGTGGTAGGGGGAACCCAATCAATAATAGTTTGGATTTTCCCCTGAAGTGGTGCAATCTGTTCCCCACCAACAAGGTGTCCCAGATAAACCACCTTACCCTGCCCTATCTGGCACTTTGAAGCCTTGATAGTGAGGCCTGCCTTTTGCAGGGCCTCCAAAACTTTCCAAAGGTGGACCAGGTGATCATCCCAGCTGGAGCTAAAGACAGCTATATCATCCAAATATGCTGCACTGAAAGCTTCCAGCCCTTGCAGGACTGTGTTCACCAACCTCTGAAAAGTGGCAGGTGCATTTTTCAAACCAAAAGGCATTACAGTAAACTGGTAATGTCCTCCAATGGTAGAAAATGCAGTCTTAGGTTTAGCATCTTCTGACATTTTGATCTGCCAATACCCTGCAGTCAAATCAAAAGTGCTTAGATACTTGGCAGATGCCAGTGTATCTATGAGCTCATCTGCCCTGGGTATAGGGTGAGCATCAGTTTTGGTTACCAAGTTGAGACCTCTATAGTCTACACAAAACCGCATTTCTTTCTTTCCATCTTTAGAATTGGGTTTTGGTACCAGTACCACAGGAGAAGCCCATGGACTGTCAGAGTGCTCAACCACTCCTAGTTCCAACATCTTCTGAACTTCTTGCTTTATGCAGTCCCTGACATGGTCAGGCTGCCTATAGATCTTACTTTTGACAGGTAAACTGTCTCCAGTATCTATAGTGTGCTCACACCAAGAAGTGGTGCCTGGCACAATGGAGAAGAGTTCTGAAAATTGTCCTTGGAGATTTATGCAATTATCTTTCTGCTCAGCAGTAAGACAATCAGCCAAAACTACACCTTCCACAAGAGCATCTTGTTCTGTGGAAGAGAAGAGATCAGGTAGAGGATCACTGTCTTCTTCCTGTCCCTCATCTGTTGCCATGAGCAGGGTGAGATCAGCCCTGTCATAGTAGGGTTTCAGGCGGTTGACATGGAGCACCCTAAGGGGACTCCTGGCAGTGCCTAAGTCAACCAAGTAGGTGACTTCACCCTTCTTTTCAACAATTGTGTGGGGTCCACTCCATTTATCTTGGAGTGCTCTTGGGGCCACAGGCTCCAAGACCCACACTTTCTGCCCTGGTTGGTACTGAACCAAAACAGCCTTCTGATCATGCCATTGCTTCTGGAGCTCTTGGCTGGCCTGAAGGTTTTTACTGGCCTTTTTCATGTACTCAGCCATCCTTGATCTGAGGCCAAGTACATAATCCACAATATCCTGCTTAGGAGCTTTTAAAGGTTGTTCCCAACCCTCCTTTACAAGTGTGAGTGGACCCCTAACAGGGTGTCCAAAAAGAAGTTCAAAGGGGCTGAAGCCCACTCCTTTCTGGGGTACCTCCCTGTAGGCAAAAAGGAGGCATGGTAGAAGGATATCCCATCTCCTGCGGAGTTTTTCAGGGAGTCCCATAATCATGCCTTTGAGAGTTTTATTAAATCTCTCCACCAGTCCATTTGTTTGTGGATGATAGGGTGTTGTGAACTTGTAAGTGACACCACACTCCTTCCACATGGCCTTTAAGTATGCAGACATGAAATTGCTTCCCCTGTCTGATACTACTTCCTTTGGGAAGCCCACCCTGGAAAATATTCCCAGGAGGGCCTTTGCCACTGCAGGAGCTGTAGTGGTCCTTAAAGGAATAGCTTCAGGATATCTTGTGGCATGGTCCACTACCACTAAGATAAACCTATTGCCTGAAGCAGTAGGAGGGTCAAGGGGGCCAACTATGTCAACCCCTACCCTTTCAAAGGGAACCCCAACCACAGGCAGTGGGATAAGGGGTGCCTTTGGAGTGCCACCTGTCTTGCCACTGGCTTGACAGGTTTCACAGGACTTACAAAATTCTTTTGTGTCCTCAGACATCCTAGGCCAATGAAACAGTGGTACCAATCTGTCCCAAGTTTTCATTTGACCCAGGTGCCCAGCTAAGGGAATGTCATGTGCCAGTGTTAGGAGGAACTTTCTGTACTCCTGAGGAATCACTAATCTCCTGGCAGCTCCAGGTTTAGGATCCCTATGCTCAGTGTACAAGAGGTTGTCCTCCCAGTAAACTCTGTGTGAGTCACTGACATCCCCATTAGCCTGTTTGACAGCTTGCTGTCTGAGACCCTCTAATGTGGGACAGGTTTGCTGTGCCACACTCAGCTCCTCTCTGGCAGGCCCCCCTTCACCCAAAAGCTCAGCAGTGTCTGCTTACAGCTCCTCTGGTGTAGGTTCTGCACAGGGAGGGAATTCTTCTTCCTCAGAAGTAGAATCCACTGTAGAGGGAGGGATAGTAGGAAGTGGTTTGCTTCTACTAGCCCTAGCTTTAGGGAGTACTTGGTCCATTGTTCCAGGATCCAAGCTTCCCTGTCCTTTTTGCTTTTTGGCCTGAGCCCTTGTCAAAGCAAAAATATGCCCCGGGATGCCCAGCATTGCTGCATGGGCCTCCAACTCCACATCTGACCAAGCTGATGTCTCCAAATCGTTCCCTAATAGACAGTCTACAGGTAAATCTGAAGCTACCACAACTTTCTTTGGACCAGATACCCCCCCCCCAGTTGAGATTTACAACAGCCATGGGGTGGCTTTGTGTTATGTTGTGAGCATCGGTTACTTGGTACTGGTGTCCAAGTATGTGTTGTTCAGGGTGCACCAGTTTCTCAATCACCATTGTGACACTGGCACCTGTGTCCCTGTAGGCCTGGACCTCAACACCATTTATTAGGGTTAGTTGCTTGTACTTCTCCAAGTTATGGGGGCAAGCAACCAAAGTGGCTAAGTCAATAGCCCCTTCAGAGACTAAAGTAGCCTCTGTGGTCTCCCTAATTAGACCAACCCCAACTAAATTACCAAAAGTGAGCCCAGCTACTCCCTTGGATTGGCTATTAGTAGGTTTGCTCCCACCACCACTGCTATTAGTAGGGACACTAGGTGTAGCAGTAGGGGTTGTAGTGGTAGGAGCTGTGGTGCCTTTCTTTGGACAACTGGGATCTGTTGTCCAATGGCCTTTTATTTTACATAAATAGCACCATGGTTTCTTTTCCTTGTTCTGATTAAAGGAGGATTTGGGCCCACCACCCCCACCAGAGTGTTTTTGTGGGCCTGATGAAGACTCATTTTTAGATTTGTCCCCACCCTTGTCAGAAGACTTACCATCCTTCTTTTTGTTGCCATCTTTGTCACCCCCTGTATGAACTTTTCTGTTCACTCTTGTTCTGACCCATTTGTCTGCCTTCTTTCCCAATTCTTGGGGAGAGGTCAGATCAGAGTCCACCAAGTACTGGTGCAACAAATCAGACACACAATTATTAAGAATATGCTCTCTCAGGATCAAGTTATACAGGCTGTCATAATCAGTAACTTTACTGCCATGTAACCACCCCTCCAAGGCCTTCACTGCCTGGTCAATGAAATCAACCCAGTCTTGTGAAGACTCCTTTTTGGTATCTCTGAACTTTATCCTGTACTGTTCAGTGGTTAAGCCATAACCATCCAGGAGTGCATTCTTAAGAACTTGGAAATTGTTAGCATCATTTTCTTTTACAGTAAGGAGCCTATCCCTACCTTTTCCAGTAAATGATAGCCATAGGATAGCAGCCCACTGCTTTTGAGGGACATCCTGTACAACACAGGCCCTCTCAAGTGCAGCAAACCACTTGTTAATGTCATCCCCCTCCTTGTAAGGGGGAACTATCTTATGCAGATTCCTGGAATCATGCTCTTTTGCAGGATGACTATGGGGAATACTGCTGCTGCCACCATGGGTATCTAAACCCATCTTCTGTCTTTCCCTCTCTATTTCTAAAGACTGTCTATCCAAATCCAGCTGTTGCTTCTTGAGCTTCAGTCTGGTTTGCTCCACTCTCAATCTATTGAGCTCCCTTTCTAACAATCTGTCATCAGGGTGGGTGGGAGGGACATTTCTAGATACAGAGGTATGATGGGAATGAACAGAAGGAGACCTGTCCCTTACAGAGGGCACCCTAACAGCTTGGCTACCAGTATAATGTGAGAGCACATCATCAGTATGATGTGATTCAACCTCTGTACCAACTATGCTAGACTGTCTAGTAATGGGCAGGCTGAGAAGTTTCTTTCCTGAACCTTTTCCTGGGGGAGTCCCTGGATCAGATTGAGAACCATTAGCTACTTTTTCTACAGATTGGGCACTTATGGCCTTATCCTGTACTCTAAGCATATTAATTAACAGTTCTAAAGAAGGATTCTTCCCTACACTCAAACCTCTCTCTATGCAGAGACTCCTTGCTCCTTTCCAGCTAAGGTGATCATATGCAAGTTTGGACAGTTCAACTTTTTGGCCTGTGCCAGACATTTTTAGAGAGAGTTAAAGTGATAGACAAAGAGGAAAAAGTTTTCAGAACTTTTTGGAAAGACAGAAAAAACTTTTTAAACTTTTAAGAACTTTTTGAAAGTTTAGAAGTACTTTTCAGCACTTAGAAAAGAGTGAAAAGAGGAAATGCAAAACTTTTTGGCTATGTGTATATACACTGACCTTGTTTTGTATATTTTTCTCTTATGAAAAGTACAATGACAAGAGTGGTAAGTAGTCTCAAAGCACTTATCCCACCGCTGCACAACCAATGTAGGAGGCTGGACTGGCTTGTAGTGAGTACCAAGGGGTACTTGCACCTTGCACCAGGCCCAGTTATCCCTTATTAGTGTATAGGGTGTCTAGCAGCTTAGGCTGATAGATAATGGTAGCTTAGCAGAGCAGCTTAGGCTGAACTAGGAGACGTGTGAAGCTACTACAGTACCACTTAGTGTCATATGCACAATATCATAAGAAAACACAATACACAGTTATACTAAAAATAAAGGTACTTTATTTTTATGACAATATGCCAAAGTATCTTAGAGTGTACCCTCAGTGAGAGGATAGGAAATATACACAAGATATATATACACAATAGCAAAAATATGCAGTATAGTCTTAGAAAACAGTGCAAACAATGTATAGTTACAATAGGATGCAATGGGGAAACATAGGGATAGGGGCAACACAAACCATATACTCCAGAAGTGGAATGCGAACCACGAATGGACCCCAAACCTATGTGACCTTGTAGAGGGTCGCTGGGACTATTAGAAAATAGTGAGAGTTAGAAAAATAACCCTCCCCAAGACCCTGAAAAGTGAGTGCAAAGTGCACTAAAGTTCCCCTAAGGACAAAATAGTCGTGTTAGAGGAAAAATGCAAGGAAAACACAAATCAGCAATGCAACAACGATGGATTCCTGACTGAGGGTACCTGTGGAACAAGGGGACCAAGTCCAAAAGTCACAAGCAGCTCGGAGATGGGCAGATGCCCAAGAAATGCCAGCGGTTGGTGCAAAGAAGCTCTTACTAGGCTGAAGAACTGTGAATACTGCAGGAACGACAAGGGCTAGAGACTTCCCCTTTGGAGGATGGATCCCCCACGCCTTGGAGAGTCGTGCAGAAGTGTTTTCCCGCCGGATGGACGCCAACAAGCCTTGCTACACGCAAATCGTGCGTTTGGCGTTTTTGGACGCTGCTGGGGCCCAGGAGGGACCAGGAGGTCGCAAATTGGACCTGCAGAGAGAGGGGACGTCGAGCAAGACAAGGAGCCCTCACTGAAGCAGGTAGCGCCCGGAGAAGTGCCAGAAACAGGCACTACGAGGATGCGTGAAACGGTGCTCGCCGAAGTTGCACAAAGGAGTCCCACGTCGCCGGAGACCAACTTAGAAAGTCGTGCAATGCAGGTTAGAGTGCCGTGGACCCAGGCTTGGCTGTGCACACAGGATTTCCGCCGGAAGTGCACAGGGGCCGGAGAAGCTTGCAAAGTCGCGGTTCCCAGCAATGCAGCCCAGCGAGGTGAGGCAAGGACTTACCTCCACCAAACTTGGGCTGAAGAGTCACTGGACTGTGGGCGTCACTTGGACGGTGTCGCTGGATTCGAGGGACCTCGCTCGTCGTGCTGAGAGGAGACCCAAGGGACCGGAGATGCAGCTTTTTGGTGCCTGCGGTTGCAGGGGGAAGATTCCGTCGACCCACGGGAGATTTCTTCGGAGCTTCTGGTGCAGAGAGGAGGCAGACTACCCCCACAGCATGCACAAGCAGGAAAACAGTCGAGAAGGCGGCAGGATCAGCGTTACAGAGTTGCAGTAGTCGTCTTTGCTACTATGTTGCAGGTTTGCAGGCTTCCAGCGCGGTCAGCGGTCGATTCCTTATCAGAAGGTGAAGAGGGAGATGCAGAGGAACTCGGCTGAGCTCATGCATTCGTTATCTGAAGTTTCCCCAGAGACAGAGACCCTAAATAGCCAGAAAAGAGGGTTTGGCTACCTAGGAGAGAGGAAAGGCTACTAACACCTGAAGGAGCCTATCACAAGGAGTCTCTGACGTCACCTGGTGGCACTGGCCACTCAGAGCAGTCCAGTGTGCCAGCAGCACCTCTGTTTCCAAGATGGCAGAGGTCTGGAGCACACTGGAGGAGCTCTGGACACCTCCCAGGGGAGGTGCAGGTCAGGGGAGTGGTCACTCCCCTTTCCTTTGTCCAGTTTCGCGCCAGAGCAGGGGCTAAGGGGTCCCTGAACCGGTGTAGACTGGCTTATGCAGAATTGGGCACATCTGTGCCCAACAAAGCATTTCCAGAGGCTGGGGGAGGCTACTCCTCCCCTGCCTTCACACCATTTTCCAAAGGGAGAGGGTGCCACACCCTCTCTCAGAGGAAGTTCTTTGTTCTGCCATCCTGGGCCAGGCCTGGCTGGACCCCAGGAGGGCAGCTGCCTGTCTGAGGGGTTGGCAGCAGCAGCAGCTGCAGAGAAACCCCAGGAAGGGCAGTATGGCAGTACCAGGGTCTGTGCTACAGACCACTGGGATCATGGAATTGTACCAACAATGCCAGGATGGCATAGAGGGGCCAATTCCATGATCATAGACATGTTACATGGCCATATTCGGAGTTACCATGGTGAAGCTACATATAGGTAGTGACCTATATGTAGTGCACGCGTGTAATGGTGTCCCCGCACTCACAAAGTTCAGTGAATTGGCTCTGAACAATGTGGGGGCACCTTGGCTAGTGCCAGGGTGCCCTCACACTAAGTAACTTTGCACCTAACCTTTACCAGGTAAAGGTTAGACATATAGGTGACTTATAAGTTACTTAAGTGCAGTGTAAAATGGCTGTGAAATAACGTGGACGTTATTTCACTCAGGCTGCAGTGGCAGGCCTGTGTAAGAATTGTCAGAGCTCCCTATGGGTGGCAAAAGAAATGCTGCAGCCCATAGGTATCTCCTGGAACCCCAATACCCTGGGTACCTCAGTACCATATACTAGGGAATTATAAGGGTGTTCCAGTAAGCCAATGTAAATTGGTAAAAATGGTCACTAGCCTGTCAGTGACAATTTGGAAAGAAATGAGAGAGCATAACCACTGAGGTTCTGATTAGCAGAGCCTCAGTGAGACAGTTAGTCACTACACAGGTAACACATTCAGGCACACTTATGAGCACTGGGGCCCTGGGTTACCAGGGTCCCAGTGACACATACAACTAAAACAACATATATACAGTGAAAAATGGGGGTAACCTGCCAGGCAAGATGGTACTTTCCTACACAACCCCCCCCCAAACGAAGGACAATAAGACTAGCCATTACCTGATGAGTCTTCATTGTCTAAGTGGAAATATCTGGAGAGTCCATCTTCATTGGAGTGGCTACTCCCAGGTCTATGTTCCACTGTATAGTCCATTCCCTGTAGGGATATGGACCACCTCAACAATTTAGGATTTTCACCTTTCATTTGTTTTAGCCAAAGTAGAGGTTTGTGGTCTGTCTGAACAATGAAGTGAGTGCCAAACAGGTATGGCCTCAACTTCTTCAGAGCCCAGACCACAGCAAAGGCCTCCCTCTCAATGGCAGACCAACGCTTTTCTCTAGGGGTCAACCTTCTACTAATAAAAGCAACAGGTTGATCCTGGCCCTCAGAATTAAGTTGTGATAGGACTGCCCCTACTCCTAATTCAGATGCATCAGTTTGGACATAGAATTTTTTAGAGTAACAAGGGCTTTTCAGGACAGGTGCAGAGCACATGGCCTGCTTCAGCTCCTCAAAAGCTTTCTGACAGTTTGCTGTCCATAATACCTTTTTAGGCATTTTCTTGGATGTGAGGTCATTAAGAGGGGCTGCAATGGAGCCATAGTTCTTAATGAACCTCCTGTAATACCCAGTGAGGCCTAGGAAGGCTCTCACCTGAGTCTGAGTGGTAGGGGGAACCCAATCAATAATAGTTTGGATTTTCCCCTGAAGTGGTGCAATCTGTTCCCCACCAACAAGGTGTCCCAGATAAACCACCTTACCCTGCCCTATCTGGCACTTTGAAGCCTTGATAGTGAGGCCTGCCTTTTGCAGGGCCTCCAAAACTTTCCAAAGGTGGACCAGGTGATCATCCCAGCTGGAGCTAAAGACAGCTATATCATCCAAATATGCTGCACTGAAAGCTTCCAGCCCTTGCAGGACTGTGTTCACCAACCTCTGAAAAGTGGCAGGTGCATTTTTCAAACCAAAAGGCATTACAGTAAACTGGTAATGTCCTCCAATGGTAGATAATGCAGTCTTAGGTTTAGCATCTTCTGACATTTTGATCTGCCAATACCCTGCAGTCAAATCAAAAGTGCTTAGATACTTGGCAGATGCCAGTGTATCTATGAGCTCATCTGCCCTGGGTATAGGGTGAGCATCAGTTTTGGTTACCAAGTTGAGACCTCTATAGTCTACACAAAACCGCATTTCTTTCTTTCCATCTTTAGAATTGGGTTTTGGTACCAGTACCACAGGAGAAGCCCATGGACTGTCAGAGTGCTCAACCACTCCTAGTTCCAACATCTTCTGAACTTCTTGCTTTATGCAGTCCCTGACATGGTCAGGCTGCCTATAGATCTTACTTTTGACAGGTAAACTGTCTCCAGTATCTATAGTGTGCTCACACCAAGAAGTGGTGCCTGGCACAATGGAGAAGAGTTCTGAAAATTGTCCTAGGAGATTTATGCAATTATCTTTCTGCTCAGCAGTAAGACAATCAGCCAAAACTACACCTTCCACAAGAGCATCTTGTTCTGTGGAAGAGAAGAGATCAGGTAGAGGATCACTGTCTTCTTCCTGTCCCTCATCTGTTGCCATGAGCAGGGTGAGATCAGCCCTGTCATAGTAGGGTTTCAGGCGGTTGACATGGAGCACCCTAAGGGGACTCCTGGCAGTGCCTAAGTCAACCAAGTAGGTGACTTCACCCTTCTTTTCAACAATTGTGTGGGGTCCACTCCATTTATCTTGGAGTGCTCTTGGGGCCACAGGCTCCAAGACCCACACTTTCTGCCCTGGTTGGTACTGAACCAAAACAGCCTTCTGATCATGCCATTGCTTCTGGAGCTCTTGGCTGGCCTGAAGGTTTTTACTGGCCTTTTTCATGTACTCAGCCATCCTTGATCTGAGGCCAAGTACATAATCCACAATATCCTGCTTAGGAGCTTTTAAAGGTTGTTCCCAACCCTCCTTTACAAGTGTGAGTGGACCCCTAACAGGGTGTCCAAAAAGAAGTTCAAAGGGGCTGAAGCCCACTCCTTTCTGGGGTACCTCCCTGTAGGCAAAAAGGAGGCATGGTAGAAGGATATCCCATCTCCTGCGGAGTTTTTCAGGGAGTCCCATAATCATGCCTTTGAGAGTTTTATTAAATCTCTCCACCAGTCCATTTGTTTGTGGATGATAGGGTGTTGTGAACTTGTAAGTGACACCACACTCCTTCCACATGGCCTTTAAGTATGCAGACATGAAATTGCTTCCCCTGTCTGATACTACTTCCTTTGGGAAGCCCACCCTGGAAAATATTCCCAGGAGGGCCTTTGCCACTGCAGGAGCTGTAGTGGTCCTTAAAGGAATAGCTTCAGGATATCTTGTGGCATGGTCCACTACCACTAAGATAAACCTATTGCCTGAAGCAGTAGGAGGGTCAAGGGGGCCAACTATGTCAACCCCTACCCTTTCAAAGGGAACCCCAACCACAGGCAGTGGGATAAGGGGTGCCTTTGGAGTGCCACCTGTCTTGCCACTGGCTTGACAGGTTTCACAGGACTTACAAAATTCTTTTGTGTCCTCAGACATCCTAGGCCAATGAAACAGTGGTACCAATCTGTCCCAAGTTTTCATTTGACCCAGGTGCCCAGCTAAGGGAATGTCATGTGCCAGTGTTAGGAGGAACTTTCTGTACTCCTGAGGAATCACTAATCTCCTGGCAGCTCCAGGTTTAGGATCCCTATGCTCAGTGTACAAGAGGTTGTCCTCCCAGTAAACTCTGTGTGAGTCACTGACATCCCCATTAGCCTGTTTGACAGCTTGCTGTCTGAGACCCTCTAATGTGGGACAGGTTTGCTGTGCCACACTCAGCTCCTCTCTGGCAGGCCCCCCTTCACCCAAAAGCTCAGCAGTGTCTGCTTACAGCTCCTCTGGTGTAGGTTCTGCACAGGGAGGGAATTCTTCTTCCTCAGAAGTAGAATCCACTGTAGAGGGAGGGATAGTAGGAAGTGGTTTGCTTCTACTAGCCCTAGCTTTAGGGAGTACTTGGTCCATTGTTCCAGGATCCAAGCTTCCCTGTCCTTTTTGCTTTTTGGCCTGAGCCCTTGTCAAAGCAAAAATATGCCCCGGGATGCCCAGCATTGCTGCATGGGCCTCCAACTCCACATCTGACCAAGCTGATGTCTCCAAATCGTTCCCTAATAGACAGTCTACAGGTAAATCTGAAGTTACCACAACTTTCTTTGCACCAGATACCCCCCCCAGTTGAGATTTACAACAGCCATGGGGTGGCTTTGTGTTATGTTGTGAGCATCGGTTACTTGGTACTGGTGTCCAAGTATGTGTTGTTCAGGGTGCACCAGTTTCTCAATCACCATTGTGACACTGGCACCTGTGTCCCTGTAGGCCTGGACCTCAACACCATTTATTAGGGTTAGTTGCTTGTACTTCTCCAAGTTATGGGGGCAAGCAACCAAAGTGGCTAAGTCAATAGCCCCTTCAGAGACTAAAGTAGCCTCTGTGGTCTCCCTAATTAGACCAACCCCAACTAAATTACCAAAAGTGAGCCCAGCTACTCCCTTGGATTGGCTATTAGTAGGTTTGCTCCCACCACCACTGCTATTAGTAGGGACACTAGGTGTAGCAGTAGGGGTTGTAGTGGTAGGAGCTGTGGTGCCTTTCTTTGGACAACTGGGATCTGTTGTCCAATGGCCTTTTATTTTACATAAATAGCACCATGGTTTCTTTTCCTTGTTCTGATTAAAGGAGGATTTGGGCCCACCACCCCCACCAGAGTGTTTTTGTGGGCCTGATGAAGACTCATTTTTAGATTTGTCCCCACCCTTGTCAGAAGACTTACCATCCTTCTTTTTGTTGCCATCTTTGTCACCCCCTGTATGAACTTTTCTGTTCACTCTTGTTCTGACCCATTTGTCTGCCTTCTTTCCCAATTCTTGGGGAGAGGTCAGATCAGAGTCCACCAAGTACTGGTGCAACAAATCAGACACACAATTATTAAGAATATGCTCTCTCAGGATCAAGTTATACAGGCTGTCATAATCAGTAACTTTACTGCCATGTAACCACCCCTCCAAGGCCTTCACTGCCTGGTCAATGAAATCAACCCAGTCTTGTGAAGACTCCTTTTTGGTATCTCTGAACTTTATCCTGTACTGTTCAGTGGTTAAGCCATAACCATCCAGGAGTGCATTCTTAAGAACTTGGAAATTGTTAGCATCATTTTCTTTTACAGTAAGGAGCCTATCCCTACCTTTTCCAGTAAATGATAGCCATAGGATAGCAGCCCACTGCTTTTGAGGGACATCCTGTACAACACAGGCCCTCTCAAGTGCAGCAAACCACTTGTTAATGTCATCCCCCTCCTTGTAAGGGGGAACTATCTTATGCAGATTCCTGGAATCATGCTCTTTTGCAGGATGACTATGGGGAATACTGCTGCTGCCACCATGGGTATCTAAACCCATCTTCTGTCTTTCCCTCTCTATTTCTAAAGACTGTCTATCCAAATCCAGCTGTTGCTTCTTGAGCTTCAGTCTGGTTTGCTCCACTCTCAATCTATTGAGCTCCCTTTCTAACAATCTGTCATCAGGGTGGGTGGGAGGGACATTTCTAGATACAGAGGTATGATGGGAATGAACAGAAGGAGACCTGTCCCTTACAGAGGGCACCCTAACAGCTTGGCTACCAGTATAATGTGAGAGCACATCATCAGTATGATGTGATTCAACCTCTGTACCAACTATGCTAGACTGTCTAGTAATGGGCAGGCTGAGAAGTTTCTTTCCTGAACCTTTTCCTGGGGGAGTCCCTGGATCAGATTGAGAACCATTAGCTACTTTTTCTACAGATTGGGCACTTATGGCCTTATCCTGTACTCTAAGCATATTAATTAACAGTTCTAAAGAAGGATTCTTCCCTACACTCAAACCTCTCTCTATGCAGAGACTCCTTGCTCCTTTCCAGCTAAGGTGATCATATGCAAGTTTGGACAGTTCAACTTTTTGGCCTGTGCCAGACATTTTTAGAGAGAGTTAAAGTGATAGACAAAGAGGAAAAAGTTTTCAGAACTTTTTGGAAAGACAGAAAAAACTTTTTAAACTTTTAAGAACTTTTTGAAAGTTTAGAAGTACTTTTCAGCACTTAGAAAAGAGTGAAAAGAGGAAATGCAAAACTTTTTGGCTATGTGTATATACACTGACCTTGTTTTGTATATTTTTCTCTTATGAAAAGTACAATGACAAGAGTGGTAAGTAGTCTCAAAGCACTTATCCCACCGCTGCACAACCAATGTAGGAGGCTGGACTGGCTTGTAGTGAGTACCAAGGGGTACTTGCACCTTGCACCAGGCCCAGTTATCCCTTATTAGTGTATAGGGTGTCTAGCAGCTTAGGCTGATAGATAATGGTAGCTTAGCAGAGCAGCTTAGGCTGAACTAGGAGACGTGTGAAGCTACTACAGTACCACTTAGTGTCATATGCACAATATCATAAGAAAACACAATACACAGTTATACTAAAAATAAAGGTACTTTATTTTTATGACAATATGCCAAAGTATCTTAGAGTGTACCCTCAGTGAGAGGATAGGAAATATACACAAGATATATATACACAATAGCAAAAATATGCAGTATAGTCTTAGAAAACAGTGCAAACAATGTATAGTTACAATAGGATGCAATGGGGAAACATAGGGATAGGGGCAACACAAACCATATACTCCAGAAGTGGAATGCGAACCACGAATGGACCCCAAACCTATGTGACCTTGTAGAGGGTCGCTGGGACTATTAGAAAATAGTGAGAGTTAGAAAAATAACCCTCCCCAAGACCCTGAAAAGTGAGTGCAAAGTGCACTAAAGTTCCCCTAAGGACAAAATAGTCGTGTTAGAGGAAAAATGCAAGGAAAACACAAATCAGCAATGCAACAACGATGGATTCCTGACTGAGGGTACCTGTGGAACAAGGGGACCAAGTCCAAAAGTCACAAGCAGCTCGGAGATGGGCAGATGCCCAAGAAATGCCAGCGGTTGGTGCAAAGAAGCTCTTACTAGGCTGAAGAACTGTGAATACTGCAGGAACGACAAGGGCTAGAGACTTCCCCTTTGGAGGATGGATCCCCCACGCCTTGGAGAGTCGGGCAGAAGTGTTTTCCCGCCGGATGGACGCCAACAAGCCTTGCTACACGCAAATCGTGCGTTTGGCGTTTTTGGACGCTGCTGGGGCCCAGGAGGGACCAGGAGGTCGCAAATTGGACCTGCAGAGAGAGGGGACGTCGAGCAAGACAAGGAGCCCTCACTGAAGCAGGTAGCGCCCGGAGAAGTGCCAGAAACAGGCACTACGAGGATGCGTGAAACGGTGCTCGCCGAAGTTGCACAAAGGAGTCCCACGTCGCCGGAGACCAACTTAGAAAGTCGTGCAATGCAGGTTAGAGTGCCGTGGACCCAGGCTTGGCTGTGCACACAGGATTTCCGCCGGAAGTGCACAGGGGCCGGAGAAGCTTGCAAAGTCGCGGTTCCCAGCAATGCAGCCCAGCGAGGTGAGGCAAGGACTTACCTCCACCAAACTTGGGCTGAAGAGTCACTGGACTGTGGGCGTCACTTGGACGGTGTCGCTGGATTCGAGGGACCTCGCTCGTCGTGCTGAGAGGAGACCCAAGGGACCGGAGATGCAGCTTTTTGGTGCCTGCGGTTGCAGGGGGAAGATTCCGTCGACCCACGGGAGATTTCTTCGGAGCTTCTGGTGCAGAGAGGAGGCAGACTACCCCCACAGCATGCACAAGCAGGAAAACAGTCGAGAAGGCGGCAGGATCAGCGTTACAGAGTTGCAGTAGTCGTCTTTGCTACTATGTTGCAGGTTTGCAGGCTTCCAGCGCGGTCAGCGGTCGATTCCTTATCAGAAGGTGAAGAGGGAGATGCAGAGGAACTCGGCTGAGCTCATGCATTCGTTATCTGAAGTTTCCCCAGAGACAGAGACCCTAAATAGCCAGAAAAGAGGGTTTGGCTACCTAGGAGAGAGGAAAGGCTACTAACACCTGAAGGAGCCTATCACAAGGAGTCTCTGACGTCACCTGGTGGCACTGGCCACTCAGAGCAGTCCAGTGTGCCAGCAGCACCTCTGTTTCCAAGATGGCAGAGGTCTGGAGCACACTGGAGGAGCTCTGGACACCTCCCAGGGGAGGTGCAGGTCAGGGGAGTGGTCACTCCCCTTTCCTTTGTCCAGTTTCGCGCCAGAGCAGGGGCTAAGGGGTCCCTGAACCGGTGTAGACTGGCTTATGCAGAATTGGGCACATCTGTGCCCAACAAAGCATTTCCAGAGGCTGGGGGAGGCTACTCCTCCCCTGCCTTCACACCATTTTCCAAAGGGAGAGGGTGCCACACCCTCTCTCAGAGGAAGTTCTTTGTTCTGCCATCCTGGGCCAGGCCTGGCTGGACCCCAGGAGGGCAGCTGCCTGTCTGAGGGGTTGGCAGCAGCAGCAGCTGCAGAGAAACCCCAGGAAGGGCAGTATGGCAGTACCAGGGTCTGTGCTACAGACCACTGGGATCATGGAATTGTACCAACAATGCCAGGATGGCATAGAGGGGCCAATTCCATGATCATAGACATGTTACATGGCCATATTCGGAGTTACCATGGTGAAGCTACATATAGGTAGTGACCTATATGTAGTGCACGCGTGTAATGGTGTCCCCGCACTCACAAAGTTCCGTGAATTGGCTCTGAACAATGTGGGGGCACCTTGGCTAGTGCCAGGGTGCCCTCACACTAAGTAACTTTGCACCTAACCTTTACCAGGTAAAGGTTAGACATATAGGTGACTTATAAGTTACTTAAGTGCAGTGTAAAATGGCTGTGAAATAACGTGGACGTTATTTCACTCAGGCTGCAGTGGCAGGCCTGTGTAAGAATTGTCAGAGCTCCCTATGGGTGGCAAAAGAAATGCTGCAGCCCATAGGGATCTCCTGGAACCCCAATACCCTGGGTACCTCAGTACCATATACTAGGGAATTATAAGGGTGTTCCAGTAAGCCAATGTAAATTGGTAAAAATGGTCACTAGCCTGTCAGTGACAATTTGGAAAGAAATGAGAGAGCATAACCACTGAGGTTCTGATTAGCAGAGCCTCAGTGAGACAGTTAGTCACTACACAGGTAACACATTCAGGCACACTTATGAGCACTGGGGCCCTGGGTTACCAGGGTCCCAGTGACACATACAACTAAAACAACATATATACAGTGAAAAATGGGGGTAACATGCCAGGCAAGATGGTACTTTCCTACACAACCCCCCCCAAACGAAGGACAATAAGACTAGCCATTACCTGATGAGTCTTCATTGTCTAAGTGGAAATATCTGGAGAGTCCATCTGCATTGGAGTGGCTACTCCCAGGTCTATGTTCCACTGTATAGTCCATTCCCTGTAGGGATATGGACCACCTCAACAATTTAGGATTTTCACCTTTCATTTGTTTTAGCCAAAGTAGAGGTTTGTGGTCTGTCTGAACAATGAAGTGAGTGCTAAACAGGTATGGCCTCAACTTCTTCAGAGCCCAGACCACAGCAAAGGCCTCCCTCTCAATGGCAGACCAACGCTTTTCTCTAGGGGTCAACCTTCTACTAATAAAAGCAACAGGTTGATCCTGGCCCTCAGAATTAAGTTGTGATAGGACTGCCCCTACTCCTAATTCAGATGCATCAGTTTGGACATAGAATTTTTTAGAGTAACAAGGGCTTTTCAGGACAGGTGCAGAGCACATGGCCTGCTTCAGCTCCTCAAAAGCTTTCTGACAGTTTGCTGTCCATAATACCTTTTTAGGCATTTTCTTGGATGTGAGGTCATTAAGAGGGGCTGCAATGGAGCCATAGTTCTTAATGAACCTCCTGTAATACCCAGTGAGGCCTAGGAAGGCTCTCACCTGAGTCTGAGTGGTAGGGGGAACCCAATCAATAATAGTTTGGATTTTCCCCTGAAGTGGTGCAATCTGTTCCCCACCAACAAGGTGTCCCAGATAAACCACCTTACCCTGCCCTATCTGGCACTTTGAAGCCTTGATAGTGAGGCCTGCCTTTTGCAGGGCCTCCAAAACTTTCCAAAGGTGGACCAGGTGATCATCCCAGCTGGAGCTAAAGACAGCTATATCATCCAAATATGCTGCACTGAAAGCTTCCAGCCCTTGCAGGACTGTGTTCACCAACCTCTGAAAAGTGGCAGGTGCATTTTTCAAACCAAAAGGCATTACAGTAAACTGGTAATGTCCTCCAATGGTAGAAAATGCAGTCTTAGGTTTAGCATCTTCTGACATTTTGATCTGCCAATACCCTGCAGTCAAATCAAAAGTGCTTAGATACTTGGCAGATGCCAGTGTATCTATGAGCTCATCTGCCCTGGGTATAGGGTGAGCATCAGTTTTGGTTACCAAGTTGAGACCTCTATAGTCTACACAAAACCGCATTTCTTTCTTTCCATCTTTAGAATTGGGTTTTGGTACCAGTACCACAGGAGAAGCCCATGGACTGTCAGAGTGCTCAACCACTCCTAGTTCCAACATCTTCTGAACTTCTTGCTTTATGCAGTCCCTGACATGGTCAGGCTGCCTATAGATCTTACTTTTGACAGGTAAACTGTCTCCAGTATCTATAGTGTGCTCACACCAAGAAGTGGTGCCTGGCACAATGGAGAAGAGTTCTGAAAATTGTCCTAGGAGATTTATGCAATTATCTTTCTGCTCAGCAGTAAGACAATCAGCCAAAACTACACCTTCCACAAGAGCATCTTGTTCTGTGGAAGAGAAGAGATCAGGTAGAGGATCACTGTCTTCTTCCTGTCCCTCATCTGTTGCCATGAGCAGGGTGAGATCAGCCCTGTCATAGTAGGGTTTCAGGCGGTTGACATGGAGCACCCTAAGGGGACTCCTGGCAGTGCCTAAGTCAACCAAGTAGGTGACTTCACCCTTCTTTTCAACAATTGTGTGGGGTCCACTCCATTTATCTTGGAGTGCTCTTGGGGCCACAGGCTCCAAGACCCACACTTTCTGCCCTGGTTGGTACTGAACCAAAACAGCCTTCTGATCATGCCATTGCTTCTGGAGCTCTTGGCTGGCCTGAAGGTTTTTACTGGCCTTTTTCATGTACTCAGCCATCCTTGATCTGAGGCCAAGTACATAATCCACAATATCCTGCTTAGGAGCTTTTAAAGGTTGTTCCCAACCCTCCTTTACAAGTGTGAGTGGACCCCTAACAGGGTGTCCAAAAAGAAGTTCAAAGGGGCTGAAGCCCACTCCTTTCTGGGGTACCTCCCTGTAGGCAAAAAGGAGGCATGGTAGAAGGATATCCCATCTCCTGCGGAGTTTTTCAGGGAGTCCCATAATCACCTATCACAACACGCCCCTCACTGGCAGTCACCACCTCCACATCCATGCACACGTCCCATGTGTCCTCTCCCACTGTGTCTGTGCCCCCTCCTCCCAAAGTACACAACTGCAAGCACTCAGACACCCAACAGCCACCCACCTCACAACAGCATCCAGCCCATGCACCTGCACACAACAGACAGACACCTCCTACAACCACTCCCTCTTCCTCCACTCCCAAACCTTCACCCTCTTCCAGCCCCAGTGTCCCTAAAAGGCTTTTCCTCTCCACCCTTGACCTATTCCCTGCCCCCCCGTCCTTCACTTCAGGCCAGGGTGGGCAGAACCCAGCCCAGCACCTCAGACACCCAGTCCACGGCCACAGTAGTGTCTGCAGCTACTGCAGGTGTGAGAGGCTCCAAGGAAGCACCCGTCAGCACAGCCAGTGTGCCTGCACCACCTGCCAAGGGCCACCAGCTAGCAAAGGCAGGAAGGGGACACCAGCCAGCAAGGGGAAGGAGGGAACACCATCCAGCAAGGGCAGGAAGGGAACACCAGCTGGCAGAAGCAAAGAGGCACCTCCATCTGCCAAGGGCAGGAGGGGACAACAGCTGCCAAGGCCAATGTAACAGGAACAGATGCCGCAGTCAGGATGGATCTGGTGCCTGGGGCTGGAGCAGCATCTGGGCAAACAACACCAGCCATGGCACTTCAGCCGTCCGAGGCTGCAGGGGAAGGGCTGGAGCCTCCCCCCACCACTGACAACACCGCCAACTGCACCGCCACCAGCACCGCCACCTGCACTGCAAGCTGCACCACTGCCAGCAGCAGCAGCAGCAGACCCAGTGGGTAGCCGTCCGAGCTGCAGGGGAAGGGCTGGAGCCTCCCCCCACCACTGACAGCACCGCCACCTGTACCGCCAGCAGCACAACTGCCAGCAACAGCAGCCCCAGTGGGCAGCTGTCCGAGGCTGCGGGGGAAGAGCTGGAGCCTCCCCCCACGACTGACTACACCGCCACCAGCCCTGCAACTGCCATCCGCTGAGCAGCTGTCACTGCCGGCGAGCAGTGTGTAGTCGTGACTACATGGGCTGTAGTGCATCCTGGCCCCTGCAACACCTGTAGGAGGGACACCCAGGTGAGAGACTGTGACCTTGCACCATCTAGGATCAGCATCACAGGGCACAAGGCCCCCTCCAGAACCAGTGGAAGAAGGCATACACTCACCCCTCCTTACCAGGATGAAGCACAATGGGCACAAAGCCCCCTCCAGAACCAGTGGAAGAAGGCATCCACTCACCCCCTCCTTGCCAAGATGAAGCCCACGGGGCACAAAGCCCCCTCCAGAACTAGTGGAAGAAGGCACCCCCTCCTTGCCAGGATGAAGCACACTGGGCACAAGGCCCCCTCCAGAACCAGTGGAGAAGCCATCCACTAGAGAGACTGTGGCTTTGCACTCCCCAGGACCAGCAGTGGGCAAACCACCCACTTGAGAGACTGTGGCCTTGCATTCCCCAGGAGCAAGCAGTGGGCAAACCACCCACTTGGGAGACTGTGGCCTTGCACTCTCCAGGAGCAAGCAGTGGGCAAACCACCCACTTGAGAGACTGTGGCTTTGCACTCCCCAGAGCCAAGCAGTGGGAAAACCACCCACTTGAGAGACTGTGGCTTTGCACTCCCCAGAGCCAAGCAGTGGGCAAACCACCCACTTGAGAGACTGTGGCCTTGCACTCCCCAGGACCAAGCAATGGGCAAACTACCCACTTGAGAGACCGTGGCCTTGCACTCCCCAGGAGCAAGCAGTGGGCAAACCACCCACTAGAGAGACTGTGGCCTTGCACTCTGCAGGAGCAAGCAGTCCGCAAACCACCCACTTGAGAGACTGTGGTTTTACACTCCCCAGGATCAAGCAGTAGGCAAACCACCCACTTGAGAGACTGTGGCTTTGCCCTCCCCAGGACCAAGCAGTGGGCAAACCACCCACTAGAGAGACTGTGGCCTTTCACTCCCCAGGACATCGCAGAGGGCATGTATCCCCGTCCAGGAGCAGTGGCGTTGTACCATCTTCTGGCTGAGGTGCCCCCCCATTCCCCATCCCCTGGAGGCCTGTGTGTTTTCGACCTGATGCCCCTGCAGTGTTCTCTCTGTATTGAGGCAGGAGTCAAGTGTGGCCTTGGCTTATGTGTTATGGCCCTGTGGGCCACGGACATTTTGGAATGGGCATTGTCCCTCCATTTGTATATATTTTACATACTGTTTAGTGCTTTCAGGACATATTTATCTAAATTTGTAATATTACACTCACTTTAATCAATTCCTTTTGTCCTTGCATTATTCCTGATGGTTACGGGGTGTACATGTAATGTTGTTGCATCTGTTTGTGTGTATGGTGTTGGGGTGGGGGTGTTGCATGTTGCGCGTGTGCGTCAATCTCTTTTTCCTCCCCGCCGCCCTTGTGTGCTAGGTGCAGTACTCACCGTGGTCATCTTCGCCGCCGTTCGTGTTCCTGGTGTAGGAAGAGGTAGACCAGCATTGGAAATATGTGCAGTTCAGGCTCCATGGCGTAGTGGTTCTTTGTTGAGTGTCGAGAGGTGAGTCGTTTCCCTTCTGTGTACTGTTCTTTTGGTACTGCCCCGGAAAAGGTGGCGGATTGGTGTGTCATAATACAGTGGGCGATACATTGCCTTCCGTCTGGCTGTTGGCGGTTACCGCCACAGTGTTTGTTGCTACCGCTGTGGCGGTCAGAGTGTTAAAGTGGCTGTATGTGTTGGCAGCTTCTGCCGTGGTCATAATTCCATTTTTCTTACCGCCGGCCCGTTGGTGATATTACCACCGCTTTATCACCGACCGCCAGGGTTGTAATGAGGGCCTAAGTTGCTTGATTTGCCTCCAATTATGGATATTTTCCTAAAACTGCAAAAACGTGCACATTAAATTAGCTTTCCATCTTGTTTGGCAATTAAGCCATGCACTTTGCCAAACAATGTTGAAAAACAAAAAAAGAACATATGCAGCATGGCTGTGTTTTCCTCAGGCAGATGGATGGACAGCCAGCTGGCAGTTCGCAATTAGTTTATATGGGGTGATTATTGCTAGGGTCACACAGATTCTACCACTTTCTACCAAGCCTGCCACAGTTCTCCCAATCCAACCCTGCCACCCAGCTAACTTAGAACACTAACAAGGATTTTTCTTTTAGACTTCCTTCTGTGAAGGGAAATATAAACTACTACAAGGAAGTTAGCATTGTTTAAAATTAACACAGTGTCCGTCCACCAGCCCCCATAAACCATGGCATACCCTCCCCAGCACACAAATAATGCAATACCACCTTGTTGATGGGTTGTGGTTTGCTTTTATGCCCCCTTCCAGTGCTGTACCAGCATCCGCGAAAATGACTGGCTGAGCCAGGAAGATTGCAGTGCTGCTCTGTTTGCGCATAAACAAGTTCCAGGTGTGTTCAGTGAGGGAACAAAATTACATCATTATGCCGTCTTATAAAAGGCATGAAGCAACAATGTTTTAATTTAAACTGCTAAATGTTGCTGATTGGTTTGTTTAGTGTTACTTTGTATTCGACCTATTTATGTCAGTGGAGTGGCTTTATATATACATGGTTGCATGATCAACAGCTGATGCCATAACACTCCACTGCATAGGACTGCTCCGAAACTCTCATTAAAATCTGGCGTACATGTGAAACCAGGAAGTGGGCTATCATTTTTAAATGCTGAAACATACACAACGCTGTGCACCTTTGGTGATTCCAGCTCATCTGGGGCCATATGTACAAACACATTTTCCCATAGACACAGAATGGGTAAAACCCTTTGCTACATCTGGCCCCTAGTTATCTGTGGGAAACACAAAGAGTAGGTGCAGTGGCAGATGGTGGTCCTGCGTTAGATGGTGAGATGTTTATCCTGGTATTTAAGTGTCACAGCCCTTGCAATCTGGTACTTGCAGTTTTACAGCCCTCCTTATAAACACAGCACATGAACTGAGCCTCATCAGGAGTTGTAAACACTATATAAATACTTCTCTACAAAGTGAGGCTAGTTTATAATTAGTAATTGTAACTGTGTATTAGTAATTGTGATCTAAACAGTTCACACTTGGCGATAGAATCTTAACAGCTCTTAGCGAATCACATTCAATCTTTGTAAATATTAGATGCACTTTTCATTCATGGGGTTTGAATGGTTATTACAAGCAGAAAAATAAACCACCCATAATGTTAGTGCTACACTTAAAGGGAGTCAAGTTTGTTGTCTGCATGGTATCCGTAGTTGATATTATTAAATAGTGCACTCAGCATTCCAGGATCACTTTCTGCCTGAATTACTTTTACTGTCAGGGTATTTGTCTGCACTCTCTATTACTCTGTACTACTCTAAACCTAACCTCTTACTTTCAAGTGGATTTAATAATTTTGGATTCATGTTTATGTTCCTATAAATGGTAAGCCCCCTCACAGTGCAGACATGCCTCTTTCCAAGAAGAGTGGCGGCTGCTTTAAAAAAAAATATTTTTTGTTATTGCCTAATACTTTTTTGTTTACTGGTGCGCCCCACTTTCCCTCCGACTCCCTGTCTGTCCTTCCCCACGTCGTCACTCCCATAGCTGAGTGTTTTACTCTCTACAGCAATATATGGTAACTGGGAATACTAGAAACCTCTGGTGCCCTACCGGCAGGTGGGGTTCATCTTTATCAGAACTGTGGCCATTCAAGGAATAATAGTGGCCTAGAGGCATAATCTGGCTCTGGCATAATCGTGGTCATTCCTGGCATTGTTTAAGCATTCCTTACCTCACCCTGGAATGCTTGCTGTGATCCTTGGCATGCTGAGATCATTCTAGGCCTAATAATAACCCTTCCTGGCATAAGCTGTGCATCTTGGGCATAACAATAGCCATGCTTGCCATTTTATTGTGCATTCTTGGCATTAAGAGCTCCATCCCTGTCATAATAGTTCAAATTTGCGGCATACTGTTGATATCCTTTTCCTGTTTATGGCCATTTCTAGCTGGAATTGTGGTGTATACCTCTGGCATAATGATAGCATGATTGTGTCCACAAATAGCATAATGGTAGCTGCCCCTGCCAAAATGTTGGCAAATCCAGACACAGGGGGTCATTCCAACTTCGGTGGGCGGTGGAGGCCGCCCGCCAAAGTTCCCCCGCCAGAAGACCGCACCGCGGTCAAATGACCTCGGCGGTCATTCTGACTTTCCCACTGGGTGGGCGGGCGACCGCCAAAAGGCCGCCCGCCCGCCCAGCGGGAAAGACCCAGCAACGATGAAGCCGGCTCCGAATGGAGCCGGCGGAGTTGCTGGGATGCAACGGGTGCAGTGGCACCCGTCGCGATTTTCAGTGTCTGCTAAGCAGACACTGAAAATCATTATGGGTCCCTGTTAGGGGGCCCCTGCACTGCCCATGCCAGTGGCATGGGCAGTGCAGGGGCCCCCAGGGGCCCCACGACACCCGTTCCCGCCATCCTGTTCCTGGCGGTTCGATGGCGGGAAGGGGGTCGGAATCCCCAAGCAGCGCCGCCATGGAGGATTCCTATGGCCAGGGGAAAACCGGCGGGAAACCGCCAGTTTCCCTTTTCTGACCGCGGCTTTACCGCCGCGGTCAGAATTGGCCAGGAAGCACCGCCAGCCTGTTGGCGGTGCTTCCGCGGTCGTTGGCCCTGGCGGTCCATGACCGCCAGGGTCAGAATGACCCCCACAGTGTGGCGAGCAGAATATATTGTCTTTCTCAATAAACAAGTCATAACACTTTTACCAAGTTTCAGTAACTTATATTGCACAGCTGCTCACCAAGCAACAACTCACAACAAAAAAACAGCTTATTATTAATCACATAGTCGAAACTCAATGCATTTACCAATGCTTGTTATTCACAAGCACTGGTGCGCTTTCCGTCTTCCTGCACCTGCCCTAGCCTTACTGCCAATGAAGGACCTATCTGAGGAAATTCACACTCCCTAGAGGTGATGCCATACCCACAGAGGGACATGGCCCAAAATTTGAAGATCTCAGGGATAGAAGTTAACCGAGAGGAATCAGGAATCATGGAGAGGAATCAGGAATCACAGAAAGCAACTCTCCTTTGCAGACTTAGCAGTTTGCTATTTTGAAAACAGCATTCATACTAAGATGCTGCAGAATCCTGCCTAGCTCCTGTTGACTCAGCCAGAGTACAGTGTCCACACCGTTGCCCACTTGCCTTCCAAAAATAAGACAGTAAGAAGTAAGTTGTTGACTACTACGAATGCTGTCTAGATACTACAGATACTGCCCAACAAACTGGATACTACAGCATGTTGTGCTGAAGAGAACAGTGTCTTTATCAGTTGGTATTCAGTTGTATGGATTTTAGGTGGCGGCTGTGCTAAAAAAGTGATGCGTCACCAATCAACCCTGGAAGAGCTGCAAACACGTTTTTCTCTTTTGATTTCAAAAGGCGTGTGAGGATGGACTATAAGTACCATTATTTCAGAGATCCTTATGTGTGTGGGTCACAAGATGGAACTGACTATACTGTGCAATGTCTGCCTGTGCAGGTTAGGGTAGGAAGGTAAAGCATGTTTCAAGATTTGAGCCGAGGTGTTGGTGAAAAACATAAGCAGCATTGCCAGCAATCACCCTGGATTTCATGTGATAGTCACAGCAACGCTTAATCAGTTCCCGTAATTAATAAAAGAAAGGCACCCACTTATGATGAATGTGTTTGCTTGAACTGACCCTGCGTTGAACTCCAAATCATTTACGCTCCTTTCCTTTACCACAATGTTGTACATCACAACTCTTTCCTTACAAAGCACAGAGCTCATAATGTACCTGCAGCACTGACAGTGCACCCCATAGCACTGCAACTTCAGCCCACACACTCACGCTGCAAGCACCCAACTTAACCTGCCCCCATAGATGTCCACAACTCAAAGTATACTCAAACTCCCACACCACTCCCATGTCACTTATATCTGACCATATAGTACGTGAAAGGCGCCCTCACAAACTTCTTGTGATAGCTGATGTAATATGTTTCAAATATGTAGTGGCATCCACATTGGCATATTTCTCTGAGTTCATTATTTGTTCTTTCTGTGATGTAATTTGGAATTGTATGGAGGAGCATTCGTTGGGCTCGAGGTTCCGCGGCAGACAGTTGCCTGTGGACGGAGAGCTGATTGGCTGTTCCTCGTCATCAGTTTGTTGTTTCTGCGATATTGACTAAAACATCTTCTCAGATGTACATAACTTATTTGGACTGTATTAGTCTTCTTACATTACTACATTTTGGTACCAGTAGTGAGGTGATGGAAATGTTTGCCGACGAACTCACTGTCAAAGAAATTGTGGAAACGAAACAAAGAAACTTACCTCTTCAGCAATCGGTTCGGTGAGACTGTATTTACACTCTGCTTTATTTTTTCCTTCGTTGCGTAGAAATGTTTTTATTTCGTAAGCATTATGGGGGTCATTACAACCCTGACGGACGGTGTTAAAGCAGTGGAAATACCGCAAACAGTCCGGAGGACAAAAAAAGGGAATTATGACCCTGGCGGAAACCGCCAACAAAGATAGCTACTTTAACACTTCGCCCGCCACAGCGGTACAGACAAGCAGCGCGGCGGTAACCGCCAACAGACAGACGGAAGACAATGTACCGCCCACACTATTACAACCCGCCAATCCGCCACCTTTTCTGGGGCTGATTCACCGTGGATAAAAACACGGCGGAAACAGCTTTTGCTATGGGAAAACGCTCACCTTAACATATCCCACGAGGAATCCATGGAGCCGGAACTCCAAATACTCCCTGCTCTTGTGTTTCTGCTCTTCTACGACCAACAGCTACGTAGGCGCCGCAGACAATGGTGAGTACTGCACCTACGACATGGGGGAGGAGGGAGGCAAAAGTTAGGGGGACACACACCAAACACCCCCACCCTCGCATATTACAACGTACACACCAATGCATTCACAAAAATCACAGTAACAACCCACAATCCCCCCGGAAGAATGAATATACAAAGCGAAAATCGGTCAAACAATGTAATGTGCCAATATACATGTCATACAAAAATATACATATATATATTTGAAAATCAGTCAGAATTATATACAAGACGAGAAGTAGTGCAGATATGTACATAACAATGTCCGTGCACTATCAGTCCAAAAATACATGGGCGAGGCCCACTAACGATACCTGACCACAATCGGAGAGAACACTGCCGGGGCATCAGATAGAAATTCTACAGGCACCTCAGGGGGAAGGGAAGGGGGGGCACCTCAGCCGGATGACTGCAAAGCCAGATCCACGACGGGGCTCCATGCCCATTCATGCCCTCCTGGGGAGTGCAAAGCCACAGTCTCTCAAGTCTCTACAGTGGGTGGGTTGCCCACTGTGCCATCCTGGGGAGTGCAAAGCCACAGTCTCTCAAGTCTCTACAGTGGGTGGGTTGCCCACTCTGCCATCCTGGGGAGTGCAAAGCCACAGTCTCTCAAGTTGATGCAGGTCTCTACTGGTACTGGGGGGAACTGGTGCCCAGACTGGATGAGTCTCCCCGTGAAAGGTTGTGTCCTGTCACTGTCCCAGCTGCACATGGGATAAGGATGCCTGATGTGGGTGGCCATTCATTCCTACCCGGTGCATTGCCCTGTTCAGTGGTGCTTTGCCATGGCGGTCTTTGCCCTGTTCAGCGATGCTTTGCCATGGCGGTTCAGGACAGTTCAGCGCTGCTTTGCCATGGCGGTTCAGGACAGTTCAGCAGTGCTTTGACATGGCGGTTCAGGACAGTTCAGCGGTGCTTTGCATGGCGGTTCTGATAAGGACATTGGTGTGTGGCATGACGTTTCATCATTGCCCAGCGGGGCTGTGGCAGCCAGAGCCCTCCAGGGCACTGACTCCGGTGGTGGTCTCCTGACCAGTGATGATAATGGGGCCCTCCTGGGCTGTGACTCTGGCGGTGGTCTCCTGACCAGTGACGATACTTGGGCCCTCCTGGGCTGTGACTCTGGCGGTGGTCTCCTGACCAGTGACAATAGTGGGGCCCTCCTGGGCTGTGACTCTGGCGGTGGTCTCCTGACCAGTGACGATACTTGGGCCCTCCTGGGGTGTGACTCTGGTGGTGGTCTCCTGACCAGTGTCGATAGTGGGGCCCTCCTGGGCTGTGACTCTGGCGGTGGTCTCCTGACCAGTGACGATACTTGGGCCCTCCTGGGCTGTGACTCTGGCGGTGGTCTCCTGACCAGTGACGATAGTGGGGCCTTCCTGGGCTGTGACTCTGGCGGTGGTCTCCTGACCAGTGACGATACTTGGGCCCTCCTGGGCTGTGACTCTGGCGGTGGTCTCCTGACCAGTGACGATAGTGGTGACCTCCTGGGCTGTGACTCTGGCGGTGGTCTCCTGACCAGTGATGATACTAGGGCCCTCCTGGGCTGTGACTCTGGCGGTGGTCTCCTGACCAGTGACGATAGTGGGGCCCTCCTGGGCTGTGACTCTGGCGGTGGTCTCCTGACCATTGACGATAGTGGGGCCCTCCTGGGCTGTGACTCTGGCGGTGGTCTCCTGACCAGTGACGATACTTGGGCCCTCCTGGGGTGTGACTCTGGCGGTGGTCTCCTGACCAGTGTCGATAGTGGGGCCCTCCTGGGCTGTGACTCTGGCGGTGGTCTCCTGACCAGTGACGATACTTGGGCCCTCCTGGGCTGTGACTCTGGCAGTGGTCTCCTGACCAGTGACGATAGTGGGGCCCTCCTGGGCTGTGACTCTGGCGGTGGTCTCCTGACCAGTGATGATAGTGGGGCCCTCCTGGGCTGTGACTCTGGCGGTGGTCTCCTGACCAGTGACGATACTTGGGCCCTCCTGGGCTGTGACTCTGGCGGTGGTCTCCTGACCAGCTACGATACTTGGGCCCTCCTGGGCTGTGACTCTGGCGGTGGTCTCTGGACCAGTAACGACGGTGCTGGCGGTTGTGTCTCGACCGCCGGAAATGATGGTGCCCTTCTCCGCCGTGACACTCACAACAGGCTGGGCAGACTTCCTCTGGCCTTTCACCACCTTTGGTGGAGTCAGCTGACTCTCCAATCCCTTTGGAACCCATTTCAGTTGTTTTCCCACCTGGAGTCTTAACACGGTCCCGTCGTCCACTCTCCAATTTTATTGCCTTTACAGGGAGTGGGCTGCCAGTGCCTTGGCTCCGGGTCCTACTGCCTGCCCTGGTGGCCGGTGCACTCCAAAAACCTTGAACAGGCACCACTGGTATTGGAGGCTTTTTGGCTGAGGCGCTACAACGGGACTGATGAATTGGAGGGTGTGGGGTGGGGGCAAAAAGGTCAACTTTACAGAGGGACAGTTTCTGATGAACACTGGGATGGGTAGCTGGAGGGGGTCTGGGAGTGGAGGAAGAGGAGGTGGTTGTCGGAGGTGTCACTTTAGCTGTTTTGGGTGCAGGTACTGGAGGCTGTCGTGAGGTGGATGGATGTTGGGTGAGTGATTGCGGGCGTTTGTGTACTTTGGGAGGGGTTGTCACAGACACACTGGGAGAGGACACAGGGGACGTGTAAATGGCAGTGGAGGTGGTGAGTGCAGGTGAGCGGGGTGTGGTGCTGGGTGTACTGGTGCGAGTCCTAGTTGCTGTAGATGTAGTGCATGCAGGTGAGAGTGTAGACGACACTGGGAGGGAGGAGGGAGAAGAGGAGGAGGGGGACACAGTGGAGGCAGTGGATGTTGTTGTGTCTGTATGTGGGTGAGGCTTGCGTGAGTGCTTGTGGTGTGTGTGGTGCCTATGTTTGCTTGAGCTACTTGTGTGTGTTGACTTGTGTGCATGCTGGTCTGTAGGTGTGCTTGGGATGGGCTGGGGTACAGGAGATTGGGTCTGGGTGGAGGAAGTTGGAGGGGGGAGGCTAGACACAGGGACAATTGCTGCCATCAGTGCTGAGGCCAAAGATTGCAGGGTTCGCTGAAGGACAGCCTGACCAGAATGAATGCCCTCCAGGAATGCATTACCATGTTGCAACTCTCGTTCTACACCCTGGATGGCATTCACAATGGTAGACTGCCCAACAGTGAGTGACCTGAGGAGGTCAATGGCCTCCTCACTGAGGGCAGCAGGGGTGACTGGGGCAGGGCCTGAGGTGCCTAGGGCGAAGGTGATGCCCACCCTCCTGGGTGAGCAGGCACGGGGCGAACACTGAGTGGCTGCTGGGAGGGCGGTGCTGGTAGGGGAAGTGGCGGCTGTACCTGTAGAGGTGGGGGGCACAGATGGTGCCGCCACCACAAGGGAGCTCCCATCGTCAAACGAGTCCGTGTCGCTGCTTGGTGATCCGGTGGCCGACGTGAAGCTCCCCTCGCCCTCCGTCCCACTGGTGCATTCAGAGTCTGTGGTGTGGCCCTCCATGGCCATGTGGGATGCAGATCCCTCGTGCTCCGGTGCCACTGTACCTCTTCCTGTTGATGCTGATGTACAAAAGGACAGGGAGAGCAGACAAAGGGGGGGAGACAGAAGAAAGAGGGTTTTAGTGCATGGCATACCGCTACCGTTGGCGGACATGACAAACGCAGCTGCCCCCTGCATTACCTCGTGCTCCTGCCCTCTGCACATGCAATTTTTGGGAAATGGCCTATATGGCAATGGTGGACATCGGCGCACATGGATGCCACAGGGGCAACTATACCTCCACTTGGCACTCTGCTGAGGTGGGGTAGAGTGCCATATGGGCTACATTACGGAGGGGCCTTGCCTACCTAACTCGCCCTGGCCTAGTGACACCCACAACCCACCTCCCCCACCCAGACACCTCCACTGCACGCAAAGTCAGCCAAATGAGGTTGTACTCACCCCCTTGTGTCTGCTGTGATGCCCTCAAGCGCCCATCCAACTCCGGGTAGGCCACCGCCAGGATCCGGAACATCAGGGGGGTCATGGTGCGACGGGCACCCCTCCCACCTTGGGAGGCCATCCCCAGCTGAGCCTCCACCGTCTTCTTGCTGCAGGGGCGAATGTCCTCCCATCTCTTACGGCAGTGGGTGCCCCGTCTCTGGTGGGCCCCCAGGGTCCGGACCTCCTTGGTGATGGCACGCCAAATGTCCCTCTTCTGGTGGGCGCTGACCTACATGACATGCACAAGGAAAGAGGAACAGTCATTACCAACTGCACCGTCGTTGTGAGTGGCCCCCTCCCTCCTCTGGCCATGTGGCCCATTCATTCCCATGCATTAATGTTCTATGGACTCTGCCCCCTTCCCTCTTCCCCCCAGCCCTCTCCACCCAGACCTAGCCCATACAACGTGCTCCTTGTGTACTAACCTGTTGGTCTGGAGGACCGTAGAGTAGCGTGTACTGAGGGAGGACCCCATCTACCAGTTTCTCCAACTCCTGTGCAGTGAAGGCAGGGGCCCTTTCCCCAGACACAGCAGCCATCGTCGCTTCCAGACCAAGGTCACAGCAGCACTTGCAGTGTAGGTCCTCTCCTGTCGGAGGTCAGGTATGTAGTGATTGAACAGATAGAAAATGGCGGTGACGTCCGCGGCGGTGTGCATCATCACCGCCGGCGCACCTGTTCATTGGCTCCTGGGACCCATAGGGTCCAATGTTAACCAATGCAGCATTGCGCCGCGGTCTACGACCGCCTACCGCGACGGTGTGTAACCCCATTGCAGTTACCCCACAATTCCATTGTCCCAGTTTAGAGGTCAGGCAGCCGCCATTTCAGGGGCCCACATGGCTTCATTTCATACTGCGTCACACATAGCTAAGCCTACACTCAACACACATACAGGAAGGGTTATGTGAGTGGTGTAGTCTTGTGTGTGACTGTGGGTACATACCTGGAGGACTAATGACTGGTTCTTCGCTGTTGTCCTTCGTAGGCACCGTCTGCTGGGACATATGAGAAGATGGCGGAATCCTCCGGTGTACCGACCGCTGGTGGACATGTTGACAATGGAAGAGCGACATGTCATCGTAACCTACCGGTTTGACCGTGCCACAATCCAGGAACTATGTACCCAGTTGGAGCCAGACCTGATGTCACCAATCCGCCATCCGACTGGAATCCCCCCTGATGTGCAGGTGCTGTCAGTGCTCCATTTCCTTGCAAGTGGGTCTTTTCAGACAACAGTGGCCATGGCATAAGGGATGTCCCAGCCTATGTTTTCCAACGTGCTGTCCAGAGTGTTGTCTGCCCTGCTGAAACACGTAAGGAGATACATCATTTTCCCTGAGGTGGAGGATTTGCCTACAGTGAAAGGTGACTTCTATGCCCTTAGACATATCCCCAACGTCATAGGTGCTATTGATGGGACCCATGTAGCTCTGGTCCCCCCCCACAGGAGTGAACAGGTGTACAGGAACAGGAAGAGTTATCATTCCAGGAATGTACAGAAGGTATGTTTGGCAGACCAGTACATCTCGCAGGTAAATGCTATGCTCCCTGGCTCAGTGTCTTTGGCGTGCCATGGGGTGCTGTGGTTGATGTGTGGGGTGGTGTATGTGGTGATGAGTGTGGTGAGTGTAGTGGTGTGTGGGTTTTGTTCATGGATGTTGTGTGGGTGATGGTGTTGTGTGCCTCTGTGTAGTGGGGTTGTCTATTCTGTGCTCTCTCTCTGTCGCCTTCGTGTCTAATTTTTGGTCGTAGGAGTTTGTGGGTGATGTGGGTGTGTGTTTTATATTGTGTTGGGTGTGTGGGAGTGGTGTGTGTATGTGTATCAGGTGTGTGTATTTTGAATTGTCCAATGTGGCGGTGTTTTGGAGATGTGTGTGTATTTTGAGCGCGGCGGTGTGTACCGCCAATGGAATACCGCGGTTGAAAGACCGCCGCGTGGATTCGTGGGTCGTAATAGCATGGGTGTGTTTCTGTTGGCGTGGAGGTGGAGGATTTGTTTCCACCAGTTTATCACTGACCTTTGGTGTGGCGGTGTTGTGTGGGTGTCTGAATTTCAGCGGATTCCAAGATGTGTGTCATAATAGCTGTGGCGGAATGCCGCCACCGCGGTGGATTGGCGGTCTTCTGCACGGCGGTAAGCGCCTTTTACCGCCAATGTTGTATTGACCCCCTATGTGGCGTTTGAGAGGGTTCACGAGGTCTCTCCGTGTGCATTATGTCCCCCGCATTGTATTGTGGAAACGTCCTTCCCTCGTGAAGTGTGAGGACCTGCATCGTCATTTACTTTGTTTACAGCGGCCATTTTGATTTGAGACGCTTTATCATAGAAACGACTACAGACGTGCCTTCGTCATTCTATTTTTAGCCACCATTTTAAGTTGGGACATCTTCAAGTAAAACGATGTTTCCCACATATGTTATTACAATTTGCTGAAAAAATCCTTGGATGTATAAAGAATGTATTTGATATTGTTGAGTTTCATTTAATATATAACTGAGGAATTTTTTGGCAATTTCCAATGTTTTCATTATTCTTCCATTTCTAGACAATATATTTATCTATTTTTGCTACAGCTATTTTGCTACAGTAAGTACTATACTGTTCTTCATGGCTATATCACAAGAAGTAATCCAACCACCACCATTTTTACAAAAACATGGTGAACATGATATCAAATGGAAAGAGTGGCTGCGCAAATTTGAAAACAACATTACTGCAATTGATGCAAGTGATTATTCTCCATTTAGGAAGATGCCACTACTTTTCAATAATTTAGGAATAGCTGGGCAAAGAGTCTTTGATAATCTTCCTATCATACCAGCAGCAACTTCTGAAAACATGCCCTGGAATGTATACTTAGAAGCAAAAGAACAAATGTGCAAGCTGTATTCCGAAGAGCCAAGTGTTCTTTTGGAAAACACACTTTTTCAAATACAAACAATCTAATGATCAGACTGTTGAGAAGTACATTGCCACACTGAGAGTTCGAGCATCTAAATGTGAATTTGAGTATAATGTGGACATCCACATAAGAAAACAATTTGTATTCAATTGCTATTCAAAGAAAATACAGGAAATACTTTTGACTTGCAGAAATCCCTCATTGACACAGACTATAGACATAGCCAAAAGTATTGAGAGGTCTGTTGTTACTTCACAAGTGATCTCAAACCATGGAGGAGAAAATTCAAATCAAGTGGGTTTGTCTCCTATTAATTGTATTTTGGATGAAGCCTCTTCTATATGCGTTTGAGGTAAAGAAAACAAATTCTGAACAAACAGCAACACCTGTTACAGATGTGGATCTAGGAATCACATGGGAAATTCTTCGTCATGTCCTGCACAAGGAAGGAAGTGCAACCGCTGCCGCAAGATGAGTCATTTTCAATTTGTTTTTAGGGTGTCTATGGGAGCCTTTAACAAAATGAAGATCAACAGTGTCAGCCTGCCTAATGAGGAGGAGAGTTTGCAAGAATGCATGAATACGTTCACCAATGTATTATTGACAATAGATTCCAATGAAAAGGATCTATTAAGTGTTGCTAGAGGCAGAAATGTAAAAGGACCTTATTGTCAAGTGACAATTGATGGTAAAATAATTACTCTGATGGAAGATTATGGTGCTCCTGTCGCTATAGTACGCACTATGCTCCTGTCACTATTTTAGCTGATTGCACTTTTTACAAACTATGGCCGAAGGATATAGAATTAATATCTACTGACATTAATCCAAAAGCATTTGGAGAACAGGATGCAGATTTACTAGGATACTTTGTCTCTTTTCTTGAGTGTCTTGCTAAAAAATCAATACTGACATTTATGTTGCTTTTAAAGAGTGGGACATTTTGGGATGGAGAGATTTAGCAAAGTTAGGTATATATTTATGTCCTGGCCATAAGAAACCGGTGGTACTCGGTGAAGTGCCCATTCTAAATATTGAGAATGATGATGACGTAAAACAATTGATGTCACAAACATTTACCAGGGTGTATATGGATACCATAGGTAGGGTAGAAGGATTTGAGTATCATATTAAACTTAAAAAATGAGCTATTCCAGTTGTGCATAAAGTGAGATCTGTACCCTTGAGTATAAGAAATGATTTGAAAAACCTTTTGCAGAAACTAACAGAGGAAAGTGTGATTACAACCACGGATTCAGCTGAGTAGATGTCACCAATTGTCATAACTAAGAAAAAGGTCAGTTAAATTGAGACTTTGGATCTTAGATCACTTACCAGAACATAGTAGTAGATTGTCATCCATTACCTAGTATTCAAGAGATGTTGGCTAATATAGGAAACAACCCAATATTCTACACCATTGATTTGCACTCAGCTTATCATCAAATAGCACTTAATCCAGATTCTCAATCTTTGATGACATTTGTAACACCTTTTGGGGTTTACAAGTATCTAAGGTACCTTTTTGCCTTTGCCTCAGCTGCAAGCGGTTTTCAAAAAACTAATGGACACCTTCTTTAATGGTGAAAAACAGGTGCAAGTGTTTCAGGGTGACATTCTTGTTTTTACTAAGACTAAAAACTAACATATTGTTGTGTTGGAAAGACTTTTGAGTATATTGGCACAATATGGAATGACAGTTAAAATAGATAAATGCAATTTCATGACCAAACAAGTAGAATATTTGGGGCACACAATTTCTGGATCTGGAATTAAACCTAAAGCTTGTAATGGTAAAGCTATAATAGATGTACCACCACCCACTGACAAGGATTCTCTTAAATCTTCCCTGGGTCTCTACAAACATTACGCAAGGTTCGTTCCAGGTTCTAGTTTATTGGTACAACCTTTGCATTCCCTCATCACAAAAGGTATTACATTTGTTTGGTCTGACCAGGTGGATTAAGCATTCAAGGAAATTAAACAATTACTTACATCAGCTCCTTCTCTACAACCATTTGAGCCAGAGGTAATGTCTTTTATAACTGTAGATGCTAGTTTGAAGGGAATAGGTGCAGTGTTTGGACAATAGCTGTGAGGCAAGGAGAATACTGTAGCTTTCACTTCTAGAACTCTTTCTGAAGCTGAAGCAAACTATAATACTATAGAAAGAGAGGCTTTGCCTGTGTGTGGGCAGTAGAAAAATGTAAAACATACATTTTTGAGATGCTGTTTGATTTACACACTGATCATAAGCCACTCGTTTACTTGTTGAGTGGTAATGGTCTTAGCAAAGCATCTGCACGTCTCATCAGATTGTTGGCCAAACTTCAAGAGCACAATTTCAGTATCAAGTATCTCCAAGGGGGAAAAATTATCATGCAGATTGTTTGTCAAGATTACCTTTAGCTGAGTTGGATGAGAGAATGTGTGATGATGAAGAGTGTGTTGTAGCAGTAATGGACGTAATTGCTGTGTGCAATGGTGCCATTTCTGAAAAAGACTGGTTGACAGCTACCCAGCAGGATGTTCATTTACAAAAAGTGGTTCAGTATATCAAAGTAGGTTAGCCATCTACTAAGTCATTATCACGCAAATTGAGGTGTTTTGCTCACAAGTTTCTTCGGAATTATCATGTGAGAACCAAATATGCACAAAGAATAATTTTACGTGCACGCCTTACTGAGTTAGCACATGCAGGGCTTCTAGGCATTTCTTCTACGTCAAAAAACTTAAACAGTATTTTTGGTGGCCAGGTTTGGATACTTTGTTTTCATCTTTGATAGAAAAATGCCCACAATGCATTATTTCTGCCAAGCACTGGAAATCCATGCGCAAACCTTTGTCTCATGTACCTCTTCCTGAGTATCCATGGATTAAAGTAGCAATGGATTTTTCATGTCCTTTTCATCTATTACCTAATAAACAGAAATATTTAATTCTTTTAGTAGATCATTTTTCAAAATGGATATATTTTGATTTTGTTGAAACACTTTGTACTAAATCTGCAATTGATTTTCTTGAAAGAGTATTTGCAGTCGAGGGAAGTCCTACATTTATTGTTACTTATAATGGGACACATTTTATATCGAAAGAGATTAACAATTTTATGTTCAAACATGACATTACTCACTTGCAAGTAGCAATGTCCAGCCCATCATCCAATCGAGTAGTTGAGAGGGCAAATCAATTTTTGAAAGAGGGTATTCAAGCAGCACTTGCTTCAGATGTTGATGTGAATGAATTTTTGAACGAAAAAGTATGGACATATCTTACTACACCTCAGTCTACAACTGAAGTAACTCCGTTTTGTAGTTTTCACGGTAGGGAAGCAGCAACTAAACTGTTACCTAGCTGGCTAAATAAAAACACAGAATCAAATGCTCAAGCCAGCAAAGATATTTCTAATGGGAGCAAATTCAGAGAAAAGGTGTTGTCCAATCAAATTAAATAGAAGGAGTATTATGATCCTAAACACAGAACACGTGATGTTCAGATACAAGTTAATGACTGGGTTCTGATTAAGAAACCTAACAAAGTACTGAAAGGAGAATCTAAATTCAAAATACCTGTAAAAGTGATTAAAACAAGCAAAGCTGCAGTACTATTGCAAAATAAAGGGTGGTGGAATACGGACAGCGTAGTACCAATTTCTAAAACACAAGCTAACATTTTTTTCAAAACATGTTATAATAGTGGTGGAGACAATTCTGTGATCTCCACTGATGTTCATTTACCTACCACACAAATGGAATCTGTTACCAGTGCAGGCCAAATAAGTCAGGAAGAATCTTTTACATTACCCAACTCTTGCACAAACAAGGGGACTATATGACAGCAAAATGTAAGTTCTGAAAGATCGAGACCGCTTAGATTTTGAGATTTTGTAATATATTGATATTCTTTTGCATTTTTGTTAGTTTTGAGTAGATCTTCTATTTTTATAGTTTTGTTTCTTCTATGCGTTTTAAAATTGTTTTTCTTGTTATGGGAGGAGGGTAATATGTTTCAAATATGTAGTGAGCATCCACATTGGCATATTTCTCAGTGTTCGTTATTTGTTCTTTCTGTGATGCAATGTGGAATTGTACGGAGAAGCATTCGATGGGCTCTACATTCCGCAGCAGACAGTTGCCTGTGGACAGAGAGCTGATTGGTTGTTCCTTGTTTCTGAGATATTGAATAAAACATCCACTTGGAGGATGTACATAACTTATTTGGACTGTATTCATCTTCTTACATTACTACACCCTCACAACTTAACCTGCCCCCATAGATGTCCAGAACTCAAAGTATACTCAAACTCCCATGGTACTCCCATTTCACTTATATCGGACCATGTAGTACATGGAAGGCGCCCTCACAAAGTTCTTGTGGTACCTTATCCACAGCACCTTTAAAGATCTTTGAATGTGTTTCAACCAGTAACTATAATTATCAAGACATGCTATGCTACTCTACATCTGCTTCTCTTTATTATGTGGACGTGGCCTGGAAGATGCACCTGCCAGATGAGCGGCTTGTGTGATCCTCACCCGGAAGCCACAGCTGCTTGCAATGAGCACCCGTTGAATACTGGCAGAGTCCACATCTTTCAGGACAGTCCTGCCGCGCTTCACATCCACATTGTGGCCTGAGTAATGAGTGAAGCCTCCGCTCTGGTCCCATGTTAGTGGAGTCATGACTGTGCCCACCAGTAGATTGTCGCAATATGAGCTGCTAGCAGGGCCTCCCACGTGAACGACAGAGATAGACATGCAGACCGTGTTTTGCAGAAAGAACATTATTTAAACAATACAATTTTTTAAAGGAACTGTTGAACTGAACGGCAAAATGCTCTGCATCAGCAGAGACTTAGTGAACTGCACTTATGCATATTCTGTACCAATGCCTGCGCTTGGAGAGGAGCCCCATAGACACTAAAGAAACCACAATAGGGCATGTAAACGCTTACCTTGGAGTCGTATTTGTAATAACAATGCCATAGCTGAGTCAAATTGAATTGATTTGTATAACATTTTACAGTGTTATTAAACAGTTTTTTCTAACAAAAGCATAGAACTGTACAAATCATTTATTTAACTGTTGTGTGACTTGAGTGCTGAGCTCTTGTCCCCACATTACTGCCTGAAACATCTTTGACTGCTCGCTCTTGCTACCCTGAGATGCAAATGTGGAAAAGTGGTACTTGGCCCAGTTTGTAGGACCACAGTATGATGGACCCAGAGTCAGAAATAGAAAAGATTTCAACCACCACAATTGGGAAACCTTAATGCATGGTAGGCAATTATTGTTACTATATTAGCATTTCTTGTGTTTGATATCATAACCATTTCCAATTTTCCCATGTTTTCCCTATGGAGATCCATTTTTAATTTTTAGTTTATGGCATTTTCCTATAAAATGGGTTGGGGTGTGTGCAAAAGATGCAGCAAAGTGAGAGGTTTTTCTCCCCCCGCTCTGTGCTGTGGCCATCTGGTGCTGCACTCTGCTGCCTATCTAGGGCCACCAAAGTTCAGATTGGGGCTGTCTAGAACAGGAGAAGCCAGACAACTTTCCAGGAACCCCCTAAAAGCATACACCTTAGTCATGTCCGCTGCCAAACACAGAAAAGAAGGAAACTTAAAAAGACATTCTGAGTAAGGTAATAGCATAGAAAGCAGAAGGAGAACGGATCACTCAAGAAGAACAGGTACATTCAAGAACCTTCCCCACACAAATTAACGCAGACCTCTGTGGAGGCACCCCTCACATGCACCTTCATGGAAGATCTCTTTGGCAAACTTCGTAATGATATTGTTGCCAAGGAAATAAAGGAGGTCAAACATGAACTGGGAGTCCTGGGGCAATGGCTCTTCACATTGGAAACCTCAGGAAGCTCCAAGGCTGGAGAATTGTAGGCTTTCTGGAAGGTGGTCACGTTACTCTGCAACCAAAACATAGACCTCCAGATGCACCTCGAAGACCTAGAAAACAGATCATGGAGCTCCAGCATACATATCGAGGTAATACCCAGCAAGGGTGACGTGAGGACTTTAGAAGAATATGTGAAACACCTCTTTCACCACATTCTCCCTGTCTTGTTTATGGAAGACAGCCAAAGTGAACCACACTCACTGGGTGAGAGATTTGTTGATCCCAGAAAAATACTGCTGGACTTTCTCATCTCTGTACTTCACTTCAAACAAAAAGAAGCCATAATGAGGTGGTTTGGGAGCCAAATCAATCTCGTTTCTGGGGTCACACTATACCTTTATAGGGACCGATTTCTGATCACAGTGCAGAGGAGAAGATAATTACATGCTGCCACAGCATACCTCACCAAGAAGGGCGTTTGATACAACTATGGCCACCCATTTAGCCTGATAGTCGCTATCTCCAGTCTGACCCACACAACAGACACTTCATCAGAGGTCCACACATTTCTTGATCTACTGGACCAGCTACAGGACTCCTCAATGCAACGAAACACAGAAGCTGCAAGCTGCAGGCTGGGATGGTGGGCAATGATCCCCATCAAATGAATAACACTCATGCCTTTACATGATGGAACGCAGCGGGAGAGAAAAGCAATTATAAATAAACTGCAAGCAAGTTACACATCAGAGGGTGACTGATGGTGATGACCCTATCACACATGCAGACTTGAAGTGAAGCAAACTTCATGGACATAGGTGATCATACCAGACTTGTGGCGATGATACAAGGGGTCGCTGCCGGGTGGTGGGCAGGTACAGGTAGGGAAGAGCACATGCTCACAAGACAGATGCAATGACAGACCCCTTGGACTGGACTAGCAATTTCTACCCTCATAAGAGGCACTCCACAGAGGGGGGAGAGACATTGTTAACATGTTGTAAGGTTATTGTTGGGGTGGGGCACTTGATTCAGATCTATTGTATTACTTTAACAAGGACACAGGCACAGGGAATCCATATTTGAGGGATACAGGCCATCATTACAACCCTGGCCGTTGGTGTTAAAGTGGTGGTAAAACCGCCAACAGGCTAGCGGTAACTACTGCCAAATTATGACCATGGCGGGAAGATCTCCGAAAGACAGCCAATGTACCAAACCGACCGCCAGGGCGGAAACAACAGCCACCACGGTGGTAGCCGCCTTCAACCAGGCGGAAGACAATGTTCCACCCACCATATTATGACCCAGGAAAATGCCACCTTTTCCGGGGCGGTCCCACCAACATCAAAAGCCTGTCGGAAACAGAACACAAAAGTCAAAGGACTCACCATTGAAGACACAGGGAACTACCACGCCACCATTGAGCCTGAACTGCATGTCTTCCCCAAGATCTTCTACGTTCTGCTCCACCACGAACACCAACGCCGGAGAAAACGACGACGGTGAGTACAGCCGCCTAGCACACAAAGGAGGGAGGGAGGAAAACGAGAGTGACACACACACACACACGCACAACACTTCCCCCAACACCATACACACAATCAGCTGCATTACAAAAGCAATTTTAGCCCGTAACTCGGATGAATAATGCAAGGACAAAACGATTTTGCAAAAGTGAATGTAATGAGATCAACACAGCATGAAAAATAAGTTAGGCAAGATAGATATATACATATGTACAGAAAAAGGGACACAGCCCAGTCCACAATGTTCGTAGGCCACATAGACACAGGCCAAAGTCCAAGGCCACACATGTCACCTGCTTCAACAAGGAGAGAACACTGCAGGGGCATCAGTTGATAAATAGGCAGGCACCTCAAGGTGATGGTGGGGCACCTCAGCCGGGAGATGAAACAAGACCTCTGGTTCTGTAGGGGGCAACATGACCTGTGCTTGGTCCTGTGGAGTGCAAGGTCACATTCTCTCAGGTGGGTGTCTCACACACTCGTCATGGAGGGGGCAACATGCCCTGTTCTCATGATCCTGAGGAGTGATGGGCCACAGTCTCTTGAGTGGGTGTCTTGCCCACTGGTTCTGGAGGGTGCATCGTGCCCTGTGCTTTTGATCCTGGGGAGTGTTGGGCATGTGGGTGTCTTGCCCACTGGTTCTGGAGGGGGCATCATGCCCTGTGCTCTTGGTCCTGGGGAGTGTTGGGCCACAGTCTCTGAAGTGGGTGTCTTGCCCACTGGTTCTGGAGGGGGCATCGTGCCTGGTGCTCTTGATCCTGGGGAGTGTTGGGCATGTGGGTGTCTTGCCCACTGGTTCTGGAGGAGTCATTGTGCCTTGTGCTCTTGTTCCTGGGGAGTGTTGGGCATGTGGGTGTCTTACCCACTGGTTCTGGTGGGGGCATTGTGCCCTGTGCTCTTGATCTTGGGGAGTGTTGGGCATGTAGGTGTCTTACCCACTGGTTCTGGAGAGGGCAACCTGCCCTGTGCTCTTGGTCCTGGGGAGTGCAAGGTCACAGTCTCTCTAGATTTGCAGGGGGAAGGCTGCACAGCAGCCCATGGAGGCAGGATTACGTACCATCTGCCGGTGGTGATGGCTGCTCAGTGGTGGTGCTGCTGCTGGGGGGAGGCTCCTGCCCATCCCCTGCAACCTCGGACGGCTGCTCAGTGGTGGTGCTGCTGCTGGGGGTGGAGGCTCCTGCCCATCCCCAGCAACCTCCGACAGCTGCACAACCATGGTTGGTGTGGGGGCTCTGTCACAGGTTCCTGCCCCAGGACCCTTGGTCTTCCTGCCTGCTAGTGCAGGCTCATTGCTCTTCCTGGCAGCTGGGGCAGGCTCATTTCCCTTCCTGCCTGCTGGTGCAGGCTCCTTTGTCTTCCTGGCAGCTGTGGCAGGCTCCTTTCCCTTCTTGCCTGCTGGTGCAGGCTCCTTTTTCTTCCTGACAGCTGGGGCAGGCTTCTTCCCCTTCTTGCCTGCTGGTGAAGGCTCCTTGGCCTTCCTGGTAGCTGGGGCAGGCTCCTTTACCTTGAGGCTGCCTGGTGCAGGCTTCTTTCACCTTCAGGACATGTGGCCTGGATCCTTTTCCACCATGAGTGGGTGTAGATATGACTGGGCCCATGGACTGTGTGGCTGAGGTGCTTGGCTGGGTTCTACCTACCCTGCCCATACGTGCAGGACGGGGGAGGGGTAGAGAAGAGGTAAATGGTGGATAGGAACAGTTTTTTAGGGACATTGGGGCGGGAAGAGGGAGAAGGAATGGGAGTGTAGGATGAGGGAGTGGTTGTTGGAGGTGTCTGTCTGCTGGATTTGGTTGCAGGTCCATGGGCTGTATGCTGTTGTGAGATGGATGGCTGTTGGGTGTCTGAGTGCTTGTGTTTGTGTACCTTAGGAGGGGGCAGACACAGTGGGAGAAGACACAGGGGACGTGTGCATGGCTGTTGTGTAGGTGTCTACCAATGAGGTATGTGTTCTGCTTGGTGTGGTGATGATGCTGGTAGTGGATGATGATGTAGTGCATGCAGGTGTGAGTGTGGATGGAACTGGGAGGGAGGTGGAGGAGGAAGAGGAGTGGGAGACAGTGGAAATAGTTGATGTTGGTGTGTCTGCATCTGGATGGTGTTTGTGTGAGTGCCTGTGGGATGAAGTGTGGTGCTTGTGTTTGCCTGTACCACTCTTGTGGGTTGTCTTGTGTGCATGCTCGTCTGCCTGTTTGCTTGGGATGGGTTGGGGTTGAGGAGAAAGGGACTGGGCAGTGGAAGTTGGAGGGGTGTGGGTAGAAACAGAGACAATGGCTGCCATCAGAGAGGAGGCTAGAGCCTGGATAGATCTCTCTTGGGCCGCCAATCCAGTGCGAATGCCCTCCAGGAATGCACAAGTCTGTTGCATCTGGGCTGCCTGCCCCTGGATGGCATTCACAATGGTTGACTGCCCTACAGAGATGGATCTCAGGAGGTCAATAGCCTCCTCACTCTGGGCAGCAGGGCTAACTGGGGCAGGGTCTGAGGTGCCTAGGGCGAAGGAGATGCCCACCCTCCTGGGTGAGTGGGCACAGGCAACTCGATCAGGGGCTGCTGAGAGGGCAGTGCTTGTACGGGGGTGGTGGCTGTACCTGTAGCTGGGGTGGTCACAGAAGTATCAGCCACCACCAGGGAACTTCCATTGGAGGAGGTATCTGTGTCAGAACTGTTCCGTCCAGTTTCCGTCATGGTGCTACCCTCGCCCTCCATCCCACTGGTGCCCTCAGCATCGGTGGACTCTGCCTCCTGGGTCCTGAGGGATGCAGCTCCCTCCATCGCCGGTGCCTCTGCTCTTCTACCAGTTGATGCTATTTCACATAAGGACAGGATAACAAAACAAAAAGGGGGGAAGAGAGAAAGGATGCACTGGGTCAATGGCTGCACCAACACCACCGTTGGCGTACACAGTACCCTCACACACAGGGAACAGGCCTAACCAATATGCCATAGCATTAGCAAAGAAATAGTTAGCAGCCAAGGCATGGGGAGAGGCACACACAACCAACTGCAGCACACCTGGGACCCACGCAGCCCTGACCAGTCGTGGATGCCTATGAGCTAGGTAGCAAGATTTTCCCTTCTGAACCCTAGCCACCAGGGGACCTACGCTGCAATGTCAGGCCTGGCCAAGGGGCACCCACTGACACACATCCCGCACCCGGATACCACCCTACCATGCGTAAGTTGTAATGATGGGCACTGTACTCACCCCCTTCTGGCTGCTGTGATGCCCTCAAGTGCCATCCAGCTCAGGATAGGCCACCGCCAGTATGGAGACCATCAGAGAGGTCAGGGTCCGATGGGCACCCCTTCCTCGTTGGGAGGCCATCTCCAGCTGGGCCTCCGCCATCTTCCAAAGCCAGCATCACAGGTCCTCCCACCGTTTGCAACAGTGGGTGCTCCGCCTGCCATAGACCCCCAGGGTCCGCACCTCCTTGGCACCATATGCCCTTCTTTAGATGGGTGCTGACCTGCAGAGGCAATACAGAAAATAGATTTAGACAAACAGTCCTGCCTGTTACTCTATGGCCCACCATACCCCTTCACATCACCATTTACACACATGGCCCAGCACACAACCTATACGCCGCCCAGAGGACATCCACCCACCCCCCTTACACGAGGCCTTCACACACACCACTCCATGCATTCCTGCCACATGCACAGTGTACTCACCTGTTGGTCTGGAGGCCCATACAGCAGTCCGTACTGGGGTTGGACCCCATCAACCAGTCTCTCCAACTCCTCCGAAGTGAAGGCTGGGCCCTTTCCCTACTCACATGGGCCATGGTAGGTTCCAGACACAGGTCACAGCAGCACATGCAGTGTAGGTCCTCTCCTGTTGAAGATCAGGTAGCAAGTGAGGGATCAGATAGAAAATGGCAGTCACGTCCGCCGCAGTGCATACCGTCAGCGCCGGCGTAGATCACCATTGGACACTGTAACCCATAGGGCCCAATGTTAACCAATGAGGAGTTGCACGGTGGTTCCCGACCACCTGCCAGAATGGCGGAAAACATCAGCGGAATTACCTCACTTCCACCTGTCCCTCCACACAGGACGCCATTTCGGGGGGGGGAGAGGTAGGCCCTGGAAAGGTGCTGCGTCACTGGTGAAATTAGGAGATACTGGACATATCACACTGACCCATTACAGGTTAACAGCATGCAAGTTCTGTTGTAGCTCCATTGTTCAGTTTTTGACCGGCTCCTCACTCTTTTGGACCATAGATTCCTACCACTGCGGATAAATAGGAGATGGAGACATACCCCGTGTACAGACCCCTGGTTGGCTTGGCAACACTGGCTAACAGACGCGTAGGGGGTAATTCCGACCCTGGCGGTCAAAGACCGCCAGGGCCGCGGATGACGGAAGCACCGCCAACAGGCTGGCGGTGCTTCCCTGCCCATTCTGACCGCGGCGGTAAAGCCGCGGTCAGAAAACCGGGTCCGGCTGTTTCCCGCCGGAATTCCCCCGGCTGGGCGAATCCGCCATGGCGGCGCTGCAAGCAGCGCCGCCATGGGGATTCTGACCCCCTTACCGCCAGCCTGTTTCTGGCGGTTTACACCGCCAGGAAGAGGCTGGCAGTAACGGGTGTCTAGGGGACCCCTAACAGGGCCCCAGCCTGCTTTTCACTGTCTGCCTAGCAGACAGTGAAAAGCGCGACGGTGCAACTGCACCCGTCGCACACCTGCAACACCGCCGGCTCCATTCGGAGCCGGCTTCAGTGTTGCAGGCCTCCTTCCCGCTGGGCCGGCGGGCGCTAACAATGTTAGCGCCCACCGGCCCAGCGGGAAGGTCGGAATGGCACCAGCGGTCTTTTGACCGCAGTGCGGCCAAATGGCGGTTCCCGCCGACCGCCGGGGTCAGAATGACCCCCATAATACTCACCTATAGACTTGACAGGGCCGCAATCACTGAGCTGTGTGCCCAATTGGGGCCTGACCTGATATCTACTATCGGTCACCCCACTAGGATACCCCCTCTTATGCAAGTTCTATCAGTGCTCCATTTCCTGCAACTGGTTCTTTCCAAGTGACAGTGAGCTTGGCAGCAGGAATGTCACAGTCAATGTTCTCAATAGTGCTGACAAGAGTGTGGTACTAGGTCAGGACAGCCTTCTGGTCATGCCATTGCTTTTGGAGCTCTTGGTTGGCCTGAAGGTTTTTACTTGCCTTTTTCATGTACTCAGCCATTCTAGATCTTAGGCCAAGTACATAATCCACAATGTCTTGCTTGGGAGCTTTTAAAGGTTGTTCCCTACCCTCCTTTACAAGAGCAAGGGGACCTCTTACGGGGTGCCCAAAGTGGAGTTCAAAGGAGCTAAAGCCCACTCCGTTTTGGGGTACCTCCCTATAAGTAAAAAGGAGGCATGGCAACAGGACATCCCATCTCCTACTGAGGTTTTCAGGGAGTCCCATGATCATGCCTGTGAGAGTTTTTATTAAACCTCTCGACCAGACCATTTGTCTGTGGATGATAAGGAGTAGTGAACTTTTATGTTACACCACACTCCTTCCACATAGCTTTGAGGTATGCAGGCATTAAGTTACTACCTCTGTCTGAGACCACTTCCTTAGGGAAACCCACTCTGGAAAATATTCCCAGGTGGGCTTTTGCCACTGCAGGAGCTGTAGTGGTCCTTAAGGGTATAGCTTCAGGATACCTAGGGGCATGGTCCATTACCACAAGGATAAACCTATTGCCTGAAGCTGTTGGAGGGTCAAGGGGGACAACTATGTCAACCCCTACCCTCTCAAAGGGCACCCCAACCACTGGAAGTGGAATTAAGGGGGCCTTAGGTGTGCCACCAGTCTTGCCACTGGCTTGGCAGGTCACACAGGAGCGACAAAACTCCTTGGTGTCCTCTGACATATAAGGCTAGTGAAACAATGGAACAAGTCTGTCCCAAGTTTTACTCTGACCCAAATGCCCAGCCAAAGGAATATCATGAGCTGAAATCAGAAGAAACTCCCTATTCTGCAAAGGGATGACCAATTTCCTGGCAGCTCCAGGTTTAGGGTCCCTTGACTCAGTGTAGAGGAGGTTATCTTCCCAATAGACTTTATGGCTATCAGTGTTATCCCCATTCTGCTGTTTGACAGCTTGCTATCTCAAACCCTCTAGTGTGGGACAGGTCTGCTGTGCCACACTCAGCTCTTCCCTAGCAGGCCCCCCTGCACCCAAAGGCTCAGCAGTGTCTGCTGCCAGCTCATCCGGTGTAGGTTCTGCACAGGGAGAGGATTCCTCTTCCTCAAAAGGGGAATCTTCTGGAGAGGGAGGGATAGTGGGCAAGGATTTACCCTTTCTACCCCAAGCTTTGGGAGCACTTGGTCCATTTTTCCAGGATCCAAGTTTCCCTGTCCTCCTTGCGTCTGGGCCTGAGCCTTTGTCAGAGCAAAGATATGCCCCAGAATGGCCAGCATTGCTGAAAGAGCCTCCAACTCCACTTCAGCCCAAGCTGATGTCTCCAAATAATTGCCTAGTAAGCAGTCTACAGTGGCTACAACAACTTTCTTTGGACCAGTAACCCCCCCCCCCAGTTGAGATTCACAACAGCGAGTGTTGTTATGAGCATCAGTCACTTGGTACTGTTGACCAAGTAGGTGTTATTCAGGGGCAACCAGTTTCTCAATCACCATAGTCACACTGGCTCCTGTATCCCTGTAGGCCTCAACACCATTTATTAGGGGACGTTGCTTGTTCTTACCCATATTAAGGGGACAAGCAACCAAGGTGGCAAAATCAATACCACCATCAGAGACTAAAACAGCCTTTGTGGTCTCCCTAACAAGACCAACCCCAACTACATTCCCAGTGGTGAGCCCAGCTACACCCTTTGGCTATTTGTAGCATTCTTCCCACCACTACTGCTATTATTAGGGGCACTAGAGGAAGCGGTTGGAGTTGTGGTAGTGGGAGCCTTGATATTTTTCTTTGGACAAGTGAAATCACTTGCCCAATGGCCTTTACTTTCACATAAATAACACCATGGTTTCTTTTGATTGTTTGAAGAGGATTTGGACCCAATTCTTGGGGAGAGGTCAGATCTGAGTCTACCAAGTACTGATGTAACAAATCAGACACACAATTATTCAAAATATACTCTCTCAAAATAAGATTATATAGGCTTTCATAGTTAGTCACCTTACTGGCATGTAACCATTCCTCCAAGGCCTTCACTGAACAGTCTACAAAGTCTGTCCAGTCTTGAGAGGGCTCTTTTCTGGTATCTCTGAACTTTATCCTATATTGTTCAATGGTTAAGCCAAATCCATCTAGGAGTGCATCTTTCAAAACTTTGTAGTTGTTGGCATCACTCTCCCTGACAGTAAGGAGTCTGTCCCTACCTTTGCCAGTGAAAGATAGCCACAAGATAGCAGCCCACTGCCTTTGAGGGACCAACTGTACCATACAGGCCCTATCAAGTGCAGAAAACCACTTGTTTATGTCATTCCCCTCCTTGTAAGGGGGGACAATTTTGTGCAGGTTTCTTGAATCTGTTTCTCTAACAGGATGACTATCAAGAATACTGCTGCTGCCACCATGGGGAACTAACCCCAACTTCTGTCTTTCCCTCTCTACATCTAGAGCCTCCCTGTCTAAGGCCAACTGCTGCTGTCTCAGCTTCAGTCTGGCCTCTTCCAACCTCAGCTCTCTGAGTTCCCTGTCTAGGGTGTTATCCTCAGGGTGGGAGGCTTGGGAATTCTCTGACACAGAGGTGATGTGGGAACGGGCAGAAGTGGACCTATCTCTAACTACCTGAACTCTAGTTACATGGCTTTTTGGAGTGAAAGGTGCCCTACTAGTGTGTGACCCCCCTCCCACTACCAGCTTCACTAGATGGCCTGTTAACTGAATGGTCTTTGGAAGTACCCTCCCCAGAGTCCTCAGGGCCCTCCCCTGATTCTACCTGGGTACCCTCCTCCTCTACCTCCTGATCCTGGGTTTGACTAGACTGGTTCTGGTCACTTTCAAGGAGAAGGCTAAGGAGAAGATCTTTGGTAGGGTTGTTACCAATCCATAAACTTCTTTCTATGCAGAGACCCCTCAAACTTCTAAAGTTTAAATTATCATAAGTTGTCTGCACAACTTTGGGAGTGGCCTCTACTACAGACATAGTTGCAAGAAAGAGTTTAAGAGAGAGAAAAAAAAGTTTAGAAACTTTTAAAGAAAGCAGATAAACGTTTTCAAACTTTTCTGAAACTTTTTAGAAATAAAGTTAGACTGTTTAGGTTAACTGTGTATATTTCTAAGTATTTAGAATATGGTTTTCTTATGAAAAGCACCAATGACAAAGTGGTAAAGCAGTTACAAGTACTTATCCCACCGCTGCACCACCAATGGAGGAGGCTGGCCTGGCTTATAGTGGGTACCCGATGGTACTTACACCTTGTGCCAGGTCCAGTTATCCCTTATTAGTAGATTAGTAGTGTTCTAGTAGCTTAGGATGATAGAGGTATCTATAGCAGGGCAGCTTAGGCTGAACTAGGAGACATGCAAAGCTCCTACTATAACACTTATATCATATAGGTACAATATCATAAGAAACACAATACTCAGGGTTACTAAAAATAAAGGTACTTTATTTTAGTGACAATGTGCCAAAAATATCTCAGAGGATATATTCCCTCAGGAGGGAAGTAAAATATACAAAATATACACACACACCAAAATCAGGTAAGTAAAACAGTCAGAAAGTAGTGCAAACACTGTAGAATACAATAGGATGCAATAGGCCTAGGGGCAACACAAACCATATACTAAGAAAGTGGAATGCGAACCACGAATGGACCCCTAGGCTAGTGTAGTGTGAAGAGGGTCACTGGGAGTGTAAGAAAACACTAAGGGTGTCCAAGATACCCCACCACAAGACCCTGGAAAGTAAGAGTAAAGTACTACTATTTCCCCAGAAACACACTAAAGTCGTGTTAGAGTATTTTGCAAAGACCACAACAGACTGCAAAGCACTGAAGATGTATGTCTGGACCTGAGGACCTGCAAAGGAAGGGGACCAAGTCCAAGAGTTGTGAAAGTGTCCAGGGGCAACAGGAGCCCACTAAACTCTGGATGAAGGTGCAAAATGTCTGCCTTTGGATGGAATAAGCTGAGGATTCTGCAACAACGAAAGGCGCTAGGAACTTCTCCTTCATGCAGAAGATGTCCCACGGAGTGCTGGAGGAAACAGAGTTGTTTCTTTGGCAAAAGACCACAAACAAGCCTTGCTAGCTGCCAGAGTCACGGTTGAAGAAAAAGGGTGCTGCCTGGGCCCAGGAAGGACCAGGATGTCGACATTTGGGAGAGGAGACAGAGGGGGCCCTCAGCAATGTAGATAGCCCATGCACAAGAAGGTAGCACCCACAGAAGCACTTGAACATGGGTTCAAGAAGTGTGAACATGGCAGTCATCTCAACACTGCAAAAAAGGGTTCCACGCAGCCAGAGATCAACTCAGGGAGCTGAGCATTGCAGGACAGAGTGCTGGGGACCTGGGCTTGGCTGTACACAAATGATTTCTTGGGAATGTGCGCAGAAGCCCTAGCAGCTGCAGTTCACACGGTGCACAGGATTACTGTCTGGAGAGGGGAGGCAAGGACTTACCTCCTCCAAATTTGGACAGTTGAACCACTGGATAGTCTGGGTCACATGGGTCCACCACCTGCATTCCAGGGGCCACGCTCGTCAGGATGAGAGGGGTCCCAGAGTACTGGTGATGCTGAGGTTTTTGTGCCTGCTGGAGCAGGGGGAAGATTTGGTCAACCCACAGGAGATTTCTTCATGGCTTCTAGTGCAGGATGAAGGCAGGCAGCCCCCAAAGCATGCACCACCAGTAAAGAGTCGAGAAAGCCGGCAGAATTAGGCGCAACAATGTCGCTGGTAGTCTTCTTGCTACTTTGTTGCAGTTTTGCAGGTGTCTTGGAGCAGTCAGCGGTCGATTCTTGGCAGAAGTGGAAGAGAGAGGTGCAGAGGAACTCTGGTGAATTCTTGCAAGTTGTTATCTGAGGAAAAGCCCACTGGAGAGACCCTAAATAGCCCTCAGAGGAGGATTGGCCACCTAGTCAGGTAAGAACCTATCAGTAGGGGTCTCTGACGTCACCTGCTGACACTGGCCACTTAGAGGCCTCCAGAGTGCCCTCACACCTCTAGATTCAAGATGGCAGAGGTCTGGGACACACTGGAGGAGCTCTGGGCATCACCCCTGGGGTGGTGATGGACAGGGGAGTGGTCACTCCCCTTTCCTTTGTCCAGTTTCGCACCAGAGCAGGGACTGGGGATTCCCTAAACTTGTGTAGCCTGGCTTATGCAAGGAGGGCACCATCTGTGCCCTTCAACACATTTCCATAGGCTGGGAGAGGCTACCCCTCCCCAGCATTTAACACCTATTTCCAAAGGGAGAGGGTGTAGCACTGTAGTTCGGTGTAGTAGGGTGTAGCGGTGTAGTTCTGCCTTACTGGGACTGGGCTGTCCAGACCCGACGAGGGCAGAACCCTGTCTGTGGGGTGGCAGCAGCGGTAGCTGCAGAGAAAACCCCAGAGAGCTGGTTTGTCAGTACCCGGGGTCCATAGTGGAGCCCCGGGGATGCATGGGATTGGCACCCCAATACCAGATTTGGCATGAGGGGACAATTCCATGATCTTAAACATGTTACATGGCCATATTCGGAGTTATCATTGTGAAGCTACATATAGGTAGTGACCTATATGTTGTGCACACGTGTAATGGTGTCCCTGCACTCACAAAGTCCGGGGAAATGGCCCTGAACTATGTGGGGGCACCTTTGCTAGTGCAAGGGATTGGCAGCCCAATACCAGATTTGGCAGGGGGGGACAATTCCATGATCTTAGACATGTTACATGGCCATATTCGGAGTTACCATTGTGAAGCTATATGTAGGTATTGACCTATATGTAGTGCACGCGTGTAATGGTGTCCCTGCACTCACAAAGTCCGCGGAAATGGCCCTGAACTATGTGGGGGCACCTTTGCTAGTGAAAGGGTGCCCTCACACTTAGTAACTTTGCACCTAGCCTTCATCAAGTGAAGGCTAGACATATAGGTGACTTTTAAATTACTTAAGTGCAGTGAAAATGGCTGTGAAATAACGTGACATATAGGTGACTTATAAGTTACTTAAGTGCAGTGAAAATGGCTGTGAAATAATGTGTACGTTATTTCACTCAGATTGCAGTAGCAGTCCTGTGTAAGATTTGTCTGAGCTCCCTATGGGTGGCAAAAGAAATGCCTAGGTACCATATACTAGGGAATTATAAGGGTGTTCCAGTGTGCCAATTAGAATTGGTAAAATGGTCACTAGCCTATAGTGACAATTTTAAAGGCAGAGAGAGCATAAGCACTGAGGTTCTGGTTAGCAGAGCCTCAGTGACATAGTTAGTCACTACACAGGTACACACATTCAGGCCTCAACCTATGAGCACTGGGGTCCCGGCTAGCAGGATCTCAGTGAGACAGGCAAAAACAAACTTACATACATGTAAAAATGGGGGTATCATGTCAGGCAAGATGGTACTTTCCTACACAACCCCCCCAAACATGGGACAATAAGGCTAACCTTACCTAGATGAGTCTTCATTGTCTAAGTGGATATATCGGGAGAGTCCGTCTGCATTGGAGTGGGTACTCCCAGGTCTATGTTCCACTGCATAGTCCATTGCCGGTAGGGTGATGGACCACCTCAACAATTTAGGGTTTTCACCTTTCATTTGTTAAAGCCATAATAGAGGTTTGTGGTCTGTCTGAACAATAAAGTGAGTACTAAAGAGGTATGGTCTCAACTTTTTCAGGGCCGAGACCACAGCAAAGGCCTCCCTCTGTATGGCAGACCAACGCCTTTCTCTAGGAGTCAGCCTCCTGCTGATAAAAGTAACCGGTTGATCCTGGCCTTCAGTGTTGAGCTGTTTTAGAACTGCCCCTACTCCTAATTCAGAAGCATCAGTCTGGACTATGAATTTCTTGGAATAACAAGGTCTTTTTAGGACAGGTGCAGAGCACATGGCCTGTTTGAGCTCATAAAAAGCCCTTTGACAGCTAGCTGTCCATAATACCTTTTTAGGCATCTTTTTGAATGTGAGGTAATTAAGAGGGGCAGCAATAGTGCCATAATTCTTAATGAACCTCCTATAGTACCCTGTGAGGCCTAGGAAGGCTCTCACCTAGGTTTGAGTTGTAGGGGGAGCCCATTCCATAATGGTTTCGATCTTCCCCTGCAGTGGTGCAATCTGTTCCTTACCTACCAGGTGGCCCAGGTAAACCACTTTCCCCTGCCCTATCTGGCACTTTGAAGCCTTGATAGTGAGGCCTGCCTTTTGCAGGGTTCCCAAAACTTTCCATAGGTGGACCAGGTGATCATCCCAGGTGAAGCTAAAGACAGCTATATCATCTAGATATGCTGCACTAAAGGCTTCCAATCCTTGGAGGACTGTGTTCACCAACCTCTGAAAAGTTGCAGGTGTATATTTCAATCCGAAGGGCATAACAGTGAACTGATATTGCCCTCCAATGGTTGAAAATGCTGTTTTAGGTTTAACATCTTCTGCCAACTTGATCTGCCAATACCCTGCAGTTAAATCAAAAGTGCTTAGATACTTGGCAGAAGCCAGTTTATCTATTTGCTCATCTGCCCAGGGTATAGGGTGAGCATCAGTTTTGGTTACATGATTGAGACCCCTATAGCCCACACAAAACCTAATTTCCTTTTTGCCATCTTTAGTGTGAGGTTTGGGGAAAAGCACCACTGGGCTAGCCCAGGGACTTTCAGAAGGTACTATCACTCCTAGATCTAACATTTTCTGTACCTCTTGTTTAATTCAATCTCTGCCTTGGTCAGGCTGCCTATTAATCTTACTTTTGACAAGTAGACTGTCTCCTGTGTCGATTATGTGCTCACACCAGGTAGCTGTACCTGGGATCAGTGAGAAGAGGTCAGAGAACGGATCTAAGAGATGTATGCAATTGTCCTTCTGCTCAGCAGTAAGGCAACCTGCAAGCACAACTCCCTCCACTAAGCTATCAGATTCAGTGGTGGAGAAGAGGGCAGGGAGAGGTTCACTCTCTTCTTCCTGCCCCTCATCAGTGGCCATGAGCAGGGTTAAGTCAAGTTTCAGGCGGTTGACATGAAGCACCCTAAGGGGATTTTTGGCAGTGCCCAAGGTCTACCAAATAGGTGACCTCACCTTTTTTCTCCACTATGAGATGGGGTCCACTCCATTTGTCCTGGAGTGCTCTTTGGGCCACAGGCTCCAATACCCACACCTTCTGCCCTGGGTGGTACTGGGTCAGGACAGCCTTCTGGTCATGCCATTGCTTTTGGAGCTCTTGGCTGGCCTGAAGGTTTTTTACTGGCCTTTTTCATGTACTCAGCCATTCTAGATCTTAGGCCAAGTACATAATCCACAATGTCTTGCTTGGGAGCTTTTAAAGGTTGTTCCCAACCCTCCTTTACAAGAGCAAGGGGACCTCATACAGGGTGCCCAAAGAGGAGTTCAAAGGGGCTAAAGCCCACTCCTTTTTGGGGTACCTCCCTATAAGTAAAAAGGAGGCATGGCAACAGGACATCCCATCTCCTCCTGAGTTTTTCAGTGAGTCCCATGATCATGCCTTTGAGAGTTTTTATTAAACCTCTCGACCAGACCATTTGTCTGTGGATGATAAGGAGTAGTGAACTTCCACGTTACACCCCACTCCTTCCACATAGCTTTGAGGTATGCAGATATGAAGTTACTACCTCTGTCTGAGACCACGTCCTTGGGGAATACCACTCTGGAAAATATTCCCAGGAGCGCTTTTGCCACTGCAGGAGCTGTAGTGGTCCTTAAGGGAATAGCTTCAGGATACCTAGTGGCATGGTCCATTACCACAAGGATAAACCTATTGCCTGAAGCTGTTGGAGGGTCAAGGGGGCCAACTATGTCAACCCCTACCCTCTCAAAGGGCACCCCAACCACTGGAAGTGGAATTAAGGGGGCCTTAGGTGTGCCACCAGTCTTGCCACTGGCTTGGCAGGTCACAGAGGAGCGACAAAACTCCTTGGTGTCCTCTGACATATGAGGCCAGTAAAACAATGGAACAAGTCTGTCCCAAGTTTTACTTTGACCCAAATGCCCAGCCAAAGGAATATCATGAGCCGAAATCAGAAGAAACTCCCTATGTTGCAAAGGGATGACCAATTTCCTGGCAGCTCGAGGTTTAGGGTCCCTTGACTCAGTGTAGAGGAGGTTATCTTCCCAATAGACTTTATGGCTATCAGTGATATCCCCATTCTGCTGTTTGACAGCTTGCTGTCTCAAACCCTCTAGTGTGGGACAGGTCTGCTGTGCCACACTCAGCTCTTCCCTAGCAGGCCCCCCTGCACCCAAAAGCTCAGCAGTGTCTGCTGCCAGCTCATCTGGTGTAGGTTCTGCACACGGAGAGGATTCCTCTTCCTCAAAAGGGGAATCGTCTGGAGAGGGAAGGATAGTGGGCAAGGATTTACCCTTTCTACCCCAAGCTTTAGGGAGCACTTGGTCCATTTTTCCAGGATCCAAGTTTCCCTGTCCTCCTTGCTTCTGGGCCTGAGCCCTTGTGAGAGCAAAGATATGCCCTGGAATGGCCAGCATTGCTGCATGAGCCTCCAACTCCACTTCAGCCCAAGCTGATGTCTCCAAATAATTGCCTAGTAAGCAGTCTACAGTGGCTACCACAACTTTTTTTGGACCAGTAACCCCCTCCCCCCCAGTTGAGATGCATCAGTCACTTGGTACTCCTGACCAAGTATGTGTTGTTCAGGGGAAACCAGTTTCTCAATCACCATAGTGACATTGGCTCCTGTATCCCTGTAGGTCTCAACCTCAACACCATTTATTAGGGGACGTTGCTTGTACTTACCCATATTAAGGGGACAAGCAACCAAGGTGGCAAAATCAATACCACCATCAGAGACTAAATCCGCCTCTGTGGTCTCCCTAACAAGACCAACTCCAACTACATTACTAATGGTGAGCCCAGCTACACCCCTTGATTGGCTATTTGTAGCGTTCTTCCCACCACTACTGCTATTAATAGGGGCACTAGAGGAAGCAATTGGGGTTGGGGTTGTGGTAGTGGAAGCCTTGATGTTTTTCTTTGGACAAGTGAAATCACTTGCCCAATGGCCTTTACTTTTACATAAATAACACCATGGCTTCTTTTGATTGTTTGAAGAGGATTTGGACTCACCTCCCCCAGAGGAATTTTGTGGGCCTGATGAAGACTCACAATTCTTTTTATCTTTGTCCCCACCCTTGTCAGAAGACTTACCATCCTTCTTCTTGCCATCCCTGTCACCACCTGTATGAGATTTTCTGCTCACTCTTGTTCTGACCCATTTGTCTGCCTTCTTTCCCAATTCTTGGGGAGAGGTCAGATCTCAGTCTACCAAGTACTGATGTAACAAATCAGACACACAATTATTCAAAATATGCTCTCTCAAAATAAGATTATATAGGCTTTCATAGTCAGTCACCTTACTGGCATATAACCATTCCTCCAAGGCCTTCACTGAACAATCTACAAAGTCTGTCCAGTCTTGAGAGGAGTCTTTTCTGGTATCTCTGAACGTTATCCTATATTGTTCAGTGGTTAAGCCAAATCCATCTAAGAGTGCATCTTTCAAAACTTTGAAGTTGTTGGCATCACTCTCCCTGACAGTAAGGAGTCTGTCCCTACCTTTGCCAGTGAAAGATAGCCACAAGATAGCAGCCCACTGCCTTTGAGGGACCAACTGTACCATACAAGCCCTCTCAAGTGCAGAAAACCACTTTTTTATGTCATCCCCCTCCTTGTAAGGGGGGACAATTTTGTGCAGGTTTCTTGAATCTGTTTCTCTAACAGGATGACTATCAAGAATACTGCTGCTACCATGGGGAACTAACCCCAACTTCTGTCTTTACCTCTCTACATCTAGAGACTCCCTGTCTAAGGCCAACTGCTGCTGTCTCAGCTTCCGTCTGGCCTCTTCTAACCTCAGCTTTCTGAGTTCCCTGTCTAGGGTGTTATCCTCAGGGTGGGAGGCTTGGGAATTCTCTGACACAGAGGTGATGTGGGAACGGGCAGAAGTGGACCTATCTCTAATTACCTAAACTCTAGTTACATGGCTTTTTGGAGTGTAAGGTGCCCTATAGTGTGTGATCCCCCTCCCACTACCAGCTTCACTAGATGGCCTGTTATCTGAAAGGTCTTTGGAAGTACCCTCCCCAGAGTCCTCAGGGCCCTCCCCTGATTCTACCTGGGTACCCTCCTCTGCTATCTCCTGATCCTGGGTTTGACCAGACTCGTTCTGGTCACTTTCAAGGAGAAGGCTAAGGAGAAGATCTTTGGTAGGGTTGTTACCAACCCATAAACCTCTTTCTATGCAGAGACCCCTCAAACTTCTAAAGTTTAAATTATCATAAGTTGTCTGCACAACTTTGGGAGTGGCCTCTACTACAGACACAGTTGCAAGAAAGAGCTTAAGAGAGAGAAAAAAAAGTTTAGAAACTTTTAAAGAAAAGAGATAAATGTTTTCAAACTTTTCTGAAACCTTTTAGAAAGTTTTTAGAAATAAAGTTATACTGTTTAAGTTAACTCTGTATATTTCTAAATATTTAGAATAGGGGTTTCTTATGAAAAGCACAACTGACAAAGTGGTAAAGCAGTTACAAGTACTTATCCCACCGCTGCACCACCAATGGAGGAGGCTGGCCTGGCTTATAGTGGGTACCTGATGGTACTTACACCTTGTGCCAGGTCCAGTTATCCCTTATTAGTAGATTAGTAGTGTTCTAGCAGCTTAGACTGATAGAGGTAGCTATAGCAGAGCAGCTTAGGCTGAACTAGGAGACATGTAAAGCTCCTACTATACCACTTATATCACATAGGTACTATATCATAAGAAACACAATACTCAGGGTTACTAAAAATAAGGGTACTTTATTTTAGTGACAATGTGCCAAAAATATCTCAGAGGATATATTCCCTCAGGAGGTAAGTAAAATATACAAAATATACACACAAACCAAAATCAGGTAAGTAAAACAGTCGGAAAGTAGTGCAAACACTGTAGAATACAATAGGATGCAAAAGGCCTAGGGGCAACACAAAACATATACTAAGAAAGTTGAATGCGAACCACGAATGGACCCCTAGGCTAGTGTAGTGTGAAGATTATTTACAAGCTCCTTGGTCAGCTGATGTGTCACTTTTTATATGGGAAAAGTTGCCCTAGGGGCTTGTTAATAAACCTCACTATGTCTAAGAATCGACAAAGACATAGCAGGGACATATCTGTTCTTGCAGATATGCCCTCACATTTAATATAATGCACCCTGCCTTATGGCTGTAAGGCCTGCTTTAGGGCAGACATACATATATTGCATGCAGTGTTAGGGGACAGGGCACACATGCTGTCACGTTTAGCTGTCACTTTTAGCTGTACCAAGAAACACAGCCTGCAGTGGCAGTCTGCATGTGCATGCCCTGGTACCAGGGGTACCATTTACTAGGGACTTACAGGGTGGCCAAAGGAATTACCAACTGGGGAACAATTGCACAGTTTTAGGGAAAGAGATTTGGCACTGGGGACCTGGTTAGCAGGAACCCAGTGCACTTTCAGTCAAAATTGCATCAATTACAAGACAAAAAGTGGGGATGTCCATGTAAAAAAGAGGCACTTTCCTACATACCTACATTCAGCCAGCATCTTTACCATATTCATGCATAAACGTTCAAATGAAACCAAGCCTCCATATTTAAAGAGAGGTGTAAGCGCCTTCCAGGGCAGATCCACTCTAGTTGCTGTTCTGCAACCAGAGGTAGAATACAACTGACATTATAAAAGTAATGACTCCCAGGGGGTGATAAATGTAAGCAGTTTCACTCAGTGCAGAAGCTGTTACCTCTGAATTACCATAGTATTGCAAACTATCCCCTTGATTTCTTCACTACCTAAGGCAATTGCTGTACTGTATTACCTAATAGCAAGAATAGAGTTTCCAGCTTCCTCTGGACAACATACAGTGAATCCAGTCTAAGCGCCAAAGTAGACTGCAGGGCTGGGTACTAAGGGACAATTCTAACAAGTTCTAAATGCAGTGGACAACACATCAGTGGAATTTCCACAACAATGGGGACAGTATTTGGGGATAGTATTATAAAGGAACTTCAGTCAGAAGATTCTCTGTCAGATTTGATATTCAGAGGATTTCCAATTATTACCCAGCTCTATTTCAGGCCCCAAGAATGGTTACTATCCTATTGCAGTGACAGCATGAACACCACAGCCTAAGAGAGTAATTTAGAGGTTATTTAGAGTTTGGCAGATGGTACACATCCACTGAAACCTGACACATTTTCTGCCTCAGCTATTCAGGCCTTATAGCCCCAAGTCAGGCTTAGACTCTAAATAGTGCAGGCTGGACAACTATGAATTTGTGGAGAATCTCTCACATCTGCCAAACTCTAAATATTTCAATGGCAACGAATGCCAGCAGTATAATGCAAGATCACATCCATATCATCCTTCTTTAAGATCCTGTTCAGTGTAGGTCTCTGAACAAGCAAAAACTGTGCCAAAAGACAATGAAATAATTAGCAAACCTTTGGAATCTGGAATTCCTGCGATGTCAAGAAGTTCATGTTTATAACAATAAACAAAGAGCTTAAAAATGAAGGGCCTGATTTAAGAGGCCCGAGCGCTACCTCAGCGCCTCCATAGCATCATTTCTTTTACGCTAAGGCAGCTCTAAAGTGGCTTTTTACATGTGCCATATTTACAAAGAGGCGCAAAACATGCATTGCACCACTTTGTAACCCTTGTGCACATTATGCCTGTGCCAGGCATAGTGTATGCAAGGGGGGCATTTCCCCGTTAGGGGGCAGAAAAATTGCACCATTTCTATCTGCACTTTTAATGCCTACTCAGAGCAGGCATTAAAAGGGGGCATGCCATTGAATACAATGAGCCCCTATCTACGATGCAGGAGTAGCACCAATATTTTGGTGCTACTCTTGCAGAGTACATCAATAGCGTCAGAAATTCTTATGCTATTGCCCCCTACCCTGCTCCATGGTGCGCCAAATTTAAAAATACGGCACACACAAAGGGGGTCATTCTGACCCTGGCGGTAAATACCGCCAGGGCGGAGGTTGGAGGTAGCACCGCCAACAGGCTGGCGGTGCTCCGCCGGGCATTCTGACCGCGGCGGTACAGCCGCGGCCAGAAGCAGAAAGCCGGCTGTGTACCGCCGACTTTCTGCTGCCCATGGGAATCCGCCATGGCGGCGCAGCTTGCTGCGCCGCCATGGGGATTCTGACACCCCATACTGCCATCCTGTTCCTGGCGGTTCTCCCGCCAGGAACAGGATGGCGGTATGGGGTGTCGTGGGGCCCCTGGGGGCCCCTGCAGTGCCCTTGCCAATGGCATGGGCACTGCAGGGGCCCCCGTAAGAGGGCCCCACAAAGAATTTCAGTGTCTGCTTTGCAGTCACTGAAATTCGCGACGGGTGCAACTGCACCCGTCGCACCTTCCCACTCCGCCGGCTCCATTCTGAGCCGGCTTCCTCGTGGGAAGGGTGTTTCCCGCTGGGCTGGCGGGCGGACTTTCGGCGGTCGCCCGCCAGCCCAGTGGGAAACCCAGAATGACCGCCGCGGTCTTTTGACCGCGGTACGGTCTTCTGGCGGTTCCCGCTTGGCGGGCGGGTGGGAGGCGGCACTAAGGGGCACACGGAAAGTGGCGATGCACTAGGTGCAGCGCCACTTTCCTTAAATCACGGCCTAACTGTCAAGGGTAGCCATTTTGTTGCAAAAGAGATAAGAGGTCTCTCACTGGTTTGGTGCTTCGAAAACCAGCAGTAAGCAATGCCCAATTCTTTTTATTTCAGATCCAGAGAAGTACTAATAGCAACTGATTTTGGTTAGCATTTATTACTATTTTTCTGCATATGTTGTATCTTGTCTGCTTTCCACCCTACATTTTTGTATTCTGAGGTAGTCAAATTTATTAAAAGTCTGGATAGTGTATTCCTACTTTGCCCTAAACTAATTCTGTCTGTTTTCAATATTTACTTTCGTTTTGTTTCATGTGTATGTTCATTGGATTAGTTATATTGTTCGTGTAATCTTTCCATTGTGATTTTAAAAAAATGACTGTCTGCTTGGTCATTTACCAAAATGCTGACTGTGCTATTTACAAGGTAAATTATATCTTTGAGTAAACTTGCATGTGTCATTCACTTTAATACTTTTGAGTGATTTTACTCATTTTGGCTATTCAGAAAAATCCGAGTGGAAGGTTACTCAAAAGTGTAGAATTACATTTCCCCCCTCAGTTTAGAGGATGGAGTCAGAATAATCATAATATACAACCATATACTTACTATATGGAATTTATGACCGTCATTTATGTCCACCAGGATCTGCGCACTCGGTATAGATTCAGCTATATATGTTTTTGAAAAATGTGTGAATAAAGATCTTAAGGAGCTCAGACTTGGCAAACTTCACACCAGTTTTAATTTAACTAAGTCAACAAGAAACTCTCAAACATTTGCAGGAGGATAACACTAATATAATCTAGGAATCAGATAAAAGTGGCAATGTACGTTTGTGGGGGAAGGAGCAATATCTACTGGAAGGGCAGAGGCAATTAAAAGACAGGACATTGTAAGAAAGAGTAGACGAGGATGCACTGAGTGAAGCTAACACACAATATTGGTACAGATTATTAGACTGGAGGGAACAAGGTCATATAGAATGGGAAGAATGTAAATTCCTCTAGTGTAATTATCCCAAAACCCCTGTACTGTACATAATTCCAAAGATACACACGGATCCAAATAACCCACCAGGTACACCAATTGTTTCCTGTAGGGGCTGTGTAATAGAAAACACAATCCCAGTTAGTGTTTTTTTTCAATGAAACCATTTAATCATTTACCTGTGTATAATAAAGATAGCAGAGCCTTTTCGACAATTCTGGATGGAGTGCACTGGGTACAGGATTATATTCCGATTACTTTAGATGCATGCAGTCTGTATACCAGAATTAGACATGTTCTGGGTGCCTTGGAATGTCAACATTTTATGAGTGCAAGGTCAGTGTCTATTTTGATGCATACTGAGATGATTATGGATATGATATGGTTTTGTTTGAATAACGTTTTTTTTTCTCTTTGACAACCAACAAACCCAGAGCACTGCAAAGGAGGAGCTATGCTAATTTATTTAAGGGTAGGTAGGAGAACCATGTTGCTAGTGACATCAATGTATACAATGCCCATTAAGTGCTCTGGGTAGGATACATAGATGACCTTTTCATAGTCTGAACAGGATCAAAATGTTCAGTTACACAGTTTGTGAAAGAACTAAGGGGCATATTTGTACTTAGTTTGCGCTGTATTAGCGTCTTTTTTTATGCTAAAACCGCACAAACTTTACTCCATATTCATATTTTGACGCTAGACCTATCTAGCATCAAGATATAGTAGTTAGCTCCATGTTGTGGATGCGGCAAACTACATTGCGCTAATTAGATGTAAGGTAGGCGTTCCCGTCCACAACATGACGCTAACCCCCTACTGCCATATTTATACTCTGGCACAGAAACGAAGCGCACAGAGTAGGCGGACCTAAATAATGGTGCTAAGTCTGCTTAGCACCATTATTTAACACCAGACCAGAAGTTAGGGTACCTGTGGACCCATTTCTATGGCTAAACACCATGGAATGGGCCACAGATTCCCAACCGAGGCTCGAGGAACACCACCACCCACACCAGAGGGTTGCCAAAGGATGGTGGACTCCATCCTGGGTAAGTATTGGTAAGTATAAAAAAAAAATTCCCTGTGGCATTAGGGGTCCCTTACACACGGGTTATAGCCTTGTCCAGAGGACACTTGTCCCCTGGGCAGGCCATTGGGGTGTTGAGCATGACTCCTGTCTTTACTAAGACAAAAGTCATGTTTGGGTGGCAGTGCATCAGAAAATGACAGTAGGCTGGTTAGCGGAATATTTATTGCTGCTAACCAGCCTAGCGCCATTTCTGAACCACTAACGCCTTTCCCCCTCTCCCCATTCCCCCCAGCTAGCTTCTTTTCTTTACAGAATGCGCCACCGTGGTCATTCCGTGTATATGGGGCCCCACTGGTGCTATGGAATGGCGCTAGCAGGCGCTATGGATTTTGCAGCAAAAGTGCGTTAGCACAGTATTGCCGCAAAATCCATAAATATGGGCCTAAATGAGAAGGAGATGAAGTTACACTTTAGAAGTAATTGTAACAAATAAATTATTGAATATCTAGATTTACGAGTTTTTGTTTATAAAAATAGGCTACACTGTAGCCTACATCGTAAAGAAACAGCGGGCAACAGCCTTCTTCACACCTAAAGCTCACATTCTGCAAAGTTGATAAACAGCATATCCTAATGGGAGTCGTTAAGAGCTAGAAGAAACTGAAGTTCCATAATGACATACATTGCAGAGAGGGAAATTATGACCAAAAGATTGATAGAAAGAGGGTACAGCCGCAAGATTATAACAGCTGCCAGTGAGAGGGCTAATTCAGTACCACAAAATAATTTGACTTAATCTCTAAGGAACAAGAAATGGAACAACAATTTCAACATCCCCAGGATTATTACAACATACAGTTGTCGGGCACAAGTCAACACGATTTTAAAAAACACATTATGACATATTACATACAGATGATACAGTAACCAATTTTGTGCATGCACAACCCAGTATTACGCTTAAGAAAAGCAAGTCCCTTAAAGACACATTCAGTAAGAATAGGTTAAGTAGTAATTCAAACACGGAATTAGGAGCAGAAAGCAAACTGTTTTTTGCTTTCAAACAATGAAAGGCCTGTAAGAATAGTCCCAATATAAAGGAACGTGAGATTCCTGGTATTAACAGGAGTCACCAAACTTCTAAAAGACTCACATGCAACTCATACTAACGTGTTTATTGTTTGATGTACCCCTGTAATAAATTGTATGTCGGGAGCATGGTACACCCTGTTAGAAAAAGAATATTTAACAAATCAAAGACCCATCAAAAACACAATGTCCAGTACCCACTAACCAAACACTTTTATGAGTTCCATCAGCAAAATGCTAATTTATTAATATTTGTGGCCATAGACTAAATCCCTAAGAACATAAAATGGGGCAACAGCACACTGGAACTCCGCTGGTTGGAGTCCAGCTGTATCATTAACTTCAAGTACTGACTCTTATGAAACGTAAATCATATGAAGGACTAATGGTATATTTGGGATAGGTTCTAACACGATCCACCATTGCCCCAGCAAGTGACAGATAAATAGTGCTATGGGGCAACTAGTTTTGTGTCCACGAATTCCCATCAGGCTCAAGACAGCTCTGTGCATTTCTGTAATTCTGGACAATTTGTGTAGAGAATTTAGCCTTAAAATAATGATGATAAAATGTTAATTGGTTTTATATTTTGTCTTTTTATCACAGAAACACTGGCTGAAACAAGATGATCAGAAAGGTTTGTTTGTGGATTGGGCATTCGATATCCTAACGATAAAACTAAGTTGCTGTTTTTGGATATATATTATTTTACATATCTAAGATCATGAGTGCCATTAGGTCCAGACAGGCAATTCTTTTTCAGAATGTTTTAGGTTGTTGTTAATTTTCCGTATTGGGGACTATACATTGACAATATTCCAGAGGGCAGTTCAGCCTGGGAGGTATTAGAGAGGCTTGACACTACTGTAATAGAGTACATCGAAGCAAACTAGATAACCCAACTCAGATATGTTAACAAATCTTATATACACAACATGGATTCAAGGGCACAGGCCCATTAAGGCTATATTGTTATTGAATATAATTGAACACAAGTTCTGAGTGCTTCAAGTCAGCATGAAATTGTTCATGATGTATTAATTGGAGGTGTTCGACTTTGTTGGAATGTGACATTACATCATATGACAAGAGTTGAAATAAAAAAGCCCACTTGCCACACATGCAGAAGGTGGTATGGGCTAATGCCAGCTAATGCCAGCCACTGGGAGGAATAGTTTTTTTTAGCAACAAAGGGATGTACAGTAGGATATGTGTGCAGTATGGGGTGACTATCCATGAGATTGCAGACTCCAAGTCTTCCCAATGCTCTACCATGCCATGGCCAACCTGGAACACCAACGCCGATGAAGGCGACGATGGTGAGTACAGCTGCCTAGCACACAAGGGAGGGAGGGAGGAAAAGGATAGTGACACACACACGCACAACACACACCTTTCACACACACACCATACCCAGAACCAGCTGCAGAGTAAAATTAATGTTGCAGGACCCACGTTAAATTAATGCAAGGACAACAATTAAAATGTACGAACACTGTAATTTGCTGCCAACAGCCACCATAATGTAAAATAAATGTAAATACAGGCATCAATGTCCAGATTGGGCCAATGGCCAGTCCAAAGTATCAAAGGGCCACATGGCCACAGGGCACAGTACAAGGGCCAACTTGACTCCTGACATTATCTGGAGTCCACTGTTGAGGGGCATCATGTTTGAAATGGGCAGGCACCTCAGGGGGAGGGTGGGGGGCACCTCAGCTGAAATGGGTAACATGCCCTCTGGTTTTGGAGGGGGCTCCTTGCCCAATTGTCACTAGAGGGGAGTGAAAGGCCACAGTCTCTGAAGTGGGTAACATGCCCAAGGGTTCTGGAGGAGGCTGCTTGCCCAACAGTCCCTGGAGGGTGGCCTACATGCCCTCTGCTGGTGGAGGGGGCACCTTGGCTGCCTCTGTTGGAGGAGAGGGCTCCTTGCCCTCTGCTGGTGGAGGGGGCCCCTTGCTTTTCGTTGGTGGTGGAGGGGGAACCTTGGCTTTCTTTGGTGGTGGAGGGGAATCCTTGGCTCTCTTTAGTGGTGGAGGGGGATCCATGTGTCCCCTCTGGTGACGGGCCCCCTTGGCTTTTGACATCTTACTTGTGTCCTTGCCTCCAGGACTAGGAGGTGCCTCCACTGTCCCAGTCAACTGGCCCTTGGGTTTCGCCACCCTAGTCCTCCCTTTCGGAGGAGGAGGTGTGCTCATTCTAGCAGTGGCTGCCGTCACACTCAGGGGCCTCTTTGTGCCAGCAGCTGATTTTTTGGTGGGAGCAGTGGCAGACTGTTTGGCTGAGGTGCGGGGCTGGGTTTTTGGGACCCTGCTTTTAGGGGCAGGACGGGGGGTAGAGAGGGAGGGAAGAGATCAAGTTGGGCAAGGAAAATCTTCTTAGGGACATTGGGGGGGGATGTGGGAGGAGGGACAGGAGTGGAGGTAGAGGGAGTGGTTGTAGGAGGTGTGCGTCTTCTGGACTTGGGTTCAGCTGCATGGACAGTGTGCATGTGTGAGGTGGATGGCTATTGGGAGCGTTTGTGAATCTTAGGGATGCAGACAGGGTGGGACAGGACAAAGAGGACGTGTGGATGGATGTTGTGGAGGTTTCTGCATGGAGGTATGAGTGTGGATGTGACTGTGAGAGGGAAAACAGTGGAGGCAGTGGATGCTGTTGTGTGTGCAATGTCTGTTGTTTGTGTGAGTACTTGTGGCCTGAAGTGTGCTGCCTGTGTTTGTCTGTGTCACTGTTGTGTGATGTTTTGAGTGCATGCTTGTCTGTATGTGTGCATGGGATGGGTTGGAGTTGAGGAGACTGGGACTGGGAAGTGATAGTTGGAGGGGGGATGTTAGGAACAGAGATGTTGGCTGCCATCAGAGAGAAGGCCAGAGTGTGAAACGATCTCTGTAGGGACGCCAACCCTCTGTGGATGCCCTCCAGGTAGGCATTGCCTTGCTGCATCTGGGATGCCAGCCCCTGGATGGCATTCACAATGGTTGAGTGCCCTACAGAGATGGATCTCAGGAGGTCAATAGCCTCCTCACTCAGGGCAGCAGGGCTCACTGGGGCAGGGCCTGAGATACCTGGGGTGTAGGAGATGCCCACCCTCCTGGGTGAGTGGGCACGGGAAACTCGGTTTGGGGCTACTGAGAGGGAAGTGCTGGTACTGGGGGTGGCGGCTGTACCTGTAGTTGGGGTGGTTTCAGAGGTGTCCATCAATCAGGGAGTTTCCATTGGAGGAGAAATCAGAGTCAGTGTTGTCACCTCCAGTCCCTGCCATGGTGCTCTCCTCGCCCTCCATCCCACTGGTCCCCTCGGCATCGATGGACTCTGCCTCCTGGGTCCTCTAAGATGCAGCTCCCTCAGTTTCCGGTGCCCCTGCTCCTCGGCCAGATGATACTAATGCACACATGGACAGGAGGACAGAAGAAAATGGGGGGGGGGGAGAGAGAAAGGGTGCACTGGGTCAATTACAGCACCAACACCACAGATGGCATACAGTCAGACACAGGGATCAAGATTGAGCACTATGCACCACACTGGCATTCCATTGGCTAGGTACCACAGCAAGATGAGAGCCAACCACTGCCATCTGCACCCCTCCTGGGACCTACCAAGCCCTGTCTGACATGGAATGCCACCTAGCTAATTAACAAGATTTTGCCACACATCCATTTACCCTGAGCTGGACCACGCAGCAATGTCTGAGCTGGCATTAAGGGGCACCCACTAACTGAAACCCACCACCAGGATCCCATGCCAGGCAACAAATATGGTTGTTACACAAACTGTACTCACCCACTTGTGGCTGCTGTGCTGCACTCAAGCGCTCATCCAGCTCTGGGTAGGCCACCACCAGTATCTGGGCCATCAGGAGGGTCAGGTTCAAATGGGCACTCCTCCCTCGTTGGGAGACCATCCCCAGCTGGGTCTCCGCGGTCTTCCAGGCCCAGCGTCTCAGGTCCTCCCACCTTTTCCTGCAGTGGGTGCTCCGTCTGCTAAAGACCCCCAGGGTCCGCACTTCCTTGGTGATCTGCAGAGGAAATACAGACAGGATGACACCATAAAACATACAATCCAGCCTATCACACATATGGCCCACAAATACCATTTTCCCTCAAATGGCACACACGTCACCCAGAGCCCTGCATGTACACTACCACCAGACATACCTCCCACCCAAAATACACACTGCCAATACACACATCTCCATGCAACCTTGTTGCATGCATCGCCCCCATGGTGTACTCACCTGTTGATCTAGAGGCCCATACAGCTGTTCATACATGGGTAGGACCCCATTCACCACATGCTCCATTTCCTCTGAAGTGAAGGCAGGGGCCCTTTCCCCTGTCACATGGGCCATGGTAGGTTCCAGACTCTGGTCACAGCAGCACACGCAGTGGAGGTGTTGTCCTGTGAAAAGTCAGGAATCAAGTGATGTTATAGACAGAAAATGGTGGTCACGTCCACGGTGGTGTACACCCCCACTGCCGATGGTGATCCTCATTGGACACTGTACTCCATAGAGCCCCATGTAGGCCAATGAGGAATAGCACGGCAGTGCAAGACCACCTTCCGCTACGACGCCCAACGCCGGCGAAGTTACATCACTTTCACCTGTCCCTACATACAGAACAGGCGATTGTCATTTTATGGTAGTGGTCAACGTTCGGAAATTGAAAACTGTGTGATTGCTCTCAATTGTACATACATTGCCATTTATATTATTCAATTAAATACAAGCTCAGTTGCACTGAGGTGGTAGTTCCATTGTTCAGTTTCTCACTCTCTTCTCACTCTTGTGTCCCTTAGGTACCTACCACTGTGGAGGAATAGGAGGGGGAGGCAAGACCCCGTGTACAGACTCCTTGTGGACTTGGCTACACTGGAGGACAGGCACATAATACTCACCTATTGACTGGACAGGGCCACAATCACAGAGCTGTGTGCTCAATTGGAGCCTGATCTGATATCAGGTATCTGTCATCCCACTGGGATCGCCCCTCTTGTGCAAGTTCTATCTGTGCTCCATTTCCTAGCAACTGGCTCTTTCCAAGTGAGAGTGGCTTGGCAGCAGGAATGTCACAGCCAATGTTCTCAATAGTGCTGGCAAGGGTTTTGTCTGCCTTGCTCAAACACATGTGCAGCTACATCACTTTCCCCCAAGTGGAAGATTTGGCCACTGTGAAGGCTGGATTCTATGCAATGGGACATATTCCAAATATTATTGGGGCCATTGACAGACCACATATTACATTTGTACCCCACCCCGGCTCAATTAACAGGTGTACAGAAATCTGAAGAGTTTCCATTCACTCAATGTGCAAATGGTGTGCCTGGCTGACAAGTACATCTCCCACGTCACTGCCAAGTATCCTGGGTCAGTGCATGATGCCTTCATTTTGAGGAATAGCAGCATCCCAAATGTGATGGCACAACTACAGAGGCACAGGGTGTGGCTAATAGGTGAGCCTGAGTCCCCACCTAATGCATGTCAGTGTATGCTTTCAGGAGTCATCCCCCATACCATTGTGCAAGGCTAATGTTTGTACCTCAATTCTTGCAGGTGGCTCTGGCTACCCAAACCTTTCGTGGCTCTTTACCCCAGTGATGAATGCCAGGACAGGGGCTGAGAATAGGTATAATGATGCTCATGGGTGAATCAGGAGGATAATTGAGCAAACCTTCAGCCTCCTGAAGGCCAGGTTCAGATGCCTCCATCTGACAGGTGGATCCCTCTGCTACTCCCCTGAGAAGGACTGCCAGATAGTTGTTGTATGCTGCATATTGCACAACCTGGCCATCAGACAACATGTGCCCTATCTGCAGGAGGAGGAGGGTGAAAATGCTCCTGTGGCAGCAGTGGACCCTCAGGACAGTTATGATGAAGAGGCAGAGGATGAGGATGTGGACAACAGGACATCAGTCATACAGCAATACTTCCAATGACACACAGGTAAGACAGTGGGATTGACCATTCCTCTGAATATTTATCTTTTCAGTGTGGCTGTAGCATGATGGCAGTCACTTCCTTTGCATCTCAACTGACTGTCACCTATGCCTTCTCATTTTGCAGATGTTGGTGTGGTTACAACTTTGTACTAATGTGATGACTACAGACAGCTACCGGCCATTATTTGTATGCAATCACAAAGTTCAGGACAATTGCACAACTGTCACCTATGCCTTCTCATTTTGCAAATGTTGGTGTGGTTACAACTTTGTACTAATGTGATGACTACAGACAGCTACCGGCCATTATTTGTATGCAATCACAAAGTTCAGGACAATTGCACAAGATGAAATTGTTAATAATATTGCACATATTCGTCACATTAACCACTATCACTCAAGTTGTCTTCAAGGGTGTTTATTGTAGTGAAATATATAGAAAGAATGGTGCAGTGCAATGGGGTGATGGTAGAGGTAAGTCCAGTGTATCGCTCCAGTTTGTTTGTAGCACAGGTCCAGTGCCCAAGGGGCCATAGGAAGAGGAGCAATGGCAGATCAAAGCGGACAAGGTAACAGAGTGGAACACAAGGGGGACATTCAGGAGGGTCTCATTTCCTGGTCGTGGTCTTGGTCTTGGCAAGTGTCTCTGGCGTCTGTCTGCGTAGCAAGGACCGTTTGCGGGGTGGTTCACCTTCTGCAGGGGGAGGGGTGTTGGTGACCCGTGGATCCTGTGGCAGGGCCTCGTGTCCACTAGCTGCAGCAGACGTGGAGGGCTGTTAAGTTGACTGGCTAGTGGAAGGCGCCAGCTGGTGTGCTGAGTAGTCCCTCATGATGTTGGCCATATCAGCCAGCACCCCTGCTATGGAGACCATGGTGGTGTTGAGGGCCTGCAAATCTTTCCTGATCTCCTGGTGATGTACCGCCTGCAGCCGCTGGTTCTCCTGCATGATGCTTAACATCTCACCCACCTTGTCCTGGGATTGTTGGTAAGCCCCCAGGACATTGTCGAGTGCCTCCTGGACAGACGGTTCCCGGGGCCTTTCCACCCCCTGGTGCACAGCTGTCCTCCATGTGTCTCTGGCCCCCTGTGCCTGTGTACCCTGAACGGTGTGCCCCCTGCCACTGACCCCAGGACCCTGATTGGCTGTGGGGTGTGGACTGGGGTCCCTATATAGGTTGGCACACTACTGATTGACGTGTCCTGGGACAGAGGTGTGGGGATGTTGGGTGGCTGCTCTGCTGTTGGATACTGAGGGGGGAAGATCTGTGGTGGACTGGGCGTGAGCTGGAGTAGCCAACTGACCGGTGGTCCCTGATGGGCCAGGAAGTTCATCCAGATCCATAAGTCCAGAGTTACTGTCAAAACTGGGGGCATCTTCTGTTGGGGGACTGTGTAGCTATGGCACCTCCTTGCCACTGAGATTGGCTGGTGCACCTGTGGGGATGTAAATGTTGTATTATGCTACATGTCTGTGACATTTTCTACATCCCTAGCTTCCCCTATATCATTGCTGTTGCCCTGCCACCTTTGTTTGTGTATGGTGATGTATTGGTGGATTGTTAGTTCTCCATGCTGTGCATGCATTGGTGGTGGGTGTACATGCAGGGCTGGGATGGATGTTCATGCAGTGGGTATGGCATGCAGGGCTTTGCATTGAGATTAGTCAGTTGTAGTAGTGCACTGTGTGGGATGGAGTGGAGTGATGGGTGTCAGGGTGAGGGGTGGTGGTGGCATGCAGGTATGGGGGGATAGGTGGTAAATATTGAATCACCAGTGTCCAGTCCTCCGGCTACTCCAGTGACTTACTCAGGATCTTGCTCCTCCCATGCTGTCAGCTGTGGGGAAGGATGTGGGGGTCCACCGCCAGTCCTCTGGATGGCGAGCGGGTGCCTTGCTGCCATGGAACGTACCTTCCCCCGTAGGTTGTTCCACCTCTTCCTGATGTCGTCCCTTGTCGTGGATGCTGTCCCACAGTGTTCACCTGGTCCACGATCCTCCGCCATAGCTCCATCTTCCTGGCAATGGATATTTGCTGTACCTGTGCTCCAAACAGCTGTGGCTCTACTCTGACTATTTCCTCCACCATGACCCGCAACTCCTCATCAGTGAAACAGGGGTGCCTTAGTGGGGACATGGGTGTTGTGTGGTGTGTGTTGTGCAGAGGATGTTGAGTAATGTGGTGGGGTGTGGGATGTTGGGTGCGTGATGGATGGATTGGTGTTTGTGGTGTGTATGTATAGTTGTCTCAGTGGTCTTTGTGTTAGTTTTACGGCAATTATTGGTGTTTGTAAAGGGTTGTGGGTAATGTGGGCATGTGTTTTATAGTGCTGTGGGTGTGTGTGTGTGGTGTGTGAATCAGTGTCAGGTGTGTGATTTTCTTTTAGGCCAATGTTGTAATGTGGGTGTTCGTACCAACACTTTACCACTAACCTTTGGACTGGCGGATATGTGTTTGTAACAGTATTCTGTCGATTTAGTGTGTGTGTGTGTCATAATATGGCGAACAGATGTTTGCCTATGCAATGGCATGTTGGCGACAGTCACCGCGGCGGTAAGCGGGGTTTATGCCAATGTCATAATGAGGGCCTATGTGTACTTTTTAAACAACAAACCAATGCTATCCTTTTATCTTTGTTGAATGTTTTCTGTTGCATTTGCCACATAGGTTGCTGGTGTCTATGCAATCTTGTTTGCTAATCTTCAAAGTGTGACTCATTTTAAAAATTGCACTTAGATATGGAAAGTACCTTGTAAGCCATAACACCTTTCCTTTGGCTGACATATAACACATCATACAGTATGCTTTGTAAATGCAAGAAATAGATTGTTAATGTTTAAAATATTGCATACATTTTATCTGTTGGAAATTGGGTTCTTGGTTGAGGTGTATGAAACCTTTCTCAAGCAGCCACACCAATTCCAGTCAGGGTGAAGTCAGAAGTAAACCACAAATTATTCTGTTCTTAACCTTCTGGTATCTTTGCACAAGCAGTCACGCTTAGCTTAGAGGCAATGCGTAAAGTATGTATGCATTACATTAAACAGTAATAAAGTGAAAACACAACACAAGAAAAATCGTATATTAATTTAGAAACATGTATTAAAAATAATAAATTATGTGATATCCAAACAACAAAAATCCAATTAGTAGAAACTGAGATAAGTGGTTTCAAAGTTTTTAGTAAAAACAGTGCCTAGAAGCACAAAAGGACAACTGTAGTTATCCGGTCTGCCATGCGAGGTCCTGCGTTGTCGTTGAGGATCCGGTTGGTGCAGGCCTTGCAGTGTGAAGGTCTATGTTGAAGATGCATTGCCCAGCAGCAGTCTGAAGCAAAGCTGTGATTAGTTGCCTCATGTTGCACCAGTACTGACCACACTGGGCTGACAAAGCACCTCCAGGCTCACTTCCAAGGGCTAGGACTGGGGTGGGACTACTTGGGTGGCAGGGCACACAGTAGAAAGAGTCCAAGTGCTGGGTTCAAGATGGCTGGAGCCTTTTCTATTCCTGAGGCTCTGATCCTGAGGCCAGACAACTAGCCCTTTGGAGTCACTCTGTAGGTTCTTGGTTCAAGATGCAGGTCAAGTCCTTTTACTCAGGCAGCAGAGCAACAGAGTAGCAGACCTTCTTGCAGAGCACCTCAGCAGTCCTTCTGAGTCTTTCACAGCTGTAATGAAGAGTTGGGGCTGAGAGTTCATTATTTAAAGCTGTTGCCCACTTTGAAGTGGGAGAAGGTTCTGGAGGTTTCCACCCTCAGAGTTGCATGGAATTTTCTGCCTTTCTGCCCTGGCCCCAGCTTGTCTGCGGTCACAAAAGACTAGAGTCAAACCCATTGTGAATGAGTTCAGGCAAAGCCTTTGTGATGTGCCAGTTTAGTAGGTGACAGCTCCTCTCCCTCATCAAGTTATAGCTGGCCCATCCTTCCAGCACCTATTCTCCTTTGTCTCACTGTCTGGAGCAATACACAGAGACAAACATCCCACTACACCTAGTCAAGTGATGTATGTATGAAGTATGTAGGCTGCAGGCACCAAATGGTGTTATATGGTTCCAACTAAGATAATAGGACTGTTACCATTGTGGAGCTGGACATAGGTAGTGACCTATGTCCAGTGCACGTGTGAAATGGAGTCCCTGCACTCACCAGGTCTGGGAAAATGGTCCTGGAGGTCATGGGGGTGCCTCTGCTAGTGCAGGGGTGCCCTCACACACAGGTACTCTGCACTCTGCCTCCAGGGCTGCAATGCCTGCAATAGGGGTGACTTATAAGTGACCTGGTGCAGTGTAAATGGCAGTGAATGGGTGCATGCACCTTTTCACACAGGCTGCATTGGCAGTCTTGTAGAAGCCTTTGCATGGGCTCCCCATGGGTGGCATAAGAAATGATGCAGCCCATAGGGATCCCCTGGAGCCCCAATGCCCTGGGTACCTAGGTACCATATACTAGGGACTTATAAGGGGGTCCAGTATGCCAATTGAAATTGGTAAATGAAGTCACTGGCCTACAGTGACAAATTTAAAAGCAGAGAGAGCATAAGCACTGAGTTTCTGGTTAGCAGACCCTCAGTGACACAGTTAGGCACTACACAGGCATTCACATTAGGCCACAAACTTTGAGCACTGGGGTCCTGGCTATCAGGATCCCAGTGAGACAGGGAAAACACACTGACATATAGGTTTTTATTTGTAAGCACTGGGGTCCTGGCTAACAGGATCCCAGTGACACAGTAAAAACACACTGACACACACTCACAAACAGGCCAAAGTGGGGGTAACCGTGCTAAAAAGAGGCTACTTTCCTACAGGGACCCTGAAAGGAGAAGCTGGTAGCCTAAGAGGAAGAAATCCATGCACAGAATGCCGTGCGGGGAAAAGATCAACGTAAATCAGACCTGTGGCTGAAAAATTTATGCACCGCCGGCTTCACAGCTGAAAATCAACCCTCGCCTGCAACGCGACCGGAAAATCGACGCATGGAGCTGGTGAAATGACGCACAGCATCACTGACGAAGGCTGGTGAGATCGCAACCCACGCTGCGTGGTTTTCGGACGCAAACATCGTTGGGCGTGTAAAAACGGCACATAGCTCTCCTGCGGCGAGAAGAAACGATACGCCCCTACCCGACGAAAGGAGAAACAACGCAAGGCCTCGCTTGTGAGTGAAATAGACGCATTGCAAGCCCCTTTCGACGCACACTTGCCCGTGCGGGGTTATTTTTGACACACCCAAGGTACATTTTCACTCTAACACTGTTAGTGTGTGTTTAAAACTACATGAGGACTCTTTTTGCTTTTTAATTTATAACTTGACTTGCGTATTGTGGATTTTTGTCGTTTTGGTCTTGTTTTGTTTAGATAAATATTCTCTATTTTTCTAAACCTGTGTTGTGTCATGTTTTAGTGTTTTCATTAAGTTACTGTGTGTGTTGGTAGAAATACTGTACACCTAGCACTCTGAAGTTAAGTCTATTGCTTGTGCCAAGCTACCAAGGGGGTAAGCAGGGGTTAGCTGAGGGTAATTCTCTTTTACCCTGACTAGAATGAGGGTCCTTGCTTGGACAGGAGGTAACCTGACTGCCAACCAAAGACCCCATTTCTAACACCAGATTATGCACAACTCATAAAACTACTGTACGATTTCATTTGCCCAGATTTTTCCAGCAAACATTGGACACAAGAACAAACACAAATTCTCAGATCCTTACAGACTGACATGCTTCATGCTTGTCATTTACATACATGTATTAAGAGAGCAAATTTAGTCTTCCATATAATGCCAGGAGCCATTCTTTTCACCTATGTAACATTAATAAATGTGACACTGTCACAATTGTATTTAAACTACATTTATGCTCAAATGCAGAAATGTGTTTTGCATCCACTAAAAAAATACTGACTGCAGTTGAGATGGCTGTCATAAAGGAAAGACCACTGGCTCAAGGGAACACATAATTTGTGTTACTCCCATCCCAGCCTTGGAGGCTGTCACCAAGGTCAGCATCCAGAACACAAAAGCCTTACATCCTAGAGGGATAAAATGGGCTACTTCCTTGACTGCCACTGATGTAGATTATGTTTTTGGCCCTACATTACAAACTCAAGAATTGCTCCAGTATGAACAAGAATACCCCATATACCCCATGCCCACTAACATAATACCTCTTGATCAGTATAGATGCAAATGATATGCTGACGGTTCAGCTCAGCCTGCTATAGGCACAAAGCACCAATACCCTGCAGCTTGTGCAGCTGTAAATGGAGTAATGAGGGATGGAGGGCTCCATCCAACAAATGTTCACACAGTTCTTATGAGTTTGCACTGTACAACTGGCTGAACTCAGAGCTCTGATTCTGGCACTAGAACTTATGGATCCAGAATTCCACATTCTTATAGTGTGTGATTCATATTACTGTGTCTAGTCTTTCAATGAAAACCTTCTTTATTGCCACCTGAATGGATACAGAAACTCAAAAGGGAATACTATAAAGCATTAAGTGGTTTGGGGAAAGGTGGCAGAACTCAAGGTTTGTCTGTTACAGATCCATGTAATTCATACACTGAGTCACCAACATTTTGGAGTACAAGTTGTAGAGAATTCACTGGCTGATGAAGCAGCCAAATCTGCAGTTAATGCTACTACAGTAGCTGTGATCACTCGTTCGTTCCCATATGAGGGTTGATGATGAAAAAGTGACAGTCATTAATGCTTCGAGCAACGGAACCCCTTTACCAAAATAATATGCAGCAAAATATTCCTACCACTTAAGTTCCCAAAATATTCCTTTTGCAACCATCCTGGAGTGTGGGTGCTCGAGTAATACCCAACCAAGACCACAGGCTAGAATTAATTAAAGCTGCACATGAGGTAGTACCATCTGCCTATGCTGGTTTGGCAGCCACAGTTTTCCTGTCACAAAATGGTGTTGGTAGCCTGGTCTCTACAAACAGACAAAGCAGTATGTCCTTAGTAGTGACATTTGCCAGCAAATTAAATGACCACCGCAGCCACCCCTCCAAGTTTCAAACACACCACTGCAGTGTATGTATCTAGACTATTGCGTCCCCCTAAATTCAGATGGTGCATTCAATTATATTCTACTTGCTGTATATTCTTGCCCCAGATTCCTTAGGGTGTGGCCACAGCAATCGGCTGACACTCACACCAGATTAAAGATTGGCAAGTCTTTATTGGGACATATGCAGTAGCTGCTTTCCACTCTGACCATGGCCCTGCTTTTGCCTCCCAGGCTTACAAAAACACCATGGGAACCCTGGGTGTAGCTGTGCATCATTTCACTCCATTTCCTAAGGGAAATTTGATTGTGGAAAGGAAGAAACAAAACTTAAAGCAATCCTTAACAGCTAGAGTTTTAGGTGCAGGTTGCAGTATCTACCACCTGTATTGAGTTCTGAGAGCATGAAATAATCTCCCTAGATAATCTTTGGGTGGTCGAACCCCATATGAAGTCCTGTTTGACATCCAGATGTATGTCCAAGATATTGATGGTGCCAGCACAGTGGCAGTGGATACACCTTTTGACATAAATGAATGTTTTGCTGTCTTAGAGGAACTCGAAGGCTTCTGTGATGAGCATTTAAGTAAACAGGCTGCCACTTAAGGAGTGAAGGAGCAACCAGCACCTTCCAGCTAGATTCCAAAGGTGGGTTTCTAGTTCAAGAAAAGATTGCAATGAAGAAAGAATTTGTACCATTATTTTGTGCACCTGTGCCAGTCCTTGGAATTCAATATACCAGAACTGTGATTTTGCCACAGCTTGCTGGTTGTAAAGACAAAAGCTTTGCCGCCATTGATCAAGTAAAATTGTATCATTTGGCCAATCCAACACAGAAGGTCATGCGGACTCATACCATACAGGAAATACCTCTTCAAGTATTGGATAACACCAACATTTTTCCCCATGTCGGAAAGGGGAGAGAATTAACTCTTGTGGATTCCTGTTAATGCTGCAAATGTAAGAAACACATGAGATGTAAGTCTGCAGTTTTCTACTGCTACTCAAAGAAACACAGTTGTTTATGATAAACCCCCTTGGAAGTGTCAAACAGTTCGCTATCACCCACTGAGGCTCCTTTCTTCAAACAGACTGCTTCTGCCTATTTTGTCGGCATTGACAATTTTTCTTCTGATTCTTCACAAACTTCACTTCATGGTGTACATGTTTTCCTTTACTAGCTGAAACACACTTATCTGATCCATCCATGGTCCTACTTGTGAATTACATTTGCATTACTATCTCTACTTCTGTGTATTTGATTTGTAACTATTTTCATCTTGCTTATAAATGAGCATTATTTCAAAGAACACTCTGCTGTCATACTGGTAGTTGAGGTGCTGAAGCCTCATTCATCTTCTCGCAAAGTGAAAAGCGACCTGTCCTTTGTGAACATTTCTGCTGTTTCTGCAGCATTTATTTTGCCACCCATAGGGACCTCAGACAAACTCTTACACCGGACTGCCATTGCAGCCTGCGTGAAATAATGCACACACTATTTCACAGCCATTTTCACTGCACTTAAGTAACTTATAAGTCACCTATATGTCAAACCTTCACTTGTTGAAGGTTAGGTGCAAAGTTACTAAGTGTGAGGGCACCCTTGCACTAGCAAAGGTGCCCCCACATAGTTCAGGGCCATTTCCCCAGACTTTGTGAGTGCGGGGACGCCATTACATGCATGCACTACATATAGGTCAATACCTATATGTGGCTTTACAATGGTAGCTCCGAATATGGCCACGTAACATCACTAAGATCATGGAATTGTTCCCCCATTCCAATTATGGTATTGAGGAGCCAATTCCATGCATCCGTGGGGCTCCACCATGGACCCCCAGTACTACCAAACCAGCTCTCTGAGGCTTGCACTGCAGCTACAGCTGCTGCCACCTCACAGACAGGGTTCTGCCCTCCTGGGGTCTGGGCAGCCTAGTCTCAAGAAGGCGGAACAAAGCATTTCCTCTGAGAGCAGGGTGTTACACCCTCTCCCTTTGGAAATAGGTGGTACAGGTTGGGGAGAGGTAGCCTCCCTCAGCCTCTGGAAATGATTTGAAGAGCACAGATGGTGCCCTCCTTGCATAAACCAGTCTACACCAGTTCAGGGACCCCTTCTCCCTATGCAGTATGCTTTGTAAATGCAAGAAATAGATTGTTAATGTTTATAATATTGCATACATTTTATCTGTTGGAAATTGGGTTCCTGGTTGAGGTGTGTGAAACCTTTCTCAAGCAGCCACACCAATTCCAGTCAGGGTGAAGTCAGAAGTAAACCACAAATTATTCTGTTCTTAACCTTCTGGCATCTTTGCACAAGCAGTCATGCTTAGCTTAGAGGCAATGCGTAAAGTATGTATGCATTACATTAAACAGTAATAAAGTGAAAACACAACACAAGAAAAATCGTATATTAATTTAGAAACATGTATTAAAAATAATAAATTATGTGATATCCAAACAACAAAAATCCAATTAGTAGAAACTGAGATAAGTGGTTTCAAAGTTTTTAGTAAAAACAGTGCCTAGAAGCACAAAAGGACAACTGTAGTTATCCAGTCTGCCATGCGAGGTCCTGCGTTGTCGTTGAGGATCCGGTTGGTGCAGGCCTTGCAGTGTGAAGGTCTATGTTGAAGATGCATTGCCCAGCAGCAGTCTGAAGCAAAGCTGTGATTAGTTGCCTCATGTTGCACCAGTACTGACCACACTGGGCTGACAAAGCACCTCCAGGCTCACTTCCAAGGGCTAGGACTGGGGTGGGACTACTTGGGTGGCAGGGCACACAGTAGAAAGAGTCCAAGTGCTGGGTTCAAGATGGCTGGAGCCTTTTCTATTCCTGAGGCTCTGATCCTGAGGCCAGACAACTAGCCCTTGGAGTCACTCTGTAGGTCCTTGATTCAAGATGCAGGTCAAGTCCTTTTACTCAGGCAGCAGAGCAACAGAGTAGCAGTCCTTCTTGCAGAGCACCTCAGCAGTCCTTCTGAGTCTTTCACAGCTGTAATGAAGAGTTGGGGCTGAGAGTCCATTATTTAAAGCTGTTGCCCACTTTGAAGTGGGAGAAGGTTCTGGAGGTTTCCACCCTCAGAGTTGCATGGAATTTTCTGCCTTTCTGCCCTGGCCCCAGCTTGTCTGCGGTCACAAAAGACTAGAGTCAAACCCATTGTGAATGAGTTCAGGCAAAGCCTTTTGGATGTGCCAGTTTAGTAGGTGACAGCTCCTCTCCCTCATCAAGTTATAGCTGGACCATCCTTCCAGCACCTATTCTCCTTTGTCTCACTGTCTGGAGCAATACACAGAGACAAACATCCCACTACACCTAGTCAAGTGATGTATGTATGAAGTATGTAGGCTGCAGGCACCAAATGGTGTTATATGGTTCCAACTAAGATAATAGGACTGTTACCATTGTGGAGCAGGACATAGGTAGTGACCTATGTCCAGTGCACGTGTGAAATGGAGTCCCCGCACTCACCAGGTCTGGGAAAATGGTCCTGGAGGTCATGGGGGTGCCTCTGCTAGTGCAGGGGTGCCCTCACACACAGGTACTCTGCACTCTGCCTCCAGGGCTGCAATGCCTGCAATAGGGGTGACTTATAAGTGACCTGGTGCAGTGTAAATGGCAGTGAATGGGTGCATGCGCCTTTTCACACAGGCTGCATTGGCAGTCTTGTAGAAGCCTTTGCATGGGCTCCCCATGGGTGGCATAAGAAATGATGCAGCCCATAGGGATCCCCTGGAGCCCCAATGCCCTGGGTACCTAGGTACCATATACTAGGGACTTATAAGGGGGTCCAGTATGCCAATTGAAATTGGTAAATGAAGTCACTGGCCTACAGTGACAAATTTAAAAGCAGAGAGAGCATAAGCACTGAGTTTCTGGTTAGCAGACCCCCAGTGACACAGTTAGGCACTACACAGGCATGCACATTAGGCCACAAACTTTGAGCACTGGGGTCCTGGCTATCAGGATCCCAGTGAGACAGGGAAAACACACTGACATATAGGTTTTTTATTTGTAAGCACTGGGGTCCTGGCTAACAGGATCCCAGTGACACAGTAAAAACACACTGACACACACTCACAAACAGGCCAAAGTGGGGGTAACCGTGCTAAAAAGAGGCTACTTTCCTACAGGGACCCTGAAAGGAGAAGCTGGTAGCCTAAGAGGAAGAAATCCATGCACAGAATGCCATGCGGGGAAAAGATCAACGTAAATCAGACCTGTGGCTGAAAAATTGATGCACCGTCGGCTTCACAGCTGAAAATCAACCCTCGCCTGCAACGCGACCGGAAAATCGACGCATGGAGCTGGTGAAATGACGCACAGCATCACTGACGGAGGCTGGTGAGATCGCAACCCGCGCTGCGTGGTTTTCGGACGCAAACATCGTTGGGCGTGTAAAAACGGCACATAGCTCTCCTGCGGGGAGAAGAAACGATACGCCCCTACCCGACGAAAGGAGAAACAACGCAAGGCCTCGCTTGTGAGTGAAATAGACGCATTGCAATCCCCTTTCGACGCACACTTGCCCGTGCTGGGTTATTTTTGACACACCCAAGGTACATTTTCACACTAACACTGTTAGTGTGTTTTTAAAACTACATGAGGACTCTTTTTGCTTTTTAATTTATAACTTGACTTGCGTATTGTGGATTTTTGTCATTTTGGTCTTGTTTTGTTTAGATAAATATTCACTATTTTTCTAAACCTGTGTTGTGTCATGTTGTAGTGTTTTCATTAAGTTACTGTGTGTGTTGGTAGAAATACTGTACACCTAGCACTCTGAAGTTAAGCCTATTGCTTGTGCCAAGCTACCAAGGGGGTAAGCAGGGGTTAGCTGAGGGTAATTCTCTTTTACCCTGACTAGAATGAGGGTCCTTGCTTGGACAGGGGGTAACCTGACTGCCAACCAAAGACCCCATTTCTAACACCAGATTATGCACAACTCATAAAACTACTGTATGATTTCATTTGCCCAGATTTTTCCAGCAAACATTGGACACAAGAACAAACACAAATTCTCAGATCCTTACAGACTGACATGCTTCATGCTTGTCATTTACATACATGTATTAAGAGAGCAAATTTAGTCTTCCATATAATGCCAGGAGCCATTCTTTTCACCTATGTAACATTAATAAATGTGACACTGTCACAATTGTATATAAACTACATTTATGCTCAAATGCAGAAATGTGTTTTGCATCCACTAAAAAAATACTGACTGCAGTTGAGATGGCTGTCATAAAGGAAAGACCACTGGCTCAAGGGAACACATAATTTGTGTTACTCCCATCCCAGCCTTGGAGGCTGTCACCAAGGTCAGCATCCAGAACACAAAAGCCTTACATCCTAGAGGAATAAAATGGGCTACTTCCTTGACTGCCACTGATGTAGATTATGTTTTTGGCCCTACATTACAAACTCAAGAATTGCTCCAGTATGAACAAGAATACCCCATATACCCCATGCCCACTAACATAATACCTCTTGATCAGTATAGATGCAAATGATATGCTGACGGTTCAGCTCAGCCTGCTATAGGCACAAAGCACCAATACCCTGCAGCTTGTGCAGCTGTAAATGGAGTAATGAGGGATGGAGGGCTCCATCCAACAAATGTTCACACAGTTCTTATGAGTTTGCACTGTACAACTGGCTGAACTCAGAGCTCTGATTCTGGCACTAGAACTTATGGATCCAGAATTCCACATTCTTATAGTGTGTGATTCATATTACTGTGTCTAGTCTTTCAATGAAAACCTTCTTTATTGCCACCTGAATGGATACAGAAACTCAAAAGGGAATACTATAAAGCATTAAGTGGTTTGGGGAAAGGTGGCAGAACTCAAGGTTTGTCTGTTACAGATCCATGTAATTCATACACTGAGTCACCAACATTTTGGAGTACAAGTTGTAGAGAATTCACTGGCTGATGAAGCAGCCAAATCTGCAGTTAATGCTACTACAGTAGCTGTGATCACTCGTTCGTTCCCATATGAGGGTTGATGATGAAAAAGTGACAGTCATTAATGCTTCGAGCAACGGAACCCCTTTACCAAAATAATATGCAGCAAAATATTCCTACCACTTAAGTTCCCAAAATATTCCTTTTGCAACCATCCTGGAGTGTGGGTGCTCGAGTAATACCCAACCAAGACCACAGGCTAGAATTAATTAAAGCTGCACATGAGGTAGTACCATCTGCCTATGCTGGTTTGGCAGCCACAGTTTTCCTGTCACAAAATGGTGTTGGTAGCCTGGTCTCTACAAACAGACAAAGCAGTATGTCCTTAGTAGTGACATTTGCCAGCAAATTAAATGACCACCGCAGCCACCCCTCCAAGTTTCAAACACACCACTGCAGTGTATGTATCTAGACTATTGCGTCCCCCTAAATTCAGATGGTGCATTCAATTATATTCTACTTGCTGTATATTCTTGCCCCAGATTCCTTAGGGTGTGGCCACAGCAATCGGCTGACACTCACACCAGATTAAAGATTGGCAAGTCTTTATTGGGACATATGCAGTAGCTGCTTTCCACTCTGACCATGGCCCTGCTTTTGCCTCCCAGGCTTACAAAAACACCATGGGAACCCTGGGTGTAGCTGTGCATCATTTCACTCCATTTCCTAAGGGAAATTTGATTGTGGAAAGGAAGAAACAAAACTTAAAGCAATCCTTAACAGCTAGAGTTTTAGGTGCAGGTTGCAGTATCTACCACCTGTATTGAGTTCTGAGAGCATGAAATAATCTCCCTAGATAATCTTTGGGTGGTCGAACCCCATATGAAGTCCTGTTTGACATCCAGATGTATGTCCAAGATATTGATGGTGCCAGCACAGTGGCAGTGGATACACCTTTTGACATAAATGAATGTTTTGCTGTCTTAGAGGAACTCGAAGGCTTCTGTGATGAGCATTTA